>NC_090699.1:43089816-43714816 GCF_040954835.1 Lepisosteus oculatus
AAAGCAGAATGAAAGGCAGGCGAGGGCTTTGTTTATGAAGGGCAGGACTGTCTTTAAAAACTCATGTAAAAGATATAGATCTACAGGATACAACTGGAAAGGAGTGACAGAGCTAAAGCACTGTTTTTTTTCTGAGCTGATGTGTGAAACATTAACAAGAACCTCATTATATTGCTGCGAAAGATCGCATAGCTTTTACATTTTTTATACCTACAGATACAAAATTGACATGCAGTCTTACTTCATTATGTCTATACGTATTACAGTGTGCTGTTAAAACAAAGCTATTTATTTACTGGCAACAGCTCTAGTCCTGAAGGAGTTTACCTTCTGAGTAAGTTTTTGGCTCTCTTCCAATCCTTCAAGGTTAAAAAAGGCTTTTATTGGATCTTTAGCATTGCCCCTTTGGATTATTTTGTTTTCCAGTGATTTTATTGGATTTGATTTTGTCATATAGGATTCCTATAAAAGAAGAAGTAAAGCAATACAAATTCCCCAGAGGATTCTAAATACCCTTATAGGTTTTGCCGTTTATTGGCTTCCAAGTGGGAGGGACAGTTAGACCCTGATATTAGTATGCAGTGAAATGATCAGAAATAGGTGCATAAAAATTCTAAACAGTGACATGATAGTATAAGAGGAAATATTCAGTGAGCAAACATCACAAATTGGTTCACAGGTTTAAGCTGAACTTGAGCTGGATGACAGTGTTAAGAGGCTTTCTTGTGTTTCTGAACGGCTTATGCTATACAAAAAACAGCAGCTCGAATTATGTAGATACCAGCAAAAGGACCATTTCTAACCAATCGGAATCTATCAAATATTTCTTAAAAGCATCTGTGGAACTCCAGCTTAAATCTTAACCGACTTATCTTTGTTGAAACAGAGGAAAGAATACAACTGTTAAGCATTTGTATTTGTATGAAAAAAACACAGAATAGTGGGGAAAAAAAACAGAAGAAAAGAACAGCCAGTGTTTGCACTGCACTTTTAAACCTATTGTGCTACAGTATGACTGCATCCGAGTGGCTAGCTGTACTGCATTATGTTGCTGTTGCTTTCACATGACAGCTGTGCTTGCTGGCTGGGACACACATCTGTGACAGATGGACCAATGTGTATTATAAATAGGAGAGGTGATAGCAGGGCATGGAGCTTGACGCCCCCTCACTCATACTTAGTTGCATATGCTCTGTCATGAACCTTTCCCTTTTGCAGACAGAATCCAAGTGGATAAATATTTTGACAGCAAAGGCTTGGAAGTGGATGACGGATGGTTATTGCTGTAGAGGAAACTGAAGACTACTTGATTGAGAGGCTTGTTTACTCTGCCAAGGAGCTTATTTGTAAAACATGAGCACATTCAAAGTTGCCTAGAACCCAGACAGTACCGATAGACTGGTGTAGTTCTAAATGTCGGTGTGAAGATTTTTCAGTGGTTGAGATTCAGTGTGAAAGCAGATCTGGTCACTGATTCACATCATCTGTCTATTTTCAGAGCTTGTTTTTGACACCTAAAGTGCTGACAAACTGAAAAGTAAATCACTGCAATGAACAGTGCTACGAAAGAATATTTGCAATGTTGAATGAATCAGTACCGTGAGCCCATCACCTTTAATGAAGTCTTATTTGCTTATACTTAACAGACATTATCTTACTTTAAGCAGACTTTTAGAAAAGGCAATCTAAAATTGTTTGTATTTTAAGCAACATTCCGACTCCGAGTAAAATTCAAAGAAAAGAATATTCACATGTCTTTCTTCATTGGTTTAGGGTGCTTAAGTCTGATTGGCTGAAACTATTAATCTATCATTACAAGCCATCAATCTGTCACAAAGACATTACGGGTACCTTAATTTGCTGGCTCATAGCTTGCTTCTTATCTCAACAGTAACAATACTAAATCACAAAGATAAAACAGCAATCTTTTTTTTTTAAATTTGGATAATCAAATGAGAATTGGGCTGGGTTTTCAAATGAGAACTCCAGTTGCAAGTCCATTCATTTGCACTGCTCTTCCTGATATAAATGACAGCTGTCAGAGTAGGACCAGCTCATTAAAGTCACTGAACGAGCAACTTGCTTGGGTTGATTTATACTGAAATAATACCACACAGGAGCACCAGATCTAAGCCAAATGAATATTTAAAAAATGAATTTACACATCCTCTGCTACCTCTGTGGTTTGCAAAGTATAATAAAGAAACACACTGAAAAATATGTTTTACAAAATGGATTAAACATATCTGAAAATACACAATTCATCTATGTACACTGAAAAATATGCTTTACAAAATGGATGAAACATATGGGAAAATACACATTTCATCCATATTTAAATCTATTTCATGCATCCATCGATCTACTGTATTTTTATGTAGTTAAATTAAATATAATTAATGTTTTGTGTGTTATCTTGTTTTGAAAGATAATACAAAAAAATATAGCTATCCCTTTGGATTCAGTATACAGACATGAATATCGCAGATGCAATGTATTTTTACTAGTTAGAAGAACTAACACAGAGGCAATGCAGTTGGTTTTACATTTCCTGGTTGGTTTTTAAAGACAGATTTTTTTTCCCCTAAATATTATGTTTGACCGCAAGTCATAACTCTCAACATTATTTCAATGTGTTTCTTAAATTCCATATAGTGAGCTTTTTTGACACCTGTTTCTTCCAGAGTTCTTTACATTTTATGATTAAATGTGATTAAATGCTTTGTAATTTGCAAATTAAATGTTGCAGCTGTTTCCCATTTTGTATTGAATTTCCTGGCTTTTTATGACCCCAATAATGAGTCTTTGTGTAATACAGAAGTGTCATAGTGTACAAAAAGACCAGTGATTCCCCACTTTTGTCTATGTTTATGATTTATTGAGTTCTGTGATCCTTTCTGATGAGAACCTCTCTCTACCGTTCAGTACTGAATTAGTTTTACTTTGGCTCTAGGAGCGAGGTACAGATTAGAGTACTATTCATGTTTTCCTGAGGAACCGTCACGTACCTGTAATACAACTAGAGAATGAGTGTTCTCTACCCATCATTACTCCTATTTGTATTACCAGCAGCTCTGATAAAATTTGGAATCTAATTAGTATGCAGCGTACATCATGGGCTCTCTGAATATAATCATCTACTGTAGTTTATTAAATTTGTTAAAGTAGTCACTTTTTTTCTTTGCTGATCAGGAGTAATTTATTTTGGTCGGTCTGATCAGAGTCTGCATCAGAGAGGTGTCAGCAGCATAAAACTTGTACATTTAAGTTATTTTTATTAAAGCCTACATGCTCCTGTTTCTAACCTGACATCTGGGGTCCCAGTGAGGCCTGATTCAGGTGAGCATGGGGGCTCACATTAATCACTGTACTTTACAAGACCTCTTTGCTTCTGAATATACTATCTGACTGTACTTGGCTAGTCTATACTTAGGGTCAGACCTGTATCTGTAATGTTATACCTGCTTCATCTAACCCTTTTCCCATTTTTTGTCGACAGCTTGCAATGACCGCAGCTTATAATTCACAACTATATCTGTAACCAGTTGTTATGCAGTGTGTAGTCACCTGTTCTGTACAGGGAAATCCCATTACCACCATTGGTAGATTACTTTACCAGCTAAAAATCAAAAGCAGGATTGGTGCTGTGACTCCTTTGAAAAGGCAATTTACCTATCCTGGGTATAATTCCATCTCAGCAGTTAGATTCCTTTAACATCTACTGTAGCTAAATGGTCTTACAGGCCCAGCAAGAAATATGTCCTGTACCTTGTGTTTAAACAAAAATGTATTACAAATTAGTCTAGTTCTAGCTTCATACTGTATTAATAGCAACGTTCAAGTAGCAGTATACCTGTACAGTACAGGACAAGGTGTAAGTAAAATAAACTCTACAAGGTGCTGAACAAACCTGATCCTGTTAAGATTTGGAATCAGACCACATTCCAAATCAGTATGTATTTTTGCTAATCTTATTTTCTCATAATCTGACTAAAATCACCTCCTTTAAGTGTCTGTTGTATTCATTTCAGTACTGTACCCTCACAGGTCTTCATCTAGCATTTTCTCCTTGTGATACGGTTGGTTATGCACCTCCTTGTGCCCTAGATCACAGACTTCAGTGTCTGTGAAAGTGGGGTAGTGTGTTGAGAGAGGCTTTTAAGATAGACATCTTGACAGATAGCTCTTTCTAACATGCTTAGATACTCATCAGCTCAGTTTAGTTTTTGGATGAAGGACAGAGAGACGAGCGACGTCGTGCTTGTGGCAAGACTGGCCAAACAGCAGCTTTTGCTGAAGTGATCTCGCTGGCATGCACGTACGCAGCACGATATGAAGGCACAGTGACAGCAACACGGTCATACAGTACAGACACATTGACACACTAACACAGACCAGAAACACATATTTTATTCTTACTTTAATATTTGCTGTACAGTAGAGTTGTGCTTTGCTTTAGGCTGATTTATGGAAAATCCCTAGGAGGGTAAAAACAAATTGGAAGGAAATCAAAGCCTCATGCTTTTTTTGAATAGAGCAAGAAAATATTTGTGCAAAGGATGCTCAGCAGGAGAGATATTTATGTGTATGAGAATAGAAGTGAAAGAGTAAAACTTAGAAACCTTTCACAACTCCATATGGTTAGGTTTGCATTTGTTTTGTTCTATGGCCAAAACTGTTGAAAATGTTGTCAAATGTAAATTCAGACTATTATGGTTATCACATTGGTTTGTTTCCCAACAATAATCATACTGTGGAATTCATTTGTTTAAATCAACTACCAATATTTTAATAATTTATTATATTTATAAGTTGGAATAGAATCCTGTCCAGGGTGTATCCTGCCTTGCTTGCCAGGATAGGCTCCAGCTGCCCCGCAACCCAGTCTTGGGCTAGAAAATGGATGGATGGATAGACAAATTATATGTTTTTAAAAACCTACCCCCAAGTTAGTAACTACTGTTTAAACTACTTATCAATCATAATAATGAAATTAAATTTAGGAATGCAGAATATCACTGCCTTTTTATTTCCAAGACACCTTTAGTAGTATGTTGTTTAAAGCCAATCGCTGGTGTTTCTGCATAGATGTTTCAGCATCCAGGGATAAAAACCAAAGGGTAATGTGTCACTGCAAGTACTGTTCCACCTTATTCAAAAGGAAGGCATCTTCTGTGGCTCTGAAGATTACACTGAGAGGTCTGATATTTGATATTGGCAATGTGGTAATATAGAGATGTTTTAGAGCATATTATTATTATACAATGACATAATACTTTCCGAACTGCAGTTTATAGTTTATTTAGATTTTTGTTTTTCACCAGAATTCTCCTTTAAGCAACATTACAGTATTTTCTTGTTGTCACTTACAGTGAAAATCATGATGATAGTTCTGTGCCTTTGAGTGGTTTAATGCTAATGATAATTATATAGTGGGAAAGATTAGCCTTTACACTATGTTAATTTTAGTGCACAGACACTATTAAAATCTATATTTCTCCAATTCTAACAGCATACACATAGTGACATTATAACAGCCTATAAATGCCTTCATCATGTCCAGCTGTATTGCTTAGTCATAAATAGAACCTTTTTTTTGACAACCTCTGAGTTCAAGGTGACCACTATCTGCTTTTCATTTCTCTGGAGAGAGGGGGGGTCTGTCTTCATTGATAAAGTACTAGATTAAAATTCTCTCTGAAAAGTCAAAGTTCAAAACTTTGTGTCTGTGAGAGGCTGTTTCTTACAGACCTATGTGGTCCTTACAGAGTGCCTGACAGAACTGTCGGCTTCTGAATTTTAATGAAAAGGACTTCACTCCTCAAAAAATGATTCAAGATTACTAACACATGCAGATTGTTCCACTTGGTATATTAAATAACAGAAACCAAGAAGATGAACAGTGTTCACAAAACTAGAGCCTTTTTTTCAGTAAATGTCTTAGTATCTGGGAATTACCAACCTCATAAACCTTAAAAATACAGTGGATCTAATTCCTCATTCAGGCTTATTACAATTCATCTTCGGCATGATGTTAGACTATAATCTGTTTACCTTTGCTGACTTTTTGAATCTTTAGCCTACACTGGACTAATTATTTTGTTTACTTAAATAATAAGTTTTGATAAAACATTTAACAGGTTTAGCTGATGTGCACTACCAGTAAGTAATTTTTAGTATACTGTACGTGATGATACTGTCTATTTTGGTATTTTATATAGTACATCAACATTATAATGATCAGCAAAACAATTCTGTCAAGGGGTTCATTGTAGTTATGAATCATAAAACAGTCATCCCCAATAATAATAATAATAATAATAATAATAATAATAATAATAATAATAATAATAATAATAATAATAATAATAATAATAATAATAATAGTAATAATAAGTCCTTGATTTTACATAGCTCATTTTCATCCCAAAAGGTCTCAAAGCACTTTATAGATAGGAGGTGAAGCATTTTATCCACCACTTAAGCACAGCCCCCGGAATGCAGGGTGTGTAGTAACAGAAATTACAGTACTTCCAGCAGATCCACAACATGTGGAGAATTGAATGAAGTGAGAATTTACAAGGTAAATATTAGGCCAGGATACTGTGATTAGTCCCCTTAGTGAAAAAAACAAAGGGATCTATTGTATATTAAGTAGTCATTAACATCTCATCTGAAGAATGGTAAGTCCTACAGCAGACACTACTGTATATCACTGGGTTTTGAAAATTTATTTATTTTTTTAATATTTATTACAATCTCACAACAGCAAGAAAAAACGTTTTCCTCCAAAAACCAAATGTTGTTCACACATTTTAACCTAAGAATTTTTAACCTAAGACCTAAGTGTCTTATACCCCCAAAAAGCCCACAGGTGTGAGAAATTGCAATCAGTTCCATTTCAGCACTCCCAAGAAACAAGTCCATTCTCTCCTTATTCTTTTCTCTCTGCCTGTCTCTTGTACCTGGTAGAAATCTACTGACTTCAGCTTGTTCTTCCTTCCTCTCTGTTGATGTTTCTGTCTTTCCTCTTTAAGCTTTTGCAAGAATTGAAACTTGATACGGTATACAAAATTATTAAAAAATCAGATAAAAACATGGTTCCTGCACACTGCCTAGACAAAACTGAACCACTGTGTATCAGTAGGGGCACTTCTCTGTCAATAAACTGACATCTTAGCTTAAGAAGAGAACCATATACTGTATACTGCACATTCCCCCTCTGTGTACTGTGTATAATATCAGAAGACCCTCCTTAGGGTTACAGAACAGATTGATATTGTCTCTACTTTTCTTTTTCTCCTTGATTGTCACCTGTTTCTCTCTCACTTGCTTCCTTTTTGTACTGCTTTCTCTGTTCCACTCTCACTCTTTTTCTTTCATGAGACAGAGTAACTGCATTGACTCCACTGTGTCTTTAGGGCATAAATGGCCTGGGGCTTCCATCTCTACACATACAGTGCAGTCACTGTGTGAATGATCAGCTATCCTGACCCTGTCAGTTCCTCTCTCTGGCATTTTGTGAGCATCAAAATCTCCTGGGACCAGTGACTTTCTTTTCAGTAATAAAGTTCCTTTTTTGAGACTGTAGCAAAGACACATAACACTAGCCAAAGCAGACCACAGCCCAGTAGTTTTTCAAAGTTTTTTCTTTTTAAATCTTAATCTACTTAAGAGCTGAGAAGGAAGTGAATCTGGTCCAAGTAACCAAAAAACTGTACCATAATTATTACTTATAAAGTGTATGGTGGATATACTATGTGCCTTGAGTACATACTGTAGAATATATAGTGTCTCTTACTTTGAGACACTGAAGCCTTTTCCATATCCTTTTCCCCAGCATTCCCTTGAGAGCTATTTTTGTTAAAAAAGCCTAATAATATCCCAATGGTGGGAGCTTGTTCTAGAAGAAGTTAATTTGAAAATGTTGTCAAAGTAACAGGAAAATAAGACATGACATATAGTAAGTCAAGATGTACTATTTCTGGCTATAAAGAACATTTTAGGAGGAATGAGGAAGAGCAGAAGGACATATATAAAGCAATATTTCCTCACCTGACACCTGTAAATTAAGAGAAGAATGTTACTTTTTTATCAATCAAATTGAAACTTCTCTCATATTATAATGAGAACCGAATAAATTATGTACCTACTGTATGTGATATTATTATATATGTTTATGCATGATAATCACTAAGCTGTTTGCCAATCTCAACGCTTGGCCAGTAGATATGAATATGCCTGTAACTGCTCTTTTCTGCTCTTGGTGATCTGTTACCTTTTTCCATCTTTTATTTGGAACAAATCTGCACGGGTACTCTGTTCCACTGTTACACCTATCAAGCTATTGGCTTGAACAAAACAGACCTCCAAATATTGATGAAAAGGCTTAGTCTCTTTCCCTGATTTTGTGCAGGGTGTTCAACTGCTTGTGCTTCACTTAGTTTCTCCACAATCACTTCCCTTCTGGCTAAGAATCCGGTTTGTTCAGAACGAATTGCAGACCAGTTCTTTCCCTCTGAAGGAGGCTAGCTCTCACCCAGGAGCTGTAGGGCTCAGGGGAGCAGCAGCCTGCTGAAGAGGCTCTCGTGTCTGTCCTCCTTCAGGGAAGCTGGCAGCCAGGAGGGATGGAGTCACATGGGGCCCTACTGGGTACAGCTGCTTTCTGCTGACAGAGGCAAGTACGAACCCAAGACTCTGTGTCTGTCTGCTGGAGTATGCTCTCACACACACATTAACTCACAGACACACAGATGCACACGCACACAGTCATATCTCTTTTTAAGTATTTTTTTAGACATTTTGCATCCAATCTAATTACAACAGGAAAGATGGTGCTGGAGCTATCAAGGACACTGGTAATAAAGCAGGAACGCCTAGCTGAGGCTGGGGATGTGCAACCTGTCAGAGAAGCTACTGCTCGTCAGAATGGAGAAATAATTAGCAGGACGCCGTGCATTACTGCTCGAATAAATACGCCTATATTTTTCCTCCTTCTTCTATGGCTTTCACTCTGTACGAGCATGCAAGAATACAGCGGGGAGTGCAAGCTTGCGCATATATTACTTTAGGTCCATTTCCACTGGCAAGCGTGAAGGAGTCCGATTTTCCACCAGAAGAAAAATTTCACACACCACACATTAGTCATAGAGAGCTTGTTTAAAGAACACAGACACTGGAATTGTAGATGGAAGAAAGAACCTTGATGATTAAAAATTAAACATTTCTTTTTTGTGTTTCTTTCCCAGGACAAGGCATATTTCTGTTGATCTAGCCATACATACATATTATATAGTATATTTCATATTATAATAATTTCTACATCTAGGCAGAGATGCAAACTGTTATGACTAACAAGTATTAGCATTTTCTGCATGTTTCATCTCTTCTCTACAGTTCTCCAAAGTCCTCATCTGTGTGTCAGAGCTGCCACATCATCTACTACATTATCTTACATTTCATCTCTATATGATGATGCTTTTGGCAGGTCCAGGATGATCTCACTTTCCTTATCCTTTTTGTGCTCCATTCTTCATTTAATTCATAAAACTCTGTTCTGTAGTTTGGAATTCTGTAGCAGCTTGCGTCAGTTTATAGTTCACCTCCTAGACTCTGTCTTTATAAAAAAAGGTTTAAATTGTTTCAAATATCAAAGGTCTGAAGGTGTACTGCAGATAAAGTCAATTCTAGCTTGATACGGATTTTCTTCACTCTGGAGTCTTTGATGAAGACTCTGCGACAATGAGTTAGAAGGAAAAGTGAGGGGGTCCAGAATTCTGTGTTCCACTGGACCGAAATGCTAAAAGTAAAAGGAATTTTAAACAAGAATTCATGGGGAGATCAAACCAAAATTTTGTACTCAATTGTGTTTAATTATCTGTCCACCAGTGCTCCATTTGTACACCTTTTCCACCATCCATTTATCTCAAAGTGAGAGGGGGTTACATCAGTCTTGTCCTTACTGTCAGTTTGGCATTTTCTCTACCAGGGAATTTATGCCAAGTAAACTTTCAATACAAAATTCACCTCTACTTCACATAATCTACTGCACTACAGAAACAAAATAATGGGGGAAAAGTTAACTGAGTCTCAGTTCTCAGAGAGGCTTTTCATGGTGTGTGTAGACAGAATATTTGGGAGTATCAGTTAGTTTGACTTCTGTAGTTCTATCCTGACCTGTACTGTAACTCCCGTACTGAATTTCCTATACACAGAGGCAGTATCCGCGATCAATATCTCTTCACATTAAATCAATCAACATTCTCTGATTGTTTTGTGCAATAAAGCTATGGGAAAAGCAATTCATCAGAGAGAGAAAGAGACCTGCTTGTGAAGGTTTTCTCTTACTGCAGCAAGGATTTCATCAATAGTTTGACTCCTAGACCTGTTATATCTTACCACCAAAAAACTTAAATACTCAGATTGATATTAATGGTCTCTGAACATTGCATTAACATTTAAAAAGAGGTGGTATTGTTTAGATTGCACACAGAAACACCAGGTGTCTTAACATTGGACCCAGGGATTTCAATTAAAGGGATTTTAAACTGTTTACTATAATAGTAAGATACTTAACAGGGGAAGAAAAACACCAGCATATCTTTGTAGTTTTAACCTGACCTTTTTTGCTAAATCCCTTTTTTTCTTTCCTTCTGCAGTCTCCTGACTAAGCAGGAACCAAAGAACTAGTAACAAGTGACTTTAATGATTCATTTAGAATTTTCCTGCTTGTACCATTAAATGAATTGATTTCTTTTTATATGAATTTTCCCCTTAGCTATATACAAATATAATTGGATTGAGAAGTAATGCCATTAATAAACAGTGGACCATTTAGACTTAATTTCCTTGACTCATTAGTTGTTAAGTTTATTTAGGACATAAGAACAAGATATGTTACAAACAAGAGGAAGATATTCAGCTCATATTGCTAGTAACTTAAGGATCCAAGAATCTCAGTTAGCAAGCTTTTATAGCATCCCCCAGAGTCAGATGCGAAAAAGGTAGTTTTTTAGCACACTCCCACAACTCTCTTTGTACAGATATTATTCCTGTTGACTTAGCTGACTTAGTATATTTCAAAATTTCAAAATTTCAAAATTTTTCATCCAGGTTTCGGTCATTATGTAATCTGCTTTTAACTTTAACTTGTTTTTAAGGGTTTCATTTTATCATTACTTTTATATACAGCATAAGGTTTATTTCCATGTTTGCACATTTATATGTTTGTGAGCTGAGATCAGGCTCAGGGGAAAATGTTTAATATTTTAAACGCAATTTATCACCTTGTTCGTGCAACTGTTATGGCTCCTCTGTTCCTGAATTTCCTCTTTGTGACAATAATTCTAAAGACTGCATTTTTTTGCTATCTAGACATGTTTGTGTTTATCAAAACTGGGAATGAAGCATATTAAGATTTGTGTTTAAAGCTCTCTCATGTTCTTAGCTAGAAGATGTTAAATGGCATGTTATTGTGGATTTCTAAGCAGCAAGTAGCACAGTTATGAAAACAGAGCATTGCAAGTCCCTGTGTGTTTTTCAAAAATACAGTATCTGTAGGGGTGCTTTTCATTGTTCGCATCAGAGAAAACTTGTAAACCATTGCATTCACTTTGAACAATAGTTTGCATTCTGTGCAGGGGTTTATCTTCAAGGCCACTCTTTGTCTGACATCACCTGCAGCAATATTTGAGGTTCTTTGGCAGCTCCTAGTAACCAAAAATAAGACAAGCAAAGTACATGTTCCCACAGTGAATGTATGCTTCCTTCTTAAAAGTGAAAGGAGTTGACCAATAGCGATCAAAGAATACTTGACAGTATTTTTGTTTCCAGCCTTGGCAGGAGAAACAAAAAGACACACTGTGGTGTATTTGGTGACTTGCTCTGGAACCCTGCTATGTGCTTGGTTCATGCCTTTGAGGAATGTTATTGGGCTTGAAACATGGTGCTGCCTTGTATCTGCAGCCACTGTATAACACGACGTGAGTAAAGAAAGGGAACACTTAAGAAAGTCGTGATTTCAAATGAGTGCTGGGAGGTGCAGAGACGGAAAACAGATTAAAATGGTAAATGAGGGGATAGCTAGACTGCCTAAAAAGGTCATGGCTGAAACGCCCACAGACAGCTGGTTTATTCTGTTTCAGTTTTGATTGGCGAGATGAGCACAGTGGCATGACTTTTCACAGTGCTGTGAAATTGAACATGATAGCTTCGAAGCCGGCTACTTTCCCAGGTACAGTAAATGATGTGTTGTGTTGTGCTGTGGCTGAGCCGTGTACAATATATCAGAAAATATTAATAAAAGACAGGTCTCTGGGAAGGGAATCTGTGTTTCTCAGTGCTAGGTTCTACACTGTTGAGAGAAGTCAGTGTTGCTTATTACTTTCTGACTTTCTGATACAATCACTGGAGTCTGCATGTTATCTTGTCCGGGTATTAATTCCCTCTAGACACCTTTCTTTGTGCTGAAATAAGAGGGAACTGTTTGTTTCAGGACTCATTTCTTTTCTTTTACTTAGATAATCAAGTGCTATCTTGCCGTACAGTAAATGTACTGGACAAGGGACCATGGGAGAAACTTTGTTATTTACAGTGAACAGGACAAACTCTCTGATTATTATTGAGGTTTCCAAGAGCAGATTATGGACGTTTCAGTCATACAGGGTAATGCGCTCTGTGGATTATAAAGAAAAGGTCAAATAGTTTTTGTAATTGAGTTTTGAAAAATTTCAGCTTATACCAATATATCATTCTCTCTAGCAATAAAGTAGAAACACAAAACATAGTAATAATGCATTAAGTACAGTATAACAGGGTTGTTAGATATTCTGTCTGTTACATATCATGCAAGTATGGATATATGATGGCAATTATCGTACTTACTACATTACACACATGTACTGTAGCTCAATCCTAAAGTAAATATTGCAGTTAATCAAGGTACTGTAGATCATCACTTATTACAGTACTGTATATCACCAAACCAATATGCAAACCAAGGCATACTGTACCATGGCTTATTATAGTTTTTTATGCTGTAATAAACATCATACTCTGGTGTTCTAAAATATAATCACCTGGGACTGTTTGTCTTAAGAACTAACAAAATGACATTCATTCAACAGTGAATTAAGTGAATTGGTAACTTTTAATAATCACCTTCTTGATTGCTGATTCTCAAATTAGGGAGAGTGATCACTGCATGATATGTTGGTATTATTCCCTAGCTCCAAATGTCAGGTTTTATGTTGTTCAATTCTATAAGACTGATCTTTCTTTGTCAGGTGTTTAGATAAACAAATACAGTACGTGCAAATCATTATCCGAAAACCAATTATCCATCCAGGCAACCAGATACAGTAGAACAAAACATAAATTCTGTTTGTTACGGCATCATCATGATTCCATTTTGAATGTTACATTCAGAATTACCAAATTTATTACAGGACTGAAGTGTTTAAATGCTTCAGGACTTCAAGGCTTACAGAATCCCAGGCACTGAGTAAAATCAATATCACTTTCACGCTAGAAGTGTGGAAGTGAAATGAATTTACAGTATATGTGCATTTGTCTTTGGTGGAAGTAATGCCACCCAAATCAAGCTGAATTGATCACACTGATTTGAAGTTTTTTCCAACATTTTGTAAAACCTCAAAGAGATCATAAAAAATGTACTGAAAACGGATTACTGAATTATGTAATATAATTAATCATTATGAACCGAAGGACACAGCTGTCTGAAAAATGCATTTTCAGATCTGTTACAAAGTAATTAATTCAGTTTAAGCATAGAAGATACAGTATAAGTATATTCATTTTTATTTTCTTTGTCTAGATTCATATCATGTTCCCTGGTACTGCAGCCTAGTACTTCTGACATCATATGAGAATTCTCTGTGTAGTAACTCCTGTTAAAAGAGATAAATATTTTTACACTATATATTTACACTTTCTAGAACAACCAGACTGTAAAACCAGAAATAAGGTTTTCAATTAAAAAGGGAACAATTACAATATTCTTTTCAGTCTGTTGTACAGTATATTAGAATGTCATTCATGATAAAGCACATTACAGAATGTACTGTATTGCAGTTATTAGAGCTCTCCTTAACTAAAGACAAGTGGTTAGACTAGATATTTTTTTCCCCCTGCTGGTAAGAGGATAAAACAAGAGGGGAACTTAAATGTGGTGGAGGATTTCTGTGTTTCAGAACTGGGCTGTTCCAGTGCTCAGTTAATGTGAAACAGTAAAGTCAGAAGACAAGCCATGGTCAGCAGCCTAATTGGTCCAGCTTTTGCTCAGAGCTACAGTTGATTTTGCCCACATCCATGTAACCACCTGTAAAGCTGGCACATTGCTGGAAGGACCCAGTTTGGTGAGCTTGTAAAATTTGTGTTGTGACAGTGTCCGTGGGATACACCATATTCTTTTATCTGTTGCTCTCTTTTCTGTCAGCAGTCAGAGCTGTGCACAGCCTCATGTGCTTGGTGGTGTGTGAATCTGTTGGCCACTTAAAGGAGTGGCTGATCTCAGTTTACTCATTGGGCTATACAAATGTTTAGATTGAATTATTCATTCACAGATTGGAATAATAGATTTCTTTTTAATTCCCATTTTCACTGAGGCTTTAAAACCAAAGAGCTCTTTCTTCCCAGTGCTAGGCATTGCTCTTAATAATGTATGTGTCTGTAGCTGTCATGATGAAGGACTGATATACAGAGAGGAGCATTCCATTTACTGTATAACCCCTCAAGGACCCAGATACACTGCTATCATTAATCATTGGGATTAAGAATGATGAAAATGCAAACACAGGTATCGAGCAATCCACTTCAATAACCTCCGTCTTTAAACTCCAAACAACTCCTACAAAGTAGCATTATCATTGTTCTGTTCTGTTTGATGGTGGGGGGAGGAAAATGCTGAAGAAATTCTCAGATCTGCTGCACTACCCATCTGTGAACATTTATAAAATGTCATTTAACGGGCTTGGTTGATTTGTTGATCTTGAGAGGTTGATTAACAAATCACAGGAATGTGAATTGTTTTTTGCCACTTAGTCATGTCGCTTATTTGCATTATGCTGCAATAGTTTATTGATTCAGAATCTTACCCAGTCACTTTTTGAAGGATTTAGGTACTCAGCTTGATCCATATGGCTGAATAGTTTGTTCAACCAATTATCACTCTTTGTGTCAAGAAGTGACTCCTTCTCTCTGTCCTTAAATAACCTGATCTTAATTTCTCCTGTGTTCTTGTACCTTTTCATTTTATTTTTTGCTTTATACATACCTAAGGATATCATGGTATTTTATTTTGATGGTTAGAACAAATGTTAGAATGACCTTCAGTAACTTATTGGTCTGTGTCATATTCACTGCATCTTGTATTATGGTACCACATCCCTAGTATCTACATGTCAAAGCTTTTCTTTTATCATGTTCAAGTTAAAAGAAGAGTGAATTACTCTCCCTATCCCACCAGGACTGTAAAAAAGATCAAAGGCTTTTGTTAAATACTTGTAATGTTTTTCAGACATCTAAGCTAGCTTACTTTAAAATAGGTAAAGAATTAAAAACGTATCTCCATTGGGAGCTGAAATGAAATGAAACCAAGGTGTCAAAAGCTGAAAGCTTTAACAGATTCTGAAATGACCGCTCCTGACTTTTGAAGTGGCTCACAGTCTTATTCATAATTTAAGCTCTTAGTTCAAAACTACATAAAATATTTAATTTTTATTATATTATTCAGAAAGACTTCATTATATCATTATCATGACAGCAGCATTACCAGATTATAGCTTGATCTTGTCAGATCTCAGAAGCTAAAAGCTCTAGTTGGTACTGGGATAGGAAGTTTGTTTGCAGCTGTAAGTGAAGTTTGTGGACAAGTTTTCCTATTCCATATGGAGCAGTATTTCTAAACCAGTACCCTATTTTAGTTTCTTGAGCTGTTCTGTAGGTGGACCCATCTTTTGTTAAAGATGTCATATTGATCCCATGGCATCTGATAATAGTAGGGGTATTAATCCCATATGTATGTGTATTTGCACAGTGTGGTCTCTCTAAGGTTTCTTCTTTTTGTGTGAAGCAATTTTGTCCTCTACAGGCCAACCTGTGAATTGGGGCTGCTGGTGCAAAATTCAACTGGGCACAAAACTTCAGTGGTGAATGAAATGTGTCTCCTTTTACAGTATGTGTAAAGCTGTATATCATTGTATAACATTGATAACAATTGATAACAACAACAACTATTATTATTTATTTTTTATTAACGACTTACTGAGTAACTAAAGTGGGCAAGTAATCAAGAGTTATTTTAACAACTTAATTTTAGGTTTGGAGCTAGAATCAACAGCTGTTACAGCTAATTACAGAGCTAAGAGCAAAACAGGTTCAAATGTATTGGGCTAAACAGCATGTGCAATATTTTGTTTGAATGGGCAAAAATAAAACACAATTAACATCACAGTGCTTTATACAGCATGGGGTTGAATATCTACACATTCAATGCCACTCTTTTTAAATAATTCTAAGACTTCCTGTACATTTAAATGGCCGCTTTACCTTGAAACATGTTAAAATTCAGACTAAAACTCAAAATCAAATATCTAGTGTCCTAGGTTTTACTGAGACTGGAGTTTATCTCACATTAAGATCTAGATGTCACCTTTAGAATTAGAATTAGAATTAAAGACTGGATGGTCTTGTGAAATGAGACACATCCTGCTGGATATGCCTTTAAAGTGGATGAATAAAAAAAAACACAATGTGGCTCTGCAGTTATTGGCTGATGTGGCTCAACTCTCAGAAACAAGAGTGATTTCTATTATTTCTTATAGCCTTGACATTTTGCAATACTAAACTGCCCAGGATTTGTTCACTACTCTCAGCCCAGATTGAGTGGCTGTTGAAGCATTGCCCTTTACAGGCAGCACTGCTACTGTTAGATCTTTTATACATTGAAAACAAGAGAGGATGGGCAGTTCAGGAGCCCAAGGTGACCTCCCATTCCCTGATATGACACTCATCACTGGGGTTTGTGCACTAGGAACCACCCAGCAGAATTCCCTCCCTAGTCTTCACCTGCAGGCCAGCAAGCTGTGAGGAGGAAAGGCGGTAGCTGAACTAGCTTTTCCAATTTGGATTCTCACTGGATAAATAGCTTCAGGCCAGCTTTGATTGAGGTCTTTTAAGATCCTGAGTGAGGTCAGCAAAGGTAACTTCAGAATAATTCAAGTTTAGCCTAGACAGCAAAAGAGAGTGGCAATTTAAAATTCAGGACAGAGTGTTCTCTTCTTTTTCCTTTTTTGATGTTTGAAGAATACTTATATATTTGGATCTTTGCCTTATCTGCCTGACTGAGGTTCTGGGATGGTACAGTATTCATTTCAAACCAGAATGATAAAAGGAACAAAGGTGGCCAAAATATTAGGGACACCTTCTGAATAATGTCTGTGAGTATCAAGAAGAGTCCGAACAAGACTTGAGATGTTTTCTCCAAGGTTTTAAATATTTGCAGCCATATCCCATATTGTTCTCCAAAGATCATTTTACCTGGGATTGTAATGAAGGCAATGATGTGTGGCCTTGACTTTCACTCTCCACAAGGTATGCCATTTTCCTAAGGGATTGAGGTCTCAAGATTGTTTTGGGCTGGAAAGGTGACATATTTCTATTTCATGCTCACCAAGACAACCAAGTGTTGCCTACCACTTTCGTGTGGCAAATTTTACAGGGGGTTCCTAATATTTTGGCAACTGAGTGAAAAGTTTATGAAGATATTAAGCCTTGCTGTCTTAATTCATCAGTATCTAAAAATGAATGTAGTCTGTAGTGCATAGTAAATCATTTGCAAATGTGTTTTTGCTTGTAATGCCTGAGATGTGCAAGGCATGTCTAATGCACGGTTCTTTGTAATGATGAGCACATTCCAGTTTAATTAAAAGTTAACTTTTGAAAGTACCAAGGATCTGGAATGTGTGTATGGCATGCATAACTGAAATCCAGCTGTATCTGGTCTTGGGAGAAAGGAACTAAGACCTTTCTTTTTTATTCAGTGCCCCTGTAGCTGATTTTACACCAGTGCAGTTCATTACACCAGCAAGTTACTTCATTCTCCTTTATAGACTCATTTGCTGCTGAATGCCTCTAAAGGTTAGGTGCTGTTTTATGATGCCTCAGACATTTAAAAGTGGTATGCTAAGAGCTTTCCTTTATGTTGAGTATATTTTAAGATTATATTATTAATGATATTAATGCCAGAACACAGTCAGTAACAAAGAACTTGGAGATAAATCATTGTGATGTTTAGATCATTCTACAAAGTGCTCCATGTTCAGATTTTTTATTTATCACAGTGTGAGGTTCTGAGCATCTTCAAATGGTTTGAAAGATATTAATAGACATGTTTTTACTACTTTTCTCTTGTATGTGGCTAGTAGTGTCAACAGTTTAACAGTATGTTCTATGTCATTTATGAATAGTGTTAAATTGTATTCGTTTAAAATCTGAGCTCTATAAAATCCCATATATGTTTGGTTATTCATCTTATAATGTGAGCCCTATAATATCCCACAAGTTTCATATTGTTGATGGTGTGACTAACTTATTACTTTTCATGTTTTATTGGGGCCACTTTGTGAAATTTTCATTTACTCTCCTTAACAAAAAAAAGGTGTCTGTGCATTTACATAAAAATATAAAGTGTGTAATACTGTATAAAGGCAGTGCATTACTCTTTGTAATTTCTTAATAATGCATTTGGGAATCTGATTTGTCCTGAATGCAAAGAAGAATTAGAGGCAAGACAACACAGACTGAGTGGGATATTCCCATTGCAAAGATTATGCCAATTCTGCTTTAAAATCTTTACAAATCTGTACATTTTATGTTCAGATAGAATGGACAAGGACAGCATTCATTCAGCATAACTTGACTATCTTCTGTTTCCATAAAAATATAAAGCTTATGAATGCTGTATGAAGAGCTCATGCAAATGAATGGAACATTTCAGTAGATAGACAGATGTACATTTTGTCTTTTTATTCCCTTTTAAATCAAAACTGAGGTGAAAGAGGAATCAGCACAGGTATAGGAAATTAAATATTTTTTTCTATCTTTTCTATCTTATCTTTTATATATTTTTACAAAGTATTTTTTACTGATTGAAAACATCATTGATAATACATCTTGATAAGATAATTCATAACAAGTATAATAAGTCCTTATCAATAACACTTGACTCATGTTTGGGCTATTGCTGGGATTTTCTTGCTTTTCCTCAATAAAGCAGTAATTAAATTGAACCCTTCAACCGTCCAAAGACCTGATGTGTGTCACGATCACTAACCCCTCCTCTGAAGGGCGCTCCAGCCCTTCCTTGTTCCCTCCCACCTGCCTGCACCTGTTACCTGTCGCTCCCCCTTAAAAGCCAGACGCGGACCTCACTCCTTGTTCCTCATTGATTTCCGCATTGTGAGAGTCTGGAGTGGGGGGGTCCTGCCGCGTCTGGCTCCGTTATGGTTTTAACTTTCTGTTCCTGATCCCCTGCTATGCCGGTCCCGACCCGGCTCATGGTTTTAACCCTTGGATGGATCTCCTGGCTTTGGACTCTTCTCTCCCGTTTGGATTCCCCGTTTGGACTTTGTTTGTTCGCCCGGACTCACTTCCCCAGGACGCCAGCTCACCTTGAACACGCCCCCCCGTACTGTGCACAGCGGTACATACAGGACCAAGCCAATGAGTGATTTAATGAGAAATTATTTCAGAACTGGACAACCCTTTAAGGTTATGCATTTCTGATCTAGCAAGCACAATAGGTTTGAGAAAGAAAGTCTGGTGTAGCCATGACTGTGGCTGTGAGGTATTCATGAGTGGTTATTAAATAAGGTTGGTATGTGTCCCTGGTGTGAGCTCCACTGTGGTGTGTCCTGCTCCCACTGAGTGCCAGTCTTAATGGCCACAGGGTGCAACCCCCTGTACTCAGTGTGGCGTGATCAAGAGACAATCACAGTGCATTAGAAAGGAACGGAAATCTGGCTTTCATTCCTCTAAATGCAGATAAATAAGCTCCTGTGTCAACTTTCCTCTTAATGTTTGTGGGAAAACTGCACAAAAAAAAGCTTCTACACAAACTATTAATTAGTGCTAGTATGGTATTCATTTCAAAGGCACTTTATTCAATAATATAATATATCATATGTTGTTGATAATAGAGTAATATAATTATAATATAGTATTGATGTCACTCTGGCAAAAACAATATTTATATAATTTACAGTAGATTTATATAACTAAACAAAAACATATATCACAACTGAACCAAACATTAAAGCAAATATCTGTTACTGCTAAATACAGAAGGTACCATAGTAAACTGGGTTTTTAGATGTAGTTTAAATCATAGAAACTGCAGTACATACATGACACTAATAACATCTACTGCATGTACTGTACATCAGTAAAGAGAATAATTGGGCCTGTTAATGGAACAATAGTAAATCTATGCTTACTAGCTTACCTGCTTGCATTCTGCACCAATATGCAATATTAACTGTTATTGCACCTATCATATGTGCATTTTAAATTAATACCCCAACCTTTAACCTATGCATTCAGAAAAAACATATTTTAGGTGGCAGTAAAATATATTTTTCCTGACTGTCCAGTGCCACAGAAAGAAAACCTGTCTTAGGGAAGACTATCAAGATCCCTATACTATTTTCTAACATTGCTAGAACATCAGAACCTAGGAATGCAGCATGTATTTAATAAGTTATTGACATGTGCCTTTTATGTAGTTTTTTCAACCTCTGTATGTTTTGTACAGTATGTTTCTATATATGCTTTCTTCACCTCTAGCATTCCGTATAGATTTTTTAGCTTAGAAGTGCAACATATTTTTCTTCTTATCATTCTTTGGTTAAATACAAAGTCCACATTTCCTTAGATTTTCACCTGCAATCTTTAGATTACCAGCACACCCGATGTTCTGAGCAAAGGCCTTTACTGGTTGATTCACTAGAGAGATTCATAATGGCCTTTCTTGTTTCTGAAATACCTGTTTGTGTTGTGTCAGAGCTTCTGTTTTATGCGTCACTGTGAAACAGGTGAAGATGCCCTTTTCAAGATAGCCAGGGTGAGAGAAGAGTTGCTATGGTAACATTTCTCCTTACCAGCATCTCGGATGATGCAAAACTTTAACCTTTAATTAAAGGAAGGAGGTGGCACTGTGTGGCAGACGGAAGCCCGTCAAAGCATTTCTTGACCTCTGTTTCTGTGTTCTGCTCCTTCCTTCTCCATCTCTCCCTGCTCTGTTAAACTGCCTGTACCTCTCTTTGCCCTCATTCTTCCCCTGCTCCTTCATTTCCATCTGTTATTTCTAAACCCTCCACTATCTCTGCCATTACAAGGTTTCTCCCTATCACCTTGTCTGGATTGCTTCTTTTTTAACACCCCAGTGCCCAATACACATTATTATTGCTGGAAAATCTGTCGCTTTTGTCTGTTTTGTCTGTTGCTCTTCTGAAAGAGTTTTGCTATAGCTTTACATATCAGATTGCAAGTGCATGAGAGTAGCATACAGTTTGGGCATATTTGAAGGAAATACAATACACTCATCTTTGGCATCATGCTTCTCAACAGTGCTGGCCCTCAGTGCTGGGGCCCTGGTTTCAATTCTGGACCTGGAGTGCAATGTGTGTGAATTTTGTGTTATTGACAGGTGAGGCAATAATGTTTTTTTGTCTACTAGTTGTACACCACCAATTATTTCAAAAGGAGTGTTTTCACTGACTGAATGTGTTCGTGTTTATATAGTTCTGTCCTTTGCAAGGCTCTGACCTCTGACCAGAGATTGTGACAGCTGCTGCAAGTGAATCCTGTCACACCAGATCTGAAAGGTTTAGCTTGACTGCTGTTGGACTTCCTGTAACTTCTCTTGCCGAACTAATGGTGTGCATCTTGGCAGCAGCCTCTAAACAGAGAAGGTTAGTTGTCCCATCAAGAGCAATACACAATACACTCACACAGACAGGTGACCTCTCACAGGAAAGCTAATGGTGTGCAGCTTGCAGACAGCTTTTAGAACGTTCCCACACTCACCGTTATGAAGCTCACTGATTCCTGGTCAGAAGAAACACGCACATTCAAAAACAAGCAGCTGACCTATTGCCACAAAGTTAATGGGCTGCAGCTCTGATAAAGCACATAGAACATGTGCTTCCTAAACAGCCTCACATATTCACATGAGACCTGTAAGCTGTTGGCACATGAGATCACAGGCTTCAGTCCCAATAATGTACATCATTTCTTGCATTATATTATATTATATTACAACTCTACTGTACATATTCACACAATGAAATAAAAAACACCTGGCAATTATCTCAATTATCTTATAGTATGCTCACCTGAAATGGAGGGATTGAACATGAAAATGCTATTTTTCTAAAATGATACAACATATAAGCACAGAAATACTTAGAAATAAAAGTGGCATTCTGTATTTTTGTTACATATTAAACTTTTAATCCCAAATTCAAATTGCTTGAGTACAGTATACTGCAAAAAAGCGATTTTGACTTCACTATTGCAATTCTTATGCAGGGCACTGTATTTGCATAAACTGTCATTAAACATGGAACATATATAATAAAAGCTATGAAAAACTGTTATGTTCCATGTATGGAACAACACAACGAACTATAAAAACTATACTAAAGCATGGCTTACTGAAGCTTACATAAAGCTTATGGTCTACTATTGCTTTATCTGAAGAAATACTATTATATTTACTATGGTATATTACCATCTTGGCTTTCTCATGGTTATTACAGAGTGCTTCCTTTTTTCACACAGATGTAGTCAGATACAAAGAGGTTAACAAGCCGTCAGCAGTCAGCAGTTCTCAAAGCTTGCAGAATTATATAACTGCCACAACCACACAGACACATACAGACAGCTTGTCCCACTGTTTCAACAGATTTCAGCCTTATTTGTATTAACTGTCAGTATGTCTTCAAACATGATTAGTGTTTTTTAAGGGTATGAAATTAATTAAGCGGATCCTGTTACATGCAGTATGACTCCAACTCCTGTGTGAAAGATGAATTAATTATAGCAAACTTCACTTTTTATATTTATATGATGGTTTTCTGCAGAGAAATGACATATTAACTTGAGTTTACATCTGATCTGCATGAGAGACGGTATGAGCCCTAGCATAAAATTGAGCACCATTGATCCTACCAATATTATGAAAATGTTGTAGGAAAACTGGAGAATTTCCCTAGATTTGGGGAATATACTGTTTAACCATAATCTGCTAAATTTTCACATTGATCATGATTGTTTTACATTACATACCACACTTTCACAAAGCTGTCATGGTTCTCCTGTTCATGACTACACTACAAAAATATACTGTAACACCAGGATACTGTATGTCATTTCAAACATTTGAAAAGGCAGTATCACAAAGTATGTTAAAACATCTGGCAAGCACTGAGAAAACAAAGGAGATCAGTGTGAAATGCAGTTGCCTATCATAGTAAGACAGCAAAGTAACCACAGAGATTTGCTTAGGTATCCTTTCCTTAGGGGTGCTCATTTCATTGTGGCAGAGCTCTATCTAAAGCCTACTGTACAGTATATCAGTATATATTTTTGTATGATGAGGAATTGTGAGGAACTACAGTATAGTTAGGAACATACTGCATCATCACTGAGTTATCATCACTCATCTAGAAGGTGCTCCAACCTTTTATTATTAGTTTCAGTATTACATGCACCTGTCTCCTGTTTAACCCATCACTATATAAGTTACTGTAAGTGCCTCCTGAGCTCTGGACTCTGCATTGGAAGATGGACGCCTGGAAGCCTACCAGCAGGTCCAGGAGAAACCTGACATAGGCATAGGCTTTATCACAGTGTCCTGACCATCTGGGTCCGGGCCTCATCATCGTGTTTTTGGCTACCTGGACTTTGGACTTCGCCCTGTTTTTTTCCTTTTGGACTCCCACTGGACTTGTTCGCCTGTGTTCCCCCTCACACCTGGATCACTGTCAGCATCGCCCCCTGTCTGTCCTCCCATCCATTCCTCTCCGTGTTTTCCCTATTGTCTTTCTCCAATCTCTTCCGGATTATACAGTCTGCATAGGGTCCTAAATACTCACTATACAGGAGTCAGGACCGGCTCCTGTTACAATAGTGCCAGTGCATGCAGGATTTTAGTAATTTAATTACATCTGTGAGTTGGGCTTTGACGTCATCTCCATGTGCCATTTAGAATATATGTAGATCATTCAAGTCCGTACATTCCTTAAGATGTTTTGTATCTCAAAAAAGCAAACTAAAACCAAACTTCTGCCATCTGGGTCTTTACTTCTAATCTGCTCATCATGCAGATTTGAAATGGGTAAATGGTTAATGAAATGGGTTTGAGTAATAATCTGTAGTTTTTTCTTTATTAATATTGCTTTTGCAAGCTTTGTTACTCCTTCTTAATAATAGTAAAAATTCAGTTTTTGCCTGTAATGTTATCATAAACAAAGCCTGTGTTTGCATGAGGGTTGTAGCTGTGCAATGAATCACCAGCTGCCCTTTATTTCCTTTTAATTCCAAGAACAGTAGGCATATAACAGTAGGATCACATAATAAATCTGTTGGGCAAATCAAACCTCCTGCTGGGAGATTTTGAAAACTCAAGACTCCAAATTAAAAGCAATATATTGATAAGAAGGGACATCCTTATCTAACCCACCAGATGAAAGCTGAGGGAACGTGTTCTTTATATTGTTGATAAATACTGCAGTATCTGGAAAATGTAATATGTTTGAAAATAAATACCTTTAAAACATACTGAAGTTATGTTTAATTATATTCCAAGCACACTTTTTTATATTTTATATACATTAATGCATATTGTATATGTGTGTTAGTGTACTGTTTTCCACCCTGATTTGTAAAAAAGATGTACTGGAAAAAGATGTGCTGTTGAAAAGATGTACCTGAATTATGTTTTTTTTGTAATTTTTTTTTGCAAGGCCCCCATCACAGATGATATTGTTATAGCCTTTAAAACGGTCTCTTTATCATTCACACTTCCAAGAGACAAATACAGTATTTGATTAATACACTAATGTTTTCATATTTTTTGTGTGAACTATGGAAAGAGTGTGGTAATATTCCAAAAATTCTAATTAGAAAGTTCTTAATAGTAAAGAAAGGGAAAATAGCACTGTAAGTTACATAAATTGTGGTAAAGATACTGGTAGCACTTAAAAGCTCCTAAATTAAAATTCACTGCTTCCAGTTGGTGTAATCAAAGAGCTTTTTTCTTCTGTCATAAAATATATACTAACAACTTTTTGGAGGAAAAAGAGCCTTGCAAACCCTGTGATTCTACTAAAAGATGTTTCCTCTAAGTAGATGCCATAGATGGCCATAAAAAATAAAAACAGTTTTAGGCAATTCTAATGGGGAATTACCCAGCTACTGTAGATGCATGTTCATGTCATGCATGTCTTTGTGCTCATGATGTTACAAGTATGATTGCCCATGGGTGGCATCTACAAAGCAAAGAAACTCTCATGTGGGATCTAATATCTGCAGAAGCTATTGTATACAAATCCATAACTGAAAATTTATGTTTTAAACTTTGTACAAATGGAAAGGATTTTTGAAAGATGGGAAGGTGTCACTGGTAGAAAACATACATATTAACTGCAGAGTAAGTCTGACAAAAAGAAGCTATCTTTGAATGAATGGACAGTAACATGAGGAAATGTCAACAAAATCAAATCATGTTATCCACTCTTGTGAAAGAAAAGTAAGGAATGTCTTTATTTCTCATTCACCCTTTTCTTTACCAAATGTAGTTGCTCCCAACCACTCTGTCTTTACTTTGTCCTCTCCACCCCTATCTCTCCCCATCTCTTTATCTCTATCAGCCTTCCTAAGATCTTGTTTCTTCTCTCCATCTGCAGTTCCAGCCCACACTCTGTTTTTCTCTCTGTGCCTGCAATGCAGTTAATAGAGAACAGAAAGACCTCAGTAACCAAGTGTTACTTCACCTGGAGTAGCAATAAATAATTGATCAGGGGTTAAAATTAGCTCCTCTGAGACATTAAGAGCACTATACTTCCTGTTTAGGATGAGAGAGGGGGCAAAATGGATAGGAAAGGAGAGAGTGAGATTGCATAGGGTTGACGGGGGAGGTCAGTCTGAGTGTCCTTGTGGTTTCATGTTCATCAGAAAATAGTTTTTCATCTCTGTTATGTCTCTCTAGTGTCTTGGTGAATTTAATGCTCTACAGTTACCCTGATGTACAGCTTAGCTATCTAGTCACTGCAAAATGACCGTTCTGTTAAGAACAGTAGCTCTAAATAAGTGTCTAAGTAACTCTGTCTGACAGGAAGATAGCAAACTCCTTTCACTATCACAATACTTTAAGGATAAACATTTAAGCTCCATTTTAAAGACAAATGTCCCAATTGGGGCTTTAAAGTGTTTTAAACTGTCAATGTTTTATTTTCAGTGAATAGGTTAGGCCATGTAGTCGGATGTTGACAGGTTCCATTCTGGGCTATTCATATATTGTCTTACTGTGACCATATTCCCCATGCAATAGAGTGACACTGGCGGAGCACTGCTGTGGTTTATCGGGGATTTTCCAGGTACCCATGATACAGTACATGTAGTAACTCTTTAGAGAGCTATATCAGTCATTAACTGTTATTTTAGCTGTGAATTTGCAGAGAAGTGAATGGAACAACATTTAATGTTTTGGAGGAAGGTTATATATTGTCTTCATGTTGTCTTATGTCATTACAGAGATTGCAATACTAAGCCAAGATGATTAACAGCTGATGGCTGAAAATTGTAGTTATATGGGAAGAAATATCACAAGAAGTTAAAAAATAGCAAATTTCAACACAACTGTTTTGTTAAGTAACCAGTTTGCACACGTACACTAAAAAGATTCCTAATGCCTGTTGGTCATGTCAGAGAACCATTTAGTCTAGAGAAATCCTTTAGAGGAGATGTTGTCAAATATGAACAATGAAAGTTTGTATTGATTTTCTAAAATTTGATTAGCACATAATTTGCAAAGCATGTGTACAATGCAAATAATCATTGCTTTCATTGGCTCAGCCTGAAACCAAAAGTATCATGCTAGCAGATTGATTTGTAATACAGTCTCTTCATATTATTTATCAATTAACTAGCTCTTATGATGGTGTAGACCAATACACTTGTTTTTGTTTTTTTTACAGGTCGACCACTGTGACCTGAAGAGGAAAGTAAATGGAAACTGGGCTGTTTAGAATTTAATCATGTTTTATAATGTCATATAATAGAAATTACAAATAAGTCTTAGGTGGGCATTTTAAAATGAACTAGAATGCTAAGGATACCCTTTGAAGACAGTAACTGAGATTTTCAGAGTGCCAACATATTTTATGACTGACTTTTTTATAAGAATCCAGAACTTGTTTTATGACATCTTTTCTTGTTAGAGAACATTTGGTATGCCTGATAAAAGCCAACAGCAGGAGTTTATGGGCTGTGACACCTTTGATGGATCACATACACATTATTATCATGACATTAGTTTACCATAGAATCCACTGGACATGTGAAATGAACCTTTTCTAAATTCTCAAGTAAAATCCAAAATACTCAGGTCCAGATGTATGAAATGATTGAAGATATTTTTTAAGTCATAAACCTGCCTTAAATGAGGCAGACATGGCCGGTGACATATCGAACAAGCAAATGATATTTTATGGCATTTTGTTGACTTAAAATACCTTTATGCTAAGCACTCGAGGAATGTTTAATTTCAGTTTAAACAATTAGGTGCAGATAATGCAAATTAGGTTTCTCGGCTTTCAAAATGAGATGTACAAAATTTTGCAATTGCATTAAGTTGTTGGGAGCTTTGGGAAGCACATTACTATCGAAATCAGCATTTAATGGCAGTGGGAAGGAAACATCATCTTACACAAACCAGAGTGAATGAGTAGGATGTGAAAGAAAGCACACTCTTTCAATTATGTGAATATCAAATTAAAAACAGGCACTGGATGATCTAAAAGATTATCTGGTCTCTTACCAAGATAAACTATGTAATCTTTGCAGTGGTGAAACTATCATCCATCCTGCATGTTTCTGCTGCTGACTCTTCTCAGAAGACTGTGGCAGCAGCTGACGGTATCACTCAGTCTGCATTTTTTCATGCATTACCAGTTGTGCTTAATGCTTTATTGAGATGAATGCACAAATTTCCGTTTTCCCCTAAAAGCAGATTTGAACTAAAATATTTTAATATACTGTAAATTTCTTTGGTATTTCTGGTTTCCCCTAACTTACAGGGAACAATAGACTGTATACATGCTGCTAACGCCTTCAACTTTTTCTGTTAAGAAACAGAAAATATGTTCTATATACACTAGAATAAGTAGAAGGTGCAAGTGCTATGTAACTCACACCTAATAATTACATACACTGTTGTCAAGTGTTAGTTTATGATTGTTTTCTTATGAATTCTGCAATCTTAACCAGCTGAGAGAAACAAAATAATTTTTCTTGCCTTTCTCTTCTGCTGCCAGGTTGTGATGGTGTTTCTGCTTAATGACACACAAGCTGCAGTAGTATAGCAGGTTATACTCCCAAAGTCACTTTTAATATGATCAAAAAATGTAACAATAGTAGCCAAGGCATTACTACAATGTGTCACAACAGTTATATAATTTAGAATGCCATGCGTTATAATAAATATATTTCCTTGTTGCATGTAATACAGTATGCCCATGATTCATTGATGGCAAAGATCAGTAAAGTCCTTAGCAAATGTCACACATCATAAGCATGAAGTGGAATCTTTGAAATTCAGTGTTTAAGGCAACTTTTCAACAGCTTAATGCATAACAGCAAGCACTGTGCCCATAGGCTCATTAAGGAGACTTGCCAGTTAGTTCTCACTTTGCGACCTTGGCACTGATGTTTGTGAAAGCAAGAAAAAGAATTAGATGATGCTTCTTATTTTTAAAACAAAATTCTGAAATGAATTGCAAGGAGAGTTAATAAGTGACCTGAACCATCTACATTTTTGAGTATTTGGAATTTGAAAGATGAGGACAACACAAATGTTAATGGTGGGCTGAGATGAACCAGATAAGGTTTCATGGCTTTATAAACATTTCAATTGATCTACAGTACATAGTGTGGGCTATGTTTATTCCAATGTGAGGTTTTGCATCAGGTTTCTAACCCAACGAAAAAGGCTGAGTGCAGCTGGTGTCACGCCCTCTGTAGCCAGGGGGCACTCCTTCTCTGTCCTGTCCCTAGTTTCCTGTCCTTTGCTTTCCTTCCGGTGTCTCTCTCTCTGGGGCTATATATTTCTGGGTCACTTATTCTCCTTCACTCAGCATCGGATGTTCTGAAACCTGCCTAGCATCCAGGTCGCCCCACGTCCACTGCCTGAGTGCATTGGTTTCTATTCGACTCCTGAACTGCTGAGCCTGGGCTTTTTCCCCATTCCACCGCTACACACACGGGTCTTTTTCTGCTCTCCTGCCTCTCCACGGTTAGTCCCTTCCGACATCCGTGACAGCTGGCAGCTTTCAGTTGAGTACAGGCCAGGGTATTGATGCTAAAGTGTTAGTTTGTTGGTTTTTAAATCTCAGTTTTGCAAATATACTGTACACTGCAGTGCACAAGTCTGATGTGTTTTGTATGGCTACTCTTCTCGTACTGTTATTTCATTATTATTATTACACAGGTGTAAAGTTTGCCGAATGAAAAGCTTAGATTCTTCTTCTCTAAACTAAACTGTATTAATATATTTTCACAAGGAATGACAATTCCCAAAATCAAAGCATAACGAACTATTGTGGAGCGAATGTTTGGCCTAACCCGCTTGACTGAGACCTCTTGGCCATAGGACGAGGAGGCCAGGACCCCCCCGCAAGATAACCAAGGGGCAGCTGCAGAGGTGGAGTTGGGGTGGAGGTGGGATGCAAAAGTCTCATGCGAGGGAGAGAGATATCGCATTTGGTATTTATAGAGTTCGGTGGAGGAAGGACAAAGGGAGGGATTGCTCATTGCTGACGGCTGGGAATGATTGAGCTTGGTTGTTGTCATCCCTCCCGAAATTTCATTAAAAAAACTCCATTTAAAGTTGTTATGATAGTAGAAAACAGTACCGAAATCTTTGAGTTAAATATTGATAACTTATGTAGAATTGTAACTCCATATTGTGTCTAAGATGTTTAAATCTTTTCACACTAACATAAACCTGAATATTACCCTTCACACATGAATGTCAAAGCTGCAGGAACAAAATATTTTTACAAAAGCAAAATACCGTACAGCTGATTTTGATAAAAACAACTTTAGAATAACCAGTCTGTCCTAGTCCAAGTTCATAGTCCCAATTGCACCAAGCACTTTTCAATGGGGGGCAATATCATGGTGAGGTGGTTAGCACTGCTGACACACAACACTTAATTGCCATGTGTTGTAAGGCCTTGTGCCTGGTGTGGTCCTGCCTTACACCCTATTCTTGTGGGATAAGCTCCAGATTGTCTTGACCCTTACCCAAAATTAGCAGCTTTCTAATAATGGATGGTAGGATTACCCAATGGACTGTCTGGAAGCTGCCACGTTTAATTCCTTTAGGAAGAAAGCAGAGGAAGCCAACAAAGTAGTTTTATAGGTATGTATGATACACTGTCTAAAGAAAGATACAAATACAGCATAAGAATATCTGTGGGGAAGCTTTGAAATGTAAAGACTTAGGACATTAAGTTAAATGAGACCTTCCTCAGGGATATTACTGTATCAGATGTTAATAAGAAATGAATTGGTAAAGTTTCTACTGACAAAGACACCAGTGTGAGGACACTCATTTTTGCTTATGGTCATAGCACCCTGTATACGCCTGATCCCATCTGATCAAGGAAGTTAAGCCTAGTTGATCTGATTATTACTTTGATGGAAGACTGGGAATTCCAGGTACTGTACGACTTGTGGGAGTAGTAATAAACACAGTAATTACAAGCATTACTATCTATTGATGCTGTCGAAATTAATAATTTCAAGAAAAGGATGTATGAGAGTTAGTTCAAGCTATTGTAAACCAATTAAGGTAGATCAGCCAAATAACCCCCTCTTGTTTGAGAAAGTTCTTGAGACCCTTTTGGAACTGGGTGGAAACATCTTGTGAATGCATTGAGCAATAAAGAGTGTGAGAGCAGTCTTACTGTAAGAATTAGTCAAAGAAAGAGCTGGTGTTAAACTGAGAAGAAAAAAGCTGAATTACTTGAAAGAGCTGAAAAATTACATTTTGTTGCAATTGTAAAGCAATTTCCCAATAGCAAATGACTAATTTGCAGGTGTACACTCTCCAATTAACCTCTCAAAGTGCTTATTTGGAGATTTGGTGCAGTTTTGACCTACAAAAAAGAAAATACTGTATGTCATCGATTTTTTTGTTTTGTTTTTAAAGCTTGGAGGCTGTGCAACTGCTCTTCCAGCATATACTGTACTTATGTCCCCCTGCTGTCATCTATTTAGATCATTTGTTTACTAGTGTAACATACAGGAGAATCCCTCCAAAATGTTTACGTCTGCCTTTTTCATGAAAATGGATTTTAGTTGGAGAAACTCCTCACAAAGCAGTGCGAAGAGCTTGTATCTTTAGGGTTACTGTCTGCCAGCCATGGAAATATTTGCTCTTTTCTTGAGTGACTAGTCTTGGTGGTTCATCATTTCCAAGAAACAGAAACCTAAACAAAAGATTAACAAAACATATTATAAAAATAACAAGTGAAATGCTGTCTTAGGGATAAACATTCTGTAAATGTCTTTCTAAAAGACTGTGCTTTGTTCATCTGTCACAGACAGGCCTGGAAATAATCACTTAGGGGATCCTTTTTTGACATGAAGTATAAATAACAGTAAAAATAAAACAAGTAAGATAAAAAGAAAGAAAGAAGAAATTTTACATAGGTGTTAGACTGATTGCCCCAGCATCTGTGATTGTACCTTTTGCAGCCCATTTGTGGAATTTAGAAAGTATAACAGGGCACTTTTAAATATTCCATTGTTGTAAAGTGAACCATACTATTCCACAGTAATGTAATATTACAATTTTATTTTTCATAGTTCACTGTATCATATCATAATCTGCTTGGTACTTTGCTTCATCAAATGGCATACCATAGTCTACTAAGGATTATTAAAGTTGATCAAAGAAGACCCTAACAGGCCAAGTTATTAGGGAAGTTCATTGAATAGTACAGTAGGTTGATCATCTTAGATTAGCTATACCAGTTTGAACAAGATGTGGCATTTAGTACTGTATATAAGGCTTAGGAAACTTTGCCGCCCAGTCCCACTTTATTCTATTAATACAATTGTATTCCATTGCAGCTGTGATAATGGTAACGCTGTTAATGGTAGTGGTGGATCAAACTACGTATTATATCAGTTCTACCAATCTTCAACAGGAGTTAGGTCTAAGACTTGTTTTATGCAGGAATGGTGATGGCAGTCCCCCTCATGATTCTCAGGCCACCCATTAATTGTCTGTCACAGAAAATATCCATTTATTTGACCAGAAATTCTTAATATTTTGAAACCGTTTTGTTAAATTAAAGTTGTTTTTTTGTATCTAATAGATTAAAGACCACTTTATATCTAGAAACCTTGGTAGAAATCTTGATCTTTTAATGTTGAAGTCAGCAAGTAAAGTAAACTCTGACAAGTAAAGGTGTCTTGAGTACTTCCTTATTTTGGGTTTTAGCCAAAAAACTAGTCTAGAAGAACACTTAGAAACTAAGTTAGCACATCTTTAGTGTATATAATTTCCTATGCAATGAAGTAGATATAAGCCATTCCTTTTTGGGCCTGATAAGGCTTTTGGATCTGATAATAACCTACATACAGTAGCTAAGTTGTTTGCACAGCTGATTGTTACTATTAATGTTCTGTTGTGATTTTCTAGGAAGAAGAGAGTAGCCACCCTCCACTATTAATGCTGACTGTAACTTACCACGGGCAAAAAGGCTAAACAAATTGTATAGTATTACCATGGTCAAATTTAGAGAAGTATGAACCTTACCATAAAAAAGCAAGGAAACTTCACTGTATAAGTGTAACTGCTCCTGCCAGGATTTGATCAGTCATTAGTGGGCCCAAATTTAGATAACGCCACTGTCTAGATAGCAATGAATTTCACAATACCAGAAGAACAGGACTGCTCCTACAGCACAATTCTACACTGTCTAGGTTTCAAGAGGTGACATAACCTTTGTAGTATACATGGTGCACTCAGCCTGGTTACAGTATATGAACATTATAAAACCATTATGTTACTGCTACAATGATGAACAAACATACTGTATATAAGAAAACATTAGAATGAAAATAGGTCATTCAACCAATCAGTGCTTTAATGAGAGACATGCACCCTCAGTTTGGTTTTGTCTGACACAAAGATATGCCTCAGTCCTGCCACTTGAATCTAGAAATAGTACTTCACATTTATTCCAAATGCACTGAAATTAACAGCAAAATATGATTTGGATAGAATGTCTGAGCTGAAAATGATTAGAATACATATTTGTCCCATGACATGAAGCAGACATAACAATACAATAGAAACTTTCCATAAATTAACCAACAATTATTTTAATTGCTTTCATTAGAAATTAAGTAAAAATAAATGCATAATGGAAATGCACATCGCCTTAGCATTGATCAAACTTGGCTTTCTTTAAGCATTAACTGTGAATGAACTTTCTAATGGTAACTATTTTTGGCTTTGGAGCCTATCCAGCTGAATGGCAATTCAATGGGGCTCAAATTGAATCAAAACCATTTAATGTGTCAGCCCATGTGCTCAGTAAGCTGTGGGGTTCGAACAGAAAGTCTTCCATTTAATATTGTAACTATTGATTTTCCACTAGAATAAACAACAACAAAAAACAGATTCTGAGGGCAAAACACACCTAGGCATGAGGAAAATACTAACCAGCTTGGGTGCTGCACTCCTCATTGATGAGGCCTCTCTCTCTTGCAGTACACACACTGCTTGTACAGTCTTGGCCCAATTATGAACACCTCTCCTCTCTCTGGTTGACACTAGTGGTCAGTCATCCTGACCTGACAAAGTCTACAGTACCAGAGTTGCTATCTTATCAAGCCTCATCTTACTGACCTCAATCTGTTTGCTGTTGAGCCTGTATTTTTATCTACCTAAAGTGTAGACCCTTTACACACAAGAATAGCCTCATTAGGAAATGTACTGAACATTGAAGGAGTATATCTGAAACTAGAACATGAAGATACCACAGACCAGAGAGGTTTTCTCTCATGTGATATAGACAAACAAGTTGCCATTTCTTTTTTATTTTCAGAAGACAATTGACTGGAAGTCACCTATCATAGAGTAAAATGCTTCTGTTTTATCTTGTGCTTTGTAAATTGGCCCTAGGGATTAATTAACTGAGACAGACATCAGGTGAGACTGTAGCTAGATTCAGTCAGTAAACAATTTTCCAGCTGATCTAGATGCATTTATAAAACAAAAGTCCTAAACGAGAAAACAAGTAAAGGTCCGCACTAAAAAGTAAAAAGAGGAAACAGAGTGTTTCAACTGTTTGAGCCTTCTGCAGGTATGGGAAAGGCACCACAGCTGAAATGTTTTATGTTGTGGTACATCATGATTTACGTTTATCACTACTTTTTACTCTATACCCAAGGATTTTCTCAGTAATTGCTTACCTAGATTGCCTTGATGTAGTGGAATTTCCATACCTTGACATGTTTCATACCTGTAGCTCCTTGCAGTTCAGAATCACCCCTGTTATATGTACAGTTTATTTCGAATTCCTGTGTGAATCACTTTATATCTATAGAGCTCATTTATTCTTGTGACCTTATTCCTAATTTATTGTTCAACCAAAGCCCCTTTGGTTGGCTTTGCCAATTCCAATGAGGATTTTGAATACGTGAAAGAAATCCCCTTGTAATCTGCAATGTTCAGATCTAAAGAGATTCAGTTCCACTAAACTGTGTGTATGTTTAAAATTATTTTCTTTTATTTTCTTTCCAGATGCAGTGATATAGTTCTTTTTGTAACATTGTGACTGGAACCGTAGGCAAGAATAATAAAAGGTTCCAGACAGAACCTTTATTGAATTCAATCATTAGCATTAATAAGAAGATCACCTTGCTGAGTGATAAAATTAAAGAGGAACACAAGAAACAGGGGAACTTTTATTCTTCTCACACTTTTATTAAAGTAACTGCAGATCCACCAAACAAAAAACAATAATTCAATGGCCAACTTGAAATGCACATGCACACCAAAAACCTTTCAATACACGCAACTGATAAACTAGTACCTGAGCAGGTTTCCAAGATAAGGACTTCTCTGCTTGGAGGATATGACCAAACTAAACAAAAGATGTTTTACAGAATGCTAATTGATTGCCAATTGAACCTGGCTACATTATCATTTAGGCTCTATAGATACCAGTTAAGTGTTGAGGGATTTAAAAATAAACTTCAATCATGGATTTATGCTTGGCAATTACTGCTAGCAACAAATGCTAGTAGGGTAATTATCTGGTATGACATAAAGAGCAAAACTACTGGAAAAGATGGCGATAGGCTTTTAATATTTATCTTTTATACTTTTTTTCTGTTTGCAATTGAAGGCCAAATCTTCAACTGCCATCAAATTAATTAAATTTAATCAACTATAAAGAATTCTAAAAGACTGTTTACAAATCAGTACCAACAACATTTGACAGAAGATTAAAACCCGAAGTGTAACTGCAGATTAAAGACCTCTCCCCATGTCACTAAGACTCATAGAAGTTTTTGGAACTTTTGAACGGACTGATTGTTTCTTAGATGCAATGAATGACAGTCTGAAGATATTGCCCAAGACCTTTGTACAGTTTGCTTCCCTTCCCTGCAACAGTCTTTCACAGAGCAGGAAAGTGGAGTGTTACTGAAACAAGGCTCAGTAAAGCAAGAAGTAGCACAGCACAGTGTGAAATTGGCATTGTTATGGGTTATAGTTTTGGCAGAGCTGTGGGCCAGGGATGGGTTGTGAGTAGTTTTCTTCCACTCTGGAAATTCTACCACAAAGCAAGCGATCATACAAAACCATACAAAGGTGAGTTCATAATGTATATGTTGAGTTTCCACATTTACTCAAAGATCAGGTGAACAGGAATTAAAAAATATTTCATTAATCAAAAATATTCTAAAATATTTTTTTATTTCCTGCTGAAACAAAATATGTCATGTTGTAATCTTAATAGCTTTGCACAGGCAAAATCGTATTTGTCTTAATTAAATGTAAAGGTTACAATTATTCATACCGCTGTAGTTAGTATGTTGTAATTAAAGTGTATTATACAATACCTCTGGCATGGATTACACTGACAAGACACCTCCTGCAGTGTGCTATTAGAATATAACACTTCAGATGGGGTATTTTTGACAGTTACTCATGATCCTTCATACTCTTTGGTTTCTGTTTGGGAACTGTTTTCTTGAGTTCATACTACAAATAGCTGATTAGATCGAGGTCTGGAGATTGAGATGACTGTCTATTTTATGTGCACTTATTGTTTTTTTTCAATTTGGATGCATGCTCTGGATCATTGTTGTGTTGGAATGTCAATTTTCAGACAATCCAGAGTTTGTTGGCAGAAGAACTAAGCAGCCAAAATGTCCAGGCAGTTGTTGGACCTCGCGATTCCCCCTATATTAACAAGGGCCCAGAATCTATAGATACATCCCCAAAACATAATAAACTCACCCACCCTGCACTATATTTCATCCGTTCCTACAGTAAGTGGTTTTAGTTGTCAGTCAGTCAGATCTCATCTACTAAATTTGAGTCAGTGATTTGGGGTCTGCCCTCAGCAGAGGCTTCTTTCTTGTAATTTAGCCATAAATCCTGCATTCCTTCGGGAGACATTGAATGATGTTTTTGATACTATGAAGAAGAAAGCTAAGGTTGGCTTTTGGGTTTACAATTCAATTTACAATTGTAACAGCTCTTTGAGTTTCCGCTCTTGTTTCTCCTGCTTCGTCACTCACTGCCTGGGCGCAAACCAGGTCTCCAGCATCACGCAACAGGGAACTTGCCTGTTGAGCTAAAGGAGACCTCTCCCAGCCCGGGCGTATTCGTTACATAATACAATTTGGATTTACAACCCATCTGATACAAGGCTTTTCGTGACAAGATACACTTGCATCCAGTATAATCAATTACTATTGATTATAGTATTATAGTGGATTCCTTTACAAATATCCCTCAACTGGTGGAGGTCAATGAGCATTATTTTGCATCCTTTGTAGTGCTCTTTGACCATAGCCACGATGATGCATGCTACTATTGAATGTCTTTCATATTTTACCTCCTTTTATACCTCAGGGACAAGAGAGCCCTTCAGTAGTCCTGAAGGATTCCATTGCATTCCCAAAAAATATTGATATTATAATATTTGTTTTTGTTGGATTTTATTTTATGAAATACTGTGACAAAAATGTGATTCATGACTGGAAATTATGTTCCTGTTTTATTTTGGGCATGAATAAATCTTGACAGAATGGTACTAATATGTACACGTACTGTTTGTGGCATTATGTGAATTGTTTGATGTGTAGGTGAACAGGGTTCTCAAATAATATTGTTTACCAGATGTTTTTTAATGTGATCGTTTTTTTTATCAAGACGGAGTAGAGCTTCCAGAAGAAGAAAAATATGCTATTCTATTTATAATATACTATTCTTTCTATTAAACCTGAAAGATAAAGTACTAAAGATTGATGGGAACAACCCCTGTTTGCTGCAAAATCACCTGCATCTCTTTTTCTCTTTATGCAAATTAAGATCTTCTTATTTTAACTTTTGACTGCCCCAGGCCGATTCTTGGTTATCTATTGTTTTTGGTTGTTTGGTGTTCCAAATTGGAATCAAATATTCAAAACTAAGAAAAATGTTTAATTGCATTCTTTTCTGGGGTGGGTTGTCAACATAATTTTTCTAAACCCTGAGTGGAATGCTAGTTGAGCACACCTTGGATGGGATACCATTCCATCACCAGAGTACTTTATTATTATTTATTAATTATTTAGTAGTTTTTCCCCTGCTGCAGTGGTATGGAGATCATTGTGCACATTAATTTTCTTCTGAAACCCAATAGATTGCAGAGATAGAAATATAAGTCAGAGTTAAAGTTTTATAAGAGCAAGCAGAAGTCAGTATGGATTATGGCATATAGCGTATGAAATTATAATTTAGCCAGTGGTTGGCGGGAAAGGCAGAACTAAAAGTCTTTTAAGAGGGTTCTGTTTTCTAATGTTGTGAAATGGTCGTGGTTGATTAATATTTATATATCCTATAGCTCAAAGAATAATCGATTTATTGATTAACTGGAAATTTACATGTGAGAAATGAGATACACATTTGAAAGAGAACCTCTGTTACCCTGTTCTGTGACAGCTTGTAGACAAATAAGTACTCATTTGCATTTGGTGAGTATATAAGGTTGCTGCTGGAAGAGGCGTTAATGGGGCCAGCAGGGGGCGCTCACCCTGCGGCTCATGTGGGTCCTAATGCCTAAGTGTATTGACGGGGACACTATACTGTAAAGAGGCGCCGTCCTTCGGATGAGACGTAAAACCGAGGTCCTGACTCTCTGTGGTCATTAAAAATCCCAGGGTGTTTCTCGAAAAGAGTAGGGGTGTACCCCGGCATCCTGGCCAAATTTCCCAGCGGCCTTTATCAATCATGGCCTCCTAACAATCCCCGTTTATGAATTGGCTTCATTACTCTGCTCTCCTCCCCATTGATAGCTGATGTGTGGTGAGCGTTCTGGCGCACTATGGCGGTAGGTGGATGCTGCACATTGGTGGTGGTGGAGGGGAGTCCCCATTACCTTTAAAGCGCTTTGAGTGGAGTGTCCAGAAAAGCGCTATATAAGTGTAAGCAATTATTATTATTATTATTATTATTTTTATTATTATTATTATTATATAGCCTTCTCAATTTCATTCATACTACAGTTACTGAAAGACACTGGACAATCCTTGAAACAATGATTGCCTTTGAGAGACTCATGTTCTCGGGTTTGGGGCTTGCACATTAGAATGAGAGGACTGTAGGTATATCTTATAGTATACCAAAACACTGATGTGACTCCTGCAAAAAGGGTATACCCCTCCAACTACCCATCCTCTTCCTGCCCCCGGAACCTCAATGGCTTTGTTGTTTGCTAGAAGAAACCAATATCTTATTATAATCTTGAAATAAGTGACCTTAGTAAGTTTGACAGTTTTTCCTATTTAAAGCGCTTAAAGTGCAGGAATTCTGAACTGAAAGAGAGTCTAGTGCACTTAAGACTGGTGTGTTTTGACTGCCTCCATTTAAAGTTTAAAAATCAATGGTTTTTGTAGACCAGTGTGTGAAATCTGAAATAGAAAGTTCTCATTTTTGACCAGTTGGAACTTTTTGCAGGAAGTTATTAGTAAGAATGAATAATATGGATAGTAAAGGTGGCCATTCCTTTAAAGTTCTTTCCCTGTGGGAATTCAACCTTAGAATTTCCTTGCATTCACAAAACCAGAGCATTCTTAAGGTCTGTCCATTGATAAAAAAAATTAGTTAGGCAATTAAAATAGACAAAATTTCAATCTTGAATGCTTTTCTTAACATGAGTTGCAAAAGTTCAGACAGAGGTACAGTAGCTGCTGAGCAAATGATAATCAAAGAGAGGTTGGACCTAGACTGAAGCTCAAGTTGACATCATAACTAGGGGAAGGGAGAGATAAACTAATACAAAAAGCAATTATGATTATGATCATAGTGGAAATGGAACCAAACACTGAATTGCTTTATAAGGATAAAAATATAAAACCATTTGCTTGTTCTTCCTCTTTAGCAGTAACCAAAATCTCATTTTTTTGTATTTTATAACTATTTCCAGTCCGTGATCAAGACTGCCTCTAACTTGAACCTCTTATTTCAAATGGGAAGCAGTAATGTACCCCAGAAGATTGTCTATGATGCCTGTGAAAATCCTGCTGATCAAGTTTCCTGCAGGATTGCTTCAGTACATCTTTTTTTTTATCATCAAAAGAGTCTTCCTTGATCTTATTTTGGGGATTTCTGAAGATTTCTGTCAGATACTGTATTATCAAGGAATACATTTAATTGTGTTTTTTAAACATCATGCACTTACTGTATAACAGAGCAATCCAAAAAAGTGACAACAGGAGCAGTTTTGTGCAAAGGAGACTGCTATCAGTGCTGTGCTTTCTGTGGCTCTGACTGAGAAAGCGATGCCTAGAGTCCCAAAGGCCCTCTCCCTAATACTTTCCTTGATGGGACTGTCTGGAAAACAGCAGGTGGACGAGGTTTCACAGGCAGAATTACTGAAACAGCTCTGGTAAAAATAGCTGAGCTTGGATTGGAGGTGTGGTGTGAGTCACACCAGAGAATTTTAATGTTTAAAGAGCATGTAGCACAATTGTGAAAAGTATTATACAGTGTTCCCTGTGATGTTTCTTTTCATTTACCTTTTTTAAAAACTGTAAATACAGTCCATGAATGAGTTAATTTACTGAAATATTTTAAGTACAATGTCTGAAATGACTGAAAAATTGGTATTATTGACCAATAAGTCCGTTAAAAAAATATGCCAAATAAAATAGTGACTAACCTAGTTTAATAATAATAATAATAAACTTTATTTTATATAGCGCCTTTAAAGGTGGCTTCTCAAAGCGCTTTACAGGATGACAATAACAATAAATAAGAAGACTACAACAATAAATAAGAAAATTTCACAAGACAGGACACAATTATAATTACAACAATACAACAATAACAATAGAGGAGACCGTGGAAGATGGTATTAAGAAGAGCAGAGGGGTGAAGAATGGAACCAGTTAAGTAAAGGCTTTTCTGAAAAGGAGGGTTTTGAGTCTGGATTTGAAGGAGTTTAGAGAAGGTGACTCTCTAATATCCTTGGGCAAGGAGTTCCAGAGCTTGGGGGCATAGCAGGAGAAGGCCCTGTCGCCCATACAATGTAGACGGGCTTGGGGGACAGTAAGGAGGGCAGAATTTGAAGAGCGGAGGTTGCGAGGTGGGGAGTAGGGCGATAAAAGTTCAGACAGGTATTGAGGTGCCAAGCCATGTAAAGCCTTGTAGGTGAGCATGAGGATTTTAAAGTCTACGCGGAATTTGACCGGAAGCCAGTGCAAGGACTCCAGGATAGGAGTAATGTGAACACTTGCACTAGATCTGGTCAGGATTCTGCAGCTTGTTCAGAGTAGATTTAGATACCCCAGGGAGCAGAGCATTGCAGTAGTCAATTCGAGAGAATACAAATATGTTGATCAGCTTTTCAGCCACAGTTAATGATAGCATAGGGCGTAGTCTTGCGATATTTCTAAGGTGAAAAAAAGATGTTTTGACAGTATGCTGTACATGTGGGTCGAATGTTAAGCCAGAATCGAATATAACCCCAAGGTTTTTCAATTTTGATTGGAGCTCAAGTACAGAGCCATCTACAGACAGGGTTACAGGACTGGCTTTACGAAGTTGATGGGGGGTACCAATAAGCATGACTTCAGTCTTGTCACAGTTAAGATGAAGGAAGTTTTGAGTCATCCAAATTTTTATGTCAGAGATGCAATTAGATAGAATAGAGACAGCCACATCAGTGTCGGGTTTGGTATGGATGTATATTTGAGTATCGTCAGCGTAAAAATGAAAGCTGAGGCCATGTGATCTTAAAAGCTGACCAAGTGGGAACATGTAAATGCTGAAGAGCAAGGGGCCCAGTATTGAGCCCTGAGGGACACCAGACTTGACAAGACCAATTTCAGACCTGTACCCATTGAGAGAGACAAAGTGACAGCGATCGGTGAGGTAAGGCTTAAACCATTTGAGGGCAGTGTCAGAGACTCCAAACACAGTCTCGAGACGAGAAAGCAAGATGTTATGGTCAACAGTGTCAAAGGCAGCACTGAGATCAAGAAGGATGAGTATGGAAAGAGAACCAGAATCAGAAGCTATTAGGAGATCGTTGGTGACTTTGACTAGGGCGGTTTCTGTGCTGTGAAGTTGACAGAAGCCAGATTGGAGGGGTTCGAGAAGGTTGTTTGTCATGAGGTGGTTATGTAACTGAAGTGTGACAGCACATTCTAGAATTTTAGAGAGAAAGGGTAAGTTGGAGATGGGGCGAAAGTTGTTAAGATTGTCGAGAGCCATGTTAGGCTTCTTTGGCACTGGGGTAATAGCAGCAGTTTTGAGGACCGTTGGTACAATGCCGGTGCTCAAGGATTCATGTATTATATTGAGGACAATGGGACAGAGAGAAGAGAAACAGGACTGGAATAAAGTGGTGGGAATGGGATCTAAAATAGATGTGGTGGGTTTCATGCGCGTAACTAGTTTGTTTAGGGATGCTGAGTCAAGAAGAGAGAAGCTGGAGAGACGGGAACCAGAGAAGTTGGATGAGGAGGGAGGAGGTGGAAATTTAAGGTGCAGTGTACTGTACAGTATGAGTTGCGCAGAAGGATTTAAATAAAGACCAGTTGTATAATGCTTACAGTACTGTATATGTGTGGACACAGAGAAGTTTAAAGTGGTACAAACCCTCTTTACAATCACATTTACCATCACATTTGAAATTTTGCACCAGATTTTCATTTAAAATTAGTTGTAAATCCATTTGGCCAATTTGGATGTTCTCAGAAAATTAATCCTAACTGTTTACTGAGGGATCCTAGAAACACAGCAGCAACAACAACATGAGGAGGTTCATTCCCAACTGTTAAATACACCTTTTATGTTCTTCCGATTCTGCATCCTCATGTTATTCTTGATCTTGACAAGTCAAACTTGTTGTTGTGTGATAAGAAGTCAGTGCAGTGATTTTACTTGTTAGAACACTCGGGCACGCAGATGTGCGCAGATAGATACACATTAAAAATGGGAAAAACTGGCATGAAGAATAGCTGGCAAAATCTTGCAGAACATGATGTATGCCAGCATTTGGCCTTTCCCCCCGCACAGCATTGCATAATGTGATTTGACTAGCCTAGTTCAATATGCAGAAACCATTTTGTTGAGTTATAATTTTTACAGTATCTCTTCAATTGTAATTTACATTTGCCATAGATAATAATATTTCTGTTTATTTGCACAGGGCCTAAACATTTTTTGTAAGTCATTTTTAAAGCTACATGTACTGTATGTGGCCATGCATTTCCTTGATGATGGATGTCTGTGTAGTTTTTTTAAATGTCTTTTGTTTTTTCTTTGTTTTTACAAATATCCATGTATATTGGCTATATCTGCTGTGATGTTTTCATATGTTATCTTATATCTTTTTCTGCAGTTACAATTGTCATGCCAACTCTAAAGCATAGACTGCCCCATAACTTCAAACTCTTAAGCAGAAAATTCAGCAGAATCCCAAATGGAAAGTTGTCTTATTACAGTAAAATTGTTCTTTTTTGTTCTATGAAGGAATCAGTAATGAGCTTTCTCACCATTGCAGGGTTTATTGCTAGGACACTGGCCAAGGTAGGAGCAGACTCATTTGATTGGACTGGTATCCGTTACCCTCACTGTTTACTGTAATTTAACACATTTTATTTTATGACACCCAGGGAGCACAGGAGACAAAACAATGTCAGGGTCTGTAAAGACTAATGTAAATAAAACTGAAACTGAATGGTGTCTTAAAATAAGAGTCATGCCACTTCAAACTGTGACAATTGCTTTGTCATACAGTATATGATTCCACACAATGAATAGTGAGCAAGTAATTTACACAATAACAGTAAAGCACAATACAGTATAATAATAAAGCAAAAATAATTTCAGGCCTTCAGATTAATTAAAACATACTCGCTGAATTAACAATATAGTTGTCACTCAATCACTGACTTTTTATGTAATGTGTATTATGAATTCTAACACATCTTATAAACTGTTCCTTAAAACTGTTACTTTCATCAAAACTACTGCCATATGAACAGTATTGGACACTCTGCCTTCATCTTTGCTGTGATTGGCTGACTTTGTCGCAGTCTTGGAAGCATGGTCATGGGGCTCCTGCATTTTTTATTGCACATCAGCAACTGGGTTCAGAATGAGGAGAGAAACCAAAAATTTAGTCAGTGGATAGTCAAGACTGGTAAAGCTTAGTCTTTCATTTCCCCAGTTAGTCTTGTTATTTTTCAAATGTTTTCTGCGATATTAAGTCTGATTTTTTCTGCGGTGTTTCATTTGTAGCTTGTGATTTAAATTATTTTTTTGTTACTTGCTTTTGTTTTTAGCTGCAGTTAAAATAGTTCCATCTGTGCATCTTAATACTTTGATGAGGGTCATTGGATTCAGCCATTTCAATTATTTTCTCTTTTAAATCCATAAAGACAAGTCTTTGTCCTCCAATTTTTTAGCATTGTCACTCCAAAAGTCTATTATGTGCTTAATGAGATTAGAGTGATGTTTTCTGTACTAATTTGTTAGGGTGTCTCCAGATCTGCACAAACCACTTTAATATGATCTTCAGACAGCAACCTGTACAGAAGACCCCCCACCTCCATTTGTATCGTGTCTAGTTTAGCATCTCCCATAGCGAGGGTAATTTAAACAGTCCTGATTCTTTCTCTCCAGTGTTCACTTTTTAATCAGCACATCAGTTACTGTTATGTAAGTTCTGACAATTCTAGATCTTAACATCCATCTCTGCAATGCTACTACTGTAAGTTTTAACACTCTTTCCTCTGCTGCTGTGATCAATGTTGTACAGCTACCACCTTTTAGGTGCATCTCATGGTGTGGCTTAGCATTTCATGGGTCTCTCATTCTTTCCTGGTTCTTTTATTGTCTCCTGGTCACAATGCAAAAAGCCTCTTCTGGCTGGTTCACCAAAAGTTACCCTTACGCACACTAAATTAACTGGGTTTAATTTAATTAGCGCATACTGTAGATATACATTTGTATTAGGGTCTATATTAAAAGAACAATATTAAAAGTCTAAAAGGCTGAATTGACCATTATGCTGATTAGTTATGAATTTATTTGGTTCACATTTTTATCCAAAATAACATTAATAATAATATTTCTTTATTAGCCCTATACAATTTCTTGCATTAGGAATTTGTCTTTTCACATACCCCAGCTTTTCTCCCTGGAGACACAGAGAGAAGCTTGGGGTCAGAGCACAGGGTCAGCCATTGTACAGCACCCCCAGAGCAGTTCAGGTTAAGAGCCTTGCTCAGGGGCCTAACAGAGTAGGATTCCTCTGCCAGCCACAGGATTTGAACCAGCAACCTTCCAGTCACAGGCGCAGATCCTTAGCCACAGAGCCACCGCTCCTGCCCTACAGTTAAATACACTTACATTTACAGAATGCAGCAGAATATTTTACTGAAACAATTAAGGTGATGCACCTTGCTCCGGGGTATTAAACCACTGTGTCATTTAGGATTTGAACTCACAACCTTCCACTCATGAGTCTACGGCCCTTACTGCAGCTCCCCTTGAGCTCCTCATGATACTGTCCCATAAGAGTTGCATGACATGTATAGCAAGGAGCAAAGCTGCGTGTTGTAACAGTGTTACAGACTAGTTCTGTACAAATAGTCAGAGTGCTACTTTGGTGTAAAGTGAACCTACAGTACCTGCTGATCTGACAATTTTTTATGCTTGTGTTTAGAACCAGTGGCAAAAGTTTAATACCTCACTTGCACATACCTGTCCCCTGAGCATTATAAATCTTCTAATCAGGTTTTCTGTGAGATTAGTGTGATCTGTCTCGGTGCAGCCACTATATTTGTTATCCTCAATGTGTGGTTCTTTTTTTATTACACACCGATGTGCAGGAAACTAAGTGATATTATTAGCTGCTTTATTTTGCTTTAAATAAGGATGTTATCAAAGAAAGATAGAGAAAGATAATGAGTTCCTCAATATGTCCTCACCACATTGGTAAATAAATAATATTAAATAATAAATAACATAAGAATAAAGATTTATTTGTCCGTATTGAAAATTAATTAATTTATAAGATAAGGAAATTGCTGATATTAAAATTAAATGCATTTTTTTTTCCTGGCAAAGTTTTTAAATTATGCATTTATGAACTTAGGATAAACTGCTTTTCTTGTGACCATAATAAGATTTAATAGAGAAAGCTGCTGTCTTACAATATTACAAATTTGGATCCACACAACTTTCTGGACATAAAGCAGATTTTCTCAAATTTTGACAGGTAAAATGTCCAGGACTTTATTGTGAAGGCTTGCTCAGAAAAATGTAATTCTGTCAAAGGAATGTTACTATGTTAGTACTGTATTTACTGGAAACCTGTCACTCATGCCAGTGTGTTTTACACATTTAAATAAAACACATGAATACACTTCTTAATATAGTAATTTAGAATTAAATGCTACAGCATTAAGGTACGTTTCTGAGACAGGATTGAAAGGTCCAAAATGTAAGACCTAACATGGGCATGCAGGACTTGGAGTTTAGTTTTGGAGTTTAGGTGCACAGCTTCAGTCCTTGAGGACTAGAATTGAGAAGGCTCCTTTAAATCATTAATAGCAACCTTTGAAAGGTTAAATTGACCCAATTAAGTTAATGATTAGCTCAATTAGATCATTAAGAGCAATGATGGAATGACAACCCACAGGCCCTCCAGGCTAGATTTATGCACCAATGATATATAGGAAGATAACAGTTCACAGATCTCCTCAGAAAACAAACCATTTAGACTGTTATAGGCGAGAAGCAGTATTTTCAATTTTATTCTGAAATCCACAGGAAACAAGAGGAAGGAAGCTAAAACAGCGGAAAAATGCCCGTGAATTTTATTTTTTGTCATGCTATGGTCAGAGGTTTGGCTATGTTACAACTTACTAACATGTTTGGGTATAGTGTACAGAAAACACTAAAGTGCTTTCAATAACCAGGCCTGAAAGAGATGTGTTACAATGTGTTACAATGTGTCTCCATTTCAAAAATTAAATAAATCTAATCCAAATATTATATATCTAAGTAAAGACAACAGTACTAAGTGAGCCCAGTACACATTTTCATCTGATTTTTGTAAACTCTGGTAGGACCTAGTAAAGGCTTTGTAGTGAAAGACGTCGTGACTCAATTGGTAGCAGAGGGGCATTCCCTCCTCCCATCAGAGTAACAGTCACTGAGCCTTCCCTTAGGAAAGGTGGTTGAATTCTAGCTTGTCAAAAATAGTGGCATTTTTTTCTGAGGTTGTCCTGGATGAGTGAATGGAAGCACAATTAAAATGTGACAGCAGCTGCTTTTTGTTAGTTTTTTTTTTCTTGAGTGTTTTGGGGCTCCGAGAATAAAACTTATTTAACCTGGGATTAGATTTTTACTTTTGTCTGCTTGTACCTTTTAGCAGCTCGTGACATTCAGTCTGCCAAAACTGGATGGTGGCAGTGGTGTTACCACCTCTGGCTTGGCTTTTAAATATGTAATGTTGTTTCTTTTTTAAATGTATGTATTATTAATGTAGTTTACACTTTGATGATGCTTACTGCTGTTAGTGAATAGTAAAATGACCTAACGTTTCCACACAGCAGAGGCACGGGCTATTAGCCTGTTCTTGTTTACCCTCTGTTACTGCTGAAACACCCTGTGCAGTCCCCAGAGGTTTATAATGATCATTGTTCACATCGTGCCCCAGTGGTTTTAAGCTTGTTATAGTGGTTCACAAATTCACAACATAAATCCATTTATTGCAAATGTTGGTCTTGGAAAATGTCCAGTACAAACAAAGCCATTACAAATCTTGTCACAGGTATCAGCTAAGGATGCCTTTATGTGAAAAGCCTTGTGTTTCTGATATTTTTAATGTTCCAGAATCAGGAGATTCTAGGAGTGTGCCAACATAACAGATTCCTCTCCTCTTACCACTTGGCAATATAACCTTTTAATATTATCATTACCTTCAAAGCAGTTTCAACAAATACTTTCATTTCTATTTTTTACCTTAACCTAAGTGAATAGTTTTAACTGGTCTTTTTATATTTACTTGATGTAAAATATTACTTGCCTTTACTACTTGATATGTGATTCTTAGTGACTTCAAGACTTAGTGTCTTCACTCAACTTTTTTAGCAGAAAAAACATGGGTTACCATTGTATGGCCATATTTTTTATGTTGTTTGTTCTGTATTTGTTGCTTCTATTAAGGTTGTCTACTAACTTAAGCTAACCCTTACCATTAGTGAGGGCGTTGCTAGCAGACAGCTGTGTGTGAAGCAACAGATAGAGGTTGTTGGAAGGTTGAGCTGTCAGACTTTTTAGTAGATGTGGGGACTGGCTAGCAATGGGAGATTGATTTCATTTTGCTCTTGGTCTGTCTGTCTGTGTGCACAGACACTATGTGAACAAAATAGTGAGGGCTGTCAAAATGCTTTTTATTGAAGGGAGTGTGGGGCTGGTAGAGGGTGGAGGAAGGAGAATAAATCTGGCAAACAGTGAATTCTTATGTGTCATTGTGCAAGCCTATTTGTATTATATGTGGTGGGAGGTTCCTTTGATGTAATTCTTTGACAGCCTTAGATAGGCTTTGTGTCACATGTGTCCTTTACTTCTTTTATTAGAAGTGTGTGTGTTCCTGTTGCTGTGTGTTAATAGATTTTTTTCTTATTCAAAAAGATGTTTACATACGTGTTTCTTGACATAAGTGCCCTTCAGAATTTCACTATAATTGCCAAAGAATTATAGGATATGACAGGGAAATGGATTTCAGGTGTAGCATTACATGTTACTGTGACACATTTCAGGATTGTTAAGGCTGGTGAACATCTGAACTTGATTAGAGTTAACAATCACATTTTTGTCCATGCACTGCCGACATTGACACAGTTGACATGCTTGTTTTTAACTGTATGAACATGTTATTTTATGTGTTCTTGTGCGTAATTCAATTGTGGCTCTGATCTCTTTTCAGTCTGTATAATGGTGTTGAATTATGTGTGTGTTTGTGCATGACAAAAAGTTTTTGCATATATCTTAAAAGAAAATGGATGACTGGACAAAAGTAAGGGAACAAAAGGAAATATTCAGTACATAGTCTTTGCCGTGTATATAAATCTATGTGCACACACACTGTAGATCATCCTGTGCACATGCTAATCCTATTTTGAGGAAGGTGTCTGAGCAGCTCATGACCCACAGATTAATAATGCCTCTCAATTTGGATGTCTTCTTAGGCAGACTTTTTTAAGTGTCAAGGCTGGCAGTACCCTTCTGCTCTAAACACATTGGATGGACTGAAGCAAATTTGAGAATCCAAAGCACAACAGATACACGAACAGAACTGAAGACATAAGATGATGTGAGCGGGATGCCAATAATCCTTCCCACATGAGACAAAGCCTTTATTTCCTTAAAGAAAAAACAGCAGCCCCATCATGTACTGTCAACAACTATAAAGCTCACACAGCTCTAGGGTCCCACACTAAGCACAGGTACTTTAGAGTATCTTGCCTGACAGCCATATACTGTATGAATATATTTCTATAATAATGGGACCTTCCCACTGATTCTCCTTCTGTATTTGTTTTAATTCCTACCAGAGCGACTATGAACCTGAGACATATGTTAGAGTTCAAAATCTTTAGATTTAATAGCAGGACAGCATGGCAGCACAGTAGTTAGCATTTCTGCCTTGCAGCACTGGTTCCCTGATTCCTGGGGTTGCTATCTGCATGGAGTTTGTATGCTTGTTTGTGTACAGTAGGTTTCCACCAAGTGCACAGGTTTCCTCCTGCAGTCCAAAGACATAGTGGAAGGTTAATTTACTTCTGGGGAAACTGTCCCTGGTGCATGTCTGTGTTTGTGTGTCTGCCCTGCGATGGACTGTTTGGTTCAGAATGTATCCCATCTTGCACCCATTGCTGGCTGGGATAGGCTGTGATTCCCTAGCAACCTGTCTTAGAAAAAGATGATAGAAAATTGATGAATGGATGGATACATAAACTCAATTTTGTTTTTATTTTGATGGTTTATAAAAAAATGTAATTGACTTTGTGAGGGTGTCTCCACATCGTCTTTTTGTCTGGAGTAACAATCTTTGTGAGAAGATTTTTCTGATGAAAGTTTTGCCTTATCCTTGCACTGCCTACATCATTTTGATCCCACTATGAAGAAAAGGCAGAGCAAGCTAAAAGATCCATGCTGATTTGTCCCTGTGACAGGCCAGAGAAAATGCTTTTGTCTTTAGCTTCTTGGCTTGTTCTCAGCAGGTAATCACTGAAGGTCTCAAACCGAGAGATTTATTAGTGGTCCCCTAACAAGACTGATCCAACTCTGTGAAGATTTAGCTAAGGTCTAATTGCACAGATTGATGGTGTGATTATATTACCAGAAAAAAGCACTGTTGAATTATAGTTTTCTTTGTTTTAAATGGACTGTCGTAAGATAATCAATATTGTCTTCCATGTGTAATAAAGGAGGGGAGTCAAGAATGTATGCAAGCCTTTCATTTCTAAAGGAATTATGTTTTCACCGGTATGAAAGTGAAGAGGTTTTCCACAGCATCACACTTTCAGAATCCTAGAAAGTTACACATTTTCTAGATTGCAAATTTTGGACATTAATTGAAACTTAAATGAAATTGAGTTGAGGGATAGCAAAACAACAGCGCTGGAGAAAGAGCTATCTTTTTCTAAATGTTCAATTAGACAACACAAAGGCTTTTGAATAATTGAATTAGCATGGGAAGTGTTCATGACAAGTGTTGCAGTTCATTCTTTGCACGGCAATGGTCTGGTTAAGTAATTGAGTTACTACTAGCGCCATATAAAAAGGTGATAACGATCCATTAGCAGTAATAAAGATAATAATCGGGACATGAGAGAGTGTTTGAAAGAAGTGAGGAATGTCCCTGGCTGTCCTCTCTCCATATACAGTTGAGAGAACAATTAGTGTATGGGCTTGCTGGTAAGCAAGTTTACACTTCCACACTGTTACTGTCACCTTAATTGGAACAGATGAGCAAGTTGCAAATATACTCATATACAATTTAGAAAAAATCAAGCCTGTTAAGCACTTTTTTTTTCAAAAATAATGATTGCAGAAGCGAGGGAAGTAAATGCTCCCTCCAAAAATAACCTTTGTTTTCCAGATCTCATTTTACTAAAAGCCACATTAATTGGTTAAAGTGCCTATACAGTAGATCCAAATGTAATATAACATTTAAAAAGTAGTCTACATCATTATTCCTTGTAAGGCTTAGTCTTTCTGATATCTTAGGAGTCTTCAATAGCTGAAAGTTTATCATAAGACAGTCGTTGAATGAAGATATTTAGATCCTAATGCAATTGAAGTCAGAGGAGCCTATAACAGTCAAGAACAACCTTAGCTTAGAAAAACACGAATCTACTGAGAAGATTTTTAATAGAATGATTTTCACATAATCTAAAAATACATTATAGTGAATTCCTACATGTCTGCTGTCAATAGTAAGGCAATAGTCTTTAAAATTAGTCCTCCAGGGTGCTGAAGTCTTATATTGTTATCCGCTTTACATATTGAAATGGAGGTTTATTTTTTCTGTTTAAACAAAAAATCAGTTTAATTTATAAGATAAGTATTCAGTCTAAAGCAGACAACACTGAACACTATAGTAAAATAAAAGGAAGTCCTTTGACTTTCAGTAGCAGACTTTGGACTTAGCAGGGGAATTTATTTGCAGAGTCAGATCTTATCTTGGATGTAGATACAGCCTTGGTGAGAGGCTTCCATATTCCATATTCCATTGTTAATTACAACCTACAAGATCAAGATCCATTGTTCCACTACAATTTCTTTTCCATCCCCAGTACCTTTTCATCAAAAACACAGATTAATTGGCTTGGATGATTAAAAACCAAAAGCGTTGTTTGTCACTAGGGAAGATAATGTGTCAGATATTCTTAAGAACTGCATTCCAATCACTAAGCACATTGCTTGAGGTGAAAATGAAACCTGAGTTTTTCCATTTAATGTATATTTTAGGAACCCTTATTAGCAATGTTTCCTAGAGTTTCCTAGAGCAAAAGCGTTACATAACTGTTTTCAGCACTGACAGGGACTTTGTGCTTATTTTTGCCCATACTTCTTTTGCATTGAAGCAGTGTGACTAAAGACTAACAAAGCAGTCATAGAGGGGTTTAGCAATTATCATTTCTATTGGCAAGGAGCCATCAGTTCTAATATAATCAAGAACATGTTGATCCAATAAAATCTGTAGCACTGCTCAGGAAAGTGAGAATTGACATACTCCTCTGCTTTGGGCAACTCGTGGGTACAAGTTTGAGATTGGGGCAGCTAAGTTTATTCCATGGGAAATGTGGTGAAACATACATGCAGTGCACGGTCACATCTGGATTATCTCAGGCCAGCTGTTTCCCAGCAGGCTAGATAGTGGCATGAAGTGCACAGCTTGTCAGGATCTATTTCCTTTGGCACGGTGCCCAGTCCAGATGGTATTGTTTCAGCACTTGACCACCAATCCCCAGCCTAGTGCCAACAATTTCTGCTCTTTTGCCAAACCTAAAGAGACAATGTCGTACATGTGCATTTAAACATAGGACATGAAACATTGCCAACATACCCTGGCTTTGGCATTTTAAATAATCAACAGCATTGCCTTGGGCAGTTAAAAGAAGAACCTTATAGCATCACAGACTCTACAAGGAGACATAAAATGAAGTATTAAGATATGAGGAGAAAACCTCATTGAACCTGTTTGAGGGGAAATACTGCAGCACACATCTTGGAAACCTTGTCTGTTTCATGTGGTGTTAGAGTAAAATCAGATAACATGTCATTGTACAGTAATATCATGTTTGCACACTTTGGCAGAAAACACCTCTTCACAGTGTGTGGAATGAAGATCAAGGAAACCTAACAGAATTACTGTAGAAATAACATTCTGTTGAATAGGCAATTTATTATGCTGCCTCCTGAGCTTTTGTATGATAAATGTGAATTTTATTTTAATTTAAGAAGAGGAAAACTATTCTCTTTTTCCCTTTTCTTGAGTTCTGGAGATCCCAAGTGGTTCAGTTGCATAAGCCTGCAATGTTATTTCAGGATGAGTTGCAGATGTTGGGGGGAGCAGATCTACACACACTTTATGCTACTTATGTCCCTACCTGACTGCAGACGGAAGTTTCTGGCTTGTAGCACCATCATGGGTGGGCTATGTGCAGTTTTATCTGTGAATATGGATTAATAATTATAAGCCATTACAAACCAATACTTCATAGATTGCATTTGGTGGGACTGCTGCATCACCAGGTATTCTTAAAAGCTGAACTCTGAAATCAACAGAATTAATTGATACCTTCAATTGGGTTGCTTTATTAAACTGTTGCTTGACTCGGTTCTACTTAGGCCTGACAAACGCACCTTGCTCCAAGTACATTGTTCCCATCAGCTTTATCGTACTGTAATGTTGCCATATTAAATGTAGTGTGCTCTCTGAAGGCACCAGTTCTGTAGGGTTTGGGCATTTACTGGGACAATTATTAATTGTAACAGTAAATCATAAAATTGATTCTTTTGATGGCTTTAGAATCCAACCATGCGATATAACTCAAACAACGCACACACACAGGTACTAATACACGAGGATACATTTATTAATACATAGAATATGCATATAAAACTAACAGATCTTATCGAGAGGGTTATCAGAATACAAAAGGTATATATTCAGTCAGTTACAAAGTGTTACACATATCAAGAGGACATACGTTCAGTATATCATTCATTTAGACCGTTTCGTAATTGAACTTGGTTACAACTTCTATATTAGATACTCAAAACAAGTACATAACTCTTAGGAATTAAATTGATATCAACTGGTTGGGATAACAATTGAATTCTCGAGCTGTAATGCATTAAAGTTGAATACTCATCCAATCTCTGGGGATTCAGATCTCCTGCGGGCACAAGAAACAGTTGCAGTCCAATCCGCGCTCTCTGGCTCGGTGCCAGGCTGTGCTGTGCGGCTTGCGACGGTGCGCTGCTGATGTTCACTGATGGCTAGTTAGTGTTGGCTTTAACTAGCAAAGTTTGTGCACAGGAGAAAAGATGACTGTGGGTCCCAGCAAGTCAGGAAGAGGACCGGTTCGTTCCTGATGAAGAGCTAGTTCTGAATAGTGATTCAGCTGTCCACAGTTCCGACCGGTTCACGAGGCCTGCTGCTGGTGCTAACCTCGGGTGGATCCTCTGGTTACTCTCTGGCAACCTCCGCTCTCGACTCTTAGAACAAAGGAAAGTTCTGGCACTCGGACACACTGGCCGTTCCGTGGTTGTCCGGGCTGAGTCTCAGGATGATCAGGAGGCGCGCTGCGAGAATGTCCTGCCCTTGGGAGCCTTCTGCTCCTGGGCCGTCCTGCCCTGGAATTCTCCTTTGAATTCCCTTTAGAAAAGTCCACAGAATTCTACTGAATCCCTTCTGAATCTCACTGAATCCCTCAGGCTCTCTGTGTTGCCTGTTTTTACCTGGAGGAACTTCAGCTCGTTGATTGGCTGAAAGTTCCATGGGCATCAGAGTCCCACGTGGGTTACACGGCCCTACCAGTCCCTGATTGGTTGATCAAGGTGAGATATGAGTCACTTACTCCTGACACTTAGGAATGCAGTCCAGATGTCCATCTGGCACTCCCTAGACATATAGGCGCCAATGAATGACCATTGATCATGATAGCCAGGCTTAGCTAAGTGCATCCCACTTTGGGAGCTGTCCCAGGAAACCTTATCAAAGGAACCTTAAATCAGCCTGCATGAATAGTTTCTCTGTGGCTGCACCACAGAGATGAACAGAGAAATGAGGCCTCATTTGGGAAGGCTCAGAACACTTAATTCTTTCTTATTAATAAGCCTTGCCGCTACAGTACAGAACACAGCGGTCAGTCTTCAACTTCCTACTGTATGTCTTAATATTGAATATATACTGCAGCTCTTAACAGTGTAGCTTATAACAGTGTTAAAATAGTGTTGTGACACTTACCAGTTCCTGACAAATAGGTTCGTCAGAAATCTTAGATCAACCACTCCCACGGTATCTGTTAATTTCTCCAGAGGTTTGATTGGACACATCAAATGACACACCTGAATGAGAGCAGCTCTGAAACTCAGAAATCAGTGCAGAGATGTCAGTTAAATATTGAACTTGACCATTTAAGACTGGAAAGCAAATTTTAAAATCTTCTCCAAATAGATAAAAAGATTTAGCATCTGAATAAAGACTCAGCCTGAGTGAAAACCAGGACACAGGGATCAAACCAGCACAAGCTTAGTAACCACTGTCCTACAACATGGTGTCCTCTGGGCAATGGTTAAAACATTTTGGTCCAGAGATTTTGTTTTATTAACAGACGTCAAAGTTTGAAATATTGCTTAACGTGCAAAAAAATAAAGAAGACGGTTAATAAATCAAAACTAAACTCTTTGAGTCACACTGCAAAATGAAACCCTCTTTTACTGATGTTAGTGAAAACAAACAGTCATCAGGATCAGGAAGTTTGACTTTGATATGCTGTGCATGATTCAGAATAATTACATACAGGGATGGGGTACTTGCAGGAGCTCATCAAATTGCATCTACTACTCAAATTACTCAAACTCTGATTCAATTACAGCAAGGTTGGTCAGGTTATCATAAAGTATGTGGCTAAAGTATGAAGGAAAGTATGCGAAAAAAAAGTAACACAGGGGTACCATAGCAATGTCCCACCTTGGATTTGATTTTGGATAGCTTGAAGTGATATTTGTCCTTTTGAGAAACATTCATGTTAAGAATATTAATTGATGTTTGGCCTGTTTCTAGAATTTATTTTATTTTTTAAATAAATTTAAATAGCAGAGTTGTATCTTTTGTACAGCCTTTTGTAGAGCTAGTGTTTTGGCTATACAGTATGTATCATATAGATCCAGCCTCCCTGAGTGCAAATATCACATTATACAGTATGCAAAAGAAGTACAGATATGTACAGATAAGAACAGATACAGCATAGTCAGGCTGACAGGAATTGGGAGAGCCAATTATCTTGTAGAGAATCTGAGCCCTTAAGAATTAATAGGTGCTCACAACCGTGTGCTTAGATTGATCAAATGCAGAATGGTCTTCAACATCAATGTAATGGAACGCATGTCAGCATGTCACACAAATGTCAGATCGACACCCTCCAAACTCCCTATCCCAGTGTTCAGCTGAGTGAAGGATCAGGCTCAGATCATTAATTTCAGTGTTCTTGTGCTAATCAGAGGATGTGTAGTGCTAATTAATGGGGATGTGGAACTATTGGAGCTAAGTGCTGAATGCACAATGGGACAGAGACTGCGTTGACACCAACTGGCATTTTTGTAAAAGAAAATGTGAGAGAGAGCTTTCAAGCATAGCACATGGAAAGAACCACTACTACACAGGATATCCAATAAGGAGCTGCTGTGCCACTTTTCTTAATATACAGAGTGCAAGGATGTCTCTAGTACTAACATTTACAAGTATAGGTGCTGATTAAATATATTTTAATGAACGCAATAAATCTTTTAATCAGACCAAGAAATTAAAGAAATACATCTCAATTTTATAAAAGGTCAAGTTCAGACTTACATTCTGGCAGGTTAGGAGACCAGTGCTGCCAGCAGAAGACCCAATGTATAAAGACATATAAATATATCTACATCTAACATAGAATGAATCCTGTAAGTACTCTACTTTAGTATTAGAAAAAGGATGGCATATAAGGTGCTTAGTAAAGTCCTCCACTCAAATTTAGTCCCTGCACTCAGAGATCAATGGTTTGAAACAGGGCCACTTGAGCATTTGTGACAGAGATTGTCCAAGGGTCAGTCCACAACTGTCCAAATATTCTCCCACATGCTGTAGATCATGCCTGTGGCTGGCCAGGCATGTGTCAGCTCTCAAAGTGTACCCTCTTTCTCTCTAAGATGCTCAGCGCTACTGTTTGAAACATTTTTTTACAGTGTGAAATGGTTGGATGTCTGTTGTCATATTTCCCAACATTGCTAGAAAGATTGTTACTGAGTCTCATGTATTTTAAAAGCTTTGAAGTTCCACGCTAAAATGGAGCATAGCCCCTAAAAATGCCCTTTGGGTTATTTATTAGGTGAAATTGTTTTATTTGTATCTGTTTTTAATGAAGAAGTATGTGTAGCTTGGAGAAATTGACTCCTGAAGATATGAATCTTAGATTTGCACAGTCCTTTCCATTATTGATTTCTGCCCTAAGTGCCTCCTTCAGAACATCTGTCAGCTCAGGAAACACACTTGTTCAACTCAACTGGAAGATAAATGTAAACCTGATGCAGCTCTGTGGTGTGAGATTCCAGAATATACATCTTCCATCTTCATTGTGAAGTAGACATGATCTTTACAATATTAATTCAATGTTCAATTTTATTATTTTTTTACGTTTCTGATTTATTTGTTTTTATTATATTGTCAGTATACATGTCCCCCATTGATTACTTTTTTACACTTTATTAGTGTTTGTGTTATCTTTGCTTGCCTCTGAGCTAATTTTATAAAGTTCTTAAAGTCCTGTTCACAAAATAACAGAAAAAAAAACACAGAAAAACAGATAATAAAGGTTGAAATAAGTGCTAAAACTGAAAGCAGCCATTTCTCTGAAGATTCTAGTGAGCCAGTCTCCATAAAGTGCATGGATTGATTAACACATATCGTACAGTAGTTCCACATAGATTAAATTAATTTACTTTAAGTTTTCTATGGCAGAAATTGAATGCTATCCAAATGCTAATCAAACAGCATTTTGATATCCTCATAGGGCCTTACCAATTCTACAGCAAAAGGCTGTGAGCTTGCTGATTTGATGCTGTAATCTTAATGTATGGCCTAGTGACCCACTGCTTTGCGCTCCATCCCTGTCTCTCCTTCATTAGGAGTCTGAGCTTGCCACTTGTACTCTGTGCTCAAAGCAGGCAGTTAGAAGAATTAATGAATATTGAAGCTGCACTGCCTTCACAGGCCTGTATAGAAGCTAGGTGGTGCTGATAACTGACAAGAGTTTATTAGCATTCACAAGGGGACAGGTCACAAACTGCTCACAGATTTTCTCACTGGAGGAATGTTCATGCTGGCGTGTTGTTCTCTTTTTCCTCCAATTATGCTCTTTTCAAATGCATAAAAAACAGTCACAATGAAGTATATTTGCAGGTGCCTGGATAAAAAGTTGGCAGGCCGGGTGCATGTCTTTTCCATTTCAAAGTTTCAAACGTGCAAAGCTTTCCAAATTAGCTTTTGTTCTATCTTCAGTACCTGCCTCTAGGGCTGTAATTGGCAAGTGTTAAGCCATATTGCACTGATATCTGTTAATAGTGAATAGCAAAAACGTTGCTGGTTTGGTTTACACTTCGTAACAGTGTCTAGCAATTGTTGTGACATTAATTGCTTTGGATCTAATTGTTAATTTTCCAATAGCTTGCAATATTGTCAAAATCATCAGAGAGATTGCCACTTGTCATAAACATATTACCACTGTTTTTTTTTCCAATCCTCATCTCTGTTTTCAGCTGAATTGTAAAGGAAATCATTTGAAAACTGTCAGCCACAAACTGAGAAGTGCAAACTGGAAAAAAAGTTAACAGTTTATTTCCAAGATTGCAAACAATTTGTTTCAGTCTCAAAACTACTCTGGGTATACAGGTAATATACTCCCTGTTACCTGAGACAAGAGTGAGCAGCTTCAGAAATAGCTTTATAAATAAATAATACATTTAAAAATGGATTGTGCAGTGGCTGGAGGAAAAAGACAAGAAGTTGTTTGCATAGCACTGATGAAATAGGGTCAGAGAAGAGTGATTAACTTATTAATGCATAAAGTGGCCGTCTCCTTTCTGAGTTCATTATCAGTGAAAGACGCACTGAAGCTGCAGAGAAAAGACAATTGAACTTCTCCTGCAAGTAATAGCTTTCTCTTGAGCTTAATTAAGGAACCACACTGGCTTCAAATGAGTGAAAAGGGAACACAGATCGATCAAAACTAAAAACTAAAAACCAAGGAACCTTGTCCATTTTCGCTCTTTGATGTTAAATGAAAGTGTCATCAATTTACTATGATTTCATGTAGGATAATACATGAGTAAGTGATAAATTTATCACAAGTCAGAGGCAAGGCCACCAAATTCATCTTCATTTGGAACAAAGTGAACATTTAGAGCACAGAATTAAATTAATGTGAATTTTACATAAACACATCACATGGAAAATATTTCTTTTCTTTATAACCTCTAGCCCGTCCGTTATCACTATTGAAAACAAGGACTTACTTCATTACTGACACAAACTGTCCAATTAATTGACTATGTCAGATATTTTTAGGCGAGGTGTGAAGATAGAAATTCAATGTCTTTAAGATATGTTTAATAATAAGAGTTAATGTGCAATATCTTTTCATAGGGATAGAGGACTTGAGGTACAGTATACTACTCTGACATAAATCAGATATTTAAACCAACCAACAGTACACGTCACAGCTGATTGATTTCATATAACTTTGATTGATCAATTCATTACCTCAATTAAGAAAAGTCTCCTGCATATGCCTGAAGCTTAATGTTTTTATTACAGCAGAATATTGATAATGATTACAGGCACAATAGGGTTTGTTGTGTATTGACACTTGAGTGATGAAGGCAATCTGATTTGAAATAGATTGAGTTCTTTTATAATTTGTTTTGCAGGATACATTTTGATGTTCATTCATGCTGTGGGACTGATAACCCAATTGAATTAGAATAGCTGAGATCCAACAAGCTGAGGTAGCGTAAGCAATAATACATAATCAATGGATCTGAATGTTAAGTGCAGAACATATCAAGTGCCTGAAGGTATGGTGAAGGTATGAACCCAGAATGCAAATAAGACCATATAGTTTGTACATCCATACATGTACACTGAGAATTTGAGTTCTTCATTAGCTTCTCTGTAAGGATCTTTACCTTGCTGTGAGACAGCAGCTTGTGTATCCCAATGACCCAGCGTGAGATACCATCTACAGGTAAATACAATTTCTAGGACAACGCCTCTTCTACGTCTTCTCGGACTGGGACCCCTGCCTGTTTACTCTGGCTACGCCTATGTCTTATGCCAACCCTACCTAGGGCACTGAATTGGATCCCAATTCTCCGCAGTCAGCCCCAGCGTGACAATTTCTCTGTTTCATACCATAGTCCAAGGACTTGCTTGAAGTCTAATTGGCTATTTGGGGAAATTGGCTCTGGTGTAAGGGTTTGTTTGTGTTTACTGTATGTGTGTCCTGCGATAGATTGGCACCTCATTCAGTGTGTATCTTGCCTTGCTCCCTTTGCTTGCTAGGATAGGCTCCAGCTTCCCCATGACCCTGTTGGTGAAGGCATTAGAAAATAAGGTTTGAAAACAGATGGATAGTGATTAAGATGAAAGAAGCAGTAAAAAACACTTTTGGTTTTGAACTTTTAGCTTTTGATGAATGTCAATCCTGACTCTGCATCATATCCATATCCTTAGATATTTCTATCAACATATTGCTTCAAGGCAGCGTAGCTTCCGTATGTATCATTTGCAGGATTGTACCGTAAGTAAAATAAAACACCTTTTTGTTTTACAATTCACAAACATCATCTGCTATTCTTGGTGACCTGTCCATTACACTGTGATGTTGTGACATTTGAAAAAAAAAAACAGTGCTGCATAACAGTGGAAAAGGAAAAAAATAACAGTCATGTAAAATGTAAAATTCTATCCATTTTAGGGGATACCTTCTATGGTAAAAAATTTACAGATATTCACAACTGGAACAGGACTAATGGGGCTTTAAAGAACAGAAAAAAGGTTGTAATGTGGATAAGAAAACAAAAGGTAAATGACTCTAGTGTTAGTTTGGTTACCTTTGGTTTGTGGATTGTGTTCTGTCTGTTTGTAGGATTGACCATGTGGATTCCTGTGCATCTGTTCTTTCTGAAATAATTCAGGTTTTGCAGTCCTCTTGACCTCTAACGCACCTTTCTGAAATTGCCTCAGTGCTCGGAAACCAGCTGGTGGTCTAGTTGAAATCATGTGGTTGAATCAGATTCATGTTCCTTAAATCTGATTCTCTGGGGCACTCCTTGTAATAGCTTCATGAAATTAAGGGAAGAATAAGTCACAGTACTAGTACAGATTTTATCTTCTTTTTAATATTTCCCCAATGTTTTGTCCGATCCATTGCTACATCAGAATAACTGGAAGCATCCTGTCCTTGGAACAGTTACGATCTATCTTTGAAGGGAACAGTAGCAATGGTTATTCTGGTCATGTTTCATAGCACAGAAATGTTCTGTATGTGTTTCCAAAGAATATAGCTAACACAGTTAATTTGTAAGCTGTTATGAACAGCTCTGGACATTAATACAAAAAACAGCAACACATAATTGATTAATTTTTCCTCCCTAAATCAAAAACTATCGATTTATTGTTTTGTTATATAATTAAACACACTGGTCCAATATAGCTGGGGGTATGTCCAATGTAGCTGAATTAAAGTTTAATGTAAACAATACAGTAAGAATTATCCTGTCACTGAAGTGTACAGGAGAGAGCTTATATGTAGAGGACAGAACATGACAAAGGACTAATGGAGGTATCTCTTTTGCAGAGAAAGATCTACAGCAGGATAGCCAGTTATTGCTTGTGACACAGAAGTGAGCGGAAACATTGGTGCTATAAGACAGAGCTCACAAAAAGCACCTGTGTATGATTGTAACACTCTGATAACAGTGCAGAGAGGCTTATTAATGGAGTATAGAACTGGTGAGGCAGACAGGTACATTACTACCCTATATTACAAGACAAGGGAGTTTAATATGGATTATGGTAAAACTAAGAATGGGCTGCTTTTGATAAGACTTCTGCTATTGAAAAGTCAAGGTCAGGTTTATAAAAAAGATAACTTGCTCTTTTCTGAAACAGGTATCAACATGAATATGCTATATTTATGAATGTTAAAATATTAATAATACAATTTATTCATGTGTGTTTTTCAAGGAACTCCAATCATCATATGCACATATACTGTACTGTAATAGATTATAATTGATGTAATAGATACACTATATGTTGATATCAAGAGAGACTCTATTGGATTTAGGTCAGTTCCATGGACATGGTGCATCATCTGAAAATCTTCTGTCAAGTATTGTGAAAAGCAGAGTATGAAGGTCCAAATCAACAGCTCATATTAATAGATCTCATGCAATAAGACTTCCTAGGAGTAAACCATCCATTACCTTATACATTATACCCTAATAACCTTATGAACACGTTTCAAATAACAACACACCAAGTCTCTTAAGTTAACAGTTCATATGAGTGCCATCCACAACACTGAAATCATTGATTCTGCAAAGGTTATATTGGGCTATGTGCATAACATGAATACTATCATAATGTTAGTCTGGAAGATTAAAAGTGACACCCAAGTTTAATACGGCAAATAATCTGACCATAAGGCAACATATAAATCTAAAGTAAAGGTCCCATAGGACACCCCAATAAGGTACAGCTTATTGATTTTTGTGTCTTTTAGCTTTCTATGTTGTACAGATTTAATATAATATCAAGAGTCATGGGTTGCATATAAAAGAGGTTTGTAAAAAATCTACTGATCTTAAGACCTGAACTCTTGATCAGGTGCTTCAAATCAATTAATCCAAGATGATGAATCAGATTACTAAAACTACTTAGAAGATCTTATAATTAAAAAAAAAAATTTGCATTGAGTTGAACAGTCAGGCACATACTGTACCATGATTATCCAATGACAGGCTAAACTAACCACTGTTTTTTTTTTGCCTTTGGCAGAGTCAAAGGTGTTAATTGAATATTGACTGCAACTAACACAGTAACGTTATGCAGAGATTAAATTAAATTTAAATTGAAAGTTTGTTACAAATTTTAGATGTGCTGAAGCACATTTTTTAGATGAAATGCTAAATGCAGGTACAATCTAGTTGAATGCTGCCGTCAGTTCATGTGCAAACCTGGAGGTATTTTGTGATGAAGCCGACAAAAAAAAATCACAGGTCAAAAGTACTAGCATATACTTTAGATATTCATTATATAGAAGCATAAACTGGCATGTGAATATTGTCACATAAAGTACAAAAGAACAGCTTCTTTTGAGTTACTACAGACAGTGAATCATGTCTCAATACACAAAGGCAATGCTGTTTATCCGGTGATGAGCAGGAACTTAAAAGAAGTAATATTAGAATCTATTAAATTGAGGAGAGGAATGAAGATATTAGTTTTGAGCTGGGAAAAGAAGGGCAAGGCAGCCCATTCAGATGAGTGCACAGTCAGTTCCAATATCATGCTGTCAGATGTCTTAACTTGGGTGCAGGTTATGGTACAGGTTAGTGTCATACATGACAGGTTGATGTCATTTATATGTTCAGATGTTATTAAACTCTAAACTTCTTCATTACTGGGCAACAATACTCCACACCTCTTAGACAACTGGTGCAGAGCATGGCTGGGTATAACATCTGCATTGCAGCAGCCCTGCATCACAAGCATGCAGTGCCTTGCAGTGCACTGGCTAGTGCATGACAGTCAGCCTTTTGCAGTGAGTGTATAAAAGTCACTACTGAGACACTACAGTCTTTCTGTACTACGGTACAACCCAGTTTGTGGAAACAAGGTAGCTGAGATTTGCAGTTTCCCTTAATTCCTTCAGATCCTGATTAGTACTGAAGCATGTTAATCCAATTAAACGGTCTTGAAGGGATTCGATCTTGCAGGAGTGTGGCATTGCAGATTTCTTCCTTGCCTGCTTGCTCTGCTTTCTGCCCTTATTGATCTTCTTCAAATTGTTGCCTTATTTCAATCAATCTGAGTTTAAAGTGGAATATGATGGGTTAGGTCTCTGTAGTAGTGTAGTAGTGGTTGGTTTACTGGCCAGTTTCATTATGCAAAACAGATGTGCAGTCAGGTATTGTTGTACTGTGTTATATTATGGCAATGTAGTTTTTCACTTTTGTGCGAAACTACTTTTTTGATACATTTGATACATTTCTACTTTTATGAAAAAGTGAAGCTATAGTTTTGAACATATTTAAATGGAAGAGAACCTTTCAATTGATTCTCCACCTACTGAACAGAGCACCAGAGCAAAGATACTGTTGATATCTGCCTATGCATCTCTCTCCAACAACATTGTTATTCAAGTGCATCAGACTGGCTATAATTTTACTGGCTATCATCTGACATTGTTGAAAATGCATTAATATTTACAATGCTGTTACCTATACACAGTGCATTTTATGGCCAAAACAAATTTCTATAAGAATACTAAATAAGTTTATGTCGTTTTGGGATGTATGGTTGGGATTGTCTGTTCTTCCTATTCTTCACCCTCAGTGTGTCTGTTATTTGTTTCCTATAATAGTCTTTTTCTTTGTGTTGTTACAAGACAATTTGTACCAGTGGAGTCACTAAAATATTACAAACAAAACAGACACACAAAATATATCACTTTAATCTCAAATAGCACATTGCCATCATATGATTTATTGCTGGCAGATGAAGAAAGAGAGATGATTAACAGCAGACACAATCAAAATACATACTGTACATGTATTTTAAATGAATAATAACTTTCATAAAAAGAATGTAGCAGTGTTTTGTAAATATTCTAATTAGACATGTCATGTTTTGCCTAACCTATGATATCACGATAAGGACTACCAGTGAATTTTGCCAGTCTTTTAGTTATCACTACAGGCCTTTTCCTGCCTCAGGTTTAAATGGCAATAAGTGAGTGTGTAATTGGCTAAATCCAAACAAGTGAGAGACTCACTGTGTTACAATCCTGTGATTGGTGTTGGGGAAATTGTTGCTTGTAAATGAGATAGTTTGGAAACTTGTGTAAAAGGAATAGAATCAATAGAAACTTGACTGAATGTTGACTGAAAGTTTTTGTCACCTGAATATGTGTGCATCGTACAGTGTGTGTGCGTGTGCACGTTCCTTTTTTCACCCATTTTTGTGTATATGTGCCTGCCATTACACATAAATGTGAGGACCTCTATGTGCATTAGTGTGTGTTGTCCTGTGTTTCCCATTAAGATATTGTACAGTATGTGCTTTGATTGGAAACCTGCAGAGAGTTCTTCTTGAACCAAGGAGTTGAGAATGACCTCTCTGTCCACAGAGCCTCCTGAGGAGAGAAAAGAGAAGGGTAATTCTTATTCCCACTCTCCACAGGAAGATGTAGAGAGGGCACAAGCATTAAATAAGCAAGCAAGTCTGACACCTGACCTCATAATCAGTACAGTTTCAACAGCCAGTTTGTCTAAATCACATTTCAAGTGTGACATACTGTATGTAGAAGATTGAAAAGGAGATTGTGTCACACCCTCTGCAGCCAGAGGGCGCTCCTTCTCTGTCCTGTCCCTAGTTTCCGGTCTGTTGTCCTTCCGGTCCCTCTCTTTCCCTTGGGCTATATATTTCTGGGTTTTGCACTCTGTCCTCGCTCAGCATTGACATTCGGATGTCCTGAGACCCGCCTAGCACCAGGGTGCCCCACGTCCACTCCCTGAGGGCATAGATTTCTATACGGCATTCCTGAACTCTTTGCACTAATGAGCCCGGGCCTTTTTCCCATCTCGCCGCTACGCATATGGGTCTTTTTCCGCTCTCCTGCTCCCCACGGTTAGTCCCTTTGGACGTCAGTGACAGATTGTAGGATAGTAGGTAGAGTTAAGTGCAGGACTTGGTACATGATATCAGCTTTATAAAATATTTATTTTTTCTTTACTTTTGGAATTATTGACTTATTTTGGATTTATTTTTCAATCCTATAATCTCCATAACATGGGACAGAAGAAACAACTAAAAGATCCAGCCATTCAGAATGTGCGAAGCATAATGCATACTACAAGTTGCGTACTTCATTACACTGCATGGTAACGCAAAATAACTATTTTTTTCTAAAAAACTGATGCAGGAGTGCACTACTTTGAAAAACTGCTGGATGGCGCAGTGAATATTTAATGTGGCGTGTGGACTGTCATATGAAACACCTGGGTATGAATTCCAGCCTATGCCCAGCCCCATGGGGAAAATCTTTCTTACAAAATAAAATTTAACTTATGTACTGTTTGAAATTTGTATGAATTTTATATAACAGAGTATGTGAAATATTAAAAGTATATTAAGAATAAATAATGTAGAGCTGTTTCAAAAGATTGTAATGAAGGTGATGTTTTTTCAGGTTAACATACACATAAAATATCTATATTTGCCTTAATGCTGCTGTAATTTAATTAATGGGTAATTAGGAAACAGATCATTATAATTGATTATAAAATATATTGTATTATACTGTACATACTCTATAGTGGCTTTAAAACCATATAGTATTGTTCAAATGTATTAAAACCATACACTGTATTTAAGGACAAAAAAACACAAACAGCAAGGCCACTACACAAGTGGCAGAGCTAATATGCTAATATGGCATCTCATTGAAGCCCAGTTTACCTTTGACTAACCCAACCTGAATGATGCTGAGAATGTTGTGTGTTGCTTTTTGGTTGATCCCAATGAATTCACAGATAATTAAAGACATAACGCAGATTAGAATCCATGGATTATAGGCCCCAACCTGCAGTGCAAGCAAAACTTTCACCAGTATAGCCACACAAGGACCTCTGATCCACAAATCCTGTGGAATTATGTCAGATATTTCAAATAAATGTCTGAAACAATCAATGTTAAGGATCAGTACTTCACACTTTGGCTATGATCCAATAAAAGAGGACAATGACAAATCATATACATTATTAATGATCTGTAAAAAATATAAGAAATTGTTTGCATAGCTTATTAATTAAGATATATAGAAAATATTTGGTAATTTTCAAAGCATTATGCATATATGAAAATGAAGTAAACATTACAGATCATTAAACCTTGTTTATTCATAAAATACTAACAAAGTATTACAGATCATTAAGAAATGTTTATTAGTGAAAATACACAGACATATAAACTTACATTTACTTACATATTACATTTTTGTATATGATCAAGCAATAGTTTCATATCTGTTGTGCCTATCCTGGGGTGTGATGTCCTTTTCTTTTTGTTGTATATTACAGTATTATATTATCTGGTTGCAAATCTACATTGTGACAATCTTGTCCAGTATAAGCTTGTGGGTGAAACTGAGAAAATAATTGCTGGGTCATGACAATTGTTGTAGATAGGCTCTCTTTAATGTTCAGGAAATAAATTATTGATTCATACAAGAGAGCTTGTTTCAATGTCCTGTCATCCTAAGAATGCAATTTGGATAATGCAGTCAAATGAGAACTGAAACGACATGATATGCCCGGGCTTATGGGACATAAAGCATGTGCAAATCGCAGCCATATCAATTAAGCTTAAGTGGTGTATTGATATCAAGCCAGCTAAATAAAACAGCAGCCCAATGCCAATCAGATCAGGTGAAGAATTAGGGAGAGCATAGCCTTTTGTTTGTCTTTGGATAATGGATGTTAAGACTTTGTTTGTCTTGAAAACAGCAAAATGCAGGTTAATGTAAAGAAAACCTTTCATTGTTTTCAAGTGGTAAAACAAATGGTAGAATAATGCAGTAATGCAGTTTTACATCATAATCATAATAATAATAATAATAATAATTGCTCATACTTATATAGCACTTTTCTGGACACTCCACTCAAAGTGCTTTACAGGTAATGGGGACTCCCCTCCACCACCACCAATGTGCAGCATCCACCTGGATGATGCGACGGCAGCCATAGTGCGCCAGAACGCTCACCACACATCAGCTATCAGTGGGGAGGAGAGAAGAGCAATGAAGCCAATTCATAGATGGCGCTTATTAGGAGGCCATGATTGGTAAGGGTCAATGGGAAATTTGGCCAGGACGCCGGGGTTACACCCCTACCCTTTTCGAGAAACGCCCTGGGATTTTTAATGACCACAGAGAGTCAGGACCTCGGTTTTATGTCTCATCCGAAGGACAGCGCCTGTTTACAGTATAGTGTCCCCGTCACTACACTGGACCCACATGAGCCGCAGGGTGAGCTCCACCTGCTGGCCCCACTAACACCTCTTCCAGCAGCAACCTTAGTTATTCCCAGGAGGTCTCCCATCCAGGTACTGACCAGGCTCACACCTGCTTAGCTTCAGTGGGTTGCCAGTTTTGAATTGCAGGGTGATATGGCTGCTGGCTCATAGACAGTCTTAGAAGCCATTGTAGAGCTACTTTGCCATTCTATGTGTAGCCAAAAAATTAGACTAGGAAACATTGGCTACACAGTGACAACAACATTTCAGAGAAAAGGTAGCAATTATTTACTAAGACCAGGACAATAGACAATACTTGCTTTGCACTACAGTACAATATTAATTTGTTTCCCTGTAATTCACAATTATTAACCTTTGTCTTACTAATGGGTACATTTAGGGGATTGAAGCAAAGTGAAGCATGGACACAGAAGGTCTTTTAATATGTACTTGTGCAATGAGCTGAAAATCAAAATTGAAGCTGTAAAGTGACAAAAACTGAAGTGGTCCTATCTAGTATCTTCTATCCTTTCTTCAGATTAGAGAAATGATCAGACTGTGTTGTCCTTGGGTCTTGTTGTCAGTTTTCCTGCTGGTGCTGTATCTAGGTAATCAATGCTGCCTGACCTTTCATATCAGCCAGACAAGGAAGGCCTATGGGGGAATGTCACTTATGAAGGACAGTTTTACATGGCACCTGGGGGAACTTCTTTTGTGAACCTAACATTTCTAATATCGACTAGCTAAAGGAAAACCCACCTGACTTAAAATGTCTTTATTTCAAGGAACGAAAAGGGACTGGATCAAAGGACACAAACCCTAGAGCAGAGAGATTTTGAAGTGGTTTGAGGTGTAATATCTTATTGGTTAATACTGAGGACCTAGTTTTTATACAGTAGGTAGGTGCTTCAATGCTCCAAAAAAAGTGTGGGTCTGAAGAGAAAATCCATATTTCTATGGTGCCAGAATGTAGACAAGGTGGAGGCAACATGATCTGTTTAAACATGATTTTTTAAGCACCTTCCTTCACAGAGATGTCTGCATTTCTGAGTATGTTGTTACTTTAATATGAAACACTTCAGAAACTGTGATAAATTATATGCCCTTTTATAATACAGTATGTTTTTTTACCCGTAGAGTGTAGACTTGAACTCCCTTGTATTCTAGTTTCAACTTGTTGTTTTATACCTCTTATGACCTGTTCAGATGATTATATCTACAAATTTGAGGTATTTACTATGTGAATATGCAAGTGCATCTTCCTGGCCAGCTAAAGCTGTGAGTGCTGCTCCTGGGAGATGTTGGTAGAGGTACTGCTGGTCTGGTCTGCACAGTCAGTGCCAGAGCTCATGCTCATGGTCCACAGTTATGCTCTGCAACAATCCAAACCACAGCAGAAGTCATTGTATTGTATATATTGTACTCTACCAACAGTTCTTGAAAGCAACCTTTGAACATTGAAAATTGAAATCCAGAACAAAATAACTTGTGACATGATGAGGGACATGAAAATGTGGAGTTGATATCTTAAATTACTGTTTAAATTTCCTTCTGACCTTAAGACTTCAATACTGCAGCTAACTCTGCTTTTTGACACTCCAGTCTTGATTGTGTAGTAGTCATATACAGTAGTGACCTTACGTGGTGTCTTCCAAAACCTTTTCTACTATGTTCTGCACAACTGTATGTTACCTTTAGCCAGCAGCCATATTACCCTGCAACTCAGAACTGGATTGCCACTGAATCTACTGTAAGCGGGTGTGAGCCCAGTCAGTACCTGAATGAGAGACCGCCTTGGAAGAACTAAGGTTGCTGCTAGAAGAGGTGTTAGTGGGGCCAGCAGGGGGCGCTCACCCTGCGACTCATGTGGGTCCTAATGCCCCAGTGTAGTGACGGGGACGCTATACTGTAAACAGGCGCCGTCCTTCGGATGAGACATAAAACCGAGGTCCTGACTCTCTGTGGCATTTCTCAAAAGAGTAGGGGTGTAACCCGTATCATCGTATCATCCAGGTGGATGCTGCACATTAGTGGTGGTGGAGGGGAGTCACCATTACCTGTAAAGCGCTTTGAGAGGAATGTCCAGAAAGGGGCTATATCAGTTTAAGGAATTATTATTATTACTGTATCTATGCTTTCTGACTGAAGTGCAAAGTGTGAATACTGTACTATAAATACCAAGTAATGATAGTCTTAGCACTTAATATCTTAAAATTAATGGTTATGGAAAGAAGCATTATAAGCGTATTATTTAGGACAATCGCTTTAGTTTTCTAAACTTCCAGGAAAGACTCTTTTCTACATCAAAACAGTTGAAATTGATATTGAAAACTTAAGAGTATAGGATAAACCACCACCACCTCCACCAAAATTATTTTATTTTTATGTTTGTATCTCTAGCATCCCAATATTTCCTAAACAATTTTGGGCTGGGTCAAATTGATTATTGTGTAGATGTCAAATATGAAAAACTTAACCTGCATTGGAGGCCCACATAAAATAAAATAAAAGTGTTGCCATCTCATATTACAGTAACTATGGCAAAAGACAGGGCCATCACCAGCCAAGTGCTGTCTTTTGTTAACATGATGAAAAAAAGCACTCTCTGTTTTTAATTAGATGCCTTTGCATATGAATCTCTGGCTAACCTTTTAAAGGGCAGCTTTAGATATTAGTTAAGCTGTGCTCCTGCCTGTCTGCCTTTGTCAAAGTGACCGTGGTGCCTAAGGCAAGGCCTGGAAATATGGGAAAACTGAAGTTATTAAAGAAGACCATCTCTCTCCCTCCAACAGGCTAGAGGTTTTTTAATTACAGCACAGCGTCAATCCTAGATCAGGCAATGAGGCACTTAGCGGAGCCCCATGTCATCTCTAGTTCATGAAGTACCATATTCACCAATTAACACTTAGAAGAAGGGGGCGTGCAGACAGCCGAAGGGTTTTCATTGGTGCTAGTCAGTTCTCAGCAGTCTTGAAAATGAAGAATTCAATTATTAGTTATGAGGCTGGTGTCCTGAAGATTTTGGTGCTCATTGTCGATACATGGTTTTCTCACTCGCTTTAATCATATTAATAAAGAGTGAAGAGTCACTCTGTGAAATGGAATCTTCTATGACACATAATGAGACATACTTGGTGTGTGATATTATGTTATATAATATACAGTAAGTCAAGGAAAGACCAAGTTTATAAAAGGCTTCATTTATGACATTCATTCTCTGTTAATCAAGGTGATACACAATTCTAAATGACTATGATCCATCTATGCATTTAACCTACAGTTTTAATTTATCAGAATTCAACTACTTGCATGATATACTAAAGATCTGGCAGTGGATTATCCACTGTAGAACAATTAATACAATGATATCCTGTTGATACCCAAAGAAAAAACGTTAGTATATAGTTGCTTCTGGGTTCAGCTTTGCAAGTGGCAAATTTATAACATTCAGTCAACAATTTTGCTTTTGAAAGGTATCACCACAGCAAATAGAGTACCATAATTTCTGTTTTGGTCTACATAGCCATTAAGTAAGCAGAATAGCACTCATTGAGAGAACACAAACTAGAGTAATGGTGAGCATTATTCTTGCATCTTTGTGTAGAGTTATTTAGATTATTATTTGGATTTCCATGAGTTAGGCACTTTTACAATAAGAGCACAAGCAGAAATTGGAGAAAGTGGCCAGTAGGAAAAAAGATTTCTTTTTGGAGGGGTTTAGAATTAATTCAGTGCTTGTCAGGGTCTGTCTCAGTTCATGTCAGACTTTTTGCTATGTAGAGGGGTTCCTGCTGAGCGTTAATATCCTGTCCCTCTTTTATCTCCTTCTATCACAGCAGCACCTACGTACCCTCCTGAGCACTCAGAGCACTTCAAGCCATGTCGGGACAAGGATCTGGCCTACTGTCTGAATGAGGGCGAGTGCTTCGTCATTGAGACCCTAACAGGATCCCACAAGCACTGCAGGTAAGAGCAGAGGCAAATGCAGGATCAGCGAAAAATGTATAAAATTAGGTCTCCCATGGATCTAAGGAATTACTGTTCCAAAGAATCATTCCAGACATATAATCTTTATTTCCATATTTTCCCTTTCTAAGAATGCTCTAAGTACCAGGAAATATCTTCCGGCTTTTTACAATGCTGTCAGCTTCTTCCATTAATGAGGCCTTAACAACTAATTAAAAGCTGACTGTATCTGTGTGAAAGAGATTTATCACTTGAAGGGCTTTGCTCCTTTAATACTTCTGAAGGGTTATGATTCAGCTTTTGAAGTTGTGAAATGTCTAATAATGCACTTCACCTGCATCAGATCTTCCCCTCCGTACATTTCTATTTGCCTGAGAGTTGCTGTGGGCCACGCTTTTGAAGAATGTGTAATTACACTTTGGTGGGTGAGATTATTTTGGATGGAACTTGAGCTATTAAAGTTCATTTAGAATTAGTATCGAGCATTTAGCAAAGACCAAAGAGCAGGACTGAAAATCAAGAGGCTAAAATAGACAAGTTCAGGCAACTGTGTGACTCCTGTTCTTAATTGCTCAGCAATTATCGGTGGAGCTATTTGTTTGGCCTGTGTATTTGACTTTAGCTTGAAGATGTATTATAGTTTCTGAACCTATATTGTAATTAGCTTTCACTGTGTAATTGTTTATGTAACCTGAAGACTAAAAGCCTTATGTTTAAAGTTGCTTAGCTCTACATTACAGTTACCAAAGACTTTGAGCACTTTGAGAAGGTTGTTGTGCTGTAATCAGAAACCTCTAGGACTTCAAGAAACAATGTCCAATTGTCTGTATTTGGCAGTACCAAATGAATAAAGTACAGTAGACTGGTGCATGCACTTCTGGAATTTACTGTAAAAGAAAATGTATTGTTTCTGTGATAACAATGTGGTATGCGTCAAGTATTTTACTGTCCAATAAGAGAGCATATACTAGTAGGTACTTCTTTTTCTGTTCCCTATGCCTACTCATAGTAGGGAAATAGAAAGTGCCAGGTGTATATGCATACTTCAAATGCATTAAATATAATCTCAATAGGAAATTATGCATACTGTATATGAGAAACATGACGTTGTGTTTCCTTTCTTTTCTTTTTGGCATGGAATAAATTCCTTACCTCTTCCTTTGCAGTGTTATTTAATTGTACATAAGTCAAATCAAGACAAGCATCTTGCAAGCAGCAACTAAAATAAAGTTCTGAAGGATTGGATTTAAGAGTGGAGTATCAGCAAATTGAATTTTCATTGCTAAGCTGGTTTATTCACCTGATAAGGATTCTTCTCTCTCACTCCAACGTCCCCTGACCTCCAATCACTCCTGACACAATTTTTTCATCCAGGAATGAAAAGCAGTGATGAATTTCGAGAGGCTGCCAATGCCCTGCGTCTGTTTTCCTCACAAGGTGGCTCTACACAGATAATTGACAAGATGCAATTAGATGCATTTTTTGTCTACTGCATGTTGCATCAGAGGACTCAAAATGCACACAATTTTAAATAATGGGGGTGATGCCTGGATAAGAATATTCAATTCCTGTGGTGCTGGTAAGCAGGAAGGGAGGGGTGCAGCCACTGTTACAGGATAAAGATCAGAGGGAACAGAAACAGAAACATTATGTTTGATGTCAAGTGATGTGAGGTGATTCCCAAAGTGTAAAGCTTCCTCGGAATTTTAGCTTTTTGGTGACATCTTAAAATCCAAGGCTAATATATCAGTGTTCAGACTACATTAGAAGCTTTTAATCATTTAATCAGCCTCATTTGTCAGAAGAAAGTCCTAAGAACACTAAAGAAGTGTCTAAGACATAAACGTCTTAATCCAGCAACATTGAATTAGAATTTAAATAAATCTCTGGTCCTTATGCTGCAGTGCAGACATTTTTTCTGCCCATGATCTCCAGGCAAGCCGATGTGAAGTTCTCCATTTGTACCCCCCTCCTCTGTTGTTGCAGTTACCATGACAACAGCCCCTTTGCTTTATTACTGTGGGTACTGGAGTTGTCAGTGGCAAAGATGTGGCCTCGGTCTGTCAGAATTCCAATAGGACCTGTCAACATTTTAACGAAGGTATAAAAAGGAAACAAACTCCAAGGTGAGCTCAGTGAGATAAAAGGAAGAATGTCAGCATTTATTACTGTTGCCATGATCTGGTGCCGCAGATTTCAATGATTGTGAAATTTATATACTGTACATCTTGATTGTATTGGTCCGAGACATACTGTATGCTGTCTTTCCTTTGTCTAATAATAGGCAAATGAACGGCAGCATACTGTACATTATACAATATTATTTACTAATAATAGTAAAATTTACTGTATGAGTGCACTTGACCAGTGCATTTTGCATCTAGTACTGTACCATCTATGTGGCTCAATAGGCTTTTGGTTTCACATATATAAGTAAAGGATTAAATAAATGGTAGTGCCTACAAAAAATGTAGCCTTGGAGTAGCAAAGAAACTATGAAGGATAGGTTTCAGATTTATTTAGACTTCTGATAACCTTTAGTGATTTAAACGCTTACTTCTTCCAGGCTCTTACAGAAAAAGTCATTGTAGCTTTTTTTAAAGGACATAAAGATAAGTGTAATGTAGCAGATCTTCCCTTTGGTGGTGTGCCCTTCACTGTGTTCATGTCTGTTATCGGTTATGAAGCTGTCAGCCTGTCGTGTGTAGTGCATTGGAACTGGGTAGAAAATATTTTTTAGCAGCAGCTTGTTATGAGGAAGAGTTTGCAGGGTGATTGCAAGCTTCTGTTCTTGATTTTCTGGTAGTGAGAATAATTTTCCAAAACTATCGTCATGCCACTCCTAAAAAACGCTATCTTGTGATCACTGCTACGTGCAAGACTTGATGGAATTATGAAACTGTAAGCTACCTTTTGTTTATGTTTATAGTGTGTTCAATTAATTAATTGTGGAATAGGTTACTAGTTGCTGCGGCTGATAACCGTGAAGGCAGGACCATACCTTTCCTGTGTTCCATTCTTGAAAACCCCTTACAAAGAGCTCCTCTGCACTGTTTCTTAATTGATTTTATTTCTCCCAGCTTTGGCTAAATGTGTGCTTTTTAGTTTAGTGTTTGTGTGTGTGGAAGAAAAATAATTGTTAGAGTGAAAACATTTTTGCTAAAACCCATAATAGAAAATTACACCGAAATAACAATGAATAGGACTTTGAAGGCCAAATTCTTTGGGCAAGTCGTGCTTCACTTTGTGAATGCAACTCCTGGTAAACCAGTGCATGAATGCTTGTGCAGTGACACAAGACCTTTTATTAGCTTTCCACACAGCCACATCATTCTTATTCTTACCTCTCAAAGCACAGCGGTTTAAATCATGGTAAATCGGCACAGGAATGACCATGCAGCCTCCCAAGGCATTCAGACAAAGCAAGACAACAGCCTGCTCATTGCATTTTAAACCAAGGCGCCATTCATCTGCAGTTGAAAAGGAGTTTCATCACAATTTTATATGCATTTTGTCTTATATCACTTCAATTCCATTTGTTTCTGTGGCAGTTCCAGAATTTCTGCAGCAGGTATGTGGTTGTTTGATGCAGATTCCCTTTTCACATTATGGATGCTAAAGCACTTTTAAAATTGTTGGACCAGCCTCTGCAGTTTCTAAACTTTTTCTCCACACTGCTAAATAGTCACAGCACGTTTTTCTATGACTAATGATGATTAGTCATAGAAACTTTTTACCTTTGATTGTTAAAACAATGATCTGCCAAAGTTAACCACAAATAAGTCAACCAGTAAACCACAAAAAGACCACAAAGTTATACTGTATAGTGTTTCAATTACCTGACTGACAAAATACTGTTTAGTGATACTGTCAGTTAAGTTACAGTATATTTTGCCATAAGTGTACAATTCTCAGAATTAAAAAAATACAAAATAAAAGTGCGATGAGTGGGTAACACCACAGTGACATATCATTTTGTCTGTAATGACCAAGGAATCGAAGCACATCAGAGAGAATACAGGTTCGATCTGAACAAAGAATTATTACATTACCAATTTTGGAATACCATAATCCCAGGTTATATCATCCATAGCACCATGCCTCAGAAACAGTTTAGTATATTTGTTTTCATTCAGAAAAAAATATTTCGTTTTTTGATGATTAACTGCTATCCTGCTTGTGGGAAATCGATAGAGCATATGTAGAAATAGACTGAAACTGACTTTTCAATGGTCAATTCCCACATTTGCAATGTCATGTTAGACAGCTGGATATGCAAAGTGATTCCATTGTCATTGTATGCAGGTGGATCCTAGATTCAAACCACTCCCACATACTGTACTGTACCACTCTGAGCATCCTAGCTGTACAGCCCACACAAGAATCAAAGGGAGTGAATTAAGAGTACCATGCTTTTTATTCATGTTCGGTTTAGGTAGCAGTTTGCCTGCTGCTTTGTGAGTTCATAAAAATCTTGCAGATGGCTTTGTAGGTCACCTCTACATAGGTCCCATTCTTCTCAGCTGGTCATTTTTCTGAGCATCTGTACATTATCTGTAGATTCGACACCTGGAAACAATTCCAAACTGTATAAGACTAGCAAATCCTTGTGAGCCCTCTGAGTCTGCACATCTCTAAGTTCTCAAACTCTAGGCTTGACTCGTTCCCTTTTAATAAAATTATAGTGAAGAGTATGTCTTCTCCAACTAAATGGCAATCTTACCCAACAAGAAAGGTGATTTTGACATGTTTATTAACATGTCCAGAATCATATGTCAACTGGTGACTCGAGACAATTGCTTTCTCCTTACTTACAGGTTTCAGGTTACAGACTAGGAGAAAAAAAACGATTCCATGGTGTCTATTTTTCTTTAATTCCTCTATTTCCCATTTTCTACAATAACTGAAACCTGCACTGCTTGACTTCAGAATTACTTTGAGGGAAAGGAAAAAAAAGAGTTTTAAGTAATATTATGTCTGAATGATTAAGGACATGTTACAGTAATTAAATTATTTTGTACAGGGAGATTTCTTACAGAACAACTATGTTTACTACATGTCTACAATGCATTTTGTTCTATAACACTGAGGTGATAGTGGGATGTCTTAAAACATAACTTTGCTGAAGCAAAAAACAACAACAAAAATTCCAGAATGTTATTTACAATGTTAACAATGTTCTTGTTCAATGTACAATGTTCTTGCACATAAAATAAACCTATGCACATTTTGAAACCACAAAATAAATCATATTAATGCAGATGATATCCATGTGATAGGCCTACCTTTCCTTGGGTTGCTGTTGCCACAATGGAAAGAAAAAAAATACAGTGAAATGAGAATTTGTTTAAGCAAAGTGCTGTACTATACACATAAAGAAAACTTACTCTTGCAATCCAACATGAACAATCACTGTGAATCTCTTTATACTGTTCAAACTTACACTTTATGAAACGGATGGGGAATGTGGCTCTCACCTTTTACCAATTAGTAAAATAACTAACTAATTCACAATTAACTACTTCACCTCATGTGAATCTATTGTATATGGAAATGATAGAGGCCCAAACAACTCACAATTTCTGGCATGCCACAATCCTCTTTTAGCACAGTGTTTTTGTTGCTTTTTGAGCCAGAAAAGTTTTAATTTGTCATACATGTAACTGCATCAAATCTCAGTGTACCTTACAAAATCGTAAGTCCAAACGTATTCATAAAGGCATATTTATATAATATAATACTCACTTGTATTTTATATTTCAATGATGATCTTTCAAAGTAAAAAATAATGAGTGAAGAAGCTCAAGGGATAAAAATATGCCGTTATATATTTTGTGGTCCAAGCTGTGTAATCATACAGTATCTGCCAGTCATGATTATACATGCCAGTCATGTCAGTCTAACACTATGCAATGTGATTGATATATAAAGTATATCCGTATGTTGGTGCTTGGTGAGATGGGATGCTCTTTTCTCCTGAAGATGAATCTTCTTACAAGAGTACCCTGTGAAGAAGAGTATCATCATATAAAATTTACTTACAGTATATGAATCTGTAGCATAATGGACTTGATCTAGATACTGTACATGCACTTCAGTACCTATCAGTTTATTTGCACTGTAGTCTGTTGAAACTACTGGCTTTTGGATGCTAACTGTAGATTTATTCTGTACAGTATCTAGATCAAGTCAGGACAGTGATTATATGAGAAGGTTTCTAATTGTCTCTGATGAAGCCTGTCCATCCTTCCTTCCAAGTAAACCATTGTCTGAAGCACCCTTCTGGTTGGTGACAGGGAAAAGGTACAGTAGATCATTGCTTAGTATTATGGCAGCTTCACCTATTCTGAAGAATCAGGAGTTTGAACCACAACTTGACTTTCCTATGAAGCTCCTAACAATTGCTATTTAGATAGCAAGTCTTTGAGAGAAACTCTGAGAAACTGTGCCATTTCCAAAACCTTCATATACTAATGATAATACTTGGATGTTTGCTGAATTCTAAAGTTGTCTGTTTTTTTTTCACTTTTGTGCCTTATTAAAGAAATATATGAGAAATTCCTAACAGTAATTTGAAATATTGTGCTGTCAGAAGAAAATGGGAATTTTAATCAGTAAGAATCTTTAAATGATCTCTGCTTTTGCAGTAATGGATTTATTGCATATGCGAATGCTGCATATTACAAATGTGTTTCTGAGACAGGGATTTACATCTGAGGTCTTGCCATGTATATTATATTTCCAATAATCCAAAAGTGACTTTTTAATTAATATAGCTAACAATCTTTGATACCATTTGAAATGATGCTGGGAAAAAAGCAAGAACTAAATTCACTCACTATCCACTATCCAAGCAAATTACTTTTTTTGGCATTTCAAATGTATACACAGGTTGTTGGAAAACCCTGGGGGAGGCTGAATTTTGCAATTTAACTCTGGTGCCAATACCAGCTCCTTTATGGATTGAGGATACAGTCCATATCACCTACCAGATGGTGTCCATCTGGCATAGGGATGTTATTCCTGGTTGCAGTGGTTTTAATTCAGGATCTTGATTCTATAACGTGTGTAACCGTGTGTACTGTTATCATCTCTTGTTGGTCAACTGATGGTTATTTCAATGAGTATCTAACTGTCTATGCCATTTCTGCTTTTCAAAAATTTCCCAAAACACTCATCACATTTAAAACCCCCTATTCCAAAGTGGGATAAGTATATTTGTATTTTATGGCCCAAAAGTTATGTTGCATTCTTCTTGTAGCATTACCTTTTGTATTAAAATGGCAGGACAATGAGCTTAAACACCTTTTGCTTCACTAAAGTAGTAGTAAAGCTTGGATCTAAAAAAGGCAGCTTTCATCTGATCCACTTCTAGCTGTAAAATGTCAAATACCTGACATTGCCAGTTGAACTTACTAGACAGTCTGCCTAGCAGGCTTATTGTGCAACATTGCCTCTTGTGGCCTTCCTAAGCATCACAAAGCTCAGTAAGAGATGCAGTATTCCTTTTCCTATTATTAATATATAGACAATAATTATGCACAGAATGATCTGGAAAATCTGTGTACAATGTCTTCATTCTCCCTGTCCTGATGTGAAAGCTGTAGTTGTGAGACAAAGTTGTTTGCATTATCAGATTTCCCATAACTGGGAACTATAAAAATTAATGACCATTCCAAGTTAAAAAGGGGAACGTACTGTACCTGTACTTCTGGTGTAGATGCTGGCATCTCTTTACCTGGAATTATCTGTAACAAGCATACCATGGACATAAAAAAATAATTGCAAACTTCAGCCATATAAAACAGAGATATGGGAAATTGATATCAACTTAGAAGAAACAATAATCTTACCCTAGGCAAGTAAACACCTAGCCACAATATTAAATTCTGGCTTGGTTAAAGCTTTCATCTTATTTTTTAAAATTGCAAATTGCAAATTGCAAGAAGTGTCTTGCCAAATGTTCTGTTATCAATTGTTCCAGTTTTTTGTACTGATATTTTTCTGATACCAATTTCTATTGCTAGTGTAGTTGGTTATAAATCTTTAAGTTACTTCAATTGTGTGTTTAAAATGTATTCTCTTCCGTTATTTGGCTGAAAAATCTAAATAGGTACAGTCAGAACAGTTTTCTCCTTTCCGAAGGCATTTGAATACCCGTCACATTTTATTAGTGCTTTGTTGACAGCTTACATTTCACCATAGCTTTTAAAACAAGTGCCTCAAGTGTTCTATTTAGTGGACATACTATCATATTTACACATACTGTAATAAGTTCATCATCTTATAACAGGACATTATGTATTATAATAAACTTCACTTACAATGTGAAACAGGGAAATACAGTCTGTAGTTCAATTCATTTAAACAATTTCTCGTAATATGCTTTCCCATATGTTTAAAACACTATCTTGTGTTACAGGTACATGTACTGTTACAGGTGTATCTGAAAAATGGTCCAACTATTTACAATAATTCTTGAAAAAGAAATGATAAATTATACTGAAAAATCTGAAATGCTCAGATTTCTCCTTTTGAACATCAATCATACAGGTTTATCTTGACATTTGTTGTGGTGTTTATTTTCATGTTATAGCATTACATGTACAATTTGAATTCTTTACATTCTTGCATTTTCACAGAACATTTAAGATATAATAAAAGCAGGAATCTAAAAAATTGTGAAAATTGTTCTGTATCTGTCAATACCAGGATCCCGTCAACTGAACTTGTACAGCAGCTCAACACATTCTGAGAGAATGGCAGGTCTTAGAGCCGAATACTGTAGTACATTGTGCCTGGATCGGAGCCAAAAATGTCAGGGACACAGAGGCCAGGACCAGAAGAAAGTAACACTGAAATCCTGAACCACAGGGAATGTTCTCCATGCATAAACTCAGCTTCAATTAATAAACTCAGTTCATTCCAACAGCCTCTTTAATTCCCCACTCAAACCAAAATGCACTACAAGAAGAATTTCCTGTTTTTGTAACTGGAGGTGTGTCCCAGGGCAGGTGGATTGGCTAATGGAGGGCCCATAGTGAATGCAGGGATATGTCTGCAATCCCACACCACTCAATCAATCAGGCATCATTCCTGGCATGATGTGAGAAGAGCAGAAGTACAAAATTACCTTACCGTGGAGATTCACTGCTCTTACTGCATAACAGTAAAAAAAAATATCCAGCATGTGAATGCTTGCAACTACATTTCAAGTGGAATGGTGCTTTAGGGTGATATCGTTTAGTGATAGGACTACTCTCAAAGATACAACTTTGTTTCTCATTTATAGACATTGACTGCAGTTCCTCTGCGTTTTTGTAACTAAGTGTAAGGGCTGCTATCTCTCTTGAAATCACCTCATAATAGGCACTAGATCAGAGAAGAAAACAAATATTAATGAGTTTTTTTTAGGTTTCCATTCTTCTGTTGTTTGTAAATGTTGTTTTTAAATGTTCTGTTGTTTTTAAAACCTGTCCTGAGGGATAGGATGCCATGATTGTCTTCAGACATATCTCCTGCAGGTGAGGATGATTTGCAGAATGTAAAGAGCTAAACATTTTTCAAAATGATTTTTTTCCAATTTTTTGACAGACATTAGTGAGTTGTGGGGAGGGATTTTAATATTACAGAAAATATTACAGTTCTCCAAAAACAGGTTATTATTTTACAATTAATTAAGTTTTTGTAATCAAGAAGGTTGTTTTTTATTTTTTGTAGCATATCATTATTAAATGCAACCTATTTTGTCCCATGCTATAAATCCAAGTGAGAATTTTGATGTTGTGTGGTTTTTGCTACCCATATTGATAACCGCATATGAACACTTGAGCACAGAAGACTTCTTAGGAATCAAAGTCTGACTTTATATTCATTGTAATTCCAATTGTTTTGACTTTTTGCTTACCCTGATTCCATCGCTTAAGCTGTAAAATCTTTGTTATTCATGGTTAGATTCAAATCACAAAATAAAAAATTGTTAAAGAATTAATGTTTCAACATTTGTCTCCTTTAGTGCCGAAGACAGTAAGGTTTAAGACAGAAACACTAGAAAAGTAGGAGTACTATAAAAGAGCAGATATCTATCAACAACACTATGACATTGTTGTCAAGGTAAAAAGGAGACCATCAGAGGAGGAAGAAAAAGAGAAAATCTTTCTGAAATACACGTGTAATGCTACAGTACTTCCATGATTCTCTCATTTTATTCTAGTAGTTTGTATTAATGATATATAATCAATTTTATATATAATCAGATTCACAATTGTAACCTTGCATTTTGCTTTCATATTTCAAGAAGAACTGTAGCTACAGTACAAACCATGCATGTTATGTGAAAAATACAATTTGCGTATTTTCTTTTCAATTTAACCCAGCGATAGCACTTACTTGCATTACAGTTTGTCTTTAAGAGAGCTTCTCTTTGTCATTAATTCATTTAGTGAAACTAAGTTGATTTGTTGACACTAGTGCTTGTTATTCCTGATTCTGAGAGTACTGTATACTAAATTTGTGTTTCTCTCAAATAACAGTCTGTACAAGCTGTCCAATAGGATACAAGTTCAGGTGGGTGAGTTTTCAATACAACGATTGAAAACTACATTACAATAAATTGTTAGACTTTTAGACAATTGTAGAACTTTCTGTAATTAGTAATGAACATGTAAATAATGACAAAATTACAATAAACTAGCAAAATGAATATTTTGCACACAGTTTTCATCAACTTCCATGAACACAAGACAGGTCGGCAAACCATTATTTTTCACTATAGGCTGTTATACTCAAAAAGATCATTCTGAAACAGAAATTGACAGCTGTGACTTGTCTATTATACTTTACTTGTTTTGTTGGTAAGATGATGGGCATACTGTAGATGTTCTGTCTCTGTTTAAACTGGACTTAACCTGAAAAGGTAGATAGGGCAGGTGTGATGTTCCACTTAATGAATCTCTTTACCCAGAGAGACACATGATCAGAGGCATATTTTTAGTGAGTCAGTCGGCTGTCATATGGACGTGAGCCAAGCTCACCATACAATACAGCAAACCCTCTCACATGGAGCTAGGTTGAGGATGATTCATGAAACTGGCACAGGTTGCCACTGAACATATTCATGCAGCTGTCACAGACAGAGAGCAGGAGGTGGAGCTGGGTTGCAATTTCCAGGTACAGTATGCCCTTGACTTATTAATTTGAACTAAATCTAAGAACAAAAAATATACTACAAAATACTGCAGCAGTAAAATGCTAGCATTGAAAGAAAGGAAAACGTACAGTTTACTGTACGTGTGAGTATCTTCACATTGATAAGACAGACAGGGTGTAATTTTAGGGTGCAGAGGTTCTAAACAGAAAAGCAGTGCAACTCAAATATTGTACATGTCTCACATAACTATAGCCCAACAGAATGTGCTGCTGAAGTTCTGAGCCCACAATGAGGTACAGTATTATTATAAATTTTGTGACAAAACTGGACAAAACTGGAGAATCCATCATCCTGTTAGAAAATCAAAACCTGTGCACATACACTTGCCCCCCGACACTAGTAACACTGCAAATATCTGCAGCCTGTTTGTTCCTATAGGTCACCAGCAGTGGTGGGTGAATTCCATTTGCATCTAGATGACATACAGTAAACTAGATTCAAAATAGTCCCCTCTTAATTTAAGGACTTAACCTGTACTCTGGACAGAGGTCTTAAGAACATGAGGCGGTCCTTTAATCAGAGTCCACAGATTTCATCCTCTCACCTTTGTAGCCTAGAAGCTTATCACCAGCAGTACCATTATACAAACACACAAATCAAGGAAACATCTAAGCATCTTATTGTATCACAATCTTTGTCTGGTTTTTAAATTAGCACATTTTAGATAAGCAGGGAGGGCTTCTATTACCTTTATTGTTTTAAGTAGAAGTATAGACACAGATTTTTTATTTTAAAATAATACACACTGCTCATTTTATCCATAACATAAAATATGCCATATGGGTACCCAATAATATGTTTTCAGTGCATTTTGTCAGATGGTTCCATTGAATCACAGCTGTAACAAATGTCAATAGCCTATACAACGTGTTTAAATCAATATAAAAGCACACAGCTTTAATGTAAGTCTAGTAGGTTAGTAGAAACGTACATTATGGGACTGTTAGGTTAAAGTACAGAAATGAATAATCAGCTATATGCTTGTATACCCTGTGATTTCTTTAATGGTTGAGAAAACTCTCCTGTGTTATTGAAAAAAACCCAGCCTTTGAGAATATAATAGTGATGAAGAGATGGACAACATTGAAATATCCTTTACCAATTGCTATCAGAAGCCCATCCTTAAGCTTGAGTAACACAAGCATGCCTCACTGGTGTGACAGAATGAAAAGAGATTACACTGTTTTAGAAAATATATTTAGACCTTTTGTGAAGTTCAGACTCTTCAAAACAATATTATCAGCATATAAATTGTACTTCGCACTCTAATCTCATTACATTATACCTCAGATAGCTTGATTGTTCTTCATTCATAATGGAAACGGTTCTATCAAGTTATTTTGAGTGAGCATAAACCACAAATTGCATAAACAGTTATAGGTGGGGGCAGACCATTGATATGCAATTAGGAATGTGTTGCAGTTATTCCCAGATTTACATCAAATTTATTGGGAACAGCTGAGTCTTCTTGATTGCATTTATTGTCTTGGGTTTCATTAAGGTAGATAAATTGACTTTTGCGTTAACAAGTTACCCATGTTAGTGGATCAGCAACAATTTCATCAGTTTCCACCTCCTTAAATAATACCCTAGCACTCACATGAGACAACAGCTAAAATTGCAGATATTCCATATCCCAAACTTTCAGAGCTACAGAGGCTGAAATAGCATCTTTTGGAAGGCTGAAATAGCAATGCTTTCACCCCTAGTAAAAGACCTGCAGTTCTCGTCCTTCCACTATTGAATGAAATATAGGCACTCTACTATTTTCAAAACATTTAGTATCATGTGGAAAATGAGTAAGAGATGTGGGTTTGCCCCAGTGTTTTATAACCTTAAATGATTTACAGTAGGGCTATCTGATCACATTTAGTAAATTGTGGAGTTTCCAGTTAACACAAATACTGCAGATAATTTGAATTACAGTCCCTCCAAAGGCCTGCTTCAATATGATTCCAGTGCAACACTACTGGAGCAACAACTCTACTGGAGTCTTCTTATACAGGTAGAATGTGCTGTTAGTCTACGAGTGTTAATCTAGTCTGACAACAGATCTCATTTAAAACACTATGGTCACTCTTGTGGAGCCACCTGTGTGGATCTGTGGCATTTTCATGGTGCAACAATTGAATATGATTTACAATTAAATTAGTCTGCTTCAACAATTGTACATTTAGGTTAAATGTATTTCTGTTGTTTGATATGGCAACAATTAATACAGGGTGAACTACTGAATATTTTAGTAAATATGTAGAATTCAGTCTGTTACATTTAAGCATGATTTACATAGAGCTGGTCTTGAGACCGTTCTTTCTCCAGAAAAACTGCATTAAATTTACTAGTTCTATTTAAGTGCAAAAAATATTTTATATCCTTCCAAGTTTTCTCTATCTGTATTAACTTTATTTGTAATAATAATAGCTTCCAGAAGATGGCAGTGAATTTTGCACTGGGTCAAAAACCAATGAAAACCGCAGCATATGTTCTCTGTCACTGTCTTTCAGCTCATGTCTGTTCTCTGCCAAAAAATCACTTTCATTTTTGATCTAACGCACTGTGCATATATTTTCCAAAGTGATAGCTTCTTCAGAGAGGTATATGTCCTATACAAGACTGTGCAGCAAGCAGCCAACATGTGCAATGAATACCTGTAAAAAAACATGACATTTTCTGACATTGAAAAATATCTGTTCGGTGACAACCCTGAGAACCTGACTCTGATCACATTTGTTGGTGACCTCTAGGGGCAAGTAGGCTGCAGATATTTTATTGTATTTTTTACTTTGAGATTTTTGTATGAACATAGCTGTACACACACATATTGTACATACAGCCTCATATACGTGTGTAGACAGGCTTAAAATACACATTCATACCCTCACTGCCATCATTCAGGTGATTCTCTTTTCATCCAAAGGTTAAACTTTTCTAATTGTTCTTTTCAGTGAGCCTTCGTTAAAGGAGATGTAAAATATTCTTGGCGTTTCTAATCAAGGCTCCTCTTTCAAGTCAGCCAGTTTGATGTGCTAATGAGATGTAAATATATGCAAATGAGTCTGCCTTTTGACTAAAGTCTCCTTGCATTTACGAAGCCCCAGTGCAATTCAAAACAGAAAGTGCTCTTTCTATAAATAAATATTTTTTTAAAAAAGAGGTGAAATTCCATCAGAACTGAAGGAAGTGTATGTATCTTCTTTTACTAAAGAGCTCACTTCTCATTGCAAAATGAGTTAAACAGTATCTCTAAAGAGATGAGACAAACATAAGGATGACGGTAGAGAAGGGGGTGAAGTGACAGACATAAGAGAAGGTAGGGTGAAACAGAGCAAAAGACACAGTAATTAGTAGTCTATAAAATATTTAATAACTTACAGAGTTGATTTTCTCTGATGGTGTTTTGCTGTGTACATTTTTTAGTGCCCCATTCTTGGCTTAAAACTATGTGACCAAAAGATTGAATTTGCCTTAGAAAATTAGTTAACCTTGGATAAAACTGTTAGAAATTGAATGGAAGAATTTGGTTAGCCATCCATCTCATTGCAGTGTTGCCTGAAATCTGGTTCTGAGGGGTCTAACTGTCCCTTTGATCTTCAGTATGCAAATGACCTAGGAAAATAAATTTTGACCTATTAACTAATAATTGTTTTAGATAGCTAAGACCTCAACATAGAAGGAATGCATTAACATACAGTAGCATATCTTCACTGCTGTATTTTCACACAATGTGTGATGGCATGCTTCAATTCCTGCTATGTTTGTCACATTTCTGGGCTTAGGGTTTGACTGTGTACACATGTTCATATCCAGATAATAAACCTGCAATGTTGAAATAATTCTTGATTTATGAGGTTATGCCATTTAAAGGTTTCTGTTTTAAAAAAGGCCTTTCTTCTAAGTACACATACTGTTATAATCACATTTCATGAACCCAGTTTGACTGGTAATGCTGAATCCATAATTGTGGAAGATGAGCATTATGCTGAGCTAGAATCACAGTTACAACAGATTTAAGTAAGGGATTCGACAGCCACTTTTAATGATAAAAAGAGGCTTCAATGGGTGCCTGTTAGGGAGGATATCAATCCTTCAATACAACTACAGAGTCCTGGATTCAGCTTCATTTCTGTCCATTCTGTCCAACAAGGAAGAAACTAAACATTTGCACTGCAGTACTCACACACACATATACAGTATATCAAATTAATATAGAAACAAAACTTAAATGCAGATCAGTGGCTTATAAACAGTATACAAAGAATTAAATTAAAGGGGAACTGCAACCCTATTTTTTTTCAGGGTTAGAAAGAATCAGCATTGAAGAGTGCATTTCAAACCACATTCGAAGTAAAATAACTTTTAGTAGATGACATGGTAAATAATCCATTAATTCAAACATAATCAGAAAACCACTTAATCCTGGTAGTGGTCACAGAAACCCAGAGTCCTGGAAGCATAAAGGACAAGGTGGGGCTAAGCCATGATCTACAGTAGATGTGAATCAACAGTTTATCCAATTAAGACTTGACAATTAACCTTTCTCGCATGTCTTTGAAAACCATAGCACCTATCAAAAACCCACATGGCCAAGGGTAGAGCATCTCCACGCAGAAAGTATCCCAGACTTAATCCAAACCCAGAAATGATCACTTTGAGGGAGCTGTGCTAACCGCCATGCTACTATGCTTCCCAGATGTATACTGTAAATATTCGCTGGCTGCCCTCAACAATACATGTATGTTTTTAGCCCCCCTCCCCCCACCCTAACTAAACCAATGCAGAGATCTCCCCGGTTCATTCCTCATAAATTGGGGTGGAGGTTATGACAGTGGTGATCTTTAGCCAGCACCAAAGTATTAAGCACTCTGTTCCCTTTATAATCATTGGCTTGTATTGTTATTATTAGAATTTTAACCCTACTATGGAATAAAAATGTGTTAATCATTTTTAAACCCAGTCTTAACACACACATGACCTGTAAACTTACTCTAAACATGTTAAATTTGTAAAAGCTTGTTTTACATGGCATTAGACAGTGGACTATGTGGTCGATTGGGTTAGGAACCAGAAAGTTTTGATTCAAACCCTGGATTGTACTGTAGGTTGCCTCTCTTAGTGTCATACTTAGCAAGATTTTAAACTTCTGTGTAGACTGTCCTTTGGCTGACATACAGAACCACAAATCTGTTTAAATCATCAGTTGTTGATATACAGATTACTGCTAGATAATCTTATTATTATATTGATGGGGTAACATCTAGAGTGAGATTCTGCCTCTGCTGTGATAGGCTCTGTGCTGCCACAAACCCTACCAGGAATAAACAGTTTTCTAATAATGGATGGATTATTATTATTGTAAGAAGATTTCATAATTATATTCACAATTATACTGAAACACTATAGAGAAGTACTTTGATCTATCATTTAGGAAGGGAAAGGCAAAGAGTTCTTCATGCTGTCACCTTAATAACAGCAGTGCGGGACACAGATGTGATTCATTGAGAAGTCCTCAGACAGACTAGAGTTTGGTTCTATCAGACTGTTTGCAGTTATTTAACATAGCTGGGGATCTGTCTTAATCAGTACAGAGCTCAAAATGCACTCCAACCCCCCTTGGCAGCTTTGGTCCCAGACGAGCTTCCCACACATGCTAATGAAACGATTCTGGAGATAAAAAAGGTTTATATGCTAAAGAGGTGATTTGAATACCAGAACATAAATAGATGGAAGGTGATGGACGATGGCTTGATCTCCCCAGTTCTGCCCCTTAGCATCCTGCTTAGACCGCCAGCTGTCTTCAGAGCGTTTGGTGAGGTATGAAAATGAAAGCAAGCTCCCAGCTCCCGAGTGATGGCTCTGCTTCCAGGCAGGCAGGAATAAACAACACCTAATGAAGACAAAGAGTCCTTCTTAAAAAAAAATAAAAAATCCTGCCGGTTGTGTGTTTCCCTGCAGAGCTCCTCGTTTGTATTCGAGGGAGTTTATATGCAGCTCCGGGTAGCACAAAGAATGGAAATGCATTCATGCCCCAACCACCGATTATGTCACAAAAAATTATGAGCCAATTCAGCTTAGTCTTAGGAAAAGACTGCCGTGCATCCATTACTTCTGTTTACAGAGATATTCCGGGAAGTGGGGAAAGACTGCCAGAGAGTCTTTCTCCTTCTGTTTCTACCGTAGGCTACAAAGAACAAAACTAGACTGTCCAAGTCATAGCAGAGGTCAGGTAAGCAGCTGTATCACAGTGTTACCTGATACATTCTGACACTACACATATCCTTTAACAGTGTAGATTCCTCTTCTAAGCCCCCAAATGTACCTAATGACATACAAAACATTTATATTTTTCTGTCCTTTAAAGTACAGTAGATTGTTAAGGTTTCTCATGTTATTACTAATTAAAATGCAAATTATTTTCTCAATTACAAGCAATCACAAAGGGCTCCTATTCTATAGACAGTGGGAATAAGTAAAGTCCAGGCAGAGAATGTTGTGTACGTTGAAAAAAAATGCTATTATAGCGAAGACAGCTTGGTAATGCAATGCTTGAAATGACGTGCTTCATGTGGGTAATAAGGAAAAGTATGAGAATAAAAAAACATTTTCTGTGAGTTTCTCTGTCTCTCTTTAGTTCTAAAAACAAATCTCTTTGTATGGAAGTTCTGCTCTTACAAAAATGAATACATTTAAATGGATAAAATTTAAAAAGTTCAGCTGCTGCGTCAGCATGCCTAGGCTGCAAAGGAACAAGTATTAGGTTTATTCTATGCTGAAAAGAGAAGAAAGCAAACAACATTTCAGGTGTGAAAAAGACAGGGCAGTAAGCAAAGGTGATGTCGTGGGAGAACAAAAGCTGGGAGAGAGGAGGAGCGAAGGGCGGTAGCAGGGGACAGAGAGACCAATCAAGAGGTGTGAAGTCAGGATAGGTGTATAGAGAGGTGTGAAATGAAACCTGCAATGAATACAGAGAATTTAGAAGAAAAGTAGTCTGTAGTTAAGAGGATTTAAAAAGTGCAAAGTTAAGGTTGTGTCTGTACAATACACCTGCAAGACGTCTTTCAGAGTTCTGTATTCATCTTGCAGTAATTGGTTTACAAAAATACTACTGAAAGAGCTCACATTTTCTGGACATACAAGAAGAGAATGATTCTTAATCTTAAATAAATTTCATATACAGAAAGCTATAAAGAACTCAGCCTCTTTAGTTGAGCTGACATTGGATTTGGTATTGACAAAGGCATTACAAAAGGTCGACGCAGCTAGTTCCAGCTCGATGCCAACACAAAGTTTATGCATGAAACTTTAAGTTAGTGGTTCTCAAACTGTGGTACGCGTACCACTCCTGGTATGCTGAGCGCAGCCAGCTGGTACGCATATGACCCTGGAACTTTGTTGTGTGCGCTAAAAAATCGGGACGGGTTTTCATATTTTCTATTTTAATACGTGTTGAATACATAGCCTACATACTACGATACAGCGCGCTAATACTTGAGTGGGCACAGAGCTACAATGTAATTCTATTCCATTTTATAGGAATGTGTGCTACAAACGTAAGTGACCAATTGTATTTAATAAAACTTATCTCCAGCAAATAGAGAGGTAGAAGAATGTGCGTGAGTTTGGAACAATGCCAATGCTGTAAACACAGGAATGCATAGAAATGCGTGCTAGGAATGCTGGCAATCCTGTGAGCAAAGGAAAGCGTGATAGATAACAGAAAAATATTTAAGAACTGTTCTAGGTTAATTTGAGAAAAATAGACCAAGCGTCTCCGTGTTTTGCTCCCATGCTCATGAAATAAAAACTTCTTTTAACTTCTGAGACAGACTCCTGAAACGGAAACGGGGAGAAATGCAAGCTTGCGGATTGCTATAGCATATAAGCCCCACACTATTATTATTAACCTTATTTACTGTTGGCAAAAGAGCTGACATGTATTATGTGTGGAGAAAAAGCTGCTAAACAGCTTGACCTGCTGCCCCCTCTAAAAGACACAGTCACTCATAGAATTATTGAAATGGCGGATGATGTCAAAAGTACACTGGTAGAGCGCGTTAAGATGAAAAGATGCTTTTCACTCCAACTAGATGAGTCTATAGTTGATTTGGCAAATTCGCTTGTTTAAGTTAGATACGAGTTTGAGGGTACTGTACGTCCCATGAAGACTTTCTGTTCTGTAAACTGCTACCAACAGGAACTACAGGAGAGCACATATTTCAGCTTTTGAATGAATTTATCGAAGAGAATGGCATCGGCTGGATAAAACGCGTCGGAGTTCGTACAGACGGTGCTAGAGCGATGACAGGCCGTGTAGTTGCACGAATTAGAGAGGTTGCTCCAGAAATTAATGGATACATTGCAACATCCACCGCGAGACCTTTGCAGTCAAGAAAATGCCTGACAATTTAAAATCTGTTAGACTCTGTTGTGAATTGTATCAAGGCTCGAAAAATGAATTCACATCTGCTTTGCTTGACTAAACAGGCTCACCCCTCTCACTGAAATGGTGCTTTTTTATTGTTTATTTTTATTTGTTGTTGTTCCTGTTTTTTTTCTGTAAAGTGCTTTGAGAAGCCACTTTAAAGGCGCTATAACAGATAAAGTTTATTATTATAATATTTATTACTGTATATGTGTATGTGAGTGTGGTCAGTGAGAAATTCTGGGGTTCCTATGAGTAGATGACTTGTGGGTGGTACTTGGATGCTTTGGTTTGATCAGGGGTGGTACTTGGTCCAAAAAGTTTGAGAACCACTGCTTTAAGGTAAAATACTTTTTTACCCAAGAAATCATTAAGACCTGAAACAATCTCCCAGTCATGTTGTGAAAGGTGTTTTCTGTTATACCTAATTGATCAGGTGGAGGAGATCCTGCTGTCAATTAGATACTAGCTTTATCTTGTTACCTTTTAAAGTTCCTCTATAATTTAGATTCACTAGATTAGAAATAACATGGTTTAGACGAATATATTGGTAATACCTATGATGGACTGATGTCCCATCCCAAGATGTACAGTGTCTTCCACCTGTTGCTTGGCTCCAGCTTTCCTGTGACCCTAAATTGGAAGAAAAGGTTAGAAAATGGATGGGTAAATGTTGGCAATAAAACAACTCTTTCATTCTCAAACAAAAAGCACCTGCATATCAGTATGTTATTTAGCTCAATAAAAAAATATTTACAATTACAGGTGTTTTGTTTCAAATAGTTTTTTTCACAATTACTTAATGTGGAAGGATTAATGGTTATGTAGCTGCTCACCAGACTGTTCCAAAAACTTATTGTAGATGGTTTTACTTTGCCAACCACATTAGTATTCCAGTAACTAAGCACTAGATTGTAGTTGCTGGAATTTGAGCTTAGAATTCCGATGAGAGAAATGAACATTTGGTTAAAATAGCTGTGGTTTATTTTGAAATACAAAAGTTTAAGGATGCTTTTGGAGATAATATGTTTTTTCTGAATGTTTTAAAGAAACTATGCGATTGTTTTGTTCATCTTTCAACAAAAAGACAACTTCAACACTGTTTTCTTCTTCCTTTTTCTTTTAGGGCACTTTAAAATACATTATCTGTTACATCTTTGTAGAATTGGCAGCTGTTTGAAAAGGAAGCATTGTGACCGTTGCCTTTCATAACAGCTGTTTTTTTCTGAATAGCTGTTCCATATTTCAAATCACAGTTGATTTTATTGTTCAGAGTTGGAAGATGTAACTAAAAGAAAAAAAAGAAACTTTAGAACTTTAGAACAGTCAAACATTATTTAAGGAGAACAGTGTCTATTGTTAGGACAGCATGGTGGTGTAGTATTGCTGCCTTGCAGTGGTGGGATCCCGGGTTCAATTCTTGGTGTGCTATCTGTGGGGAGTTTGTATGTTCTCCTTGTGTTCATGGTGGTTTACTCCAGGTGTTCCAGCTCATGGGCTTCTGGATGAATTGGTACTGGTATGAGTCAATGCATGGTTGTGTCTATGTGTGCCCTGGGATAGACTTGAATCCCATCCAAGGTGTATCCTGCCTTGTGCCTGCAGGAATCTCCAGCTCACCTGTGACCCCTTTATTGCTGAAAGTGTTTAGAAAATGAACAGATGTATCTATTGTTTACCATTTGTTGTAGATCACTGATTGGTACAGTTATTTTGTTAAAATCAGCATCTCCTCCTCTCTTCCCAGCAACAACTTCTCATATAGAATAATTTGAATTGACGTACACATACAGTAGGGTTCATTCTCCAAATCAATGAGATTCTGGATTTTGAGCACTGAAAAAAAACACTTGACAGCAAAAAGCATTGCTGTCAGTACTGCAGTGTGCCACCAGTTGAATTCCAATTATATTTTTTATTTTTCTAAGTTACTGGCAAAAAATAATTCATTTTTTTCCAGTTAACCTTGTCCTTTTCCAATGACATGAATCCTTGTTATGTCACAGTTCTGCCTGCAGAGCCAGTAATGAGACCACTCATCATGCGTTTTATTGTTAACAAGTAAAGGTTGAAACCAGCTGTGCAAAGCAAGGAATATGATGTGATTCACATGGTAATCATGTGATTTTTGGCCTCAGTCATAGAGACCCATTGTGATCTCATCTGTATTTTCAAATGGAACTGAAATTTCTATGCCAAGCAAGGGGCTGCATTTTATTATGAAGAGCTGCTGTTTTGTTGTTTTAAGAGTGTGCTTCTCGGGGTTGACTGTGTAGTTGCAGTACACTCCTTGCAAGCAAATGCAGTGTTGCTTTTGAATGCCTTTTAAAAACATCCTTGCGTTTTCAGTAACTACTCAGTCCTCAGAGGGCCACAATATGTTGGGGCACAACTTCTCAGGAAAAGGACACAAGGTAAAAATACATCTTGTAGGTGACACAATCCATTGCTGGACACACATTCATGCATTCAATCTCACATATGATGGTGTGGAAAGAATATGGAACACAGGGAACATTTTACTTAAGATGAGATATGGCATTTTATATTTGTATGTAACTTTAATTAGCAACAAATTATTCTTTCATAATGACATGTAAGATTGTGATTTTTCTTATACTGTATACTAGTTCATGATACACTTTAGAAAGTTTTGAAATTCTTTTTGGAGAATTTTTGCAATCAGTAATTTTTCTCTAATATTTGTTACAGCTCTGCATGTTTTCAAAATCTTCAGTTGTCTCCTGGTTTTCCTGAGCACTGAAGTCTTGAAGTCTTTTATGTGTCTTAAAGGTACAGTACCTCCAAAAAAAATGTTGCAAGACAATCTGAAGCTTTCAACTTACTGAACATTTTTTTTGCATGATTTTTAATGGGACATTACTGTCCAGTGGAACCAAGATTACATTTTTAGAGCATTTTTGTGTGTTATTCTCCAAGTTGCGACAGATAATTAGACAGACAAACCAGCCACTACATACTCTTTTTTTAAACTCAAACAAACACTCAAAGTTACACAGTTACACTTTTAGGACAGTAATACAGAATGGCACTACTGTATGCGTAAACTCTTGCATTCTATTATATAAATAATTAGAAAACCATGGACAGGTCTATTTACTATCATTGTAAATAGATATTAATTTCTCACATTAAACATTCCTATCTCTAGGCACTTTGTCACAGTTAAAATAAATAGAACAATCAGTCTTTTCTTGAGGAACCAGTAACTGTCAATGGCATTATTATCAAGACAGAGCCTATTTTGTTTCTTTAATCCTTATGTTAAAATGATTAAACTTATTTCTTAGGATTGAATAAAGAGATTTAGGAAGGTAGCATCTACCTGTTCTATTTCCTTGTCCAGACTATAACTGAGGTAGTGAATAAAGCCTGCCATTATTTTCCAAGTACTCGAAGAATTGTAACATACAATAGTGGTGATCTTTCAAGCAGTGAGTGAAGGACTAAATCATATCTTGTATCATTTTTGATGTACTGTGCATATTCTGAAGGAATGATATCCCTATATCAGAGCATAAACATAATTGAGCCATCAAAGTGTTTTTTCCAGCAGTGTCAAGATTATTGTGAACTGAGCGTTTCTTTAATATTGCCCTGCAATTTTGCAAAGTGCACCGCATCCTGGTTGCTGGAAATTACCCTGAGCCCTCAAGGGCTCCTTTAATTGGCAGGAAATAATGACAAACATGTCACCACACTCATCACTGCATCAATCACTACATAATTCCAGTCATCTTCCATAGTGCTGGCTCAACCACTGTGCTCCATGGAGGGATGCAACTGGGTTCTTTGTGAAAAAAAGCTAAAATGCCTCCCACAACCCTGTGTTAAAGAGTGAAATATAATTCCTATTGCATAGAAATTTGAGCCATTCCATGATTTATGAGCTGCAGACTCTCGTATATCAGCCAATGACAGATAATTTCTGCTTCATAACCTATTCTAAATTTACACTGATGGACAACTGGATAAATAAATATATAAAATCCACATTTTTCTGGTTCTGTGACATGATTTGGACAAGAGATTGCAACTTTCAAAACCCGAAATGGATTGGTCTACTAAGATCCAATTCTACTAATGGTGTTTTTTCCCTCCTTTTGATTTCAAATACACACAGACAAAACATATGGTATAAACTTAGTTAACTTTTCAACCATCCACTGTGGAATATTTTCATGGATGCACTAGTGCACATACAGTAATCATTAGATGTCATGCAGAACCTAGCAGTGTGTCTCTGAGAATAATTTTCCTCTCAAGTTTAGAACTGGAGGTTTTACATGAGTGAGCACAGTAACACCAAATCACAGGCTTCAGTTCAACTTTAGCTATAATATGCTAAATTGTTGTTGTTACATTCTTTTTGCTATGTGATATTGCTGGTATGTTCTTCTTCCTGTCAATGCATTTTGTATAGATGAGTTACTTGTAAGTATTTCAATACCTGTATTTTACAGGCTGCAGAATAAGTAGAATTCATCCACGTGGTTATTTGAACACCTTAAATCCTGCAATTGTGATACTACTATCCTGACATTAGATCTGTCTAAAATGTTGTAAAATTTTAAAAAGTTGTTCTAGACTTAACTCAAAGGCATACTTTTTTGTTATTCACTTCTGAGATAACTGACCTTTATGGGCTTTTATTCATCCCATAATCCCATCCTCAATTCAGGGTGGTGAATTGGCCGCTATGTGAAACCCTGGAATGCTATTACGAAGTCTATCAGAATGCTGTCCTCCCTTTATATTTCCAAATACTGTATGTTTCCAAACACAGGATGCTATCACAGTACTTAGAACTAGAAACCTGTTCTTTTGTTAATGTTTACAATTTAAACATTAGTAGTTTATTAATTGTATTGTTTTGCATTTAGATTAATTTCATAATGTACAGCATGAGATCTGATCGTTACTATTTAAATACAAAATTACCATGTGCTAATTTAATTATTAGTTATCTCTGCTGTTTTATCACCTTTATTTTTTTTTATCTTTGAGAATTAATTCTACATACTATACAATACAAAGCATAGCTGAAAGGGCCAGCATGCATTACTAACTTTACAAATTGCAAAAAAAAAAATCCTGCAGGATTCTAAATCCTTATTGATCCCAATAAATTTTCCAGAAATTAATTTTAAAAATGTGACAGTAACATCCTCCTGGACTCCTGTCACTTGACTCTTGTTGAAGTACTGCATATTTATGCTCCCCACCCCTATTTTTTCTGAGATATTGTACAGGACTGTTTTTTTTTTTTAACGGTATATGTTGGGAGGCTGCCAGACATAAAATCCATGAATATCTTGTGTACTGAGGATTGGATGATTCAAGACACCTCTGGAAGAAAAATAAAATACATTTCTCAGACACAATAAAGTCTTCCATTCTGCACACACAGCAAATACAAAAATCACATCCTTGCTTCCATCACAAAACAGCAGAGCAAATAACCAAACCACTGGACCAAAAGGTGGTGCTCAACGGTCTTCAACCTAAACTATAGTGTTCGAGATGCAGTTCATTCTTGATTAATCCATGCAATTCAATTAAATCTATAGAAAGGAAAAGTGACTTACTGTACTGTACTGTAAAGACAGTACAGTATGTTTGCCTGGTGACTAGTCCACCCACTCACCCTGGCCACATAATTGTCTTTTCTTAGCTGCATTCCAACTGGGATAATCAAGACACATTCAGGCACCTACCTGTGTTCTAGTCACTTCACCTAGAATGACGAATTAGCCTAGCTAATTACAGCTCCCCTTCAGGTGACAGCACTGACTGACTGTGGGATGTTTATTTTTCAAGAAGAGGGGATGGCTTGTGAACATGTGACAGTAATTGCTGGTTTAGCAAGTATAATTGTGTGCTTGAGAAAAGGAACTCTAATAATTATGTGGCTTGGCTGCAATCGTGTGGTTGCTGTGTTATAATTACATGATTATGTATGCTTTGATTTGCAGAGATAATCTTATGTAATGTACACAAGGAAGGATTGAAAAAAATACTGTTGTTCTTTCCTTTTGAGAAATGGAGAATCTGTCAGATATACATTTTATTTAGGAAGTAAATGAACAGATTTTCACAATGGGATATTGGTCATGAAAGGTGGGTTAAGCAAACAGTTGTTTCTTAATACATTATAATAAGAATGATTGCTTACACTTATATAGCACTCAAAGCACTTTACAGGTACTGGGAACTCCCCTCCACCACCACCAATGTGCAGCATCCACTTGGATGATGCGACTGCAGCCTAGAGCGCCAGAACGCTCACCACGTATCAGCTATCAGTGGGGAGGAGAGCAGAATAATGAAGCCAATTCATAGATGGGTATTATTAGGAAGCCACGATTGGTAAGGGCCAATGGAAAATTTGGCCAGGATGCCGGGGTTACACCCCTACTTTTTTCGAGAAGCGCCCTGGGATTTTTAATGACCAAAGAGAGACGGGACCTCGGTTTTACATCTCATCCAAAGGACTGCACCTGTTTACAGTATAGTGTCCCCATCACTATACTGGGGCATTACGACCCACATGGACTGCAGAGTGAGTGCCCCCTGCTGGCCCCACTAACACTTCTTCTAGCAGTAACCTTATTTTTTTCCCAGGAGGTCTCCCATCCAGGTAATGATCAGGCTTACAGTGGGTTGCCAGTTGTGAGTTGCAGAGTGATATGGCTGCTGGATTTAGATGGATTTAGGTGGATTTTCTGTAGCTGAAATGTTGTTAATGCCAAGTAACCTTACAGAATCTGGCTTTAAAACCAAAGCAACAGGTTCATTCCCAAACACTTTGTCTTCATGGTATTCCCATTTAAAAAATAATAAAATCTAGAGAATATGGCAGTCAAGTTGCACCATGACCAAACTGCCACATGAATTATTTAAAACTATTATGGATTAAAAAAAGAAATGAACAATTACTAGTGATACCAACTCCCCTTTTGTGGGAGCACTTCTGTGAGTATGACGCAATCCATGTAGTTATCAGTCCTTGAAGACTTTTTTAATTAGATTTTTAAAATATTAACACTTAAAAATATTAATAATAATTTTATATCACTCCTCTCAACCCTCTTCTGCATCAAGGGGCAGCCCTTCAGTTTAAGTGGGCTTGTTACATACAGTAGTAGAGCTGTGTGTGTCTGTGATAGCACCTGGAATCCAGATCTCCTGTAATAACTTAATATTGTGTATTTGGAACATACTCCTTCTTGGTTGCCATGAAGATACGGAATTAGTATCACCACTTGTTTTTGAGACCCCTGATTGTATGTATTTATCTACATGATTGATTTTGATAACCATGTATAGTAGGTTCACTGTGTTTAATAGCTTTAAGCAGTCACAACCCTGTGCTATAAAAAGCAAAAATAAACAAAAAGTTCATATAAGTACTGTCCAAGCTAAAATATTCCAATTAGTCATCAGTTAACAGAACAGAATGAACTATCACATGTTTAAATGCATTTGAATACAAAGCATATGTCCATTACTATATTTATTGTATAATACAAACTGCATTATAAGGTGGTCATTCTGTTTCTTTGAATTTGGAACAAACCTTAACATAAGTGAAAGTGAGTTACAAAACTATTTAAACAGACGAATAGCTATTTCTTTCATGAGGATTGTCATAGTCCTAACTTCCCATAAACTTTAGCTACAGTAGGTGCACCTACTGTATGTGCAATTGAATCCTTAAAATTAATCATTGCAAAATAGGAAATACCAGAAAAAATAATAGATAAAACTGCCTGATACAGCAGGTTTTCTACATGAGAGTGTCACGCCCTCTGCAGCCAGAGGGCGCTCCTACTCTGTCCTGTCCCTAGTTTCCTGCCTGCTGTCCTTCCGGTCCCTCTCTTTCCCTTGGGTTATATATTTCCGGGTCTTGCACTCCGCCCTCGCTCAGCATTGACGTTCAGATATCCTGAGACCCGCCTAGCACCAGGGCGCCCCACGTCCGCTACGAGGGCATAGGTTTCTATACGGCATTCCTGAACTCTTTGCATTAACAAGCCCGGGCTAACTCCCCATTCCGCCACCTTGCATAGGGTCTTTTTCCGCTCTCCTGCTCTCCACGGTTAGTCCCTTTGGACGCCCATGACAGAGAGATTCAAGACATCTTTGAAAACAGAAAGCCAGTATAAACATTTTAAAGCCCGTGTCAACTGGGATGGTTTTAATTTAATTTTGGCCTAGTGGCTGGTTCAAATTGCAATGACATTGATTAAGTGACCCACTACAATGGTGTTTTCAGTTTTACTCTCACTTTAATTTTATCACTTTTCAGTGTGTCGGTCTAAAACAGGGAAAGACAACCAAAGTTCTTGAGGACTATTTACGATTTATAGATATCTTTTAATTAATGTCTGCTTAAGACTTGGCAAAATAGTAATGTGACTAATTACCTAAAAATTAGGCTAACAAAGCACTTAAATTAGAGATGAAGTGAAAACTGAAAGACCCTGGAGTAAGACTGCAGTCAGCCATCAGTGGTCTTAACAAGAACAACCACAGAACTGTTAATAACATGAAGCTGGAAGACAAAATGATAGGCAAAGGAGTGCTGAGTCCAATTTTTTTATTCATTTAATTTAAGTAATTAAAGCCTTAGGTGACAGTATAGTTTGGTAGAGGCCTCTGATCAAGTGTGTGATAGTCTCCATTGTATAGATTTCTGGAGTGAATGCAATGTCTCTAGTCCTTTAGAAAATAAAATATTCATCCATGCATTTTCTAACTATTTCATCCAATACAGATTCACAGGGGAGTTGCAGCAAAGGGCACAAGGCAGGATACACCCTGGATGGGACACCAGTCCATATCAGGGCACATACTGTACAAAAACACACACACTCACACCAGGGGTGATTTTAGAAAATAAAATGATTTCTTTGAAAATTAAACATTTTAGTTAAAGCCTTTATCATCACTTCCTTTCAGATTTTTAACCTGTCATTAAAAGTACTACAAATTTTTTATGACTGATACGGTGAGCTCTCACAGTATGAGATGAATTAAAGTATCCAGACTCTTTAAGGGATGCCTATCCGGGTTTAAGTATTTTATTGGTTTAAAAAAATGTTAGGTTACAATGTCCTGTTAGCACTCCCGTCTCTGGTTCTGAAGACACAAGCAATGGATTTGAGAGAGAAAAAAAAATGAAATTGCTTTATAAATAATAAATAATCGCACACTGGGCCAGAATTGTGTTTGTTCTGTTTTTATAGCACATCAAAGCTGAATGTTTTATATTAAACTGTTATCAATCATTTTTCCTTGAGGTGAGTTGGTCACTTTAGAGTGAATTCCTGACACTTGACTACCTAACGAGCCTTTTTGCGATGAGCAGCTCTGAAAATCCTTTTGTGAGGGTCAATTCAAAAGATAATAGGACAACCTAAAATGTAGAACTTCAAGACATCGTAGACAAAATATGCTTTTGACAGGACGAATTGGCAACAGATGATTCACTGTGGCACAGAAGAGTTTGAAACAAATCACTTACAGCTAGAGGATATGAGATCCCCGGGGAAACCAAGGAAAATATCCACTGAAATTAATGTAGACAAATCACAGCTACTCTGACAATACTAGAAAATGCAGCAATACAAATATTGTATATTGTAATCATACAATAAATAGTGCATTATAATTTAATACTAATATAACACAATTACAAGAAGCGATAAAAAATTAAGGCATTGCAATAATCGAGCAAATGTCAGATATAATAGTTGAATTTGCCTTAAATAGGGATGAGTTAATGACACATCAACAGCTTTATCCCCTGCTGTGTAATACCAGTGCTGCAAACCAGTCTTGTAACTGACTGCTGTATATTGCCTCATTTCCACTGCTAGCCTTGGCCCACAGCATGGATGACTGAGATCAAACGGCTGTAGATACAGTGTCACTGCCTATAGATATTGCATGTTCTGGACATTTGCAAGACTTGTGGCAGCTCTCCTTGAATGAAACTTGCTGGATTATTTTCACCACTTTTCTTGAAGTGTTTGAGATATACCCAAGATACTGTATGAGCTTTACTAGAGAAAAGGAACTGGAAACACTAAAAACAAGGCTGGGGATTTTATCCTTATATATCCGTAAACATGTGGGCATTTTATGTTTCATTCTATCAGTACAGTGATAACATGAAAACATGCTCCTTCTCCTGTAAAAATGCAATGTTTTCTCATTTTTATCTCACCTAACTAATTTCAACATAGAGTCATCAGAACTAAAGAAAAGTTACAGACAACAAATTCAGCCCATCTGCTTGTTTGGTTGCTTAGTACTTAAGAAATCTTAGGATCGTATCCATTTCTTATCTAGCTATTTCTTGAAAGAGTCCAGAGCGTCATTTTTGATAATATACTGTAGTTTGTTAGTCTGTCACAAACCCTAATATCCCTTTCTGTAAAAAAAATGTATTTAATGTATTTTCCTTTACTTCCTTTGGATGTCTCTGATTTCTAAATGTGAATATGAATAATTCAGAAAATGTCAAATGGGTTGACAATGTGTTTGAGGATTCTTAATACTTAGAATTAGTTTCTTTTTTAGTCTTGCCTTGCATGGTTGGTCAACAATCTACAGTACAGTACATTCAGTTGCTTATATTTCAGCTTTTTTAAAATGCTATTTTACCATAGAAAACATAGAAATAACATGGTTTACTATTGTAAACTGGCATTTACAGTATTTTCCATTAGTTTCATCCATACATTTTGCATGAATCACTATCGGACAGAAAGTAAGCTTCATTTACTTATATTAAAGGAAATTAGATAGCAAGCATAATGAGTACTTCTCTGAATCAGAGCAAAATCAACTGAATGCATAATTAAGATTAATCTAAGTTTATGTTTCTGTATTAATGAATCTAAAGGAGCTTCTCTGAACATTAAGCATTTAATACAAACCTGCAGCTCATGCTCTGTAAAACTGAACTTGTAAAATGTCATTGATAAATACAAACACTTAAGAATTGTTGATGTGTGATGCAGTGTATGTATACTGTATATGTATAATATTCATGTTAACAATATATAAACTTACATTTGAACTATTTGTAATGTAAAAACAGTTGCTCAGAATAATAATTACATTTTATTAACCTAAAAGAAATTATAGAAAATTAAATTTTGGAAGATACTTCAAGATGGGTGGTCTTTATGGTGCCTTCACACATTACACCACCAAAGACCAAAGGTCCATGATTTAATAATAATAATAATAATAATAATAATTAATGGTTTATTTAACCAAATAAGCTAATTCAGAATGAATTTGTATTTGCTACATTAAACCTAGATCTATTTTTACAACAGGGTATTGGTCTGGAGCAATCAAAGTGAATTGTGTTAACTAGAGGAACAGCGGCAGTGTTCCACCCAGGATTTATCCATCTAAGCATTTACTTTTTCACACTTCCCATGCTAAAGTGTAAAGCAGTACTATATCTCATTTCACTGGCTTCACTGGAGCTGTCTTCAAAATCCTCATAGTCACCTATATGTGTCTACATGTATATCTCATTTCACTGGCTTCACTGGAGCTGTCTTCAAAATCCTCATAGTCACCTATATGTCTACATGTTTTGGCACCTATATGACATTATCTGTCTACTCTCCATCTTATCACCTTTGTTTGGATGACTCTGGTCTTCTATACAGATATACCTTAAGCTTGTTTGAGAACTATGGGTGATAGGGCTCTTTTTTTGCTGCACCCTGAAGCTCTGGAATTCTATCCCTGAAGATATCAGAGGGTCACCTGCACCGAGTGTATATAAAACTAGACTCAACCTTTCTTTTCAGAAAGGCTTTTATACAGATGCAGCCATTCAAAGTGCGTGGTACAGACACGTGCCGCAGGTTATTGGCTGCGGTGTTGCGTATCATGACGCAAGATGACGCTGGGTACCGCGGTACATGATTGGTTGACCGACAGGGGCACTTGTGGTCCGTTGGTCTGTCGTAGAAAGACTTACTGTAAACGTCTTTACTGTGCCCATTGTAGATATTGAATTTTACCACCGAAGGGAAATCTTCATAAAAATAAGCATAAAAAGAATAGGAGCATACTGTAACGAGTGTGAAGGCCATAAACAATATTAATTTTGGAACATAAACATACAGTATATAGCTGGTCTTGGTACTTTAAAGAAAAAAATACACACCAGTATTCCATTTCTCCCTAAACATATTAAGCTTCGAAGTCTTTAACTAACGTGATACCGGAGTCAACAAGCATACTTTTAGAATTTGATTAATAGGGAATATAATATGGAAACGCGTATCTAAAGAATTTAATAACGGTATGATTATATTCGTGTACTGCGACAGGGCTGTGTAGGGCTGTTTCACCTCCCTGTTCATGTGAGTTGTCTTGTAGCCTACTGGTCTATGTGCCTGTCTAACAACTGGCAGGTTGTGTGATTGAATCCAGCTGGTGCTGGACTTTTCTTTTAACAAACATTTCTCTCAAAAAATAGAATAGCGATATTATGGACAATCAATTGACTTTTATATTTCAAAATATCGCAACACGATCGATTCTAAGTCATTTTTACAATGAATACAATGAACAATGAACAATGAATAGTCACCTTCTTCCCTTCTGACAACGGTCCCTGCTTCTGCTTCCTGCTTCTATTGTGTGTGTGTGCAACAGAGTAAATTTTTATAGAGAAATGGAGGCTGGACAGTATGCGTTACAATATAAACATTTATATTGATTTAAATCGTGTTCTGATTTAAATCGCCCCACACAGCCCTGTCGCAGTACACGAATATACTCATATCATTATTAAATTCTTTAGATACGCGATTCCATATTATATTAGCAGAAAAGCTTAAAACTACCACTTTTTCACACGCTATTTCACATGCTAGTTAAATTTAATTTATTTATATATTATATATTTATATCTCTGACCAAGGGAAACGTCTCATTTTTTCAAAGAAATGTTTGTTTGTTGATTGTTATCAAAAATAACTAAGAATCAATCATGTTGCGATATTTTGAAATATAAAAGTCAATTGATTGTCCATAATATCGCTATTCTATTTTTTTGAAGAAATGTTTGTTAAAGGAAGAGTCCAGCACCAGCTGGATTTGAACACACAACCTGCCAGTTGTTAGTCAGGCACATAGAACAGTAGGCTACAAGACAACTCACACGCACAGGGAGGCGAAACAGCCCTACACAGCCCTGTCGCAGTACACGAATGTAATCGTACCGTTATTAAATTCTTTAGATACGCGATTCCATATTATATTGGCAGAAAAGCTTAAAACTACCACTTTTTCACACGCTATTTCACATGCTGGTTAAATACTTCGATGCTTAAAATCGTTAGGGAGAAATGGAATACCAGTGTGTATTTTTCCTTTAAAGTACAGATTCCTGGAATCTGACTGGCTGACACTCTTCTGAAGTGGTTCCATAAAATCTGGTATACGGAAAAGAAAGCTGATAAATACAAGTGTCTTTTAATACATTCTTTGCTGTGCTCTTGAGGATCCTTGTGATATTTTGAGCTCTAGTTGAATGATAAGTGTCGCATTTTAAATCATTTTCGTAGTTAGAAATTATGAAACGCCCTGTTAAAAGCAAGGAAGTTTTTATGCCCGTTGAAGTAAAACAAAATGCCTGACAAAGTATGGCTTGGACAGATTCCAAGTGCTTGTACAAATGTGCTAAAGAAATTATACTTTGAGTATACAGCTTGTCCAAAGTCATCCATTATTAATACTATTAGTAATATCTTCAGTAAAGGCTTTGATGCATAAATATTTCTGATAAAGGTAGGTTGTGTACTTTTGTCCAACTGAGCAATCTTGCTTTCATAAAATATGCCAACATTTTAATGACTGATGATTAACATTCTGTAATACACAGTTCAAAATTAAAGGCTCAAATGCTGTACCTGAGAGGTTAAGCTCCCCCTGGCGGTTTCACAAGGTGATGCCGGATAGTTTCCGGCAGAGCGTCAAATGACGCGCGATTAACCACGTGACACTGCGTGATACCGCGTGATACCGCGACACGCCCACCGGGGTATGCCACGAAATACCTCACCCATTTTGAATGGCTGCATCTGTATAACTATGCCTTTTCCATTCTCTAATAACCAAGTTCCTTCAGCTGCACCTCTAGTGACTTTTGTTTCTTATATGCTTGTCTAGTCATTTGTTATAATTGTTTACTTTTATTTCAGTAAAAGTTATTTTAGTTACTGCTTTAAAAGGCATTATTATTATTATTATTATTATTATTATTATCCAAAGATACATCATTTAAATCAGTTCAGTTGGCTATTGAAGCAGAAAATACTTCACGGCTAATTAATTCTGGACATACAGAATTGTGACAGTTGCAATAATCTAAATCCAAACTTCAACCAGCTCAATTGGCAATATAGGAGTTGAAGAGATAGCTGCTTTAAAATATTACAGTACAGTACGTTTGAATCCCTGCAGGTTGGGGGTCCCTGCTCTAGATAAAGTAGGACTCTTCTAAAATGTATCTTCTTGAAAAGATATCCAGCTTTTAGATGTAATACTACTACTAATCTGACTTCAACAGAAAAAATAAACTGCCCCAGTATGGACCATTTTCTGCTGAATGATGTAGTTGTTTTCAGGTTGGAACTGAATTATTTTGTCATGTTCTTGTGACTTGTCATATTCAGTTTCAAGGCTCTGTCTCACATATTGTAATGCAGTACATATCCTAACAGGAAGCAGGATGATTATGCTATGATTACAATTGCATTTGCCCTAAACTGATTGACCTTGCCATGCATTCATACTCACTTAAGCAACAGCCATATGTATTATGAGGGTCCCCTTTGGCAGACTGGGTCTTGCGTAATATCATAGCATAGCGTGTGTGAATAATATGGTGTGCAAACAGCATGATGGAGGCCAAGCCATTGCCGTTGGTATGTACACTAGGATGAAGGCTCTTATTCCTTATTTCAACACTGATACAAAGGTCAAAATCAACTTTATTGCCCAACCCACCTTTTGGGTTAGAAATGTTTTGTAGTGCTCTCTTCATAACAGAGATACAAAAAAGAGGAAGGAAAAAGCACAAATAACATACACATAAGTATATACAAAATACAATGAAATTCTCTATCACAGTTGAGATGGAAATCCATTAATTCCAGTGCATAATACTACCCTAGTTGTCTGGAATATCATATCCTTGTTCAAAATTACCAGTACATACTTTTATATGAGTGCTGAGTTACAATCTCAATTACAAGTAAAAATGTGACATTTTTAAACTGATTTTTGTTTCAAGTCATTCTCAAACACATACATAAAAGGTCAGACCCTTTGCAAGAAATTCCACTCAAATATACTTAAGACACAGAGAGTTACATTTTTCCAATATTCACCTGCTTTTTTAAAGTTTTTAAAGAGGTAGGAGAACATAACAACGTCTGTGTCCATCCCTTTCTTTTTCCTCTCATCATTTTTGTCCAATAATGATTCTCTTGCTTCTGTGCCTTTCCTTCCTGTTTTCCTTTCTTGTGTTTTTGTGTGTGGAATCTGGACAGAGGAATGAGGTGTTTTCTAACAGGCACTGAAAAGGTGACTTTGTCTCTCTCCCAGTTTCACACTCTCTCAACTCATTCACACACATCAGATTTTGACACTTTCTGGTTTCCTGTCATTGTGTGCTGAGCAAAACAATGAGAGAAGAAAATAGAAGAAAGGAACATTATTGGTTGTATATCCCTGGAGACACAAGTTCAAAATCAGCTGAGGTCAGAGGGAAATATAGAGAAAATGTAGAAATAGGAACTGAACATAATTGAAAGAAAGAGGAGAGGCTTGATAGAGTTGGAAGGAAGGCCATGCTGTGTAATTGTGCTCCAAACACCCCAGTCAATATCACAATTTGTTTGACTCTTAAAATAGAATGTATTAAGAAAAAAACTGTTAGGAGCAGCTTTTCTCCATCTCACAGCGAGAATTATCTGATAATCTATGCGAGATGAGAGGAGAGATTTATACTGAAACACACTGCTCTATATCTTACATCTTGACAGCATATTCCCCACTGGCAGGGCTGCAAAATGTTGCTGTGTGAACTCAGGTTCATACAGGCAGGTCAGAATGCTGAAGTGTCATGTGCAAGAAACTTTGTTTTGCCTGTTTTAATGTGGTTGCATATACGCATGAATGAGCATTTGATTACATTAAGATCCATTAGCATGACACAAGGAAATGGAGTTGGTTGAAAGAGATTGTTCTTCACATCTTTTCTTTATCTGATTTCCGAAGGAGTATGAAACCTTCAGGGAGCAATAATCAGGACCTGAAAAACTACATGCCTCCAGGCATGGTGCAATAAAGGTCCTGTTTCACCTCAATGCAGAGCTGAATTTCTAGCATACCTTTAAGTCATTGTTTCTGGAAGCAGTTGTATTGGGAGTAGCAATGCTAATACAAAATAAGAATAGTTACAAATGAGCAGTAGGTAGTAGCTAATTGATTCAAGGATTTTTTCCAGCCATTTCTCAAAAGAAAACTGAGTGCTGGCATAAACAACATGTCTGGATAACTTGATCAATACACTTACAATGCTAACGGTAAAGAAGTGATCATCTTTTCAGTTCAAATGCACTTCCATGTACTGTAGTTTCTATATGTGTCTTCCAATTCATGTTTGTCTTTGTCAGTGCCATTTATGGATTTAGAAAACATGTATCAGGTTGCCTTGTAATCTTCTGTTAAAACCCCAAAAGTTAAGTTCCTTCAGCGTTTCGGTATATAACATTTCTTCAAAGCTCCAGACTATAGCTGGCTGCATTTCTCTGGACAAAATCAAAAGAGTAGGATATTAAATGTTGAGATGGAATGAGAATACTATAGTCATAGCTTATGTCTCAAAAAGTTGTGAATTAGTTTTAAGCCCTCTGACCACCAATACATCTTTTGCAGCGAGGCATTGCAACTTGCTAATCACACAAAAGCTTGTTAGGTGCACTTTTACCCAACGAGGTCCAGGTGGAACAATGCCTGATAAGGTCACTTTTAAAAAGGCCTTAATTCAAAGCTTAGGTCATTGCAAGAAAAAGGCCACACTCAGTCAGTTTTCTGTGCATTCTGTTGTAGAGAATACCGGTTCAGGGACGCCAAATATGTAATCATAGTGGCTCTCTGAAGGCACCAGTTCTGTAGGGTTTGGGCATTTACTGAGACAATTATTAATTGTAGCAGTAAATCACAAAGTTGATTCTTTTGGTGGCTTTAGAATCCAACCATGCGACATAACTCAAACAACGCGCACACACAGGTACTAATACACGAGGATACATTTATTAATACATAGAATATGCATATAAACCTAACAGATCTTATCGAGAGGGTTATCAGAATACAAAAGGTATATTCGATCAGTTACAAAGAGTTACACATATCAAGAGGACATACGTTCAGTATATCATTCATTAAGACCGTTTCGTAAAGTGAACTTGGTTACAACTTTTACATTAGATACTCAAACAAGTACATAACTCTTAGGAATTAAATTGATATCAACTGGTTGGGATAACAATTGAATTCTCGAGCTGTAATGCATTGAAGTTGAATACTCATCCAATCTTTGGGGATTCAGATCTCCTGCGGGCACAAAGAAACAGTTGCAGGCTGTTGCTGTCCAATCCGCGCTCTCTGGCTCCATGCCAGGCTGTGCTGTGCGGCTTGCGACGGTGCGCTGCTGATGCTCACTGTCCGGCTAGTTAGTGTTGGCTTTAACTAGCAAAGTTTGTGCACAGGAGAAAAGATGACTGTGGGTCCCAGCAAGTCAGGAAGAGGACCAGTTCGTTTATGATGAAGAGCTAGTTCTGAATAGTAATTCAGCTGTCCACAGTTCCGACCTGTTCAGGAGGCCTGCTGCTGGTTACTCTCTGGCAACCTCCACTCTAGACTCTTAGAACAAAGGAAAGTTCTGGCACTCGGACACACTGGCCGTTCCGTGGTTGTCCGGGCTGAGTCTCAGGATGGTCAGGAGGCGCGCTGCGAGAATGTCCTGCCCTTGGGAGCCTTCTGCTCCTGGGCCGTCCTGCCCTGGAATTCTCCTTTGAATTCCCTTTAGAATCTGTCTGAATCTTGTTGAATCTGAATCTGAATCTGAATCTGAATCTGAATCTGAATCTGAATCTCCCAGGCTCTCTGTGTTGCCTGTTTTTACCTGGAGGAACTTCAGCTCATTGATTGGCTGAAAGTTCCATGGGCATCAGAGTCCCACGTGGGTTACTCGGCCCTACCAGTCCCTGATTGGTTGATCAAGGTGAGATATGAGTCACTTAGTCCTGACACTTAGTAATGCAGTCCAGATGTCCAACTCGCACTCCCTAGACAGATAGGCGCCAATGGGTGACCATTGATCATGATAGCCAGGCTTAGCTAAGTGCATCCCCCTTTGGGAGCTGTCCTTGGACCTTAAATCACCTTGCATGAATGGTTTCTCTGTGGCTGCACCACAGAGATGAACAGAGAAATGAGGCCTCATTTGGGAAGCTCAGAAACACTTAATTCTGCCTTATTATTAAGCCTCACCGCTACATATCCCCCCTTTTTGAAGGTCACGAGGTCCTGAGGCATTGTTGCCTTCAAAACAAAACAGAGTTAAGTGATGTCCCTTGCCATTAGAACATTAATCTTAAATGTCTACATTACTCCTCGAGAATTCATACTGGAACCAGCATTGGATACAAACAGGATGAATAACATCTGGAGTATGTATAAACACGGTAGGAGACATTATCTCAGTCTAGGAATTACACATCAGGAAGTTCACTGTCAATATCTGATACCTCTGTGGTAGATATTTGGGGAGAAGTCACTTCCTTTCTTTTGACATGCTACCTTTGACTCATTCATGCTACCCAGAGTACATCTTGATGTGAGACTACATCATTCAGAGTACACTGTCAGTCATGATCCAGCTACCTGGCAGTAGTGTTACAATAACAACAGTTCCTGTTCCCAGCCCCCCGATAAACCACAACACCTGTGTTGGGTATCTGCTAGGGTGATTTGGAGGTTTGTTCCATTAAAGCAAACTAACTACCTGTACCTCTTCAGGGCTTACTGTTTCTTGGATTTCTATCCAATTCAATAGTGTGGCACCTGAAGGCATCCAAGACCTCAAGTTTGGTCTTATATCGTCTGGTTCCAGACCGTACAGTGTTAAGTTACCATGCTGTACTATGGCCTCCTCGGGAAAACTATTGGTTAGGTAGCTGCATTGTGGTAGCTGTATCATGCCCGTCACAAGTCATAGTGTCAGTTAAATGTGGTGTGCTGACCAGCCATTTACTTCCCACCTGCTCTTCATGGGGTTCATTAACCTCCCTCTGCTCGTTAATAGCTTTACACCCTTCATTGGTGAATCTTTTAGACACAGCCAATGGATAGCTTTGGTAGCCATACCCCTCTCAAGATTTGGAACCGAATTCAATCTTGGATTGCCTTCTGGGTGAGCTATGAGCGATGGGGTTAATGTCACACACTCCTCTACTGAGAAGAGTGGAATCAAGTGGGTTGGGATTTGTGCCGTGGTTAGACTGGCTACAGTGGCACTAAACTCCCTTAACAGGTCTTGTGTCAACATTCTGGCCTGTTGCACACAAGCATAAACCCACTGTATAACACCAACAATCATGTCCACTGTTTGGGGAATAAGGTTTAACCCTGTTGCATAGGAAGTTGCCTGTAGGGTTTTCCCTAAGCTTTCCAACTTTTGCTGCTGTTGATACAGTCTGTCACTACCCTCTGGCATCTCTGACACCTGCCTTCTTGGGGCAGTCAGGGTGAGAGTGCCAGTAGCACACAAACCTACCAGAAAAAGCAAACGTGCAACAGTGGCGGCAGCAATCAGTCCTCCCAAAAGTATTTTCGGGCGGCTGATCCCAGTCATCTCCTTCTGAGTGACTGTTGCCTTTCTAAGCTGGCACAGCGTGTACATGGTGTCTTCCTCAGTATGCCCTGTGGCATCTTGGGCACCAACATCCTGGAAATCTGGGGAGATCTGACGCAGCGGCTGATGCTGCTCCTCCTTTTCCAGGGCATCTGCTTTTTCGATTTGTTCATGCCTGTGCTCTAGGAACCCTGCAGGGGGCGGTGCAGCGGTGGAGCATGCCTGACCCTTGGCTGAGTGGTCATCTGGAGCACCTGAGTGATCTGGGACTGTTACCCCATTCTCACTGTTCAGGTCCACCCTGCACACTTCCTGATTGAGGAATCCTTCTATCGGCATGTTTACAATCGTTCGCTGGGCTTGGGTGTAGGACACCTGCTCGCTCCCCCTTTCCCTCGCTAGGGGTACAGGGAGCTGCCCCAGCACTGGGATAGCTAGTTCACTGTCTTTGAACTCACTATCACTCACCAGGCCCATGTCAGTGCAGGCGGGGATTCTGACACCTCTCTTTGCGATGTCCTGCACTGGCAGGTGGGTGACTTGACCATCCAGCTCCAGTCTGGCTGAACCACTGTTGGTCAGACTCAGACTGACAGACTGAGCTGGTGGCCGTAAGAAAACCGGCTCGGCTTTCATTCCCTGTCCCTTCTGGGGGACTGGGTGTGTTGGCAACCCTGCCGTTGAGGCAGGAACAATCAGGTCAGTCTCGCTCACTACCTGGTAGTTGTGAGAAATAATGTTACCTGACTGCAGGTTCCCTGGGTCAAAGCAGAGGGAATCGGCATCTGGGATCAGGTGTGTCCACAGCGCAGTAGTCTCAGCGTCCAGCTGGACCTCCTGTCTAACCTGTGAATGTTGCACTAGGGGCACCTGGCGGTGGCCCTGTGACAGCTGCTCAAGCAGATCCTCACTAATAGAGGACCTCTCAGGGCTAAGGGTGAGGGCTACATCACCAACCTGCTCTCCTGCCATCTGGATCCCTTCCACCACTGCAGGGTGGTGGTCCTGACCCCTCTTGGGTGCCAGGGTGCACAGGGAAAGCTCCTTTTCATCGCCAGGTGGGGAGATCTGCTCCTCTTTAGGGACGTAAAAGGTGTGTGCTTTACCTGGTGGATCAGGCGGCTGCTTGGAGCACCGCTCCTGTGGCATGGAGGCTGTTGGGACCTCAGCTGGGACACGACTTCCCTGTATATCTGGGGAACAAGGAAATATTTTTATTTCTTGTCCAGAGGGAACAGAAGGAATCTCCGCATAGGCTTCTGTGTTCGGTGGGCACTGTGTGAGCACAGTCTGCCTCTTGGCCCCCCTTTCCTTCTGTACAGAAGGCTTAGGAGCCTTGACCTGTTTCCACACCTTGCCTTTCTGGTGATTCACCAAAGGTTCCTCTCTGAGTCGCATGCCCTTTCCTTTTTCTACCCGTTTGAGCTTGCCGTGTGACATCAAACACCTTTCAACCTCAGTGTCAATCAGTGTCTCACTGGGTAAGACATCTCCCATGGCAGCCTTGAGGTAAAAGCTTCTTGCTTTTCCTCTGCGTTTTACTGCCTGCTCTGTGACTTCAGGGGTGGAGTCAGCACTCACTTGGGAGTGGCTGACCTCATCCAGGCAGGAACTCTTCCGCTCAATCAGATAGACTGAGTGAGGGAGAGGGGGCGGGTCTCCGCCTCCTCCAGTGGAGAGTATCAGCTCATTCACGCTTCCGGCAGCCTTCGGGAGCGGTTGTCCCTGTCCTAATAAAGCTTGTTCAAGCCTGGCCAGGCGGGCGGCTACTGAATCCTTTTGTTCAGTTTTTTCTAGCCCTTTCCCTCCCCTGGTGTTCTCATGGCACTTAGGACGCTGGGTGCGGTCCAGTGTGCCTGCTTTGGAACGGGGCTTAGCCAGCTCAGGAGCCTGTGCTCCTTCGAGCAGGGGGGAATTAACCCTCCTGGCTCTGACGGCGAACACAGTCGCTTTAACAGCTTTTTGCTCAGAGCGACTTTGGACATCATACTCCCAGGCTTTCTGCACAAATCTCTTGATATCAGTCATTTTCATGGTCTGTGCATCTGTATGCATTAAGATCATCTTTCTGACTGACGGGTGGAGATTCGCAATGAATAAACCCTTGAAATGTGTGTTCTCTTCGCAACCCTCATCATTTCGCCCTGCAAAATAAGTTCGTCTAAGTCTCTCGTAATATTTGCGAGGGGACTCTGCTCTCTCGTGCTTAATGTTAAGAGCGGCGGCTATCGCAGCGGTCGGGTCAATAAACGCACTGTATTCTTCGATAAGTGCTTGACAAAGCTGCTCAAAGTCATTACAGACTTCTTTCATCTGCCTAGCCATCCACTCATGTACAGCTCTGCTGGTAGTTTTTCTAACCAGAAACACTTTCTCCTGTTCTGTGGCGTTTGGCAGGTACTGCAGGTTATACCTGAGGTCTTGAATATAACTCTCGATATTATTCTCTGACACTGCGGGGTCAAATCTCTCTATGTCCTTCGCTAGCTCTCTCAGAGAATGGAGATTTATTCTCCTAGCTTCTCCGCTGACGGAGATATGGAAGAGATCGTGGTCAGACCTGTCGCTGCTAGAGAGAGTGCTTAATAGCGACTCGAATTCAGACCTTTTAGCAACCATCGTTAAACTTAAAGAGTATTACTTTTAAGTATGAAATCACAGTTTTACCACAGAAAACCACAAGATCAAGTATGCAATCAACCCGGTAGATCGCAAAAGATCACAAAACAATCAAGCACTGCTTAAAGAGCAAGGGGAACTTTTTTTTCTTTCGGCTTTCAGCACACTGTATTGTCGTGTATGAAACCCGCGGCGTTTTATATTGAATTATTCCGCTTGGTTGACTCATTTCAGTCTTGCCACGCCCGTGCCAGGGACGCCAAATAAATGTAGAGAAAACCGGTTCAGGGACGCCAAATAACGTAGATTATAGTGGCTCTCTGAAGGCACCAGTTCTGTAGGGTTTGGGCATTTACTGAGACAATTATTAATTGTAGCAGTAAATCACAAAGTTGATTCTTTTGATGGCTTTAGAGTCCAACCATGCGACATAACTCAAACAACGCACACACACAGGTACTAATACACGAGGATACATTTATTAATACATAGAATATGCATATAAACCTAACAGATCTTATCGAGAGGGTTATCAGAATACAAAAGGTATATTCGATCAGTTACAAAGAGTTACACATATCAAGAGGACATACGTTCAGTATATCATTCATTAAGACCGTTTCGTAAAGTGAACTTGGTTACAACTTTTACATTAGATACTCAAACAAGTACATAACTCTTAGGAATTAAATTGATATCAACTGGTTGGGATAACAATTGAATTCTCGAGCTGTAATGCATTGAAGTTGAATACTCATCCAATCTTTGGGGATTCAGATCTCCTGCGGGCACAAAGAAACAGTTGCAGGCTGTTGCTGTCCAATCCGCGCTCTCTGGCTCCATGCCAGGCTGTGCTGTGCGGCTTGCGACGGTGCGCTGCTGATGCTCACTGTCCGGCTAGTTAGTGTTGGCTTTAACTAGCAAAGTTTGTGCACAGGAGAAAAGATGACTGTGGGTCCCAGCAAGTCAGGAAGAGGACCAGTTCGTTTATGATGAAGAGCTAGTTCTGAATAGTAATTCAGCTGTCCACAGTTCCGACCTGTTCAGGAGGCCTGCTGCTGGTTACTCTCTGGCAACCTCCACTCTAGACTCTTAGAACAAAGGAAAGTTCTGGCACTCGGACACACTGGCCGTTCCGTGGTTGTCCGGGCTGAGTCTCAGGATGGTCAGGAGGCGCGCTGCGAGAATGTCCTGCCCTTGGGAGCCTTCTGCTCCTGGGCCGTCCTGCCCTGGAATTCTCCTTTGAATTCCCTTTAGAATCTGTCTGAATCTTGTTGAATCTGAATCTGAATCTGAATCTGAATCTGAATCTGAATCTGAATCTCCCAGGCTCTCTGTGTTGCCTGTTTTTACCTGGAGGAACTTCAGCTCATTGATTGGCTGAAAGTTCCATGGGCATCAGAGTCCCACGTGGGTTACTCGGCCCTACCAGTCCCTGATTGGTTGATCAAGGTGAGATATGAGTCACTTAGTCCTGACACTTAGTAATGCAGTCCAGATGTCCAACTCGCACTCCCTAGACAGATAGGCGCCAATGGGTGACCATTGATCATGATAGCCAGGCTTAGCTAAGTGCATCCCCCTTTGGGAGCTGTCCTTGGACCTTAAATCACCTTGCATGAATGGTTTCTCTGTGGCTGCACCACAGAGATGAACAGAGAAATGAGGCCTCATTTGGGAAGCTCAGAAACACTTAATTCTGCCTTATTATTAAGCCTCACCGCTACACTGTAATGCTTCAAATGTCACCAGAAGCAAGGGAGAGGGCCATTGGCATGCTGCAGGCAGGCATGTCATGTGCCAGCATCGCCAGACTGTGGAATAAGCTGCTCCGCTGTGTCCCCACTGCAGAGAAGGTTTCAGTAGACTGGCAGGACAGATGACCGTCCAAGATCCGGTCGCACTCCTGTGACCACACCAGAGCAGGAATGACACATCAGACTGGTCCATCTGAGAGATAGCTTCAACCAATACTGCTGCTGAAACAGCTGGAAGACACAATGCCCACATCAGTGACAGGACAGTAAGGCTCCATGCAACTGGCATTAGAGCAAGGCGATCTGTCAGAGGCCCTTTGCTCACACCACCTGGACGTCACACCCGACTGGCTTGGGCCAGACAGAGGCTGCGATGGACTCATCAGCAGTGGCATCAGGGTCCACTTCATGGATGAGTCACTCTTCAGCCTGTTCCATACAGAAGGGAAGGCCAGAGTGTGGAGGAGGAGGTGTTGCATTTCTTTTTTCCATCAGTATACATATTCATGATGGTTACTAAAATCTAAAGATGTTTTATTTTTATTATTACTGTTATGAAAATTACATTTATATTGGCCTGTACAGCCAATTGATTTGAACTGGTAAAATTATCAAATGATTTCGCTGTTTTTTTATATTTTACATACAGTACGTACACTCTCACTTATTTGACTTTACTAAGCTTTTATTTTTTTTTTACTACAGTACATGGTAGACACTCAGGTCCAAATATAAGGATCGCCCATTAAAAACAGTTAACATATTGGTGTCTATTAACATATTTTGTGAGCAAGAACAGTTTGAATACAGTCGTTTCATGCTTTACACATGCTTCACACATTGCCTGGAAGTGAGAGATTATTCATTTGAGTGGTGGTTATCTGAGCAAGTGAGTGCATCACAATTTATTAAATACTCATAATACTACTCTAAAAAAAAGTTACTATTTTTAATGCTTTTGTCATTCACAAGGATTTAAAATCAAGGTGCATGAGCAATAAAATGCTGTGGAAAACCACTATAATAGTGTCAAATTGTCAAGCATGTGTACCAGTACAGATTCTTCAGGAGCAGGTGACTTTAGCTTCGACTGCTGGCAATTCATCCATAATTTTAAAGGTCTAGTGAGAACACTCTCTTCAGAGATCAATAAAACAAATGAAATACAAACATTTCTTGGGATGTGCCTGACCTGACTGCCGCCACCTGTCTAGATTTTCCATAAATAAAACAATCTATGTATGAAGACGGAGAAGAGCAAATTTGCAATGATGAGTGATCAGTATGCTTACTTTCTGATTGCATGGCTCTTTGGTTGTCATCTGTAGTTTACCCATCATTTCAAACCTGCCATCTTACAATGTGAGACAGAAAAGGAACTGGACCAGCCTTTTATATCTGTGCGGTTAGAAACATAATGTAAATAATAGGATATATGTCAAAGAACTAATTTTTATCTTTCATAGGATGCATACAGTTTCAATCATGTTACAGAGAGGGCTATTGCGCCTCAGAAAAGATAGTAAAAAAGAGATGGGAAACTGTTGGTCTCAAAGGCATTTCTAACACAGGCAAGACAAAGGCAAAGAATCTCGTTAGTCTTGAAACATGAGATTACAAGGGCACATGATTCAAATTTTCAGAATTCTATAATACATAGGCCAAGTCAACTCAATGGGAAACATGAAGCTCAGCAATAAAACAGGGGCTAGAAGATATAAAAAGAAATTCCTATCAAATGCCTGTAGGGCTGAAAAGGAGGTTATATATTTAAATCTATTAACCAAGGATCAAAAAGAAGTAGCTGAATGAGATTGTAGGGAGAAGTAAACTGGATTTTTCTAGAAATGAGATTATGTTCCTTAATTTAAGTTCGTTTCCTCTCTCCTTTACAAACGTATGCCACTCTGCAATAATGCTAGCCAAGACTATGAGGTATGATTCAGATCGTGCGTCTATCATAAAAATATCAATGAATCACTTATGTTCCATTCTATTTAACTCCTACATTTCAAAAGTTTGCGAAGGTGGCCCAGCGGTTCCACAGTTCAAAGGGAAATCACTGATGTTGTTTTCATGATACCATTTGACACCGCAATCTGGTAACCACAACCATCATATTTATTTTCTTAGAAGTAATCCCTTTATTGTTTGAATTGGAATATTTTTTAATTTTATTGTGTCTGAACACCATGCTGGAAAACTAGTATCAAGCTTTAAGATGCTTTAAATATATGGGATATCAAGCCTGCTGCACATGCTCTAAATTCAGGCCTAAATCCTGGACTACAGTACAGAAGGAATTAATGACTTCCTTTACACGACGTGCCACAGATACAGCAGACAGTGTGTTATTAGCCATCATGTTTGTAAATGGCGACTGATGTCCCTATGGTCATCTTATCTGCAAGGGAAAAAGGGAAACCATCACAACTGTATGTCCAGTAGCTGATGAATAAAAGCAACATATGTTGGGGGATTACTTAAAAAAAGTACATCATACTCTGAATCCTTTTTACTTTGAGCTTTAAATGGGAAGATAAAGGGCATAAATTTCTCTGCAGGCAAACTGTGGGCATACTGCCCATCAAATTCATATACGATGGAGTGGGCACGTTACTCATAGTTTGCTCCAGGGAAAATAAGGATCAGGGCGTTCAAACAACAGCACAATCTTTGAGCTTTGTTGAACAGTATGAACAATAGAATTCTATGGTATTTGGAGTTTGATACGTATATTTAATTGATATACTAGCACATGGAATTTTTGTACTTTTCAGTATCTTTGTCAATAATGTACACAGTGTTGAATTCGCTCTTCACATTTCCTGTGATGTTCTCATTATTGTAAGGGGAAATTATCTTTATCCATTACAGTAGCTTATGTGGTAAATATAGTCATGATTACATGTAAGTTATACTGTGCAAAATGAAGAAAGCCAATTAATCCAATTAATTCATATCTCCAATTTACAAAACTGATTAAAATAATGCAAAATAAAAATGTCATGAGACAAAATGGCATGTACATAACTGCACTGCTGCCCTCTGTTTAATTTTGTTATTTCATTCTGCAAATTACTAGCAGTGTTAATCTGCTACAGTACAGTACCTATCAAAACAGTAGTATATTAAATGCAAGGCTGTAACAGCTGACAAAGCATTCTAGCCTGGAATTAAATTGTTTCTTTAAATTCAGAAGATGCTATTGGTGTTGATTTTTTCCAGTAGTAGAATGCCAATAAGCGCTGGCTTGTACCCAATGCCAGGATGGACTCTGGCTCCCCTGCAGCCCTGAATTGGAAGAAGCAGTCACAAAATGGATGGATGGATACCAATAAGACTGGAAGTTTCAGAAAACTCCGTAGGTTCTCTGTAGATTCCAGTTGAAAAGGCACCCTGGGAAACCCATATAGCCATGTTCTTAAATAGTATGGCACCAGTATAGAATGAACGGTGTACTAAACCATTATAATGGACTTACATTTCACAACACTCATTATAATAATGCAACATATCAGACCAGTGTTAACCACAGTAGAGTCCTGTGGGAACAGCATGATACTGGAGAGTTAGCAAATATTACCATATCTGTGTGGTGTGAAACATAGCTTTTAATAGGTTATTCTGGTTTCCAATAATAATATTGTAGCTCTTTTTCTCTCAGCACTATATATGCATTTAGTAGTGTGTCAGTAATATTCCACTATTCTTTAGAGAGAAAATGAATACGTTTAAAAAAACATGATAGCAATTCCAAGAACATGTCTGAGACCTGGGCATCTGAGCAATCACAAGCTCCCAACACAAGTGGACACAGTGTAGAGAAGGTGCCTGACATGCTTAAAACAGATGTCATTAATCTATCAGTCAAATTCAAACTTACACTTTTCATTTTCTTCACCAGATGACACATACCTCACTCCCAGTGGACTGCAGTTTCTTCTTTTTTTTTACTTCCAGCCAAGCTTTCAGGTTCTTAATTAGTCTAATTATTTAATTAAGTAAAGAAATGTAACACTCCTCACCAGGCCTAAACATGTTATGCAGATAGTGTTCCATGAATTAAGTCCGTCTTTTAAATCCTGAGCTACAAAATATCAGGATATTTTCCAAACTTTTAATTTGAGAAAAATAATTAGATCATTTAAGTAACAGGATCTCTTGCGTTAAGTTAAACCAGTAGTCTCTATGGCCCTGTATCATAGCTCTGAGAAACCTACAGCACTATCTACAGCAGCAGCTTAAGCTATATAAAGTAGCAATTTCTAGAAAGTTCCCGAAAGCCTTAATGTAATTCTGCAGGTGAACCCCTAACTGAGCCTCCCTGTCTCTCCGAGAGGCTCTTGTGTCTGCACGCCCTGAAAGAAAAGCTGTGGCTGGTGGGTGAAAATAAAGTCCCTGGAAGACGGACAGGCTTTTGTGCACGTATGACTCCCAAGGTCAGCGAGTAATTTGAGTTTTTCTCTTTAGACTGGAGGACACATTTCCGGGCCTGGGAATCAAAAGTGATTATCTGGTGGTAATTGAATCCTGGTACGCAGCATGAAAAAAAATGTGGTGGTTTTGGAGTTCTCCAGTCTACAGCCAAGATATGAGAGAAGAGGAAAGCATGTGGTGTAATTTAAACAATCAACAATTACCTTGGTTAACTGTGATACACCATAAAAAAGTAAAAACCATGATTTCCTACTGTAAATGGATTATTTTGGCAATTATCACAGGGCAGTATGATGGCGAGCAATAAACATATCCTAGTGTAGAGATGCAAAGTCACAGTGCTGTTCAGTGAAGATTTGAAAACAGTTTATTTTCATAACAAAAAAGCCTTCCAGAGATCAGACAGAGTGATTCTCTTCCTTTCAGATGTGCTTACCATTGTTCACAGACACCTTTTATACTTAAAAACATCTGCTCTTAAGTACCCTCAATGGCTTTCATAGAAGCACATAAATATATTGGATAAATATATTTAGAGTTAACCTTTTGATCCTTTCAGACAGACTTCCATATACAGTGAGACAACATTATGCTTGTTCAGCCTATCCTTCAGAATTGTTGTGAATATAACAGATGTCTACACAGCATGTTTTTTTGCACAAATGCTACATACCCCCCTTGTTCTTTGGACAATTTTTGAATGTATAATGAACAATTTGTATTATAAATGGATGGTTTGTGTTAACAGATGCTAATGGGAAAGTTTTATTTTAGTGATCTTTTTTATTTTATTGATTTGACATTTCCACATTATACTCATATTATATACTCATACACTCATATTCTCATATACTCACATTGTGGATCCCAACTGTGTTACAGTATATTCCAGCATGAGGATTTATAAATATTACCACTGTGAGATGCCCCCAGCATTTGTGCCTCCATGCGCATTAATTCAACCTCCAGTTCTACATTATACACCTGCACCTTGGCTTTATTTAGGTATTGCGTGGCTGTCAACACTGGTCAATCAACAGCTTGCTGCATTTGGGCAAGAATGCCATTTTCCTCATTATAAGTGTTCTCCCTATGAGCTATATGTGAAGCCCATCAATGTTCGTCCAGTGATATTTAGTTCTTCCTTGTGGAAAGCATCCATTATCTGTATGCAGGTCATATGTCTACGATCCATATACAGTATTTTTGAGGTCTTCATCTCTATCGTGCAAGTCCTAGCAGTAGTGCCATTAACTCTGTAAACTGTGCTGAATCTCCTCCAGAAAGTCTGCTGGTTTTGTGCTAAGATCTGCATCCCATACGGCCCACTTGGTTTAAGAATTCCAATGAGTCCAGATTGTACCGAGAGCCATCCACATAAGTTTGACTGAGAGGTAGTGGCACTTAGTACTTGGCCCTTGTGTATCTTTGCACAATTACATAGTCCTGCTGTTCTCAGTCATTAGTTGTGACACTCTTCCACTGGGAAAAAAATCTATAAGTGAATATAAATTATTTTATATAATTTTGACGTTAGTTTCACCAAAAAGAAGTCTTTCCATTTCGCCCCCTGACCCCTCAGATATACCTTTCAATTTCCTTTCATTTAATGGGCATGTGCTTTGTGTGTACAATTATTTCTACAAAACCAGTAATTGTTTTTACTGTTTGCAATGTCCAGCATAGGCATTATACAGTTAGTATTTTGCACACCTGACATACCCTCTTTCAATCAGAGTGATTAATCTGGAGAAATACTCCTCCAATCATAATCGGTCTTCATGTTGCTGACTAAGTACTGCACAAAAAGTATTTGATGTGACAGCACAGTTTAATTGAAATGGTTTATGAGAGTCAGAAATCCCTAGGGCTGGTGCCAAAGTATCTAACAGATTGCCCTGGTAAACAATGGCTTTATTTACAATATTTAATACATTCCAAGCGTGGATTTCTTGTGGTAAGGAACATAACTCTTTTTTAGTTTGTTACTTTAGGGTATGGAGTTGGAGAAGACAGGAAGAATTGAATTGTTCTGAGACTTTTTCCTGAACTTTTTTTTTCTTTTCAACCTTAAAAGATATAGGTGCTCCCTTTTCATATGATTGTTAATTTCTTGGTTTCCCAGTCTAAGAAAGATGGTATTTTGTGTGGTTTTCAGTAGTGTTGTCTTCACAATGTCCCTGTAATATTCAAAGGTCTTTTTATAACTTTTCTAAAAGTAAAACTTAAGCTTTCTGCATAACAAAAAGCACAAAACAGAGTTAAACACAATAGTCAAATTGTTTGTTTGGGCTCATGTACTATGCAAGAGCTGACTCAGAAGGCCACATTGTTTTGTGTAATAGTTTTACCATGGACAGTAATGTGAGCATTTTTATAATTGTGTTCTTTCAACCTAGGTCTTCATTTAAATAGGTGCGGTGCTCTGTACTTTGTTGTTTCTTCTTACATTCTGCCTTGGCGTTTTTTTTTAGCCGACACAGATCAAAATTTCCCTGGAGTATCCTCGCAAACAAGCCTTCATAATCAGTAGGTAAATCTCCTGGATGAGCAAAAAATTTTAATCAGGTTAGACAGTCAAGAAACAGGGGAAGACCAAGTGAGTGTGGGGAAAAAGAAGGACTCAGGAAAAGATAAATGAGGCAGAGATTGCACTGAGTCATTAGTAGTAAAAATGGATTGGTTTGTGTAATTTTTTGGAGATACAATTCTCTGGGTGTATATATTATTTCCTGTTGATATACTGTACTCTGTTAACTGCTTTGGCAAAGCTTTATATATTTCGTCATTTCCCTGAAGTCTTCCTTGGTGGAGAGAGTAGAACACAGACAGAGATAAAGGTAGCCAGAAATTGGAGGGAAAGAGGAAAAATAGTGGAAGAAGGAGAGAGGCACATTGTGATTGAAGTCAGACTGACATGCAGCCTCTGGCATGGGGTCCTGGGAATCAGAAGCGATTATCTGACGGTAATTGAATCCCTCTGATATGCAATGCATCCATTTTGGCAGCCTGGCGATCGATAGGCAGAGCTAATTTAATATTCACCTAATCCCCTCCCTATGATACACTCTATCTCCATCTGCAATTACATTCTCTCTCTCAATCTGTCCTTCGTCCTATTGCTGTTTTCTATAATTTGCACTCCTGCCCCCATACCCCCTTCATCCTGACTTTCTTCAGTGGAGTTTCAGTCTGTAAAGCATTCTTGCCTGTGATACAAGCACTTCCTGAACAGTGTAGCAATTAACTAGAAGCCCCAACCCCCCAAAAAAAATAGTACTTGCAGAAAAATCTATAATATCTTTGGTTAGTCCAGCACACTGTTTGACTACATAACAGCAGACACAGGAGACACTAGTGCCAGTGTTAACCCTTAAAGTGCCTGTGGATAAAATTGCTTAATGTGCAGAACAGAAATCCAGAACCTAATGACTGACTGTATATATACTGTAAATATAATAATGGAAATTTAAGAACTGTAAATACAAGAAAAGGTCAGCTTCAGTTTTTTAACTATTTGCTTATTTGGCTATTAGTACAAGCAATGCAGGTAGCTCATTCAAATGATCTTGGCAAACTGGTAATCACTAAATGGTTTGGCAGTTTGTTCTATAAAAACACAGTGATTTTTAGAAAAGAACTCTCTGTTTTAAACCCACATAATTGCTTTAAAGTCAAAAGGTTACCCAGTGGAATCTTACAAACATTATTACTTACATGAGAGAGAGTTTTATATACTGATGGAAAAAAGAAACGAAACACCTCCTCCTCCACACTCTGGCCCTCCCATCTGCATGGAACAGACTGAAGAGTGACTCATCAATGAAGAGGACCTGATACCAGCCTCTGTCTGGCCCAAGCCAGTCAGGTGTGATGTCTAGGAGGGCCTCTGACAGGTCACCTTGCTCTAAGGTCAGCAGCATGGAGCCTCACTGTCCTGTCACTGACGCAGGCATTGAGTTTGCCCGAAGTTTCAGCAGCAGTACAGGTGGCAAATCTGAAACGATCTCTCAGATGGACCAGTCTGATGTGTCGTTCCTACTCTGGAGTGGTCACTTTAGGGCAACTACATCTTGGACTGTCATCTGTTCTGCCGGTCTACTGAAACCTTCTCTGTTGTCGGGACACAATGGAGCAGCTTTTTCCATAGTGTCTGGCAACGCTGGCACATGACATGCCTGCCTGCAGCATGCCAATGGCCCTCTCCCTTGCTTCTGGTGACATTTGAAGCATTATGGAATGCACAGAAAACTGATTAAGTGTGGCCTTTTTCTTGCAGTAACCTAAGCTTTGAATTAATGCCTTTTTAAAGGTGACCTTATCAGGCATTGTTCCACCTTGACCTTGTTGGGTTAAAGTGCACCTAACAAGCTTTTGTGTGATTGGCAAGGTGTAATGCCTTGCAGACCTGAGCAGAAGTGACCTCGGGCATTCCACAGACATCTCTTGATACTAGCACAATTGACTTAAGCCTTCACAAATCTTTCCCATCTTACAATTTATGGAAACACATATGGAAATTTTAGGAAACTTTAGGAAACTGACCTACAGACTTTGATCTAAACCTTTTTTTTTTCTACTGGAGAACTTACTGTTCCTCTTTGTGTCCTAGTCTGTGTGATGACTTTGGTGTTGATCATTATTTGAGTTCACTGTTACAGTTCCTAGGCTTCAACGATGTTGAAATTTCAAATTATTACTCATGAGCCCACATTTGTTCTTCATAAAGTGTTCATGGATTTCATTGCAGATAGAAATGCAAAAATGGCATCTGTATATTTAATTAGTTTACTTCAAGATTAATCCTGTAAAAGACACAGTGGATATCAGTATTGTAGGCTTTACTAAGCTCAGATTGGCTACAGCAGTGGGGTGCAAGACATTTGTGACCATTAAAAGCATTAAAGAGACCACTTTACACCACTAGGAACTCCACAACTGAGAAAGCCACAAGCATCCTTACTTTAAATATATCTAACTGGAGATCTATTCAGAATGTTTTGTATTCACAAAATAGAAGCAAAAAAAATGTACACTGCTCGATGCTGACCAAATCATTATTGTGACATTATAGTTAATGTATAGAAGGGGTAGAATTTTCAATGTCACAAACCACAGAATGGCACAAATGAAACACTCTCTTCATTTCATGTGAAAGCCCTAAACGTTTGCCACTTTACTACAATTATGTCTCAGCATTTCTTAACCAAGGTTAGTGTAATAATGGTGCAGACTTTCTGGAGGGACGGAGTGATTTAAATATTAGAGAACTTTCAATAAATATTCTACTGTGTCTTTTGATGCATTTTTCTTTTTCTAATAATGGAAGCAAGAGAGTAGAATCATTGAACCACACTGTATTTCTACTGGTTGTTTGCGTGTTGGACTCCTACGCAGAGACAGGTAATGGAAGAGAGGTGAAAGTTTAAGGCATTGACCCATTTACTAGAATCCGCTTTTATGAAAGTAAGATGACATTATGATGGTTGGGAACAGGTTACAAAACCAGAAGCTGCATACTCTAAAGCCAGGGGTTTTAACAAAACATTGTTTTGTAGAAAAGTTCATTATCTTATCTCAGCAGTATTTTAGTATTAAGACATGATTCAGACACATTAAAGGACCTGAATCTTCTTATCTTGAACAGAGTTGATCATCGTTTCCTAAATTATCTTTTGGTTTATTCTGGTTTGATATGGGACAGTCAAATATGTTCAAAGGAAAATCCCCCTGTGAGGTGCTACTGTAAATGCAAGACTCCCTTGGCTCTATTTCAGAAAAAGAGCAATTGAATATAAAATGCTGCATTCCAATAGATGTCGAGGAAGGTCAATAAGCCAGGCCTGGTTAAACTACACTATCCCTACAGCGGTTTATTAAGTTAAATAGGTCTGCAGTACTATACCCCTCTGCAATTAGGTATCTCAGCTAGGATATGCCACAGTGTCAATTTGTCTCAGCTGATTGAGCCAAGGTTTAATAAATGGCAACAATCCCAAATGACTGTGGATACAATTTCCACAACACAGCATCTAACCAGATGTTAAAGGTCAGCTGAGGAAATGCCCATCTGGAGTAATCTATATAGATTTATGTCACCTTTCCCTTCTTTGACCTTCAAAGGAGTGCTTATACAGTGTTTAAAGTACCCAAAATATCTGTGTAACACTTTACATTAATTGAGCTATTCATGATTAATTTATGAAGAATAAGGGAAGACACATGAAAAGCCCATGCATACATTCTTGACACTTTATGATTAAAGTACATTTCATGTTAATATCTTAGGAAATTTTGTATTACTTATGCGATTATGTTAGAAATGCAGACACATACTGTATGTACAGTAATATGTTATCAGTTTTTGTAATGTTTAAAATGGTACATGTCCAAATAAAAATCCCTAATTAAATGTTTAAACATTCCTTAGTTACAATGTATTGCTTGCAGGCTAATAGTCCTTAAATAATTATTTGAGACTTTCCAGCTCTGAGGGCCATATTAACAAAACATTCACCATCAATCTAGATGTATTTATTTTTTAATAAAAAAGCTAATTTTATATGTTTCTCCAATAATCTTTAACAATATTAACTGACTTGTTCCCAACAGGGAGATAAAATATTTCTGTCTGATTTTTCTTTAGAATTGTTTTTAAACATTTAGTATTTTTTATTATATTGGATCTGAATTTAATAGAAATAGTTTTAATAGAAATAGTTTGCACTGAAAAAAATACACATTTAAATCTAAATCTTGAGATCAAACACTCCTGATATATTTTGCATATTTAAAATGTTTTTTAATGTCGAACCAATAAGTGCTATATTGTATTAAATCACAACAAGCTTAAGGAGTACTTTTTCAAGGCCAATAATTATCCTGTTATTCCTGGGCTGCCAGTTGAGTGTTAAATTGAAATGTTTATATTTCTCTTCAAGAAAATCTGATAGAGCATCACCCTTTGTGGAAAGTTCTTCATTTTTTTCTGGTTGTGAGTGCAGTTTAAAGATTGCTTATTGAATGCCATGTCTTTTTTGTATCTTACAACCCCACCATGATACAGAGTCAGTCTTAGCTACTGGTTGTTGCACTTGTGTTTTCCAAAGAATCATAGTAGGTTACCATAGTGCCCTTAGAGTTTCTACAGCACTTTATCATCACACAGGGAAAAAAAAAAACACTACAGTATATGACTCAAGTGACAAAATGAAATTGAAAAGTAAATGTCTATTGCAGCATATGTCTAATACAGAGGTCATGTTGTGGTTCTAGGGTGGTAAATTCAGCTTTCAGGCAGCTCAATGAAATGTTTTAATTGAGCACTTTTTTGTTATAGTGTATAAAAATAAGTGACAAAATTAGAAAGGCCCTTCTAAAGACAATTACACAAATATCATGCAAAATCACCAGAAAACACCAATTATCTTTGGTCCCAATTTGCTTGTTTAGCTGTGTAGCACATCTTTGAAGTTGTCTCATCCATAGCCATAATTAAAACTTAATCCTCATCGCAATGTTTGAATTTCCAATGGATTTTCAGTTTTGGCTGGCTATTTCCAACTACTAGACACAAATAGGTGATACATTATTATGGGAGAACAATATTCATTAATGCACTAAAGGCATGTGAATGTGAGTTCATTATTTCACAATAATGCTGGTGGTGCTGGTACATATCTAATAAATAAATTAGGGAGAGGTGCAGCAGTTTGCACCATGTTTAAATATTCATTCAACCTCGAACAAATCTTACAACTTTGTCTGATATAAAATGCTCCCTGGCCTGAATTATTCAAACATGTCTGTCTGGCAGTGAGTTAGGTAGACAGAGAAAGAGAGACACAAAGATCTGTTATGTGCAAGAGATCTAACAGAAGATTTGGAATGACTCTCTGTTGCTCTTTGAGTTTTTCTGCCTCCAGTCTAACTCTGGCTTTGTTCTCTCTGCCTTTCCAATGTGAAATAAAGCGTTAGTGGGAAATGGAGGCACCATTGGGTTCACAGCATGTCTGTTTAAATCACTTGGGTTATGCCGATGGCTTAATTAGTCACACCCTGGTTTATTTATTTATTCCAGAAAGAGGGTTTTGAGGTAATTCAGAATTTAGGACATAAACACAAACTCATTAATCAGGCCGAATTTGTTAAGATCTTAACACATTCTTAGATTAATTGTTTTGAATACCTCTGGAAAGAAACTCCTGATGCAACACAATCGCACTAGGAAGTGACCTTAGAAACGACTAAATTAACATCCTAAGAAAGGGGACACTTTATAACCAGATTACATTGTTTTCATATTAGAAGGAAAAAAAAGTGGTATTACTCCTATACTTTGACCTAATGCTCATATGTGCTACCCATACATCGAGACAAGAAGTGCACCAACAATTGTCTCTCTTTCAGAAAAAAAAAATCCTACTGATGGAATTTATTAACTAGAGTTCGGGAGGGAAACAACACGTTAATCTCACACAGCTGTTCCTAATCACAATCATCTCGGAAATTAACTACATACATGGAACACAAACACCTCTCTTTGTAGTCATCTCAAGCATCCCTCCTCCATCCCATCACCGTGCTGCTACCCCTTAGTTAACTCCTCTCTGAATGGGGCTCAAGCATGTTCGTACTATGGCCAGGACGCTGATCCTTAATCAGGCAGGTTAAGACAAATTCATCCTACTAAATAATCCAAGCATTCACAAAGCATCTAATACATGGATGCTGTTCCTTGTGATCTAATGTGTTTATTTTTTGCATTTACAATACTAATTTTCATTCTAAAAAATCCCAATGGATTTTGACTCAATTTATCTGTATGTGAAATGTAGTGACCCCCTGGGATTATAAGGCAAGCACAATACACCACATGCAAAGGAAAGACTTGAAACTAATAAAACAAACTTACTCTCAACTTACTCAGGACACTGAGGCCTTTAGCCTTCAATTTCTAATTTTATCTGTAACAACGTGCCTTCTATGTGCAGTATAGTGTCCTGTGGTTACACTGTCAGACATTAGTTTGACTTTTCTGCTCTATAAAGGAAGAAAGCCACTTACCGATCCACTAAAACAACTTCCACAGTAAATGGAAAATAACAGATTTCTAATTTGTGATGGATTCTACTACAAGCAGCCTTTCATTTTGTAAATTACACGGAGACAACACTCAGGATGTAAAATCAGGAAATCTTCAAAAACAGAACTCAAAATGTTTGTAACCAGCTAAGATTATGTTAGTTCCCTTTATGAGGCTTTTGGGAACTGCATTTGCTATTTCAGGAATATTTTGTTTGCCTAATGTCGCACAAGCATTGTAGTGTTGCTACCTCTGTTGCAAAGATAATATTAATAATTACAACAATAATCAAAACAACAATTATAACTGGAGTAACAATTAGTGAGGTAATGTCAATAGAATAAATTGCATTATTCATTGTTTTCCAAAGTATTTTAGTAAGGTAGTACTCATTAACAGATGTTTCCTCTAGAGAAATTCAGTGGAGGTGTTATTAACCCCTTTGAAGTCTGAATTTTCAGCTCTGCAAACATCACTTCTCTCCTGTTGTATTCTTGAGACTTACTGTGGTAATGTTGTGGTTTACTGTATCTCCCCATTATCTGTATTCACTGTTGGAATAAAGAAAACAGAGTTCTCCTAAATTCCTGAAAAAACCTAAGGTTTTGAATGATTTGTCATTCCTTTCACAGAAAAAATAATGGACCTTTTCAGGAAGTGAGAAAAATATAATACTTTATCCGTTATTATTATAATTGAAGTCCTACTGTATTATTACACCCATCCAATTAGTTTTCTTTTGTAATAAGGTTAGAATCTGTATGTGGGGGGTGGGTTGGCTTCTATTTCTATTTTATTCTGTTTATTAAAGTGTCTCTGGAGATACCGGAGACAGATGTTGAAACATTAAAAGTGAAGTTGCTTTAGTTTTTACCCTCTTTTTCAAAGCTTTTAAAATAATCTGCTGAAATTAAATAAAAAAATGTTGAATAAAAGGTAGAATAAATAGCATTCAATGATACTGCATATTTAATTCCTTTTACTGGAAATAGGCCTGAATTTAATCAGAAAACCACATTATTGTCTATAACAGTATGATTATCTTTTGGAAGACATTATGATACAAGTAACATTCCACAAGATGCCTGGTACAAAATATTTTTTATTTTATATTTTCTTTCTATGGTACTGTAATATTAATAGAGACACAGCTTTCTTTAAGAATGCAAGTTATTCTGACAGTTCACAGTATCTATGGCAACATAGACCTTGATAATGAGTTTGCATGCAAGTGAGAAGGCTAATATTTTAGGCTATGAATTAGTCTGACTAATCTCCCTTTACTTGCATTACATTAAGTTACCAGACTATTAATACTGGCCTAACTACTAATCCACTTTCATGCTTCTATCCTCTGGCCTGAATGCCACAGAGGTCCCCTGTTTTACTAATGAATGAAAGCATCAATTTACCCAGTAATTAATGATTTACATAACTCAATGCTACTTATTTTATATGAAGCGCATTCTTCACAGAAAGCAGAATTTGGGAACACTTGCGTACAGGGAATTCATTTTGGTTTACAGTAGGAGCCCCTTTTAACCTGCAATACATGAAAAGAACACCTTAACAGTGTTAAAAACAAGGTGACCCTTTCTGATGATTATTTGCATTCTTTAATTGAAGGGATATATTTAATCTTAAAATACTTTATTAATGGATATGTGTGTGTTAATGACTTTTGTTTATTTACTACCACAATAAAAATAAAGCAGGTTTTTAATGTTGATTAAAAAAAAGGTCATTTAACAGTGAACAAGGTGATTTAAAAAATCTCCACATTAACCCCTTTGATGCTTTCATAAAGTGATAGACATCTCTTAAAGGATGAAATCCATTCCAATAAAATGATAATCACAAAGCTGCCATTTTTAATCACACTGTCAGCATGTGCACCAAATTTGCTTCTGCTACTACGGCATGAAATACTGTATGTATTAGCATTATAAATATAACAAATAAATTTCATGCAGTGGAGTCATGAAGTTAACAGATGAGCTCAATTAAGTTTTCACTACAATAAGAAACAATTGACAGCACTTTTTGTGGATTTCAATTCCCTTTATTATAAAACAATTTCCTTGTTTCTTATCACCTCACACATTGGGTGAATAAGCTGCATTCGTTATACACATTTAGCCTGCTTACAATTCTCAACATAGGTCAGGTTTTCAGAAAATGTATTTGACAGTATCAGTGATTTGCTTATTGCTGAACTCAATGCATGAACAAAACTAAATGGGAATGGGATGACCCTTGTCTTGCAATTAATGCATTAGTCACAAATCTGACATCCATTGGAGTGTGATCTGTTGAAAAAGGTGTTCAAGAGTTGTCATATGGCAATTCCCTGAATACATGCCGTTTCAACATGCTTTGTTATTAAATTCTATTCCTTATCACTCTCATTGGTTTGATCCTCTGATTTCAGTTCCTGGGAGTTACCTACTTTTGCATGTTTATATATATAAATGCTTATTCATGTAAATGTTATTCCTGAAATCTTGCATACCAATCTAAGCACTTTCCTTCACAGTTACTGTAGAATAAGACTCATTTATCTACCACAGAATTACAATAACGTATTGGGTGATGTACTGTATGACTGCCATTGTGCTCCTGCAGGTCAAAATAAGGAGCAAAGTATTTCTCCTCAATACATTGTTGAGGTGGGGTCTAAAATGTAATTAGCACAAAAAAATGTCACTTCTCTTTAACAGTTTCATTGAACATTAGTAGTCATGACCTTCATGTAACTTCTCATATACAGTAAGACAGCACATTGTTATTTGAGTTCCATTCAGGTTCTTTTATTGCATTTTTAAAAATGTTGTGCTCTTGCTCTTCTAAAATGAACTTGTCAACACATACAGTAATTGTCTATACAAGCAAATATACTGTATACAAAAGGAAGGAGGCCATTACACGTTACATCTTATTTTTGTAAGATGAAGCTCAAATTTGAGGTTTACTTATTTGAGTGGCAATGCTGTAGCAGTTGTTGTGTGAACTTGCACTTTGTCGTCTGTTTAGTATACAGTATTTACAGTACCTGTTCTAATCTTGCCTCTTTTCATCATTCCCAGGTAATTGCAATTACAGATCCTTGGGAAAGTGTGTTTAAAATAGGTTTGTTACCTATTTTCAGGTACAGTGTTACATGTTTAGATTTTGTAAGTCTGACTTGCAGAATATAAATATTCTGGGTGAGAAAATATATTTCCTACCACACTTTTTGGCTGGGTGCTGAGTTGATGTTTTTTGCAACTGCAGCATATTTCCTATGGTTTTCAAATACTGCTTTCTCTTGTATTTTAATACTAGGCTCACTTAAAACAATTCCAAAGTCTGACAGTATTCTATTTAATTGTACTAAAGGCAATAAACAATGCTATTGTCACGCCCCACACTCTCCCTCGCAAACGACGTTACATTCCCGGAACCTCTGCTTCCCAATCTCATCCCTGATTGAATCCAGCACATTCTCACATGCATCAGATTCCTCAAATTCTCACTCCCTAACCAATCATCCAATCACACCCCTTTCCTTTCAGTATTTAAACCCCCTTCGCACACCTTCCCATGCTCACTATTGAGAAGCCTATCTTAGTATTCTCCAGTGTGTGTTTCCTAACCTTTTGACTGATCTCCCGTTACGAATCTTCTGCTTCCGCCTCTTGACCTCGCCTTCTGGATTTTGCCTTTGAATTGTTTTGAATATCTCTCGTTACCGGACCCTCTGCCTCCCTTATCGACCCAGCCTTTGGATTTTGTCTTTTGGATTGTCCCTTTGCTACTCTGTGTCCTGTGGGATTCCGGTCACGCATAAGGATCCTCCTATTCCACGTATTGGTTCCCTGACAGAATAGTGAGCCATATTAAAATGGATCCAGCGGACCAGAGTCAACTTTCTATTCTCCTTGAACACTCCCGGAACCTGGACCTGCTAACTACTGCAGTCCAGCAACTAGCTGACCAAGGATCTCGCTCTTTTCAGGACTACTCATCCGAATTCCGTTTTCTGGCTGCTCAACTCGCTTGGGATCACAATGCCCTGATTCACTACTTCCGCCTTGGATTATCTGATGAACTCAAGGATCACGTTGTGCACCTGCCCCTGGACTTCCCATCACTTGACTCCTTCATTTCTCGAGTTTTTGAACTAGAGCTCAGGCTTCAACAGCGAAGGTCGGACAATCGGACCCCTCCCACACCCTCCCAACTGCCTTCCTTCCATAGACTGACCTCTGAGGAAAGAGATTGCCGACTTCGTGAGGGGCGTTGCCTTTACTGCGGTTCCCCTGATCACCTCCGAGCCGCCTGCCCCATTCGCCCTCCTCGCTCCTATCTACCTGCTGTTATGGCCAGTGTCACTTCTTCCTCTCCCAGATCTGGACTCTTCTCCCAGCCACCCTGTCATGGACTACTGGACAGACCTCTCTCTCTGCTTTTGTTGATTCGGGCTCCGAAGAGAACTTCCTAGACTCTGGACTCGCTTCGTCCTGGAATATTCCCCGGTTGCCAGTCACCCAGCCCATTCGGCTCCTCACTCTTGATGGCTCCCCCCTCTCCCCTGGTCTGGTGAAGTGGCAGACCCCTCCCCTCACTCTTCGCATCGGCGCCACCCACCAGGAAGTCATTCGGTTCTTTTTCATTCAATCCCCTTCTCACCCATTGGTTCTCCGTTTCCCTTGGTTACGGATTCACAACCCACACATCTCCTGGTCACAAAGGGAACTCACAGCCTGGGGTTCCCATTGCCTTTCGCATTGTCAGCTTCCTCAGAAAGTTTCCGTCTCCTGCATATCTCAAGATAACCTCCCCAATATCCCTTCCCAGTACTCGGATCTACACCTAGCCTTCAGTAAACAGAAGGTACTATCCCTCCCGTCTCATTGCCCACCTGACTGTCCTATAGATCTAATTCCAGGGGTTCTACCCCCTAAGGGCCATGTCTATTCACTCTCCAACGAGGAGACTCAGGCTATGGAAGATTATATCCAGGAGTCCTTGGAATCTGGTTTCATTCGCCCCTCTTCCTGACCTGCCTGGGCCGGTTTCTTCTTTGTTAAAAAGAAAGACGGCTCTCTCAGACCCTGCATTGATTATCGCGGTCTGAATAACATAACTATCAAGAACAGTTATCCCCTTCCTCTGATTTCATCGGCTTTGGAATCACTCCGGGGCGCCACTATTTTTTCTAAACTGGATCTCCGCGGTGCGTATAATTTTATCCGCATTCGGGAGGGTGACAAATGGAAGACAGCATTCATTACTACCCACGGTCATTATGAATACCAAGTAATGCCGTTTGGACTGATTAATGCTCCTGCTGTCTTTCAGGGGTTCATGAATGACATCTTTAGGGATATCTTGCACAAGTATGTCCTGGTATACCTGGATGATATTCTAATATTTTCCCGAAGTCCCCAGGAGCATGTCTCTCATGTGCGCGAGGTTCTTCATCGTTTGATTCAGAACAAACTCTACGCCAAATTGGAAAAGTGTACTTTCCATGTTACCAGAATCCACTTCCTTGGCTACATCCTCTCACATCTGGGCATTGAAATTGATCCTGCCAAAACTGAATCCATACAGAACTGGCCAACCCCCCAGAATTTAAAACAAATTCAACGCTTCCTGGGATTTTCCAATTTTTACCGCCGTTTTATTAGGAATTTCAGCTCTGTCGTCTCCCCCATTACAGCCCTGACCCGAAAAGGTCCTGATCAAGGGAAATGGACTCCTGAGGCAGACCAAGCTTTCCTTCATCTCAAGAGACTGTTCACCACAGCCCCCCTCCTCCGTCACCCAGACCCCAACCTTCCATTCATTCTCGAGGTGGATGCCTCAGCCAACGGAGTCGGTGCCATATTATCTCAACGTTATGGAGAGAAAGGTATCCTCCACCCCTGCGCCTTTTTCTCCAAAAAATTGTCCCGGGCCGAGACTAATTATGATGTTGGAGACCGAGAACTACTGGCTATCAAGCTTGCCCTGGTGGAATGGAGACACTGGTTGGAGGGGGCCCTACACCCTTTTACTATTCTTACGGATCATAAGAATCTCTCTTACCTACAAACTGCCAAACGTTTGAATCCACGCCAGGCCCGCTGGTCACTTTTCTTTTCTAGGTTCCATTTTTTTATTACTTATACACCGGGATCCAAGAACATAAAGGCTGATGCCCTATCTCGCCTCCATGATCCTCCTGGCTTTTTGGACCTGCTATTAGATGGGACCTGCAGAACCAAATCAAACGTGCACTTCACAACCAAACAGTTCCCCCCCAGTGTCCTCCAGACAGACTTTGTTCCTGATACCATACGCTCCACTGTTCTTCGCTGGGGTCATGACTCACTATTTGCAGGTCACCCCGGTGTCAAACGTACCTTGGAATTCATCTCTAGACATTTCTGGTGGCCTTCTATGAGGACTGATGTTACTGGGTACGTGCAGGCCTGTCCCATCTGTGCCATGTCCAAATCCTCCCGTCTTAAGAAGCCCGGTTTACTCCAACCACTCCCAACCCCTAGAAGACCTTGGTCCCACATCTCAGTGGATTTTCTTACAGATCTTCCTGAGAGTCAAGGCAAAACTACCATTATTGTCGTGGTAGATAGATTCTCGAAGTCGGCTCATTTCAGTCCTCTTCCTGCCCTTCCATCTGCTCAAGACATGGCTGACCTTCATTCTTCATGTCTTCAGACTTCACGGCATTCCTGAGGATATCGTATCAGATCGAGGACCTCAATTCATTTCAAGATTCTGGAGAACTTTTTGCAAATCTCTCGGGACTTCCACATCTCTCACGTCTGGCATCATCTTGAATCCAATGGACTGACGGAAAGAACCAACCAGGACCTTCTTACTTACCTTCGATCTTACGTCTCTGCTTCTCAAGATGACTGGGTCTCTCTCCTCCCCTGGGCTGAGTATGCCCATAACTCTCTCTCTTCCTCCACCAGTGGGATGTCTCCCTTCTATTGCTCTCTAGGATACCAACCCTCTCTTCTCCCTCTCTTGCCTTTGAATTGTTTTGAATATCTCTCATTACCGGACCCTCTGCCTCCCTTATCGACCCAGCCTTTGGATTTTGTCTTTTGGATTGTCCCTTTGCTACTCTGTGTCCTGTGGGATTCCGGTCACGCATAAGGATCCTCCTATTCCACGTTTTGGTTCCCGGACAGCTATGCATGGAGTGTTAAAAAAACTAATTTATCAGTCTCTAAGGAAAGGAATAATATCCTTTGTTTTGAAAATTGCTAATGCTGCACCCATCTACAACATGGAGATGAAACTAGACTATAAATAATTATAGACTTAAGATGGTTAGTTCACAATGATATTTGGAACTAACCAAAACAATCCATATGATAATAGGAAGGATGACATCAATTTTGAAAAGGTAGGTCTTGTTTATCTAAGACCTTGATCACTGAACAAGCAATGGATACAAAGAGAACACTGAATTTTTTAGATTTTCAGGAAGCTCTTCATAAGAGACTAATATTAAAATAAAAAGTCCTAGGCATGCAAAGCAATGACTGTCTTTTGATTGAGAACTGGTTAATAGAAAACAAAACAGATTTCTGGGGTGGAGAGGTTTAATGTTAAATTTTTACTTCAGGGCAACTGAACTTCCTTATTTATATTAATGATCTAGATTTTTATAGACAGTAATCTGAGATTTTCAGGTTTACCAAACTGTGGTATTGGTGAACTCTAGAAGCTGCAAAAGAAAGACTGGTCAAATAAAGGACCTCTCAATGGTCCTTTAGTGAGGAGGGGGTGTTTGATAAAAGCCTGGGGAGGCTGCATTAAAGAGTGTTTGTTGGAAGGACCTGCATAATCTGAGAAATGAAGCCTGCTGCTCTGAACAGTACTATTATTAGCTTTTTTTTCATGTGTTCTAATCCTTGTTGCCATGTTGCTTAAAAGTGGGGTATCTCAGGAGCATTTAGAAACAAAGCAGTCTAAATAAACTCAATGATCTCCTTTAGATTTTTCTCTTTCTTAAGTGATCATATACTGACAAAGCAAATGATAATAGAATATTAGAAGCACCATCTATAGGGAGACAATGCGCTGAGTACAGAACAATATCTTCTTTAAATGACAAGCTTTGATTGCACCTGTAAGGATATTTATGTTATAGATCCAAATATATACCAAAAATTAGGGTGTAGTGTTAATTCTAATAATTCAGGGATCCACCATTTCTCTTTTAAGGGTGTAACCCTTAACAGGTGGAATTGCCTATACTTTAGCAATTAAGATTATACAATTTATTTGGAATTTCTATTGGGCTTCAGTGATATTAAATTAAGATGAAGTAGTTCAGGTGGGTAGCTGCGTCAGCATGCGTAGGTTGCAAAGGAACAAGGAGAGATTTATTCCATGCTGAAAAGTGAAGAAAGGAAACACAACATTTCGGCTCTTGAGCCTTGTTAACATTTTGTTTCCTTTCTTGTCTTTTCAGCATGGAATAAACCTTTACTTGTTCCCTAAATTAAGATGTGTTATTGAGTGTTACTATACAGTAGTTCCCTTGCATTAATAATTTTTACATACCCATTGTATTAAAGCTGAGTTGGACAGATTTCTCTTACATATAATGGCATCTGATTTGCAGCACAACAGATGTTGTCTGCAAGAACACAGTGTGTGTGAGTTTTCTTTTTTCCAACTCAGCTATGGCATCCAGACCTGGCGTTGTCTTCATTATGCAGCACTGTCATCTGTATTTTCTTCAAAATCAATTAGCCCCCACCAACACAAATTGTAGAGCAAAATTAATAAAAATGTGAGGTAAATGCAACAGCAAATATAGGTGCACAGACATGTTAGAGATTATATAAACATGGATTTTGTCAAAACTGAGTTAAGCCCAAACTTGAAATTTGATGAACCGGAGAATTTCAAAGAACTTCTAAGCACCCAGGCTGTACTGACAAAAGCTCATGTCTAAAAAGCAACTGCTCAATGGACTATTCCATCTGGGTTACATAATAGCATTTCAATAGCTTCAGTATACAGTATTTGTGTACAGTACACTCATACACACAGTAAGCCATTAAATGTGCTTATTTTTAATCCTTTTTAAGGATCACTTGTTCCAATGTGGAAGCCTACAAGACAAGCCAGTTGAAGCAGGTTACAAGAAGTAAAAAAAAATGCAAAAGGTTTATGAAAATAGAGGAAATCAAATGCACAGATAACACTATTGCAGCTCTGGAATAATGGGCCTCTCAGCAGCCATTGCTTTCTCCTATTGTGTAATTTAAGAGATAATTAAAGAGGAAATGATTTAAGAAGCAGCAACTTGAAGGAAATAAAACAAATATCTATTTGGTCTTGAAAAATAGCTAAATGCAGGTAAAGTAGGTTTAAAATCCAGCAGGAATCCTGCAGAACTATGTATAAGTGTATTTGCCCTGCTGGCGGTGTGATGTACTTATAAATATTGGCAAAATTGGGGCTGTGCTCCCCAGTAGGTGGGCAGAATTGATGCAGAATGAAATCTGGATGCAATGGATCTTCAGAGATGACTGCTGTTTTTAACAGAGATCACTTTATTAGCCCTATAATTTCTTGCATTAGGAATTTGTTTTTCGCATACTCCAGCTTGCTTTCCATGAGACAAACAGACAGGAAAAGAGAAGCTTGGTGTCAGTGCACAGGGTCAGCCATTTACACAGCATCCCTGAAACAGCTGGGTTTAAGGGCCTTGCTCAGGGGCCCAACAGAGTAGGATTCCTTTGCCAGCTGTGGGATTTGAACTGGCAAACTTCCAACCACAGGCACAGATCCTTAGCCACAGTTCCACCACTGTTAAGGATTTGGCCAGTGAAACTGAAACCAAAGTAATGAACCCACTTGCAGGAGCCGATAGAGACAAGTCGTGATCCAAATACCGTAGTCGAAGGAGAGAGCCGAGAGTCCAGGGGAAGCCAGAGATCCAAACAGAGAAAGAGCAACAGAAGCCGAGCCGTAATCCAAAAAACGTAATAAAAGGGGAGAAACCAAAGTCAGAACCAGAACAGTACGAAGAGGTAGAAGGCATAGCGCAACTAAGTAGCTTGAAAGGAAAACCAATACTGAGCGAAGAGGTAGGGAAAGACTAGTGCTTAAATACAAGATAAGACGGAGGTGTGGTGATGAAAGCGTACACTGATAGGTTGACGAATGAACTAAGACTACGCCTTCTTCTGCTTCTTTCGTTGCAGGGAGGCAGGGATCGTAACAACCACTCTGCCCTGAAACAGAAAATATCTGTTTAAAGATGACAGTGCAAATCAGTACAATTTAACTAGTATTTTTAATGATTGGTAATGAAAATAGACATGGTTCAAATCTGCTGATCAATAACAGAACTCCTATCCAGTAGATGTGGAGATTTGCTTCCTAAGACTGTTCGTTTTGTAACTGTGATATGGTACCAATGTTCTTGAAACAGCACTGTCCCTGAGGCCAGCTGCATTAAAGTCCTTATTTTAGTGTCCCTTGACTTTAATGAGTAAAATTAAATCAATCACTATTTAATGGGCAACCATATCCATGAACAAGTGTTAAAAGACATCATGTGGATGTCTTCCTACTGATGGCTCCCACTGCCTATAGGCTGGCTTGAAGCAATGCTGACCCCAGGAGTTAGCTGGTGACTTCTCCACAGATGGCTTTAGAACATTCCTGTTTTTGTTTTGTTTTTGCCCTTTTCAACCTCCTGTGCATACAGTACAGAATGTGACACTTTCAGATATACTGTATACTGTAAAATCCCCACTCGCACTAAAACAATAATAGCACACTTTTAAAACTTTAATAGAGGAATTAAAGTGGTGATGAAACACACTGTGACCAGATACATAGTGAAATTATCATGTTCATCAGAATAATACTATACATAATTACACCTCATATACTGTATCAACCTTGAATTGTAAGACCTTTGTTCATTCCAAATAGGCTCATTACATAAAATATTTCATACAATGTTCATTCGTTTTCCAGACATACTGTAAAAACAGTGGACATTGATGAATTCTCACACTCTAAGCCACTGATTTTTAATTTTGTTGGCAGAATCTGTGAATAATATCAGCTATAATGTGTTAGTTCATTCAGAATCTTAGTTGCTTATTTTTGGTAATTTCTTCAGATTTTGTATTTATGTTCTGGGTAGTTTAGTAGCAGTCTTCTTTCTTTAAAATTACTAATACATTTCAAGTTTCAAGTTTATTGTCATTACACTCATATGCATGGTATATGGTATAACAAAATGCTATTTAGCTAGCTCTCGGACATAAGTAGTACAAAGAGAAAAACAACAACAACAATACAAGTGTGTAGCAAAAGAAAGACAGAGACAACAGGCAGTGTGCAAAAAACAACAACAGACGATGTGCAAAAAAAACAACAACAGGCAATGTGCAAAACAACAACAGGTTATGTGCAAAAATATGCATCAACAGAATAAAATAAAGGGATAGAAATTATGGGGAGTGAGCTTTTGACATGTATGGTAGAGGTAGATTTTCAATGTGTGTTTGGAAGAAAGGAAGAAGGCACTGTGAGGTTCAGCTCATGGGTGAGAGGTGAGGTGAGAGTGAGAGTGAGAGATGCTGGGAATTTAACATAGTTAAAGATAGTGCAGTGGTAAAAACTGTCTCTGTGTCTGGTAGTCCGGGCCCGAATGCTCCGGTACCGTTTTCCAGATGGTAGCAGATCATAAAGTCTGTAGATATTGCAGATATTTTTAACTGGGCATTTACCATTCAGATAATTTCACTACTGTAGTTTTTGAGATCTCTGTATTTAGAGTATTTTTTTCTTAATAAAACACTGTAGCAGTGAATTTGAATTAAAATTAAAAATCAAGCTTTCAGCCTAAGACTAGTACTTTATAAAACCAACTAACACATCAGTATGTTGTGTTTTATTAATATACTGTAAATATGTTAATACAGATTTAACTTGAACAACTGATGTAGTTAATATTTCAGAATTAAATCCTTTTGCTATAAATTCTAGATTTTTTTATTTCATTTACAATAGGGAGATTTTAACACAGAGAGGTAACGTTTCAGACAGAAACAATGATGCATTCCTAAATTACTAAAATTCCTACAGTAAATGTAAATACAGTAAAAAGATGCCAACAAATAAAACCTGGAAAATCTCATTGTTTAGTACAGTACTGTATATTACAACAAAGTGTTGTACTGGAAAAAAAAACACAGAACAACAAGTTTAAATAAATTCCATTAAGTGTAAACAGTGGTTAAACAGCTTGTAATTGTAGCTGTAGATGCTAATGTTGGTTATGTTAATTACCACTAAATTAGGGACAGTCAAATATTGAATGTTAGAATACATTCCCAGACAGGATTTATGTGCAGCTATTGTAACTACTGGTTTTATCAAAGGCTTGCACTGGAATGGATTGGAATATCCAGTATCTGACTATCCCTGGAGCACTGTATTACTTACAAAATTAATCATTTTGTAGTTAGACACAGCATTTATAAAATTGTAAGCTTCTATGACATTTGTTTGTCATTTAAGAGACATACTGTCTTTTATTTGTGTATACTGTATTTTGTTCACCACAACATCTGAGGGTCTATAGTTCACAAAAGAGGGACATAATGTAGGTTTTTTTTTCAAAGTGGATTAGATTTTCCAGATGGCGCTGCAGGGTTAAGTTATTTTTTGTATACAAATTGAATACTCCAAAAAAAATACAAAAAGAACTGTAGCTGTAGGGCTCACATCTGGCAAGGAGTATCACAGGGGACTATCTCTAATTTTCAGGAACCACACTTCTGAAGAAAGGGACCATCCTTAATGTACTGTGAAAGATGACGGATACGTTCCAAACGCATTTTGAAGTTTGAATTTTCATCAGTCTGCAGATTTTGCAGCACTATATTATTATTTCTGTGGCCTTTGGAGATGCTCTTTTGTCCTAAACAGATCTATTTCATCTGTTCTAAAACAGATTAAACAAAAGTATATCAACATTAAGAACCTTTAAACTAGAGACTAGAACCCTACTCTGTATTGTGTTGTTCTCGGCCTGCAGATCCTGTTATTTCATGAAAAAGCAGGTCCTGGAGCAGAGTAGATGGAAAGATGTCAGCCTCACAACACAGCCTAGACTAGTGAGGCAGGTCTGGCATTGAAAATCACTCCAAAAAAAAAAACAATAACTTGCTTCTATCTTCTTACCCATTTTTTATTATAAGTATATATCAAAACCATCATCAACCATGAAAGGATCCCTCCATGGATTTTCATCTTGCTGCTCTGTACTGTGTACATTGTCTTTATCTATTTCTATCCATCCAATTCCAAACCGCTTCATCCAATTCAGTGTTGCAGGGGAGCCAGAGTCTATCATGGCAAGCAGGGCACACACTGATTCAAACACACACAATTACTGTACACCAGGGTCAATTTTTCCAGAAGCAAATTAACCTACCAGCACAGTATACCTTTGGATTGTGTGAGGAAACTGGAGCACCCAGAGGAAACCCACACAGACACAAGGAAAACATACAGTACAAATTGCATGCTGATAGCACCCCAATTCTAGAATTGAACCCAGGGCTCTAGCAACACAGAGCAGCAATGCTAGCCACTGTACCACCATGCTGCCTTACCTTTTTCCTATACAGTAGGTTGATTTTGCAGCTTTCACAATGTTTGTGGCTAGCACAAACTCTTTCTGTTAGACTAGACTTGATGCTTGACTTTCACTTTTTTCAATAAGTATTGTAAGATTACATTGATTAAGCAATCTCTGGCACAGCTTTTGCTCAGTGTTGCACTAAAGGACTTCCTTATTAATCATTTTTAAGGCCACCATGTTATCAACATACTGTATATTGTTTTGTTACTCTGAAATGCACTGTTTCTCAAAACTGTATCTGCAAAGCCTAAACTGTAATCATTTTTATTTTACAGTCAAGTAATTTGTATGCATGATCAAAGGATTAATATGACATATTTTATTTACTAAAAGACACTGTGTGTTCAATGTACTAATAAAGTTCAGAGTATAAAAGTCACATATCCCTGTGTGGCAATAATTGCAGGAAGACGGCAATCCAACTGAGGTCACCAAACTCTTAACTCTGCTATTTGAGTTCCTGTCTGCTCTTGTGGTTTTTTCGACTTTGACTTTAATTTTTCTTCAGCATGTAAGATGTTCAGTTGGATTGAAATCTGGAAACTGACTTGGTCAGTCTAACCTTTCCCACTTTCTTCTCCTGATAAACACCTTTGCCTTATGTTTTAGTTGACCTGTTGAGTCATCATCCTGCAGTTTTGGCTTGCAGTACAAATACTTTCAGAAGATATATTCCCCATACTGCATGCAGTTGCTTCCATCCACAAACAAAAATGAATCATTAGTAAACCATTACTAAAACTATGAAATGCTATTCTTAAGAATAACCTTTAAGGATACCCAAATCATATTAAGTGAGTGTGATACACTTCGAATCAACTGTTTTTTAAAACATACCAGGATTTAAACAATGGAAAAAAATACTTTTCTCCCATTCTATTTCTATATTACCAAAGTACCAATATGTAAATAACAACATATGGTGCTGTTCAATACTGTGTTTTCTAAGACCTTATAATTTGCAGAGCTTCATCAAACATTCTCGGAGGCCACCCTCCCTCTTAAGCACTGGAAAAGTGAAATTCATTCAGCCTGTGATTCTTGATTTGCTCTACTGCCCAGCAGCCTAAGATACAATCAAGTCATTTATTATTCAATTAATCCTATTTAAGGTCAAAATAAATCATTAAGGCAGGAGGTTATTTCAAAGTCCTTCAATGGGGAAGATGAAAGATATTTGGGACTTAAAGTCATGATGTCTGGTGTCAGACCATGGTATTTTATCATTTTATTAGTTCCAACTAAGTGATCTACTTGAAAAGTTTGGTAAGGACCGATTGAGTATGGAACTCAAGAACTGAAATGGCCTATATCTGATTTACAGAAATCAATATAAAGAATGAAAAGCAACAAATAAAAGTGCAGAGTGCTGAATCATTGTTTCTTCTTTACTTTGGAATAGAACAGTTTGTTTCAAACACCTACTACCCCCTTGAGAAAAGATGTTTCTCAGTAAGAAACACGCAACTTCTTACTTTCCATTTCTGTCACTAAGTTGGATAATCTTTGTCAGTACATTTCAGTTGTTTTTAATATTTCTGTAAATGTTCTAAACTTTTTTGCATTGCTAACTGATAAAACTGGCCATACAGAAGTATATTCATGCTGTAAGTGGTGGCTTAGCTTTATACATCAGGCTCAAGGATGCAGGCTGATATTCTGTGGTATAGAGTTTCTGGAGTTTCTGTAGTAAAATCAGATAATTCTGCCAGACAAAAATAGTTGTAATTTTCCTTTGCTTTTTCCAACTCTGTTTGATATATTCTGAATAGCACCAGGAATAACCGGACATAAACTATGAAGTGAAATAACAGGACCATGCAGGCAGTACTGTACTCCACTCTTTTAAGAAGAGTGTACCTGTCTCTGGGAGTTAGTGCTGTGGGACTGTGGCAGCCAGTGCACTGTGGGCAGTACTTGGTAAAGCACCCCCCCCCCCTTCTCTTCTTTTCTCCAGCACCTGTGCATCTCCTGTGTCCTTGAGACTACAGAAGCTCCCTGGTTCCCATGGCAACCACAGTACCAAGCACTAATGAGCCAGACCCTGACAGAAGGGGTGTTAAGCTTCAAAAAGCCTTTGTAAAGACCATGCTGGCTGAATGGTTCGCAATGGCATGGACAGCCGTGCTACATTTATATGAAGTATTTATATGCATATATATATGTCTATATGTACAATAGGGCTTTCTCCTTACAGGAGATTGCGCACATTGCATCTTACTCTCACCTTGTGTTTATTATTCGTGCCGTCTCCTGGCTTTGAACAAGCCTGGATTTTAGTATTGTATGCTTAACAAAACTTGACATACCCAACAGCAAACAAAAAATGTTCTTGATATACTACAAGAAGAACAAGCAACGTCGAATGAAACCTTCTGGTTGGAGAGGCCCTGGAAACATCTTTTGTTCTCATGGTTCAAGCCACTGTTGTCAAACTCAGTGAGTGAGTGTGTGCTACACTATGTGTAATGTTACAGTATGTGCTTTTTTCTCAAGCCCCCCAATAGCACGTGACTTTAAAACAGAGGTTTGTGAGCTCAAATTCCCAGACTAACTGTGAAACAGTGAAATCTTTACATTGGTATCATTTTAACGGTTTGTTTCACATCTGTTGAGTGTAGACTCCTCTATATACAGTACTACTTTTTTAGGTCTGCAATGTACAGTAGCACCTTTCTAATCACCGACTAAGGTGTTTCCAACAAGTTCTGTATAGCTTTTGTTTATAGATAACCCTGTTTGTCATGTTTGTCTATGATATGAATTTGTGGAGAGAATGTCCACAAATCCAATAAGAGGAAAAAACAGGGAAATTTCCTGTTCGGAAGCATAGTGTGTCTGATCTTTGAGCAGGAAGTTCTGAAATCAAATACCCAGACAAACAGGAAATTCTCAGATTTTCGTATGTAGTAAAAAAGTGTGTTCAAGCTTTTCCAATGCTGTCAAGGAATAAAAGTAACAAATATTTTCTTTTATATCTTAGAAGATCAAAAAGCAGTAGCATCAGCACCTCAACTCTGTTATAGATGAAACAACAATAGTAAGAATAAAAAAAACTGCAGTTAGCATGATATCTCAACATCACATAGTTTGACTGTTTCAAGCAATTAGATTCTGAACCACAATATCATAATACAGGCCAATCTGACAGGAAGCGCTAATTGTCAAGAACACTCTTTGACTGTTGCTGATTATGCGGTGGCCAATCAGAATTGGTTTACTGGTTGCTTCCTTGTATATAAGGTTGAGTAACCCTGTATTTGGTGCTCAGCATTGTCAGATTTGTAACATCTTCGATGTCAGCTTGTACAGTCGGACTTGCTCCAGTACTTAAGCTTTTGGTTTCTTGGTTGTGGATCTTTGGCATAGACTCACGGATATTCCGGGTTCGGGACTTCTTCGTGAGTGTTTCTCCGTGTTCCTGGGTTGCGAAGTTCCTGGTTTTCCGGGTCCTGGTTTACCCTGTGTGGATGGCCTTGTATCCGGTTCCTGGTGACAGATGCCTTCGTATGGAGCACTGCTGGTCTTGGGATTTGGGACTCTATATTTGGTTATATCGTGATCGCCGAAGTCTGGTTTTGGAGGGACTCAGTGTTTTGTCTTAAGCCTTTGGACTTGTAAATCCTGATATTCTGCTCACCTGATATCCTTGACCTTAGACTGTGTTATAGACAATGTTATAGTGTTATTTCCCATGGGTTTGTTATTAAAACTTTGTACTCAAATGTAAATTCAGACTATAGTTTTGTTGCTTGCCCTTTCCGCTGTACCACGTAGGGTCTAAGTTCTTTAGCGGTTTCCAATGATGTGGAAACCATAACACAATCCACTTGTTCATATCTTATACATTCAGACCAAGATCACAGTGTATTACCTTTGCAGCTGATCACATCTGCATCTTTGAGTTTAGATCCCTCTGAAAAAGAAAAACAAAATAGATTAATCCAGGCAGTGATGGAAATTCAGACAGACTGGAATGCATTTCATTGCACTGGAGATAGCAGTCCTTGTACTCGCAAAGGGCTCCTGTCAAATGGAAAACTCTCATCACATAAGGGATCTTTAATTTGCATTTGCTTAGTAAATCATTTTAAAAGAAGGAAAAGAAAACAGCTTTATAGTGTTTTGTTTGCTTAATCAGAGTCAACATCTTTTCAATAAGGACAACATCATCCAAGAATTGAATGCTTTGTTAATGTGTGAAGTACAGTACATGGTGAGATACTCTTGGTTTGGCTTAACCTGCTTGGCTAATACTGTAGGTTAATAGGTAGCCTCAAGGAGGCTAGAATTCCATTCAGAAGGAGAGAACCAAGGGGTATCTGGAAGATGGCAGTGGAGTGGAGGAAAGATAGGAGTGTGTGTTTGATATATATAGCTAATTTCATAATGATGGTAATTAAGTTACAGCTGTGTGTGACTTTATTGTACAGTGGTTATCCCTCCTGAACATTAGTTAACTTCCATTAAGCGCATGCCTCTGTTACTCGAACTCATTGTAAACGAAACCTCTGATCCGCATGTCTCAGATTCTTAACCCAGGACTATTTTGGTTTGTAGTGGGTCGATATGGAACTCATCAGAAAAAGGAGAAGTGTCATAATATCACAAGCACAGAAGTAGCCATGGTTCTGATGGTAACAGATTGCATTTAAACTCAAGTCCAGGTCAGGCATCATCCATTATAGACATTTGCAGGTGAAAGCTCTCTTGCCTGACGTGCACTGCAGAAACTGAAAGGTACAGAAGCAATTGGGCCAGGACTGTGACGTCCTTGCAGATCCGAGAGTAAATTCTAATTGTGCCAGCTGGCCTTCTGCCTAACCTGTACCTTAGTGCTTCACTTCCGTGTCCTAGCAATACATTTACATTCTCTAAATGGAGACAAATCAGTCTTAATGATCCATGTCATGTTTGCAAGAAGACATAACAAGTCCAGAATGAGGTATAAACAAGCACATGGTCCTGAGCATCCTTATGGCATGATGGGATAATGTAATGATAATGATTTCTGTTCTGCATTTATCACAAATTTCTTAAAGAAAATGTTATTTTACAAAAATACAACATGCATTAGGTTAACTGCATGCTTGAAAAAGTCTCTATTCATTTCTTCCTGAAACAAGCTGAGGACTCTAGTTAGCCATTTTCACTGAGTATATGTTTGCTTCAACAAAGAATAGTTCTACCTTTTGAATCTGTAATTTAATTTGAGTGATCTTTAAAGGATTAACCCTTCACGTGCAGGTCATGGTGAACTATAACATAACAGATACGGATTAGCTACAACCTTCAGTGCCAGATACTTCACCATCCAAAATCCAGTATGATTTCCTATTCAAAATAATGAACAATGTTTTCTCTTACAGTAGCTCACAGGCTTTGGCAGAGGGAGGAAAAAAAATATTCAGAGAGTCTTATACACTTTGCCTAGTTGTTTTACACACCGAAATATTCCACAGGTGTGAAATCACCATCAGTTCTATTTCAGCACCTCAAGAAATTTAGCTCCTTGGACTGACTATAGGGAAGTAGTATTGTAATACATCAGCAGCCTGCCATCTGACAATTCCATTTTATGTGCATAAGGGGTGTATAAAACAATAAATAAGTAGGCAGGTCATGAAATATAAATATAGCTGTAGAGATTTGTGAATTGTGGCTTTCAAAATACAGTGTTCTTTTATTCTTGATTGTATTTATTGCATGGCTTTTAAATTCTGTTATGCAGAATTTTATGTGTGTGTAAAGCTGAGCATTTTCAACAGTACATACAATGATATAATTGTGTTTTTACATTTTTTCCTGTGAAAACACTATTAAAATCCTTGGGGTGGACAGTGTTTGCAACTCTGTTTTGTCCCAATTATGATGTTAGTTATTATTTTTCAAAGCTGTTTTTACTTTAGGTAATGTTTACCATTATACTGTACGTTTGATTTAATAAGTGCATTAATTAAGATTTATTCCAGCCCTAAAAATGAGGATCTGAAGGAAATACTGGCAGCTCATGGTAACGTTCCTTCTCACAGCAAACACCACTGCCCACACATTAGTAACACTCATTAAAAGATCTATCTTTATTGCCAAGATCCAGTGCATATCTATCCATTACAGATGTGATTCTTCGAATTCTGCAAAAAGAGGAATTATTGCTGGCTGAACAAAAGACTCTAAAAAAATCTGCATATCTGTCCTATTTCCATACTGCTAGTAGTAAAAAGACCTCTTTTGTGTCAGAATAAAAATCCCCCAGAGTTTTTCAAAATTATGCATTGCACAGCTGTAACTGAAAATAAGAACCATTAAGACAAGGTTATGAGTGGAATACTCATTAGAACATAATTTCGTTTGAGAAACAGACATGCATGCACACTGCATACGTGCGATGCATTTTCCTGATAATGTATTTTCTTTGCTGACAGTAATGCATATTTAGTAAGCACTATCTAAACAAATTGAATTTTTACGCTTTTGTAACAAAGGGTATTTTTAAACCCTGGCATAACTGAGTCAATACTCCTTCAATCCTTTAAAAGTTTTTTTATGGATCACCTGTGTTGTTTCTCAAAAGAGTGAGCAGAATGCTATGCAAAAATATATTATTAAGAACTCTTGTTGTTGAAGGTTTTTGTCACTCCCCATCTCCAAATAGCAGGACAGCAATGTAAAGATCTGTGTAGTAGGTTCACTTCTCTAGGTAGCACATACTGAATGTCAGCAACAGGAATAGGACAACTGCAAGAAGTAGTTGGCCAACCGAGCCTCTGTTATCATTCAGTGGATGCTTTATTTTGATGGACACTCCCTTGTTATTTATGCTAGTCATAAAGTGCTCCTTTGAGCACAAAAGGTCAGAGTTTTTATCTCACAGTCTGTGGGATAATTACTTTTTTCTAAATACTTGCCCCAGCCTCACCCAACCTCGAAAAAGCCCTTAATATAGTACCTCTCACTGTTTGGCCTGTTACAGTACGGTACATTGTATCTCAAATACGAAGCAGCTTGAAAAACAAGCTCCCAGGATTTTTAGAGTGTAGTGGACTTGGGAGCAAAAGCTATTATTGGACTATCTACTGTAAGTGTTTACTTTTGGGGAGCTACAGTATTTCTGTGGCTTAATCTTGTATTTTTCAGCTCCCTCATTTCTTTTAGTTTCTCAAGATCTCATTCTATGTTTTGGAATGCAGCAGCTTTCACAAACTGCATGTTAACACTTTATTCACAATATGTAGTATTTGGAAGAGTGAGTGGAATCGTACACCAATTCTGGAGTCTTTTACTTTCACAAGTTGATGGAAAATTCCTGGAGAAGATACCAGGTTTGACTCTTGAGGCCATTAAGCGGAACTCCAGTGACTCTTTTCTGCCACCTGCTTATGCAGACATCATTAGCAATAAATTGACTTTGTATGGCTTGCAATTTTCCATCTTTTCCCTCTTACTCCCTCACAGCAGGGAGAGCTGTGATAAATAAGATGAACTAGTTTTTCTATAAGCCCCTGCACTGTCAGGTACCTACCAATAGATTGCAAGGTGGTCCCATGTCCTCAACTTTTTGATTTCTTGGCTTTGTAAGAAACTGCTTAAACCTGCTACCTCCAGCTAATTACTGTAACAGTTGCCAAAAATGTGTTGTCCATAGCTCTATGGAAATGTGCAAACATAACCAAGGTTCAAGATGAAAATTATTTTGGCTTTGCTGTATAATATAAACTAATTTCTGTGCAAGTCTTTTTTTGGTGAGATTCTCTGCATTTTCTAGAAAGACTTAATTCATGAAGAGGTCTATAATCTTTGTGTTCTAACATCCAAGCTCTTAAGAAAAATATGAATCACAGCTTTGTACTGTACAATATTCCTGCAACAATGTCAATAAAATTGTACACAACATTCTGATGGTGTTTCTCCCCAGCATACTGATGCATTATTGATTGTGACATTTTGCCTTTTACAAATGTACTGTAATAATACAGATTTTCTTTTCTCTTAATATGCTGTACTTTAAAAAAGAACCACCGAACTGTAGAATTTATGAGGAACAATTTGTGACGTAGTCATTTTCACCTCTTTTGACAGCACTTGTGAATTACTATTAATAGAGAACAGTTTCCACAATCTACCGAGCAAGGTAAAACACTCATTAAAATGCAGGATTCTGGAAGGTGCATGCCTTTCATAAGTCAAAATGATCTAGAGACTGTAAAAGGAATGTTAAGCGATAAGATACCAAAGTGATTCTATATTCAAAATTGTAGATGGGATGAAGATAGGTTTAATAGTGAATCTTTCATCACTCAAAAACAGATTTCAGTGAGATGATAGCAAAAATGTAATGTGGTATGGCCCATGTGGTACATTTAAGAAAGGAGGATAAATATTTGATGAGTAAAAACTAGCTTATGTGCAAACACACAGTATACTATAGGTGGTAGAGGTTTTGTACACAAACCTCAGGTATGCTAAAGACTTGTTTATCTATACATCTCATACAACATGGGTTCAACTGGGTTCAAATCTGGTGATATAACAACTTATGTGTGTAGGTATGAATGTTATTTTTTACTGTTTCTGTAGTCTGTGATGAAGCCAAAGCAATAAAAAGTGGTAAAACATTTAACCTTGTACTGAGACTACCACTGATAGCAGCTCTGCAGCTCCTAAGCTGTTACTTTGTGAGTAATTGTGCAGTATAAAATTAAGTAGCTCAGACAGCAAGGGTGTCTAGCTCTTGACTGGAAGGTCTGGGGTTCAATCCCAGGCAAATGATATAGCATGTTCTAATTTCTTCCAGACAGCTCCCAGGTTCATTTAGTCTGCTTTCCAAATTAGTACCATGGTTTAATCCTTCTGGGGGTAATGTTGACCACCTCCAGTGTCGGATGGTTGTGAAAAATGGTGGCACCTGTTCCCCCCATGAGCTTTTATGACCTGAAAAGGGATCTACCTACTGTATTTTAAAAGTATTTGTGTACTTTATTACACAAAATTAATCAACTAATATTTTCAAACTATTTTATTTTTACAATTATATTGATTTCTAGAGCCTAACATAGTACATTCAGCCCTTTATACTAGATTGCATTTATATTGGTAAGTCTCTGTCTGGGAAATATTAGAGCTATTTTGAGGAAATAAAGAAGCTTCTACAGGTAATCCCTTGATTTATGTCAAACCTTTGGTCTCTACACACAATGCATCCATAGAAACAAACTTCAGCTGATGGATTTTAATAAAGGAAACTTAATTTAAAAAAGTCATTCCAAAAAAATGAAAACTTTTTCCATCATTTAGTCCTTTTAGTGTCAAAATATCGAACACGCTTCTGTTCTGCTGGGAATCCAAAAGTTGGAGATGCTAAAACTCATTGTACACAGTCCTTCTTCTCCTCTTTCTCTGTTTCTGCTAAATTCTGCTTCTCAGGGTTGTCAGACATCTCCTCTCCTCTGACGTGTTCTAGTTGGATATCCCTAATTTTGTAGTCTGTTATCTAGTGAGATGTTTCAGTCGTATGTACACCTTGACCAGGATTCTCCTTCGCTAGCTAACAATTTCGATTATGGATCAGCCAGACTGGCTTATGAAGACAGACAATTAGATAATGCTGTTAAAACAGGTGCACCTTGACACATAACATGATGTTTTTGCTACCTGCATAAAAGACTCAAGGCAAAGAACGGGGATTCAAAACTCTTTTCCTGTACTTAGACGTCATCAACTGTAGCTGTGATTTTTATTCCTTAAGTTAGATTTGTAGGGGCAGCTACATTGATTAGATTATAACTCCCGGAATCTAGTAATGGAGAGTGGAAGAACCTTGAATACTCTGGTAACATCAATGTTGCATTTTTAACCAGCAGCCACAACTCACAACTGGCATCCCACTGAAGCTCAGCAGATGTGAGCCTGGTCAGTACTTGGGATGGGAGACCTCCTGGGAAATCTAAGGTTGCTGCTAGAAGAGATATTAGATGGGCCAGCAGGGGGCACTCATAGACATGCAGTCTATGTGGGTCCTAATGCCCCAGTGCCCCTGGGACACTATACTGTAAAAAGATGCCATCCTTCAGATGAGACATAAAACAGAGTTCCTGACACCCAGGGCGTTGCTTGAAAAAGAGTAGGGGTGTTACCCTGGTGTCCTGGCCAAATTTCCCATTGGCCTTTACCAGTCATGGCCTCCAAATAGTCCCCATCTATGATAGCTAATGTGTGTGTGTACTATGGCTATTGTAGCATTGTAGGTAGGGCTGCACATTGGTGGTAGTGGAGGGGAGTCCCCATTACCTGTAAATCACTTTGAGTGAAGTGTTCAGAAAAGCACTATATAAGTGTAAGGAATTAGAATTAGTAGTAGTAGTAGTATTAGAATTCCTGAGAACCATTTCCAAAATGTATTCCACCTTCTTTGTCCTGGAGCTATGGCTTCTTTGTGATTCTGGATTTAGCATCCTCTTCATCGTGATTAACATTGCTGAACCTTCTGTATCTGCCAATGTATGTGTTCACACATCACATTTGCTGTTGTTAACTCACAAGTGCACGTTTCTTGAAAATTTTGTGGTTTCTTATATTAAAGTTATTGAACAAAGCAAAAGTGAAAAATGAGATCCAGCCTTTGTAACAGTTATGCCACAATCTGTCATGATGCCAGTCTTGGGCTGGGCAACTATTTTTAAAAAGAGATGAAAAAGTGTTGAATGTCTTATTTATTTCAATAAAATAATATCTTTGTACACAGCAATTTGGAATGTTCCAAATGTGTCATGCACACAAAAGTAGGGCAAAACTGAGCCAGGAAAATGCAAATCAAATCAATCTTACTCCTGTTACATCTACTGTACGGAAGTAAAATTATAAATGCTTTTTCCTGGGTTTAAATTATATAGATAACTAGATAGTGTTTATAAAAATAATATGGTTTTAGACAAAAAAAGATTTCATTTAACAACCATGTTAGATTTTCTGCAGTAGCCTCAGGAGATATTAGTGGGGCATGTAATATGTTTCTTTGAGATTTTTTAACAGAATATCCTTATAAAATATCTAGAAATCCTGGGTTAGGGATTAGTATATATGAAGAAAGTATGGAGTACTTTTAAAGGAAAACTCCTTATGAGGTACTGGATGAGGTATTGGATTTCATAGGAATCTATTTCAGATTCTCAGCTCTTCCTGTTTTATAATGTCTAAACAGTCTGGACACTTGTATAAAATTTAATCTATAGTAGCAACTACTGTAGCAGCAGCAAAAGAAATGATAAAAAAAGACTTACATATTGATCAAATAAAAAGGTTCACTTCAACATAAATCATATATTTCAATCCCATTAGTACGTTCCTACAGAGTGGGGAATAAGAACTCTCTGGCAAATCCAAAAAAATCTACCATCAGGTTAGTGCAGATATTTAGGTGATTGGGTAATATACAGCTGGCAAGCAGGATGAATTTAAGCTGAGTCATTCTTGTGTCATATCCTCTTAACATGACTAGAAAATGTTGTTGTTAACAATGGCAGGCACAATCTTATTTTAAATTACTTACTGTATAGGCCCAGGGTGACTATTCTGGTTCCCTGAGAGCCACTTGTACTTCTTCTTTCAAGTTAAGCCTTTAATTGATCTAATTACTAGTTCAAGTGGACATCTTTATTATTTTTTCAGGTCTTTTAAAGCTGATTATTTGTAATATATACTTGATGCAAGGTAAAGTAGCTATTAAACTTTTTCTCATACCAAACAGGAATGTTGTATTATTCCAGTCAATTAATTAAACATGTATTTGAAGGCTTGAATAAACAAAAACCAAGAGACTCTATGGCCTTTCATGAGTTTGAAATCCCTCCTGTGGATTGTGGTGGTAACTCCTTGCATTATTAAAGCTCCTATTCCTGTTTGGTATACAGTACTTGTATACTGTACAAGGATGGGATAGCCCTTTGCTGGGGATGGTGAGTTAAGCAGGGGAGAGTGTAACGCTTACGGCCGACAGGTACTGTGTAAAAGCGGGCTTACCAGAGCAGGTGACGTCACCGCCCTTCCCAGTAATAGCAGGACCACAGCCCCTGGGCTGTGGAGAGATCTCTCTTTGGCTCACCGGGGTGGGTCCCTGTTGAGTGATGTGGGAGTCCTGGGTTCAAGCCCCCAATGGTGTGGGGCTGACCTAATGTGGCAAGGGTGCCTGCCTGAGCCCCTGTTGTGTTATAATATGATTGTTTTTTATACAATAGTTTGTTAGACTAATTATTTTCAACAAAAATTTTGCTGAACTGAATGTTGGCTAAAAATTCATGAACTGTATTTGCCAGCCTTCAAAAATAAAAAAAAATATGGGGTAATTATTTTTTTACCACCACTGTGCAATTTCTAAAAACCTTACTATTTCTCTTCTCCATGAAACAATTTGTGTGTTCTAAGAGGTCCTGAGTTCAATTGTAGTATTGGGCAAGTACTGTATCTGTGTAGAGTTGGCACATGTTTCCATGAGTTTTCAGTAAGTGCTTCTCACCAAGCATGCAACAGTTTTTGGCAGAGTTAATTCTCATAAGGGTCTTCCAGGATCATTTCCTAAGCATGAGCAGCCTGGTGTCTCTACTTTATGAAATTATAAAGATACCCTCTGCTAACAGGGTTCATAAAAGGATTAAGATTTTGTGACTTCAATAAATGGTTAATATTGCAGTTTGCATATTCTATGGGAGCCACTGAATGTTAAAAAAATAGAATAAAACAAACAGCAACAACAAATCTTTAAATAGCTTTTGCCTGAAACAAATTGGACAGAAACCAAATTTTTGTTTTCTTCTATTCTTGTAAACAGATTTTCTTTTCACAAGAAATTCTGCAAAGTGCTCTTGAGCCTAACCTCAGGATACCTTGGCAATTGCTAGGCACTGTGAATTTAACATATCAAATCCCACACCATATAAAAAATAAACAGAAGGTACCTTTTAGCAGCAGGCACTGGGTTCTGCGCCGATTGTGCTTTTTCATTATTCTGTGAGAATGACATTACATCTACGTGTAATTCATCCTTGTCATATTCTGCTGAATAAGGATCCTGGTACACATGCAATATATGCATACTGTACATCTGTATACCTACAGTATATACTGTACTAGTGATTCCTACAGGTATAAACATGTTTACATAATAGAAAATCTGATTGTCTTACACTGTCTATGTGAAAGACAATTATAAGTAAAGTTTGTGAAAAGGGAATGCAGTTTTGGGTGATGACAGCTGATATTTCAGATATGTTCCAATTAGCCATGAAGTCATGAAGGCAGACTTCCAGCAACCCTGATGCAAAAGAGGAGAAACCTTTGCTTGTCTCTATTCCTTTTCAAACAAAAACCTGTTCAGGTTGATAGAAGTGTTTCAGACCCACACATTTTGGGAAATGGCAATTAGAGTAGCCATGCAGGAATGTTATAAGCTCCTGCCTGCCCTTTGCTTATTTGTCACAAGTGATGACAGAGCATTTTTGGTTTTGTGGTTTCCTCTCAAACCATAATGGAGCATCAGTCAGAGGGAAGGGATTATCTTCATTATGTTTTTATGATCAGGTCTTAATCTACAATAAAAAGGAAGTTATTCTTTCCTTTTTACAGTTGTAATTAAGCCATCTTTAATCTCAAATCAGAAAAGTACAGTTGCAGCCTTGAAAGTACTGGGTACTGTATGACCACACCTTGTCTTAATGTTGTACTTACAGTATGCAACCTTTCAGTGCATCTGCTCTAGTACATGCATCACATTAAGTATTCATGTAAAAACTATGGAATAATAATAACCCTGAGACTCATCTTTCACTGTTTCCTCAGTGTTGAGCCTTTATTCATTACTATACAGTATGTAGACACTGGAAAGACAAGACCGGAAAAAATATCTTGTTTCTTCATCATGTTCAGAAAACAAGAGTTTGTACTTTTATTAAATGAAGACCTAGCTACTGTATAATTCAGTTCTAGCAGAGGCATGGATTTTTCATTTTTAAGAGTGTGAACTAAGCGTGAATATGTTCAGAAGGCTAAAGTGAATATTACTTATCTGTCAGAAAGGAAAATAACGAAATAGGAAATTAGGTCTTTGCTCTTCATGCTGTGATTTGAAGCAATTTCAATTCCTCTGTGACTCAGAAAGAACATTTGTAATTTAGATGCCATGTTTATATATAATATTCTTTCATGCTGTACACTTCTAGCCTTTTAATGATTTTATATTCAAAGATCTGTTCGTCTTCCTATAGTATATGCATAGGCATTTTAGGTTCTTCTTTGTTAAAACGATGTCACACTATTTAGTATATTTTTAATATTTTCTAATTCCTCTGAACCTATGCTTTGCCATGTCTGTTTGGACTGTTTGAGGATTTTAAAATTATTTTTTGAATTCAGGATCAATATGTGGCACTCCAGTATTGCATTATGCATTAGAATTGTGAATTTACATTTACATAAGCAGTAACTTTATCTATTTGGAAAATATAAGTGGGAATTAAAAACTGTAAGTGTAGTATACATACTGAGTTGAAAAGTGGTATTTTCACAGTTATTTTTAATAATAACTGCCTTCTAGTAGGCTATATATTCATAAAGTACTACAATTTGAAAATATGTTTATGTGAAAGATAAAACATAGCATTATTGCACCAGAAGGCAGACAGAAAAGGTTGCTGTGTGTAAGAGATCTGAGACTTCCCTGCAGAGAAACTGATTATAGAAGCTTCTAGGTCCAATCTGTGTATTGCTTTATTTCTGTAAAATCAAAAGCAGGTGTAATATTAGTGGAGTGGAAAATGTCTTTAAAATGGGGCTCTAAACCTCACTCTGTTATTTGCTCTTGGAAGATTTCATTTTAAGCTCCAAGGCTCCTGGTTCCATAAAACATAACTGCATGATTTAAATAGAGCAAACTTAACGAGGCATTACCAAAAGACAAAATGAGAAAAAAAAATTTGGATAGAAACCAGATTACATATGCTTTTAGGGTATTAAGATTTCTTGAAAAGACAAAACCACAACCACAATATGTAATCACAGCAAGACCCCTGCTGCAGGTGATTAGGGTTAATGATAATTCAATCTTTGTGACACAGAGAAATTGCCCCCAGTGAAAACACCTCAGTCTGCTCCATTAGTATTTGGAGTGGGCACAGCCTATTTTGGTTTGGTTCTGTTGGCACTCTAAGAGGTCGTGTTACAATATAAATATAAAGGATCAGGAAAATCTGTATTATCACATTCTTTACCTCTCTGTATCATAATAGCAGGAGAGATATACTTTTGTAGATCTTTCTTATCTGCTGTCTGGGCCCTGTTGCACATATTTAACAGTGATCTGTAGGATTCAGTGACAATTTAATTATTTATATTGTAATTCTGTTTTAAACCACAAAACACTTTATACATTAAAAGCTGACTCTCAGCAAAGAATCTTGTGTTTAATAGCTGTAAACCTTAGAGAACAATTCAAATATTTCATTCAAAAGTAAGGCAATGTACACTACCAAGTCAAACTAGTAGAGTATGGGTCACTAGATGTTCACTAACTTTAAACACCATGCAACTGTGAAATCTATGATAAATCCTTTTGGTGTAGTACGTGCTTTCATCCTGAACTCTGATTTCTGTTTATTCTTTCTTTTATCTGTATCAATCGATCATGGCATGCAAATTGCTGAGACTGAATCGTCACATTACCCAGGTCTGCTGTTGCCTTCAGCATTGCATCACAGGCATATGCTACCAAGCTTCTTGTGAGGTCACACAATTCACATCAGTCTCCTTTTTCCACAGAGCAGCAGATGGGAAAAGCTTTGTCTTATTCTACTTACCCTTTCACAGGAACATATAACAAAGCAAAAGAAAAATAACATCTTGTGTGAATTACCTTTGTGTGGCTGGTGAAGGTCACACAAGCAAGGTTGTTTTTTGCCAACCAACACACAGTTGGTCTTAGGAGCCAACAGAAAGAAGTTGGATTGAATGGCATTTCTGCAGTTTATTTGTTCTAAAGCCATGATTTAAGAAGGTAGTCTAAGTCATTTGCATTTAAATGATATTCCACTCTTCCATTGTTACTTACTCTATTATTGTATTATGCATAATCCTTCCATTGTTAGTGTTATTATTTGTCCTGATTAGACGACTTCCCTTCCCAACTAACCATTCAAGCAAGAACACAAAGCAAACTTTTTAAAAACACGTCAATGCTGCACTTGAGTAAAGTGGTGTGCAAAACCAGAGCAGCATCAAATGAGGACTTGAGGACACTGGTAAAAGTGCAAGTCCTTTAAACAGAGGAAATACTGAGACTTTTGGGCTGACAAAAAACATAAGACTGTTTACCCAGGATTCTTCAAGAATGGTATGATGGGATTGTTTTGATAGTTAAAAACTATGAGTAAACAACTAGACAAATTGGGCATCCTAGCCTCCTTCCCTTTGTATGCATGCTCATTTGATTGGCAGCAATTTAGTTTAGACAACAAGAGAAGATCACCTAGACCACCAAATGTTGTCTCTCACTAGTACTACATTTTTAGATTAAAGTTTAGGAACAAAAAATGTTTACATCACAACTCCTAAGCCTATAGCAGGGATGTATACAGTTATTGATACCTTGTTGTTTTATAGGTGGGCGGCACAGTGGTAAGCATTGCTGCCTCACAGCACTGGAGCTTTGGATTTAAAACCAGACCTGGGGTGCTATCTTAGTGAAGTTTGTTTGTTCTCACCAAGTTCACATGGGTTTGCTTCAGATGTTCTGGTTTCTTCTCACAGTCCAAAAGTATACTGATATGTTTATTGGCTTCTGGGAAAATTGACCCTGGTATGAGTATGTGCATGTTTATGTGTTTGTCTGTGTGCCTACAATGGACTGGTGTTCTAATTGGGGTGTGCCCTACCTAGTGACTGTTCCTGGACAGAATAGGCTCTGTTTCACCTGTGACCCTGAATTGAATAAACCAGTTAGAAAATGGCTGCCTTACAGGCAAATGCTTTGAGTGCACCCCTTCTGCTACTGGCTCAACCTGACCCCCCCTCTCCCACAACTAACCAACTCTGTATTCACACACAGCAAGTTTTGCATGTGCACCAGCACACACTATTCACACACCATACTCACTTTGTTGAAAAACTGGAACCGCATCAGTGTAGGACAAAACAATACCTCAAGACCACAACCAAAACAAATACAACAAATGTGTTGCTTACAAATGTTTCACTTGTTTATTTCTTGAACTATGTGTGTAAAATAAACCACAGTGAGGCAGTGGACCTCAAGTCCAGCAGCCATTATTATTTCACCAGCTGATAGCAACATTGACTCAAAATACATTTGAAACAATCTATTTGCCCCAATTTTCATATTCTCTCTTATCTCACATTCTGCTGCCAAGTTTTGGGTCCTCAAGACTGAATGGTTAAAATAATGTCAATTAAATAATTACTGTAAATAGCCTAAACAAGAAACAAGAAATCACCCTTATGAGCATTTTATTTAATAGTTTTTAATATTTCGTTAGTTAACATTTGATAATAATCCACACTTTCATTATCTGGCTAATAGTAAGGGCCAACCCCAGGACTTCATTTATCATTGAATGATACCCTCGAAGAAGCCTTTAAGTTCAAACTCACTACAATATCATCAGTATCTATACCACCAATCATCATTTTAACTGGTGAAAAAGAGATGGAAAACCGGCAGGCTGGACATGCGTAAATGCATAAGCTAATCCATAGAACAAACTTGAGCCTGATTTTGATGTAAACAGCACAATACCTTCTCCAATCTATGGAGCAGGTGTCGACGCCCTTTGGAACAAACCCATTCCTACAAATTCAGGATCTGACTGGACATTTTAATGTCACCTGCTTAATACAGTTACATTGCGAGACCCTTCTGGATAGCCATACAGTAGATTGTGCATGGAGCCACAGCTAGGTAGATCAGTGCCATTCAGAGACAACACATTTAGTTGACAGTCACCCACTGACAGACTGTAAATCCTTTTGACAGTAAAATAAGTGATATCGGTTTAATATTTCTTTGGATGGTTGTATTAATGGCGGTATAGCACATTAGTATCTGAAATTATTATTTTATTCAATATGACTTGAAGATTTTTTTTTCTTTTTCCTTTTTTGTCACCTCTTCTCAGAATGGTTAGAAGGTGCTGACAGCACACCAGTGGTAATATCCCATTGAAAAGATCTTTCCCAGTGATCCAGACATTTGATTTTCTATGGGATGAAGTAACTCATAAATGATAGAAGATTGCACACTGAAATATGTAACTCTCTGTGTTGGCCAACCCCATTAAATCTGATTTGATTCTGTCTGCATATTCTCTGAGATCGTCTGAATCTGATAACAGCACTTGCTTTACTCATCATTTTGTCACACATTGTGCTGAATATGGGATTTGTTTGCATTTTACAGTATGTGTGTCTTTTTAAGTTTATAGAAGTTAAAAAAAACATGAAAGAAGGAGACGACCAGAACTCCCCCTCAGAAGAGACTGTCAGGGAAGCCAAACATCACCTCCTCTTTGCAACCCACATGTTAAAGAAGACTGAAGGCAGACCAGATATTGTTAAAAGGATGAATCAGAGCTTTTTTAAGCAAACGAATATGTAAGAACAGATTTTCACTGTGAAGATAACAGCCCTAGTGTTGAAATCCCGAAAAGAGATGAGAAAGCATCTGGATAATTTAAGTGTTGCTGCTTAATGGTGCTTTACTTGAAGTTTTCTCTTACCGATCCACAGTTTCACATTTGGTGACAGATTTACTTTTTTATGAGACTACCAGTGTGAATATGGACACACGGCTCGCTGGGCACATTTCATCCAGAATTTAGTTCCAGTAGCTAGGATTTCTTGTGTCAGCTACATGTCCGAGGTTTATTAGTTGCAGGGGAGTGCAACTGCAGACACTGTCTTTGACATTGTGTTGAGACAAAGTTAAAGCCTTTATTATTTAAATGGTTTACAAAAGTTGAAGGGTCCTGCCCTTCCAATTTATTTTCTTGCTAATTGTTTCAAAGACCCACAACAAGAAACCTTTGTCTTTTACTACAGTACAATATGTATAAATAATAGAATATCCATCTATTCATTTCCTAACCACTTTATCCAATACAGGGTTGCAGGGGAGCTGGAGCCCAAGGTGGGTCATACCCAGGATGCCTGTCATAGGACACATACTGTAGAGACATACACAAACACACACCAAGCTCCAGAATTGAACCCAAGGCCCCAGTGATGCAAGGCAGCAATGCCTACCACTGTGCTGCTCACAGTAGATTATATTATACATTATTCTTGGTAGGTCCTTGAAACAAGTAGTTCAACATTGAGGCAACTTGACTTCTGAGTCTTGAGTCCAGTCTTGTTAAAATGAGCAGATGTAGCACTGAAATAATGCAACCGTGCCAGGCTCGAAATAGCACAGAAACAAGCACATGAATATAGAGTAATATTGCATCTTTACTCTGTTTAGGAGTGTTCCTTTTGAATTTTAACTTGACTGTATTTTCAGTAGTCCTCTTATTCCAATCTTAAACTGTTGTTTTCTGTTCTGTTCTCAGCTTCCTAAAAATACTTTTCAGAAGACATTTAGTATGTAAAAGACATGCACATTTTATCAGTGTTGGACAGTCTTCTTCACAATAGAGTCTCAGAGTGCTGGGCAAGACCTGTTCATGTCTTCACATCTTTTCCCTAGAAAGCCTATTTAGGAAGCTGTAGTTTGCCGTGATAGTTATCTTGCAAGCAAAGAACAATCCAAACAGATACCAGATCAGTGCAAATCACTCAGAATTTAAACATGTCATAGACTCCAACTACAAACACAAATCTTGAAGATTTCAGTTAACCAAATGTTTGAATTTCGGCCACAAGGTTCCTTCCTTTCCCATAGGGAAATCCATAAAAGTGCAAAATATCATATAGAATTTTTATGACTGGGAAAGCTCTCTTTGATGGGTATATTGTTTGATATTATAGGCTGTCCTATAACGAACTGAGAGCCACTGCTAAAACTGTTAAAACAACAGGTCGTTACAATAACCTAGTCTGGAGGTATCACATACAGAATATCAATTTTGTGTGTTCTATGTTGAAAGAAATGGCTATATTTTGTAAATAATTCTAGAATGAAGAAAAAAGTAGTCTAGACATGTTTTACATGAGAATCAAACAAAACTTCTTGATCAAGGATTATACCCAAATTAAACAGTGAGGCTTTGGGATTGTGCCTATAGCCATCTTCAGTAAGTATAGATAACAGTAAAGTTCTTCTTTCCTCATAATAAAATCTCACATTTGTGAATTTTACATGAGAGAATTTGGAATCATCCCATTTTTTATGTCAGCAAAGAAGGACGATGTGTAGTTTATGGCTTTTATAGGTAATCAGCATAACACTAAAAATGTACATTGTTTCTAGATGTCTCCTAGGGGGAGCACGTACCTGTACTGTATAAGGGATTTGGGGGAAGCCATGGAGCTTTGCAGGTCTCCCCATAATCCTGTGATAAATAATGTATGATTGTACCAGGATCTGTTTGTTCAGTATGATTAATTTGATGGCCGATCAAATATTCAGTGTCAAAGGCTGCACATAGATTTAGAAGGACAAGTACAGCAGCATTGTCAGTGACTGAAGTTCACACTGATAAAAGTTGTTTCAGTGCTATGAGAAAGGTGAAAACCAGTTCAACCAATTTTTTTCACAAATATAATTTGATGTAAGGAAGCTGTATAGTTGATTGTTTTTTACTTTTGTTTTGGGGAAGAATAGGCCTATAATGCTGGAAAGAATTAAGCTCCAGGTTTGTTTTCTTGAAATGTGAAATGCTAACACACCAACCTTAAAACAATAATAGACAGGGGACTGCTATAACAATCCTTGGGGAGAGCTGTCATATCTTTTGCTCTTTGCATCCAGGATGTGCCCCAACTATCACCATTTACTCAGCTTTTGTTTTCTAGCAAACCAAAGGAATGCCCAGGACTATCTAGTTGTTCCACAGTGTTAAAAAGTCTGACAAGGTGACAAACTGCTCAAAAGATCAAGCTTGTTGCATTTTTTTAAAGAAAATTTTCTGTACTGATTTAGTAAAGGACTAGCATCCAGGAGTCCAAACCATTAGTGACTGGCCTATTTCCCCTCTGGTGGCTCATGAGCACATGGGCAAACCACAGAGGAAAGGAGAACATACTGTAGCACAATGAGCAGTTATTCACACAAATGTCTACAACACACAAAAGAAACGTCCCACCTCCAACTACCCTTCATATACCCACATAAACCTACTTGAAACCTATGTGAGAGTGTGATTCTCAATATTCAACAAATAATTTATTACCTAATTCACCACATGTGAATCTATTCACAAGTGATTGAGGTCTTAATGACCTTTAGTGGCAGGTCACCTAAAACTAATATATCACTGCTGCCCGCCCACCACTCCATTGTAATTAGATCCATCCATCCATTTTCCAACTGTTTTATCCAGTACAGTAGTTGTTCCTAATCCCGGCCCTGGCGACCCACCCACCTGCTGATTTTCATTCTAACCTACTGTACCTCAATCAGATAATTGAAACCTTGTTTGATCCAAGAAGCTGTTTCAATGTAATATTTGCATTTTGTTTTTCTAGACACAAGTTTGGGATGTCATTTTATATCATTTACAAAATACAACAGTTAAAGCTTCAACGTGTATAAGACCTGGGAACAAACCGTTTAATTTCATTTTATTGCTATTAAGTCAATAAAGGGTTTGATCGTGTAACTGGGAGTTCAGCTGGAACAGAAACCAACAGGTGTGTGGGTCACTTGGACCAGGACTGGGAATCACTGCAGTACAGGTTTACCAGATAATATAATGGTAAACAACAGGCACAAGGCAGTATACGATCTGGATGGAACTCCAGTCCATCAGAGGGCAGACAGAGACACACAGACATGCACACACTCACACCAGGGCCAGTTTTCCCAGGAGCTAATTAACCTTCTAGTACTGTACAGTATGTCTTTGTACTGTGGGAGGAAACCAGAGTGCCTAAAGGAAACCAATGTGAACAGGGAGACAACTTTACACAGATAACACCCAGGTCCAGAATGAAACCTAGGACCTCAACACTATGTCCCTGGGTTTGGATCTTATTACTAAAAGTTGTCTTGGCAGGAGGGTGGTGGGACTTTGAGAACTGTTCATTTTACATTTGAAGATTTGCAGTAAGAAATTTTACCAAATTAAATTTTCTTTTTAGAGTGGAGCTCACTTATCACTAATAACCTTTCAATATCTGAAAAATATCACAGATTCTCACAGTTAACACAGTTAATTCCAAAATTGACCCAACAGGATATTTTATCTTCCGGAATCTCTCAAATAAGTCTATGGTATGAGTTTTTTTGTGACGATGTTTGAATAATACATGTTGACAATGAAGTTATGTGAAAAAATGTCATTTCAGCAATGGAATTTGAGAACACAGGAAAAAAAAACCTGTCCATGATGATGACTAGAAGTGGTGTCATTATTCAAAATAATGAATACCCATGGTAAATAAGGAAGAGGTGACAAGTGTGAAGAAGATAACCAACTTATCTTTAGAGATCACAATGCTATATCTCTGGTTTAGCTAGAGGCTGTAAAAATGACAACTAATGGAGATTAAGAAGATTTCAAAATCTAAGATATTTTTTTAACTTATGGCTGTAAAGGTAGTCTTGATATATTACTGATAATGTCACCCAAATAAACCAATCGGTAAGCAGAGTTTAAGCAATACAGCCTCATGAACAAAGCCTGTGCTACAGTTCTCTGAAAATTTAAAAGCAATGTCACTTCCCTGCATGGTAGTTAGATCAATAAAAAGTTCATTAAAAATAGCCTTCCACTATGGGTTACAAACACTATTAGATTAAATCACCATCCATAGAACAACAAATAATTTTAAAAAGTGCATTACAGTGTGATATTACATTTAACATAATTGTTTCTAGCTGTGAATTTCAACAATACAAACATTTAAAGTATATTAACAATTCCATAAATAAAAACCTTTCATGACTTCCAGTCATTAATGAATAAACCCAATTACTGTAGAAATATATATATATCTATACTGCATGCAACATATTACATACTGTAATTATTACTGATATCAATATTGCATTTAATCTAGATATTTATAGAAGGATAGAAACAATTGGTTTTCCAGATTCCACAACAATTAAAATAGAACAGTTAGATAAATAACTACATGAGCCTAAAATGAAAAAGCTTTAAAGAAATAAAACTTATTGCCCTAATGCTACCTTGCTATGAGCAAGACAATTCATTAGAAAGAGCATAGTAGAATCAATCTGAAGAATTTTCTACCTTCTTTGGTGTCAGGAACTGAAAAAGATAAATTAAGCCCTGCAAGACATGGCATGCTGACTCCTTCCAATAAAACAGACTTCCCAGATACCCCTGACACTGCTCTGGGTATAACAAATGTAGTACTTAAAAACTTGAGAAAGAACACTGCTTTAGGAATTATATGAGTTAGTAAGTGAGGTACTGTAGTAATTCCTGAGTTTTATTCACTACAGTGTGAGTCACTACTGTCACAGTAAGCATTGATATATTACTTATAATGTAGCCTAAATAAACTAATAAGTAACCAGAGTTTAAGAAGCTTTATCCTATAAATGGATCCTGTGCTATATATTTCTGAATTTTGCAGAATGACACACTCTGCACTGCAAAGTAGCTACAGTAGATGACCTAACGAAAGATTACCTAGCTATTGTTCACCCACGACTGTGTGGTCAGACACAGTTCCTACTCCATCCACAAATATGCTGATGACACTACCATTATTGGCAGAATCACTGCTAATGATGAGACAGCCTATAGGGATGAGGTCAGGAACCTCGTGGAGTGGTGCATTGAAAATAATCTCTCCCTCAATGTCAGCAAAACCAAAGAGCTGGTCATCAATTTTAGAAAGCAGGGCGGGGACCATACTCCTATCCACATCAATGGTGTTGCTGTAGAGATAGTCAGCAGGTTCAAGTTCCTGGTTACCCTTATTACTAATGCTTTAACATGATCCCAGCATGTAACTGGAGTTACAAAGAAGGCACAACAGCACCTTTACTTCCTCAGACAGTTGAAAAAAATTGGTCTATCTTCAACTGTCCTTACAACATTTTACAGGTGCAGTATTGAGAGTGTGCTCATGTGTGATATTACAGTGTGGTTTGTCAGCAGCTCATTGTTTGACTGGAAGGCGTTACAGGTCAGCCCAGTCCATCATTTGAGTACAGCCCCCCCTCTATTTCAGATATTTTTACAACTCGCTGTCTCAGGAAGGCCGGTAGTATTGCTAAGGATACCAGTCATCCTGGTTTCTCATTTTCCTCCCCACTTAAGAAAAAGATAGTTACTTTTTGTAACGGTCAAATCCTTCTCTTTAGTAACAGGTCTGCAAAGCTTCTGAGAGTTACAGTAGTAAGTACAACTTAAGTAACTTTTTAATGTTTTTTTCTTTTACTTTTTTATATGTTAATAAAGTTATGAAAACCAAAACACCCTATTTTCATATAGTATTGCAGAGCTACTAGCATGGCAGTATGATTCATCACAAAGGCATTTTCCTGTCTGTCATCAGATACAATAATGCTAGACATATGCTTGGGGTCTTGATGACTAGGGGTCTATGGGAAACTCTTTTACCAGTTAATAATCTTATTGTTTGTATCCAAAGTAATATCTAACATCTACAAAGTTTAAAAGAATTGTCCATTCTACATAAGTATTTTACTCAAATTTTCAAACTAGCAGAACATTTTCTCCAGTTTACTTTTTCTTAGTAAAAAATTAGTTACTGTACAGTACATTCTAAAAGTATTCCTGCCAAAACAGTCTTTTTTCCCTTGTTCTGGTCTAACACTATGAAAAATGGTTCCAGTTACTCTACCAATTTGCAAAACAGTTTTTGAACTACAGCGAAAAAAAAAACGTTGAAAAATTTTCAAAGCTTAATTAAAAGGAAAACCATGTAATTAAATCATCATCAGTCATTTTCAATGCCCTGTTGGTCACAGGGTTACTCCAGAAATCCCTGCTTTCTACATCTGTGTCCTTCTTGTCTTTAGTCTATTTTTCAATTATGCATGTTGCCATGGTGTAAAGGCAGCAAATGTCATGTGATGAGGGTGTGAAAAAGTCCTTCGTCACAGGAGGATACATCTCAAAACTGTGTGGAAATCCACATACGTCTGGACACTTAGTTGAAAGACAAGACCTCTCTTTTGTCAGATCAAATTTGAAATCCTCTTACTGCTATGATAAGGCTGCATTGTAAAAAAAAAATATTTTTACTGTCATTAAGAACAAAATAAAAAGTTGCATTTGGAAGTACTCTGATACTGTACAGCCTTAAAGCAGCCTTATTGTTATACACCAAGCTGGTGGCATTTTGTTTAACACATTAAAGTATAATTTGTGAAAGCTGGCCACAAACAGAAACGTATTCAGCTGCAGTGCTAGGTTGAAAAATACATCCAGAAATGTAATATTTTTCTTATTTTTATCTTCTCTTTCTAATAGTTTCTTCAAAACGAAGTCACTGAGAAGCATTTCTCTGAAAGAAAGAGAAAATGAATTTTGATTAGGGACTGTTTTCTGTCATTTAACACATTTTAAAAGCTTAATTTTCCAAAGTCTATAAAAAAAGGTACTGGGAAGTTAAGGTCTAAGGAGTTTAAATACTCACGTTTTGCAGTTTAATTAATAAAGAGTTTTCAATCAAACATTAACAAGTTGTCATATTATAAAAATGACCATATACTGTAATGACAAAACTGTTTGTATTAATTTAACCATATATTGACTTTCTACATTGTGGGCACTGTACTGCAGATAGTTTACTAAGGTCTTTAATTATATTGAAAGCTTCCTTCCATCTCTCTTGCTGGTAATTTTTCCAGTAATAAGATTAATGCCTTTACTCTGAGCTAACATCCCTCACCTCAGATTAGATTTGCTGCTCTTTTGTAAAATTGAACAAAAGCCACAACGTTTTTTGTAGTACAAAGTGTGAAATACCCAACCATCCAAATAATGTCTCACTAGTGCCTCAGCAGTGCCTGTTTGAACTAGTATTTATTTAATAAGCTTTTAAAACAATATTGCTATTGATGCTACAGGAGCACAACCTTTCTCCTTTATATACCCTTTCACAAGCAGTCAAGTTAATTAATTTGATTAATCAATTTTCCTATGGGATTAATAAAGTATTATTTATACAGAAAGTATAAATCACTAATCCTTATGACAACACATTCCAGTCAATGCAGGGCAGCATACTGGAATTTTTTCCCATCTCTCCGCTAGTTTCAATTAATCAATCAATCTCTTCTTATATACCACCTTTCAGACACCACTACTACAAATTAGTTCATAGACAAAAGTTATCCAATAGGTCATTTGCAATTAGTTAAATTACTCGGTGTCCTTAGCCATATTTGTTCTTCTTTTTCTATTTTTTTGCTTTTCTTACATTTGTGAATGGGGCATTTTAACATCCATGCTTCGTGGATCTTTCCTTCTTTTAATCTAGAAATAAGCAAATGACTCAAAGGAAACCTGCGATGGTACAAGTAATGAATAATGACATTTCTTTTTATTGTGGAGAAAACATATATGTAGAAAATAACATGTCAATGCTCTGAAGTCATGTGACAAGATAACACAACAAGAGTGCAGTTAATAAGTTAATAAAAGATAAACGCAATAAACAATGCATTGTTCATTAGTTGTACAGAGCTAATAAACCAGCTTCTTGGAAATGATCATTTCCCATACTTTTTATGAAGTGTGTACAGTTTTTCTTTGGAAAGGAGGGATTCTCTCCAGCTCCATGCTTTTGTTCTTTCTAATTAACAACTTCAGTACTATTTAAAAACCATGCAGCACTCCATACCTTCTACCACCTTTGACAATTATATACATTCCAATCACTCTTCCCTAACTAATGAGTTTTCTGGTGCAGGTGTGCCAGAGCAAGCACAGCAGCAAAACCAAAATCAGTAAAAATGAATAATCATGATTCTTACCAGAGGGCGCTGCAATTTGTGCAGAACAACACTGAAAAGCAAGGTAGAAGAACACAGACATACTGTATGTGACAACTGTTTAACAATCAATCCCTGACCCGACTCTGAAGAGGTCCCACTACCTGAGTGACCCTTTGTAACTGACAGGTTGCCACAGGCAAAAATAGCCCCAGATTTATTGGTTCCATCCCAGCAAACATTAAGAAAACAGCCATTCTTGTGAGTGTCAGCAAGGCAACTTCTGTAGCAGTCAATAATGAGTCAGGGGTAAGAGATCAAGTCAAATCCATTGCTGGGCTAAAGTATCAGAAAAGAGACTGTTCTACCCTCCAAGCATTTACCACTAATATTGCAGTAGGTTTAATTATAATATTGCTCTCCTTTTATAAAGTTCCACATAATTTAAACTGCAAGTAACTGTAAACTCAACTACCTAAAACATCTTCTCTAACATTATTGCTCAGAGCTATGCATGTTAATTTTATGGTAATTTTAGCCTGATTTGTTACATGACAGATATATATTTAAAGATTCTATGTGTCATATGCTTGAGCTTTTAAATCAGCTGTCTGGAACCCACTAACTGATTGGAGAGATTCCAGACAGCAAGGGAAATACAATCTCTTTCAATAAACGTTTTCACTTACAGTTGTGAATTCTTGTTTCCAAAACCAGAGAACCCACACAGTGTGTAGGAGAAACCTACAGTATATTTGTTTTGCATGCTTCAAGATGTGCCACTGTAATTCTTAGTGAAGTCAAATAGTTGGCATTATATAAGAGATACTGTAACATTAATTGTAGTGGTTCTTTCATATATACTGTAGCACCTGTTGCTGAAATTCAGTAAGTTCCACATTCCTAAATACACTAGACACATTATCCACACAAGTAAGACACTTCATGATGAATATCCACACATACATTGTAAGTGTACAATTTTCCTTATTGTACAGTATGAGCATCTGCATTCTAAATGAATATCTGCAACAGGTACTGCAAGATGATCAAGGAAAATCTCCCATATTGATATAATACAATTGTTACATTAACATTCTATCAGATCATCTACTGTAAATCTGGTATGAATGGTACTCATTTAGAAACATAAGTTTGGATTTCTGTTTCTAAAAAAGATTGTGCTCTTTAGACAAATTTGAAAAAGAACTTTACTTGTTAAAACCCATGTGAACATGGGGAGAACAGGCAAACTCCAAACACATGGCAGCCCAGTTTAGAATTGAACCTAGAGCCTAGAGAGAGATGTGCGTAACTAGCCTCTAACCACCATTACTGGTTTTTACAGATCTTTAATGCATGTACTGTAGACAGAGAGAAAGCGAGTAGTCACTGTTCAGTTATGTTTGTGTGTGCTTTGATTTCTGCTTGCTGTTAGTTTTGTGGTATCATTTTTCATGTTTATGTTATCTATGTATAAGGCTATTTATTAGTAGCACTATCTGCTTATTTCAAATAAGTTTCAGTGTTTAAGGCCAAGCAGGTGGTGCAAGCAACACCATTGTACACCGTTGTACACACCATTTGAGCACTAACCTAAGCATGAGTCTTCAGGCATGGTTTGAGGCTTTTTGTCCAATGGCAGATGCCAAGTGTTCTTTAACTGTATGACAGTATGCATGCACTGACAAACTCCTGACTCTCAAACCAACCCTATTTACCTACCTCATCTTTAATGATTTTCCTTTTCTGGGCCTCCATTCCTGTGCATAAAATGCACAGAGATGTATTCTACCAAAATTAGCAAGTCTCCCAGTTATATAGTAGAAGAATTGTACTTCATTAAAATGTCTGCATCCACAAATTAATAGTCTTCTGCATGAATGTCCACATCAGGCCCTGTATGATGATGAACAAGGCCAAGCTAACACAACATTTGTGTCTGCTTTATTTTATGATTGGTTTTGTATTATATTATCACCCTGTCCAGGCTGCTTATTTCATTATTCATTTAATTACTAGTAGGGCATTTTAGCACAGTAAATGATTTTATAATTAACTCTATCCACACATACAGAATGTAAGGCTCCCGCAAAGCATAGTTCAGGACCCTATGCAGATGGTATAATCCGGAAGTACAGTAAGTGGAGAAAGACATCTGGGGAAGGTACAGCAGGATTAGAGGGGTAGACAGACAGGGGGGCTTGATGATAGTGATCTGGTGCTTGGGGAACGTGGCAAGGGCAAACGGGTACAGACAGTCCAAAGGGAGGAATCCGGGGTGCAGTCCAAAAGTTAAAATCCGGAACATGATCCGTTACCAAGGGTAATGAGGCCAGGCGCGCCGAGCCCCGGACTCAGATGGTCAGGACGGCATGATAAAGCCTATGCCATCAGGTCTCTCCTAGACCCGCTGGTAGGTGGGATCCCGGACGTCCATCTCCCAATGCTGAGCCGGGAATAGTGAGAGCACCAGGTTTCAATAAGAAGACAAAACAGGAGCACAAAATCAACTAAAATATGAAAGGGTTGGAGTGCCCTTAAGAAGAGGGATGCCTATTGTGATACAGAATCTTTTTCCTTAGGTAATATTTTACTTTACAGTAGGAGGAGCCACCATTTACATTGAATGAAGGTCCTGACTATTGGTTCATTAAAAGATCATGGCACTGTTCATAAGTGTAAGGATATTAATTTTAATGTCCTAAATACATTTCATTTTGAGTTTGCACAATCTGCTTCAAATACTATACTCTCTCATCATTGGCCACGCTGTGTCTTCCTGTCTTTCTTGCCTTACTGTCTTTTTAGGTCAAAAGATGAGATGTCTTCATATTGGCTACCAACAGAATATGGCTGTCTAAAAGAACTGTTTTCCCCTCTTTATATAATGTATAGTAAACTATTTACTACCATACTTCTACTATATCATGTGACCTTGAGGTTGTAAACACATCTTCTCCTTGTTTTTCTCTCACAGGTGTAAAGAGGGGTACCAAGGAGTGCGTTGTGACCAGTTTCTGCCGAAGACAGACTCCATCTTGTCTGACCCAAGTATGACACTTACAGTTTCCTTGTCTGACAGGTGGAAAGGAATACCTACTCTTCTATAACTGATTTAAAGATAGAAGTCTTGGAAAGGCTGGGGATAGCAACATTTTCACTCCTAGTCTATTAAATGTTTTCTATGTTTGGTTTGATGTCGAAATTGGTCTTGACATTTTACCTTTGTAAATATACTGTATACTGACCAGGTCCCTTTGCATACACACATATACACAAACACGCTATAAAAAAGTGAAAACATCATCAATATTACAGAATAAGGTGTTCATGTACAGTAGGAATACGAAAATAATATTTCCTAGCATAATACACGAAACAGCTAAGAAATGGAAGACTTAATACATTCTGGTTAATGATAACCCATCCAGCCAAGTTCAACATGTTTTTTGTTACTGAAAAATTGATACAAATACACTGCCTCAAAAAGTTGCAAAACTGCAGATGGGATTCACGTCTTCACACAATTAATGTTAAAGCAGGATAGTGCCAGGTGTGAAAAACTAATAATAGGGGAGCACAGGAAGAGTTAATTTGCACAGGTCATCTTCTGTTCTGTTCACTAAAACCCAGCCTCAAAGTTTTTACTTACTACAACTGTAAAAAAACAAAACAACAAACTGACCCTACAATGCAGCACATTCTAGCCAGAAAATTCCATGTAATACAAAATGTGGAAGACTGGCTTTTGGCAAGTTACACAATCCCAGTCTCTGGTTTCTGAATGTTCTTGTTCATTGAATACTTCTTATTTCCTATTTACTTTCTGTTCAGTTCTTCAGTATTGAGCTGCAATAATGCCAAATAACTTTATGAGTACCCAAGCCCACAATTCACAATTTTTTCCTGTTCCTGTTCACTTTTCAAACCAGCTGTGGAAAATCTGTTGCATCACAGCACGGCTGTTTTGTGATTTTTTTAAGCAAATGGTCTAATGTAATGAACACAAAACATTTTAGATCAACTTCATTCCACTTTGCAACCAAACATTGTTTTTCAACAATGGAGACATTGTGATCCATTGCAGCTTGGCACTAGAACTACTCCATTATGCTACTGTCAAGATTGTGACCTATCATTACCCACTAGCTCCACAGTCCAGTTCTTTGCCACTCTCATTACTAACCAGGAATTTGCTTTCTAAAAGTAGAAGGTTCTGCCGGGATTTCATTACTAAGGCAAAAAACCATTGACATTCACTTGCAGTCTGCAGGCCCACACAGAAAATTCCAAACCATTCCTGTGAAAAAAACATTCCTGCTCATCTGAAATCTGCAGATATCAGATTTTTTGGCTTTTTTCATATTGCTTTTGCAAAAAATATTAATGTCGAAAAGTCTATAAAAGGAATTACATCTCAAACAGAATTACTTCTCCATCCTTATTCACTCAGACAATGCAGGCCAGAACCATACCATATTTCCACCAGAATATACTGTATCCCACTATTGCAATCATGATGCTTGTTCTTTTCACATGATTTATTAGACAGCTAAGAAATTCACAAACTCCCACAGAAACCTGGGGGCTTCCATATGACTCAACTTTTAAATGCCTCTTTTTATGGAGCAGGTTGAATCTTGCAATCCGGAGATCAGTTTTTCAGATCTGGACAATGTCATCTGCTGGGTTGTGACTGAGATTCCGCAAGTCTGAGCAATGCTGGATGGCTTCAAGATGTGCAGGAATTTCATTACCATGGCAAAAAATGTATTGCAATTTGCTTACAATCCGCAACCAGATGCGGTTTCAGTGTTATCTGAAAGGCTGCATCAGTTCTCCACCCAATGCTTGTCTCTGTTATTTGCTTTTTTGGTTTTTATGAAGCCTTCTGTATGTCTTATTCTGGTAAGATTGTTGCAGTGTATGCAGAACTGATTAACAGCTGGAGTCTTCCAAATTACTAGGGTAGAAAAAAAAAGCTAATTCCAGGCTCATGTTGATCATTTGGTTAATACTAGTTAACTGATCCAATTTTCCTATATATAGAAGTTAGGTTGTCTGCTTTGACAATATGGTTAGATAACTTGGTGCAGTTGTATCAGCTAACTAATTATAGTTTATACTTTTCTACAGAGAGAGTTTTCAAATGATATAATATCTTTAAGCTTTTTCTAGATTGTTTTTAATAACTGGCCTGAAAATATGTATAAATAGGCTAGAGCATCATAGGAACTTCCCACTGTCACAAGGAAAGTTTGCTTTGTTAAAAAAATCACGGAATGAAAACATTACTACAAATAAAGGCAGATCTGTTTAAAATTCTGAGGTACTTTTCATTTCCACCATACATCAGTGACACTCAATATGCTCAATATGCCTTCTCTCTTATCTTCCTCATTTGGTGTACAAACAAGGCCCTGTAGCTAGGAAACAAAAACACAACAATGAAACACATTGCAAAATGCAGCAGCAGTCATTGAGCTAATTGCAAAACCCCATCCCAGCAGAGAAGCGTAGCAGAGTGCTGTGTAATTACCTGACGTGTTGTCAAATCAGAAGCAAGCTTTTCAGTCTGACAGAGCTGGCCAAGGACCGATTGCATGCATCTGATTTTGTTTTCTTTGTATTCCAGCTGCTGTGTCATTTTTTCCTTTCCCCAAAACCTCTGCAAATTGTGCCCTTGGGTAAACCAGCTCTGCTAAACAAGAGCCATTGCCTTCAGAGCTTACAAAGACAGCCCAGACCCTACGCTTTGCATGACAGCTCAACTTTTTTATTTGATTTCCATCTTCACTGATATAGAGCTAGCTTTCAAATGAGGAAGCATTTGCCAAAAGCAAAGTTCACTGGCAGGCTAACTCTGTTTTTTCCAAGGGTATGAATATGCCAGCACTCAGGGAAAGTTGTGCTGGCAAACTGAGTTGGACAGTTTAACCCTTCAACATGGGATGACAAGCACCATCATCATAAAGCAGGTCAAGTCAGGCAGGCTCAAGTGCTGCTGTGTAGTGCCCCCTGGGGGAAAAGCTAGCATGCAAAATGTTCCACTTAACAGAAAGCACTCCAACATTCTCCTGGGATCTTTGCATCTTAGACAGCCTTCAGTAGTCTGAATACAGCCATCAAAAGCCAGTAACTCAGTTTGAAGTATGCAGTAGCTTTCAATTTCTCTTTTATGAGAAATTGCTTGGTTTGGGAAATATTTCTTTACATACCCTGCCATACTTAACCGCCAGTTTCTCAGTGGAGACACTAATTTGTGAAAACATGGTCTGCCAGTGCTGTATTAGTGGTTACAAGGGAATAATGAAGACAGGGTAAAATTGTTTTCACTTCCAAAAAATGATTTAAAGTTCCAGTGGGAAATGTTTGCTAAAATGCAAAATCCATCTTTTTCTCTAAAGGCAAATTCAATTATTTGTAGTCATCACCAATGAAGGTCTGTATATACACTATACTGTACAAACAGTACCGTATATGCAGATACTTATTCAGCTTAAAGTAATGAAGTATTTTAAGAAAGGGTTTTCACACATAAACTTAAATATTAAATACATGTTGGATAGTAAGAATAAGCCTCGACTATCCGTCTAGTGGATTCACCTACAGTATTTAAAATTAAGGTTTACGTTTCCTGAAATTCAGTTTTTTATATTTGCCTTGTAACATACACACTTACATGAAATGTATTTGTAATGTAATGTAATTAAATTAATATAGTTTTTTTTCAGATATAAATAAGATACTAAATTTGAACCCCACAATCCTAGAACCTGACCCTGACAAGCCTTTCATACTTCACTAACATTTACACAGTATGGAATTGTTTTAGCAATATATTTGAGGAAATGTTAATGTACAGGATAATAAACTGAATGTAAAGTACAATTATTTTAAATTTCTGAGATTTACCGGATGTGGTGATATGTTTATTTTATTTTAAATAAATACATAGCTAGTTAAAAAGCAGCTTAACTTCCTATGAATATGGATATTGCTGTCCTCTGTTGACCTATACAGTATGTTTTATACTGTAGGTGATGATTTTTCCCCTTCTACAGTGCCTCATCGCAGATACACAGATACTTAAGCCACAATTTCATCTGCTATAAATTACAAACCAAATATGTGGCCTTGCCTTGTAATAACAACAATGGACTTGCACATGGTATTGTCATGGTATGTCATGATAAATTATAAGAGTAGCTGACCACGCAAATAATACCAACCAAAGAGGAATGTAAAGTCCTACAACAGCTAAAATGAAGTAAAGGAGTAAAATTGCTTTTATTTTCGACTAACTAGCAATTAGTTTTGTAATTATGAGTAAATTCTTTTAAAACTTTACAAAACGTAGGCCCTTGTGTTGTGTGTTGCTAAAATATCTAGATATACAGTTATACTGATATACGGCTTTGTCACCTGTCGATAGAAACTGCAGGGATATTTTTTTTTACCAGCAGGTCTGTTTCTGTCAAATGACATTAAACCATGATTTTTAAACACTGCTTTCAACATCTCCAGGAATTGTTTAGATTGAGCAGCCTATTTGTAAGGACTTGATTGTGCTTCTGTGTTTTGGAGAGCTAATAAGCAGGGATTACTGAAACATATTCTTATCTCTCTCTTTTGTTTAATCTTTTTTGTGCTTTTACAAACAAGTTCTTGCGACACCCTGCTGTATATGTAAAGGAAACCACTGTGGTAGCCTGCTAGAGTGCAGATGAGAATTGTCAAGAAAGGGGGAAGCCATCTTATTCCATGCCAGAGTGCTCTAAAAGCTTTTTGTAACTGTTTGATTAAAAGATCAATGAATCAGAAGTCAAGGGAGTGGTTTAACCAGTAAAGTCCTCTGGCACGAGAGCTGATCAGGCTCCAAAGTCTAAAGAGTGCAAAAGTTTCAAACAGGATTTATTTTACTTGTCCTGCATAAGTGACACCTACCATGTCACCAGAGATTTAAAATGAGAGCTGTGCCCATCCAACACTTAGGTTTTTTATTGGGTTATTCATTGTGAAGAAGCAGAAAATAATGACAACGGACATTTAAAAAAGCTTGCAATCTACAATCCTTTTTCTGCCTTTAGTAGAGCTGATATGCATTGATTGAAATTTGCTGATTCCAAACTTTGGCAGACATACTGTACAGTAAAAAGAAAAATATTTCAGTATTTCCACATCTGAAGTTGTCGATTCAAAATCCGAATAAAAAGTTGGCTTAGACATAGATGATGATGATAATAATAATAATAATAATAATAATAATAATAATAATAATAATAATAATAATAATAATAATAATAATAATAAACAACTTTATTTTATATAGCCCCTTTAATGGTGGCTTCTCAAAGAGTTTTACAGAAATCACGATCACAGCATCTGATTCTGGATACTGGTCCGGAGGTGCTGCAGCCCATTACGTTTCATAATGTAAGTCGATTTAAAACTCCAACTCCCAAATTGGGAAATGCAGATAAACTGGTTCAGTTAAATGCCAGTAAATAGTGGCAATTAAGAGCCGGGATGTAATGAAGAACTGTAAGCACATCTGCTCACTAGGACCAGGCTGGGTTTCCCTGCCTTAGATGGAAAGAATCATAGAGCTCTTTTAGTAATGTGACATGTATTTTTTGTATGGAGTGTTAAAGTCGGTGCTTTATAAACACACAGGTATTGAAAGAAACATTTAGAAAAGCAATACTGTACTGTATATTAGTAAGACATTAAAATACTTCCATTGAATTGCAATTTAAACTTACTACATTAACTTTAAGTTTTTTTATAGAGTACCTTTAAAAGTAGAATCTCAAAGCATTTTACAGTAGGTGTAAAAAAGAAAAATCAGTTATAAGAATAGCAGAATAAATGCATAAGAAACACAAGCAGAAAGGGTCAGCAGAAGATACAGTACATGGTCATTAGAAAATTGAGCAGACAGACACTACTTAAATAATCAAATAATTAATTAAATAATTAATTCTTATTTTAATTATTTTGTTTTTTATTGGGCTAATTGGATTTGACAATGGTTAGAGTTTCAAACATATAATCATTCACAGAACACCGCGCTGCCATGAAGTTTCTGCAAGTAATACTCAACACTAGCTCCAGTTAGGCTGCAGGTGCTGAGACATGGAGGGCGCCTGGCAGCTAATTTTGACAAAGCAAGGCCTGAGGACACATGGCTTTTCCAATAGGCAAGTGGGTCAGACTCTTCTTAGAAGGTCTGTTACTTGCGTGGGAGCTGTAGCTGTAGTTCTCTATACTCTACAGGGCACGTGATGGGCCGTGATTGTCAGGAACTGCTATGGATACCATGCATCCAGAGAGATTTGTTCACAGGGGAAGAATCTTCTCAAGAGATGTCTGGAAGGCAGCCATCAGCGGGGCATTGTACTGTTCTGTAGATTTAAGCTCCAACAACAGTGATGATAGGAATGACATACCATAGCTAGAACTAATTTTGGTTGAACAGGTTTTTGTAACAGTAGTTTGTTTTGTATTTAAAAAATGGATTTCACTCCTACAAAGGAGACAAAGGTCTGTTTATTGATTGCTGAGGGTATTTTCTATGAATGCAGCACTGTTCCATTTTAAACCTTAAAGCTGACTAGTACTTGTTTCTATTATAAACAATTACTGTATTCTTACAATTTATATTGTGATATTACTATTAAAATATTTTCAACCACTGGTTATTTGAGTAACATAAATATAAAACACACACACCCTCAAATGGATAAAAAGTCTTCAGGTTGTTGAGCTCTTTATTTTGCTGACCTCTTAATTGAACAAACATATTGCCTCGTTGAACCTAAGTTTTTTTGGATATATACTTAACAGTTGGAAATCTTAAATCACTTTTGAAATGTAATAATACTGTTATCCATTAAGATGTTAAGATATTGAAAACAGTTAGAAAGTTCCAGTGAATACTGAATACTGAATACAGTTAATGGCTACCTTAAGGCTAATAATGAATTTCTTAAATGAAAGCTTAGCTGCAATGAAAACCAGTAGGTGTGTGGGTCCACAGCAATAGAGTTGGGAACCCCTGGTCTAGTATAGGAGTCTGCATCTTCAGTCTGGTTAACCAACAGTAACTTCTGGCTTTCAGTCCTGACCTGTGAGTAGACAGGTTATGTACTGTATATACTCCAAGTGTTAAAATAGACTCATTGTGGTTGAGGATGTTTTCTGAGGAAAATACTACACATTTGTAACAGATGAGTCAGACGGGTGGTGGGGTGTGAAGTGTAGTGGTGGGCCCTCCAAAACAGCCCTGAAAACACCTTTCTTCTCTTTGTAAATAGTAATCAATAATTGTGTGTTTGTAAAGGTTTAGTATGTCAGAATATGCACACGGGAATACTTAGTGAAGTGGATATAAAAAGATGTTTTTATATTTTGAAGTTAATAAACCAAGGTTGGTAAACATGAAATTTGGAAGCGGATATTTCTGCACAACAGTAGTATTGTCCTCTGTATAGTTTTCTCCTGAAGTCTTTTGTTCACTTTACATTTATATTCAGTACACTAAAACCAGAAGTACCATGTGAATCTTGATATATTTCGGTGTAAAGCTCCTCATATTTAAGACAGGCACGGTATCTTCCACAATGTTTATTAACTTAAAAACTCGACATTAAAGCAGTTAACATCAATAAATAGTCAACTGTTTGAGTTACCTATTGAGAATGTCAAGTATCAACATTTCCAACAGGCCATTTAATAATTTATGAAGGTATTTCAATCTTAATAAATACCTGACCTGCTTGAAAAAATATTTACATACTGTTTTGTTTCAATTCATTGATCAAATGAAACTTACTTGAAAAAGAGTAATTTCAAGAAGTTAACTTGAGTTTTAAAGGAAGATTTCATTCTTAGACAACATGCGACAAATTACTTTTTTTTTCAAAATCATTTAATGCTAGCTTTGAGTTATCAAATAATTAATTTGTCCTAGGCCTGGTAAAAATGATCTTTGATGGCTCATTACCTTTTGAAAAATGTTCTGTTAAAAGAGGCATATCCAACTGCTTATTGATGAAAGGTTAGTAAAGTCAAGGCTCCACCATAATAATTAGGCTGCTGTCTGTTACAGTTACATATTTATGAAGTGTTTACAGTATTACAGCAACTTTACTTATGATTAAATATTTGCAAGTAATAACTACTTTCCGCAAATCATTTTAAATTTTCTTCAAAGAAGTTACTTGATGCAAACTGTCTGCTGTCTGTTTTTAATACTTCCTCCAATATATATTTAATTGCTTTTTGATAAAAAAAGTTAAATTATATAAATCCCATAAAATCCCATGTATGGTTATCACTGTGTCTGCGCATACGTGCTGTCCTTCAGAGTTACTAAAGTAGGTTCATCATGTCAGATGTTTGGTTTTATCAGTCAGCTATATCCTTTTCATATCATAAACCATCCTTTGTAATTTAGTTTTGCTCTTGGGAACTATAAAAGAGCAGCTGTCTATCTGAGCTGCCCTTGTCAGTTTAAGCCACTGGAGGCTGTGCTAAGGACAATTTAGAGAAGGAAGTAATTGAAGGCATTTGCACACAGGTGCAACAGAAGGAGCTGCTGCAGTTTTTTCCAATTAGGTTTTACTTTAAATTGGCAGAGGACACAGGAGAAGGGTATCTTTGTGAAGACCAACTTTGACTCAAAGCAATACTTTTGGCACTGAAGTGAGTACTGAAAGTTCAGTACTCTTCATTTGACTTAGAATTCACCCCCACAAAATACAGTTAAATAGTACTGGTATCTCCTAGTGGGTAGAGAATGAGAAAATAGGTTAATTCTAGACAAGTGAAGGGAGAAGCATGGTTTGCTTTCCTGATGGACACATCATATACTGTAGCTACTGTACCCTCAGTGAGCCCCCTCTCTGAGGATCCACTGGGCCATGAGGTGAGAGCTTTAGGGTGGATCTGCTGGTGCAAACTGTTGTGGTTCTGACAACAATAGGAAATAAGCAGGCAAAGGAGGTTATGGACCAGATTAGGGAGGGAAGGTGATTATATTACAAGGTTGGTCTGGTCTCAGACTGGCCACAGAAAACCCTGCATCTTTATATTCCACTCGACTAAAGGGTGGATAGGTGTTCCTCCACTACACTCCACTACACTGCTGGGGGACCTGCTACAGTCAAAAAAACTCTTACGCTGTTGAAGTAAACTAAGAGAACTATTTTTTCCTTACCTAAAAGTAAAGCAACAAATGTGTGCCACTTTCAGTGTTTGGGGGGAAAAAAGGCAGCAAAAAAACAATATTTAGAATAAGAGAAATACAGATAATTTTAGCTTTTCCGTATTATACAAAGGCTTTGCAATATTTTAGTAAGTCATGGGAAATTAAAGACATTCCTACAAAATGTAATTATGGGAAACAAATTGACAAAATAATTGAAATTCATCAAATTAAATGCCAAAGCCGAAGCAACTGTTTTCAGAATTAAAAGATATTATGATCTGCAAGCAGCTCAAAGCATATGTTATTTGAGAAGTCTGGTGTAGTGCTGTTGTACCTCATGTCCTCTTATGAAAAGTAGGCAATGAACATCCCAAGAGAAGAAGTCTGAGCATGACAAGGAAAAAGACTAGTGGGAAACATTTATCATTGCATGAATGTCATTTCAATCTTTGGTAATTGGTAAGCATTGAAATTAGATTAAATCTAACACATTTTTCTCTGAAAGCCTTTATAGCATGCATTGCTGATATGAAACAGATCTCTTCTTTATCCATGAATATGAGAGAATACAAATGTTACAGACATTCCCAAAACAGGAGAATCTGAAATTGAGATTCAGCTGAAATCAATTAATCAATTAATCGGCTATACCTGTGAGCAATGTGGAACTATAAAAAGACATTCAGAATTGAACAGTCAACAGTCTGGTGAGAGTGAAATCAGTTTTTCGAAAAGGGTGTAAAATTTAAAGGATAGTTTAAAATAAAATCCTTACATATAGTGAGTAACAGCCTTGCTCCCTGGTAAAAAAAAAAAAGAAAGGTTAGTAGAACTGGCTTTAACAGGTTAGACCGAGAGAGGGCTTCCTATTGTACTTATATTTTGAAGTGGAAGTTAGGCGCACATTCTTCTGGACTAGAATCAGGGTTGGGAATGTATTGTAACATTGGGGTCGTCCGTTTGCTGACTAAACTGCTTTCTAAAGGGACACTTTTAGATGCAGGTTCCCCTAATATGCTACCATTTAAGAAACCATGCATCATACAAATAACAATCCTTTACAGAGAATGTTGTGTGTACTGATATGTTGTTTTGGACAGCTGCCACTAAGGACTGAAATGAGACCATAATAAATGAAGTGCCAACAATTCTAAAAAACTATTACATTTTTTATTTCTTTTCATTCATGGAGTTTTAAAACCAAACACTGACAAAGATCAGAGTACCTGGAAATCTTTTCATAGCTTGTTAAAGCTAATGAAGATGTTTAACAAATAAAATGAAAAAGAAAAGACAAAACAGACTATGGCCAGTGTTAGAGACAGAAGACAAACATAAGGAGCTAAAGTACATTTACAGTGCAAGCCTTCACAAGGATTTCACTATTTAAATTTGCTCCAAGTTCTCTTTTTTCCAGTTCTTAATTTTTCTAATTAAAGCTGTAATAGCATGTTCTGTACAGGGAACAGCAAAGGATTGTTTCACACTAAAATTGAGTATAAAATTGTTAAAATATCAAAACATAATATACTTGCAAGTCATACAAACTAAACCCTAGTGATATTTTATGAGTATGTGTTAAGAGGAGCTAAATATGAATCGAAATCATGTTATCAAAAACATGTATCTGTGAACCCCAGACAGCAGGTTTTTTCATTCAAGATTCTATCATACATTGAAAAGTGAATGTTATGAGTGTTCAAAAACTTTTTGTAGAGACTTCGAAGATTGTGATGTGCTGACAGCGTTTTTGCATGAGACCCTGGTACCAATGGCAAAGGAATGGTTTGGTCACCCATGTAGCCTGATGGATGTGAGGCCATACTGTATGTCTTTTGATACTTGATTGAGTATTCCAGACTAACAGTGCTCTATTTCAAGGTAGCAATTGGTATTCATTTCCACATGGTGGAATTTATGACTAAATGCATAATATATGATGATTGATTGTGAATACATTGCGGAATATGAGATATTAAACATTTTAAAAATTATGTAGGAATTTCCAGTGTTTAAGAATAGTTTCCATGCTAATTAAGTGCATCTTAATGAAATTGTTAACATATTAAATGACATGTAAAGACCAGGTGAATAAAAAAGTCAACCTTTACTTGCATGTATCACCACGCAGTTGGTGCTTTAGATCTTGAGTCATCAAAGCAAGGTAATGTAGTGCTTGAGATTGTCCATCTCCATTTCCATCATGTCCTGTAGTGATGTTAATATCCAGTCAACCTGCTCAAACATTACAGCCCTCCCCCCTTCTCAGTGTCTGGAGCTTCTCCTACAGAGAACAGCATGGCACTAATTGGACTTGATGTTGCAGCTATAGGCAAAGGATAGTGGATTTGGTAAAAAATAGTTAAATAGTGTGGTGCTGTAGTCTTAGGGTTAGTATAGATGGACAGGTAGCCCCAGGCTGTCTGATCTCCTTCAGGCAGGAGGTCAAGTACTGTACATCACTAATTGCATTTGACATCACTCATTCATGAGCATAAGCAGTCTAGAAAACATGATATAGAGCCCCCTTGCACTGACCTCTACTTCAGCTTGTAGCTCACATTGAATGATGGTTGTACAGCAACAGTGAAGTGGGTCTCAAGTCTGTCCTGTCTGGAGCAGAACAGGTATCTTTACCCTTCTGCTTTTCTCTTTTATTCTCTACACTTACAGTACATGAAACTAAAATGATAAGCAACGATCAATGAAAAACAGTTTTGGCAAACACTGTAGCTTGACTTGTGGATATAATACATTTGTCACAAAAGACTAAACATAAAATAAAGAAGGCAAAAATAGACTGGAAACTGGAAGCTAAGACCTCAACTTCTTAGCTAAGTTATGGAGAAGATCTTATAGAGATGATATAAACAAAGCTCTCATGGTATAAACAGAGCTCTCATGAACAAAGCTCACATACTGTATATTAACACCGTATCCTTGTTGGAAACCTGGACAATGAAAGTGTCTTCTCAATTTCTGTTTTTAATATGATGAGATCCATTGAACGGATTGCAGTGTGCCCCTCTTTCTCTAGAACATGTCTTGTGTGAAAATTCACCAGAAACAATGAGAGTAAAACTTACTGAGTGTGACTAGGAGAAATGTAGCTGTCATGCCTATGGAAAAGCAGCAGGAATTCAAAAATCACTGTACCTGAACAAGTTGTTTCCATAACAATAGATTCTTGTCTATCCAGCTATAGTTTTCTCCCTTTTTTAACAAGTGTATAATTCTACTGAGCCTCACTTGCTATGAAACAGATATAGTATTGGCTTAGAAGGTAAAAAAAAACATGTCAAAAGGAAAGATGGCCTTTGTACTGCTAGATCTGTCATGCTGTACAGTACTCTGTTTTCTTTTAGAAAAGCATACAGATGAATTTCTGCATCCCTGGGAGTGTGATAGTGTTCCTTATTACTCTTTTTTTCCTTCAAAATTAATTAATTTAGAAATATTTAGGTTATATTTGTCTCATGTTTACTTCCAAATCTCTTGATTGACTGTTATGTAATTTTATTCATTCAAATCACTCATTGTTACCAGAAGTGAATGACAGCATAACATATTACAGTGTGATTTTAAAGTAGTCATGGCACACAAGGAAACAACAAACCATTTAAAACACTGCAGTTGTCTTTATTTACTGCTAATCAGTAGCAACTGGAATCAACCAGTTCAAGAGGTGCTATATCCATTAAACTCCTATTTGAATATAAATGTATTAATATAATAAAAGAGTATTTTCTTTCTTTTTGGGTGGTGGTGTAGCATAATCAGTTATTCTTTGGATTTCTAACTGTGTGGTTGTTCACAACCCTGCTACAGACACTGCTGTTGTACTGTACAGTACCTTAGGCAAGTTTCTTTACCCAGGCTGCTCCTCCCAGCTCTATAAATGGGGACCAGCATTGCTGTGGAGGTGACCCCTGTGATGGACTGGCATTCTGTTCTGGGGGCAGTCTTGTGCTTGTTTCTTTAACCAGTATGTTCATTAGGTTTTTAACAACAATAGTTTCAAACAGATGGTGAAATACAAAAATACAATATGAATATGAATCCCTTCCATCTAATGTGCTCTCATGTCTGTTTAATGCCATGGAAACCAAGATAAGCTTTGACCTGAAGTGGCTTGGATTCAGAAATGATCTTTGTCACTCATTTGTACCCTCAAATGTCTTCAATGTCTTCGATTGACTTGTTTTCCACACATTTCCTTTAAGGGGGTCAGTTTTAAATAATTTAAAAGGGTAAATGGTGTTTAAATTTCAAGGACCAGACCACATCATAGACTGTAACCTTGACATGATTGTCTGCTCAGTGGTCCAGTTGACATCAGGGATATCACTCTTAATTACTGTCCATGTAGTAGGGTAACGTATACAGGCCAATTGAACTTTTTCAGAACAGCTGTATAAATAGATCTGTGGAGAAGGTCACAAGGCCAAGTATTATGTTAAATGCAAGGATAATGACAGGTGTATAGTTCCATTCAGAAACTGATTAAAATTAATCCCTCAGAACTACATGTTTTTTTAAAAAAATGAATGAATCACATTGAATCTCAGCATTTGCTATGTTTTAATGATTTTAATGATTCTGAACATATTAAGGCAGATGTTATAAGCCTACCAGAGATACAGTTTCCTATACCCATTGGCATTAATTAGGCCCTGATTAAATCAAAACCTGGACCAAGGAGCAAAATATATTGTCCACATTTCAACCCTTCACTGAATTGTCATTGGAGTAGATATCACCTAAATATCTGGAAACCCCACAGAAAAAAAAGATGTCCTCTGCAAGCTATCAAATATATGTCCAAATTAGTACATGATGTCTCATGTATTCCCAAAGGTTCTGAAATAGTTGCTGCCCAATCTCATCCCATTCTTCTTACAGGAACACCATCAGTTTAAGGTTGTCATGAGGATAATAGTACATAAAACTGAATTGCTCATTCGACAGGCTGCAGTAGATTTAAAAAAGATTGAGGTCCAGGGATTTTTCTGGGTGCTGAAAGCTATTGAAATCTGCCTCATGGACCTCAATCCACCTTTGGCTGACACTGACTATTCACTAGACTGCAGGTTTCCTGAATATTAGCTAGTACATGTACAGTACATGACACCTTGCAAACAATGTACTACCATCAAGCACCACTTTGAGAATTACAACTATTTCAGTTATTGCTTTATTGAATGTCTTTGTGAAGGCATGTTAAAGAAATGTGAAACAAATGCTGTTAAAGATAAAGCAAATGGTGGCACATAAAATTACATAGGCAGAATCATGTGGTCCAGAAATCAAGTTCCAGATTTTACTAACAATTTACTCACACTAATAGTTGGTCTACTACCAAAATAAGCTATAGTAGCAGACAGTAGTAGATACATAGTTGTAAACAATAAAACTAGTGGATTTTGTATGGGGTGTCCTTTGTATCTTACAGTAATCTGCTTTCCTTTCACTTTGTTTCCTACTATTTTATACTGATGTGCTGTACTTTCACTGTGCCTTCCACACTCCAACACTGTTACTATGATCTAACTTAATTGATCAAAATTTATAAATTCACATTTATTAGAAAAGGACCCACTAGATAATTTATTCAGTAAAAAGTTTTTTACAAAGACACCACCTCAAGCAGATTTTGGAATTGTCTACTGGCTATCTTTTCACCTTGTAAATTGAAATCATTACACACTCACAGCACTGCTCTCAGAATAATCAGCCATACTAATTCTGCTCAATATGTTAAGCAAATCCATTGTTGTTTCGGCCATCTGAAGCCATGGTAACCACTAAGGTCATTTGACCTACCAAAAGATACTCCCATGCACACACAAACATTCTGTCACACTCATGATGCACAAGCATTGGCAATTTTGATTAGCAGTTAAGATCTGTAAGCAAAAAAAAGCATAACAATTATGTATTTGTCAGCTGGGCAAATGGGAGTGTTAGATTTATCACCTGTAATCATTGCAGTACCCTACTGTTATAGTTTAAATTGACCACTACACATTTAACATACTGTATATATTAACATTACTGCGGCTAGGGGTATGTTTGTTTTCCTTAGAAAAATGAAAGCTCCACTCCTTCTAGTTTTGTTAGCTTCATGTCCTTTCTTACTCCAAGATCATGTTGAGCTTATTGCTGGACAATCTTTTGGCTTTGGCTTATATGAGAACCATTGCTGTATGACAACAGCACTGTAGCAAAATACTGGGCACAGAACAGAGCACTCACAGAGACAAATTTGTAAGATTGGATTTGTGTATCAGCATAGCCTGCTGAAAATAGTAATGATGAAGGCTGATGCATACAACAGCTCTGGTAGTATTGTGAAGACTACTGCTCTATTAATTTTTTATATAGAGAAGGTATGCAGATTTTAAACACAATGGCACCAGCAAAATTTCATTTTGAAAAAAGAGCAGTTGAAGGGATTTTTTCTTCCAACCTTCACAAGCTGACAGATTGAGAATCAGTGCGGTGGACTTACAGCCTAAAACTAAAATCTTGTCAGAATGAAGCAAGGAAACAAAAAAATACAACCAAGATGCATAAGCAGTTACAGGAACTTGACAACATAGCAATGTGAAACATAATTGTTTCAGAACACAAAAGTGTGCTTTTTAAGTTTACATTTTAGTTCTTAAAGTACCTAAAGATTATACAACCAACTAGTAGCCCCAGGTCACACACTGTCTGGCTTTGACAAGGACAATTCCAAATCAAAGCTTGTATAACCCATATGAAGAACAGCTCAGCTACTCATTACTGGGATAGTTCCAGTAGTGTGGCAACATCAATGTTTAAGTAAGTTAGGAGATGGGGTTTGGCAAGGGAGCACTGAAGAACATTGTGTGCCACTGGTGTCATGGGCTTCTCCTACTGTTTGATATACTGTATAAATGGCTACAAACATTGCTGGAATCCAGTAGACCTACAGTATTTGACTATGTAAGTTTAGCACCACTATTTTGATGAAAGAAATCTCATGTTTTCTTCTGGAGAGAAAGTAGAGCTTCAGTTTTTCCTTGCCTCTCTGGGGTATTGGACAATGTACCTGTACATCACAAGCAGCCCTTGATTGTCAAGGACTGTAGAGACACCCAACAGAGACACCCAACAGAGAGAGAGAGAGAGAGAGAGAGAGAGAGAGAGAGAGAGAGAGAGAGAGAGAGAGAGAGAGAGAGAGAGAGAGAGAGAGAGAGAGAGAGAGAGTGTTCTCAATAGTGAGCATGTGGGATGTGGTTGGATAATTGGTTGCAGAGTGAGAATTTGTGGAATCTGGTGCATGTGAGAATGTGATGGGTTGAATCAGGAATGAGATTGTGAAACAGTGGTTCTGGGAATGCAACGTCGGTTGTGAGGGAGAGTGTGGGTTGTGACAGGAATGGAATGGTGTTTGCGAGGTAGAGTGTGGGGCATGACAGCAATGGAATAAACTTTAACAGATAACCACAAACTGTGGCAACCAATACCTTATTCAAATGCCATCACAAACAGGTGTTGCTGATTTTCAAAAGGGTGTGTATGCATGCTCACAATGGAGTGTTTCTGATTATCAAAAAGGTCTGTACTCATCTGAAAAGAGGACATAAATCACATACAATATTCATAGATAATGCCTTAATTGTATACATTTAGTAAACAAACACTCTCCAATCATCTCAATTCCCAGTCTTGAGTCTCAAGATTTTCCTTGGAATCTGCACAGCTTTGGGCTGCTTAACCTTTATTCATTGGATTGCTGAATTGATTAATTTTTCAGGGGAACTAATTTAAACAATTTTATCTATTCAATAAAGAATGAGGTCACTGCATCACCAATTCATTTATCTCCATCCAATATTTTTATGTATACTGTGTTTATTGGGAGATCTTGTTGTGTGAGCTTTCATTTAACATTGTAAAATTATTGGTGTACTGCAGTTAAGATAAATGCTTTATAAGCAAACATCTCTCAATGTTGAGGGAGATGTCTTCATTAGGCAGATTTCTTAATTTGCTGGTTACTTAATTTTTCTTTTGACTTGTTTCATTGGAGAGATTAACAAGAGGTTAAGATTAGGTCAAGATGAAAAACTAGGCCTGTGAAATTCACAGGGATTTAGTTAGGGGCTGAGGTCTCTTTCGTTCACAGATCAGCTGCATGTGCTCATACACAGCTACTACCCTACAGCTGTTTCTGTTGGATTTCTGTTTCTTTTGAAGTACATGCTTAAAAGGAAGCCAATCTTCCAGGGAAAAATACTTTAAATGCTTACACTTAATAATTGCGGTAAAACAGACTGATTGGGTAACAAAAAGGTGTTGACTCATGTCCTCAGTCTAATACTGATGAGTACAGAAGTGGTGTGAGTTATTATCTGCTCATTTCTTTAAAGATTCTACAGTGCTAGTGAAATAGATAGTGTTGAATTTAGATTTAAAAAAATTGGCTGTAAATGACACTGCAGAACAATTGTTTCAAGACTTACATGATATTTACTAGCACTGCAGTATCATGGCCTAGCATGGCAATTGTTCCAAGTCTGTAATGGTAAGCTATAATGTAATGAGCTATGATCATTACCATTATAAAATTTGATTCATGTCATTGTTTACTCCCTACAAATCCTGATTTATTTACAACATTATACTGTACCATAGATATCTCATGGCAGTGTTCTATGTAAAATGTTATGGGCAGACTTAGAAAACACAGGCTGTGTGGTATCTTCTAAAGCTGTGCCAGGCTTTTAGAAGCACAGAGGGCTATTTTACATAGGCAAACATAGCTGCCACACACACAGACAAACTCAGAGCACTCTTTTCTGTCACAAGAAACCAGTGTTGTCTTCATGTAGGTAACAAGATTCTGGTATCCCTGTTGGATTCCTGTGCATACTGTACCTATTTTCAAGTAATTTAATGAGCTCAGCCCTGTGTAGGTATTATGCTGTGTAAATTGTTAGTTAAGCCGAATCTGTGTTGTGCTTGTTGCAGCCAAAGGCATTCCATAATAACAGGGCACCTGGTCTCTGTGGGGCTCATTTAGTTTTTTCTTAGCCTGAATTGAGAGTGAAAACAGTCCCTGCCCCTGGCTACAGCTCCAGAACTCAAACCTCTCTCATCATTATCTGCCTGTTCAAGACAGCAGCATCTTGCCTGTGTTGTGTCTGTGTGTGCAATCTGCATTGTTTTGTATCCTTTAATATTCCTCTGTGAGCTGCCTTTCTATATATATCGTCCAAATTCACACTGTAATGTTGACAAACACAGGCCAGCAGGTACTGTATAAGGAGTATCAGTTGGATAAAAGGCATGCCAAAAATATGGAAAACGTTTGTCTGATGGTTGGCTAGGATAAAGAAATTCAGATCCATAGTATTCCTGAGAGAACAGGAATTTTCATCATTAAATGTTTCCCATTTCTTTGTGTTGAACATTATGTGGCACTTAACTGCCTTTAGACCTATAGTTTTAAGTGGAAAGCAGCGGTCCAAAACTTATTTATGTGGTACACACCAGGGCTGCTATGATTGAGCTGTATTAGCAGTGGGGAATTCTCATTCATGCAAATGCAAGGTGCTCTGTTTGTTTCCATGCTCTAAGGGTTTCTTTGTTCCCAACTACTGTACAGTTTACAGTTACTTCAGACCAAGGTTAGTTATATTTGAGAAGTGCTATTTAAGACTCGTAAGAGACTTGGGCTTCTATAAGGATAAGTCTTTCTGCAATCATACCTACCCATCAATACCCAGCAATTAGGGGACTGAACACTAGCAAAATTCAGAGGTCACGTGCTAAATGGGGTTTCAAGGGAGCAGGATAGCAAAAAGTCTAACAACAAACACACTTTTTGTGAAATTATGTTTTGTGTTTCAAAAGATAGTTTTAACCCAAGATACATTTTTCACAATTTCATCAGGTCAAAGGACAATAAAAACCACGTTGCTATTTAACAGTTCTATAATCACATTTCAAAATTCTGTTGTGTTGTTTTTTTTAACAGTAACAATTGTCATCTTATTGAATTTAGACTTCTGCTCTGCCAATCCAAAATATGAGATTTCTTCTTTTGCAGGCATACTCTTGTAAATCTGCTTATACTGTATGTTAAGGATTATTGTCTTGCTGTACGACCCTCTTGTACAGTATGATCCCCAGCTTCAGGAAATGAATTTCTTTTTACTACACCAATGTCTCTCACCCTCTCTCTAAGTAGCAGCAGGGGGCTGTGCATCTCTTCTTTTAATCCACTAATTGCCAGTTATTAAGTTAATCGTTTCTTTTCTCTGGTTCTATTTTCTTAAAATAATTTGTATTGTGTTCCACCCTAGTGCCATGGTGTGCATACAGTAGTTCTCCCTGGTTAACTAGAGCAGCTTTCAAGTTCATACTCACAAGAGGCCAGCATTAGTGAATGCTGTGACTTTTTGTTTTCTAGGTTAGAGATCAGAACAACCTCTTTCTGGAGGCTCAACTTGTATTGCCCAGGGAAGGTAGATACGTGTGCCTTGTTCTGCGTGTGTCATCTTCTGAGTGTTTTACATCACAGATCCCATTCTGCCATCTTGGTGCAGTCAAAAAGACCCGTAAAATCTAGGATACACTTCCTACAATACCACCCTTTGATGACAGTGCCTCTAGTAGCATCACATTATGTACTTTATGGAATCGTAACACAAGTTATAAGTAAAATTCAGGAGGAAGGGTAGATCCTAATCGCACACACTTCCATTAAAATACACATATAAGTCTTTCATGTATCAGTCTCACATTCCCCTCACCTCAGCATCAGCACCGCTTCTAGCAAACTGCCTAGCTCACTCCCTGCAATAATGAAGGGGGAACTGCCTACTATATATTCCCTTAGCTACTCTATATGAGCCTCCCCAAATACATTTCTACATATACAGTACTTCTCTTGCATTAATTGGGGTCTAACCAAACTACTGAATAGATTAATATACCTACATCCATATACTTGATATCATTTTGTCAAAATAGTAGAGAATGGTACAGTATGTTTCAGGGTAGTAATGTCATAGAATGTGTCTTGACCCAAAATCCCAGGGCATTATAAATTTGTACCAGACCAGGTCTTTTCCTTCAGATGCTGCATTATGAGACAGAATGATGGTGTAGGTGACCTCTTATGATGCATCAATATTGTGAGTTTGCCTCTACCTTTTGATGGTGTTGTAACAGACAAATAAGTTCGGGATCCCAAGATCAAGTTAAACAGATGAGTTTTATTGTATGCAAGGAACAATAAAACCGAAGTATTGTTCAAAGCGCCGGTACAAAACTTCCAATTTATATAGCCCCTTTCTGATGCTTCTGACGTAGCTCATTATTATGGTAATGGGGGGAGGTCACGGTGTTCAGACAGTTCACAGACTTTGGCCAAATAAGTCAGTGTTAGGTTTCCTTCCTTGAGAAGGAGGGCGTCTGGAATCCTTGTTAGTTATCCCCCTTTCCTGACATAACTCTAAGCCTGGAATGTCTGTTAAACTCTTCTTCACATCTTATATCTTTCTTCAATGGCAACAGCAAACTTGGATAACGTTAATTTAGATAGTATTTACTGTAGGTAGCGGTTAAAAAAAACTACCAAGAGCAAATGCGGTTTTAATGACAAGAACTATCTTAATGGACATCTGTCATGTTGCAGTTATTATAGGATCTGGGGCAGATATTCTCTAATATTTTGATATTAGAAATGTGTGTACTGCATATGCACAGATACAATACTAAGTGCACACATAGTTGGATTCATTGTTCTATATTGTTCTTATATAAAATGCTCTTACATCTTTAAGGTTAATTCTGAGCGATATTAATGTTAGATTTTAAAAAAGGTCTTTAAATGATCTACAGCCTACATTTTTATCTGCATTGCCTTTACAGATCTGGCCTTACATAGTCAAGATATACTGTATGCAATGACAAATTGGCAAGTGCAGGAATCAATAATTTTATCCTGAAAAATACCCTTGAAAAGCCATGTTTTTAGAGAACAAGGTCATACATATAACACACATACAGTATATCAACAAAATTCATTAGGATGCAAAGATAATTATTCAGTTCAGAAAAATCTAGACATACTCATTTGCTTGCTAATCTTTGGTACTGAACAAAATAACTAACAATTTGGGGGCAAACCACAACTCCTTCTAGTCATCTTATACAGTACATGAAGGCAATATGAATGACAAAGCTATCTAATGCCATAACGGGCTTTCAGCAGGAAGAAAAAGCAAAATGACAGAAAATGCTAAAGAAAAAGGAAGCACAGATTGTGCCCTGCTGGAACCAAGAGACAAAAGCCTGGATTGCCAATGGCAGCCTGTAGCTCATGCCACATGGCTGAAAACTACACAGTCACTTTCCAGGTGACAGGTTAAGCCAGGTTACACTGTGTTACTGCAAATAAGTATTTGTGGATTCTCAAACCACACTATACATATCTGAAAATTGGTGGATTTTATTTATAAATGTACTGAGGCAGGAGTGGTGCTGAGACAGTAAGTAATGAAAATTGTATATTGTATATTACCATGTTCCGTACTGCTCCAGTGCACACATACTGCAAGAGAATGAAAGCTCCAGAAAGAAAAAAACAACAAACCCCCATATTGAATCCTTAACTATAGTTCAACCTGCAATGTTTCTTATGTTTGTGGAGGGTGGAGGCAGCAAGTCTCTTGTGGCTTTCTCACTCTGACATTAGAGTTTCTAACACTGTTAGGAAACTATTAACCTATGGTTGGCAGAAGAAAATCAAATTTCTTTTTTCTTTTAAAAAGACCTACAGTATATCTGATATAGGTGAAGGTTTGTGAGGCTTGGAACAAAAGACAAGCCTTAAGTGGGAGACAAGTTCAAAGGGGTTCGAAGCAAAAGGCAGGCCTGTGAGGGGGAGACGGATCTGAGAGTTAGGATCCTCATGGTGTGCTCATAGAATAAGAAGAAGCGGGCCACTATCTAGGTTGCTAAGCAACAGTTCTTGGAATGCTCTGGGGAAAGCACAGCTCATGGAGGAGTTAGGATGGCCATGGAGAGGGAAACCTGTTGTTTTAAGCAGTTTATTCTTGCTTTACTCACGAGTCCCATCTCATATCACGTGAACCAGATTGAGTTTCTTTTAGAAGTGAACATCTAATCACTTCTATGTTACAATGCAGAACAATGTATAAGTTGTATAGCTCTGTCAATCCCAACTAAATAACTTTGCATACACCCCAGCAAGGTGATCTTCTAAAGCCTTAAAACGGATTGTTTTGATTAAAACAATCTTTATGCAAAATACAGTGAGAGGGAGGTCTTTTGGTGCCATAATAACTACGTCCAATTCCACTCTGCTGTCTCTGTGTGGCCTATCCTAAAATTGCATGCTTTCATAGGTACCTTTGCATGTCAGTAATAGTAGTTTTTAAAGCTTTATGTGTTTTATGTGGATTTTAACACTGATATCAATCTTTCTGTTTACTTTTTCAACATTGTGCAATGTTAATATTAACTGTTGCTCTGTGATACATCTGTTTTTTTTTTTTGTTATCAAAGAGAGTTCATAAAGACTCACAATTACTTTTGACCCTGTTACGGCAGTCAGTCATATGAAGTTGGGTGTAGACTGTCTTGAAGTCAGATGATATCAACCAGACAACTGACACTTCTATAAATGAGTGCTCAGTGACCCATGTTAGATTCCCCATCTAAGAACTTTAATAACCCATTGATCTGTTAGTCTGGGAGCAGAGTGCATGGACAAAATTGACAGGAGTTAGGACAGGTAATCTGGCTTCCAAAGACCCAGGACTAATAAATGTAAGGGTCTCCCTTTCTATGGAGAGGGCTAATGAAATAAATGCAAATCCCGCACGCTATGCTCTTCAGGCAATCTAATTCCTGTCTTTTATTGAATATGAATCCTGGTAACTAGGGGTGCACGGGCCGTGAAATGAAAAATCGTTCACATTAAAATGAATTTAAGACAATGTGCTGATCTTTCCAGAAATAGAAGTGGTAGCTGAAGTATTTGTGGCATGTTAACAAATGCATTGATGAAGATAGTGTGTACAGTACTGTGTATGTGGTACAACACTAAGCAGAAAAGTGACACCAAACACAGTAGCATTCGGTAACTTGGTTTTGTGCGTGGTGCCAGACCTAATTATGAAACTCCTATACCATTAGCTAAATACCATTAGCTTATATACAGTATATGAACCCAAAATTACAACTCAATTCTTGATATTTTATGTTTCAAAATGCTGTAGGCTGAATAACAAGCATATTTACTACTAATCAAACCTTCACTTTGGTATGTGTCCAAAGGCAATTTTTCATTGTTAAACACAACATTGTTCCAGATTTCTTTTTTTTAAGTTGTGCAACAGCACTTACAGTAATTTCAGTTCATCAATGAAAAGAAATTCACATTTCAAATCCATTAAACTGGTCAGGCAGCTCAGTAATTGTACAGGAAAGAGCTGACAATAGGACCCCTGTGTTTCCACCTGACATAGCTGTGTGCCCTTCAACTGACTCTAAATTACCTTAGTATCAATGTCAGAAGCACACTGCAAAAATCTGTGACCAGAAAAACACATTTCTTGAAAGTATTGAGAAAAAAACATTATGGCTGTTAAACAGAGGAATCGAGTGCTAAATTTTATTTAATGAAAACGGTAAAATGATGGGTTCTGCAATAATGCAATAAATACATTTCAAGAACCCTGACACATTAACATGATCCAGCTGCCCAAATTGTCAAAAACAATTTTCAAACAATACCTCTACATCTGTAATATATATGTAATATACGTATTATAGAAATTAATCTGCATTTATATCATCACACTTGGGGAGAGAGACATCAAAAGTTAGTACAACAAATAGCATTTGTTGATTTTTTTAAACATTTTTGCAGTTTGTCCAGTGCAGGTCAAGCTTGCTCCTGCAGGTTAACAGATCGTCATATTCTGCTAGTATTTTTCAAAAATCCGCCTGTTTCAAACTTTGAAAAAAAGCATAATTTGTTCAACATAGCAAATAATTAGCTCAGTTAAATAACTGAGAGCTCATGTGAAACGAAAACTAAATGACATTGTAGCCCTCCAGGAAGGAAGATATCTGGCTTTGGTTTAATATCCACTTAGATATTAACCAGAGAAAGTTAATTAACCTGAGATAAAAAAGAACATTGTCTGCCTAAAAGCGGAAAGACTAACATTTATAATTGTCTGAAAAGGAAGTAGCATATAGTGTACAGTACAGTACATTGTAAATGGAACATTTGTTGGCTGGGGGGGTCCCTTACCAAATTATCCTTTTTTCACAACCCAATTCTTTTGTTTTTTTTCTGCCTCTCAATTTTGAATTATCTGTTCATTAACTCTGCTAGCCCACAACCCCCCTTGAACCTGTACAGGACTAACCACAAGGCTACATGCAGTATCATTGTCCACATGTTCACAGTGGAATCCCAAAGCACAAACAATAGATTTAAGCATCAGATGGAGGACAGCTGCACTAACCATAGTACAAACCCTCAAGTACTCAGTAAAATTGAGCTTTTCTGGTTGCATGGCAAGCTCACAATTTAGAAACATTGCGTGAATTCCTGTCACCGACAACTCATGACACAGCTCAGATCTGAGGCCAAACCTGTGCTACAAGACGTCTTCTGCTAGCTCAGGAAGATGTGTGTCAAAAAAGCCTTAAAAATGATCTGTCAGTATGAAACCAATCAACAGAACCAAAGTCTACAGACAGCTGAGGAAATACATGCAGCACATACAGTTTCAATTGCCATGTGAATTCTGCATTGCTGGAGGGGAAATTTCACATTTTGGAAAGTAAAATCCTATCTGGTAAAGCCAGAAGCCAACCACAAGCAATTGATGAAAGTATATGTGTTCATATGAGCTTAACATGCAGAAGTTACATAGTTATATTGTCACAGTCAGGTGTCTCAGCCAGTCGCGGTTGGCATCATCCAAGTCGATAAAGTTGCCGGGGCATCTGAAGCAAGGGCAGGAGTATAGGATGTGGTCGGCCGTCTGCTCCTTGCCATCTCCGCATTATATTATATGAAAGTAAAGACATATAATGGAAATTCCAAAGGCTTCTATACAAGTCTTGTTTAACACAGGATGAATATTAAAGAGCAATGGTCTCTCAAAAGACTTTTGAACACACGTATATGTCATCTGCAAGCATTGTGTTTTCTGTGATGTCGCAGAGCCCTGCTGCATGAATCCCATGCCAACTATTTCTGCGAATAGTTCAAAAGGAGGCCCTCAGCTCAGATGGTAGTGTGTGAAGTGCTGCCTTATTGAGGGATGGTATGCCCTAGCAGGGGCAATTTACAAATTGTAAGCAATGCCAGAGTGCGTGTCAGAGTGGTATGTGGCACCCCCAGAATGAGCACTGGGGTGAACAGTGAGTGTGCAAGAGCCACAGGTTTGAGAGCTCTGCAACTAGTGAACCACCCACTCCAATCCAAGAGCCCTTGAGGGTGCTATCTTCTGATATATTTTGTGCTCACTGTATATTCTCATTTACTACCATATAGTTTGGTAGTAATGCTTCAATCACCTCAATTCAGTCCAACTATGGTTTTATTGTGTCTTTCCTGGAGACAAAAGCTTGATTCAGCACTCATCATAGATTATACAGTAACTGTGCATTTCCTGTGCAGGAGTATGGACTTGCTTGCCCAGCATCACTTTAGTTTACTCTGATGCTTTCCATGACACTTTTTGTGAGTCAGATCCCAGTGCTTGTTGTGTGTTTTGTCAAAATTTTTTTCACATTTTTGACAGCAGCACGGATGCCTTGTAGCCTGATCTCTTCAAATATTAGACGTTAAGAAAGGTCAGTTATTGAATGGCAGACTTACAAAAGAAACCAGATTTTTGCTGTAAGTGCTGTTGGGGTGAGAGTAAGTGGCATTCATCTCACTGGACACCTTTTTTATGCAACATTTCCTCAGTATGGTACCAGGGAGCACTGTCATAATTAATTCATTAATTAAAGTAATTTTTCTCTTCTTCCTCTGATCTACTGTGCATTGGGACTGCTGTGCATCATCTAGGTGGGTGCTTTACTTCAGTGGTGGATGATGTGGGTTCCCTGCTATATACAAAATACTTTGAGATCTTATGGAATGAATTCCTGTACAAGCAATCATTAGAAATAATTATTTTTTAATACTTCCTCTAAAGAGCACTTTTGTTTTTTTCTTTGTTCAGTCTTGCTATTTCCGCAATGCTGTATTTGATAATTGAATACATACTGTAACAGATTAAATATTGCAGTTCCATGATAAAGAACAGCTACATGGTGGTATACATTCAATTTAACTAAACCTTTAGCCTGCTTCATTAATCTAATGATTAACTGGAAAAACTGAATTATCTCTATTTCAAGCCTGAAAAAAAATATTTTAAGTTTCGTACCTAGTTATTTTTTTCATAAACTTGTGTAGACTTTAAAAAAATAATCAGCAATTTTTTCTGGGTTGTTAAATAGTTCAGTCAATGAAGATAACTGAGTGTGTTGAATACCATACTCTACGTGACTAATTTGTTGTAAAAATATAGAAAACAGTTTTGGAAAAATCAAAAATAAGATGGTTAACAATCACTTTCACCTGTATAATAACAAAGAACTCAGAATAAATAATAACTAACTCAGACTACATTACTGTGTAAGGAAAGAGGTCAAAAAGTAACTGACTTTTAAAAGAAGTTTAAGAGATGTGTGCTTTTGTTTTTATAAAGAGATTCCAACTTTCAGAATCAGAATCGCTTTTATTCACCAGTACGTGTCTGGTACAGGAATTTGCCTTGGTACATTTGGAACCTGCTCAACACAAAACCCAAACAGGTGCAAAAAGAGCATTACAATTACTGACATTGTTACATTGGACAATATACAAAAGATGGGGGAGTCACAACACAGTCACAATATGTGCTCACGGTACGGAACATGTCGACATTACATAAGACGCAGACACATTCACGTTGTAAGTCGATCCACGTCTTTTCTGTACCAGCTTTTATTGTTATTTGTGATGAGGCCTATAAGAGTGACATCATCTGCAAACTTACAGTAAGTAATTTAAGTGAGGAGTCACGGGGAGTGCAGTCATTGGTGTACAAGGAATAGAGTAGAGGAGAGAGCACACAACCTTGGGGTGCGCCTGTGCTAAAGTTCTGCAGGCTGAATGATAGGGGTCCACTCGAACATACTGCTTCCGATTAGTCCGAAAGTTGAGAATCCATTTGTAAATGGACTGATTAACATTCAAATCTGAGAGTTTGCTCAGTAGTACATCAGGAATGATTGTGTTAAATGCCGAGCTAAAACCCTCATACAGGATTCTAGTAAATGTGCCTTTAAGGCCCAGGTGTTACAGAACAAAGTGTAGACCCATATTCACAGCATTGTCCACTGACCTATTTTCCTTATATGCAAAATGCAGGGGATCAAGGTGAGTAGCAGTAGCAGTCATCAGGTAGTTGAGAATCAGACTTTCAAATGTTTTTATTATCACTGACATTGGTGCGACGGGTCTATAGTCATTAAGGCAGGTTATTTAGTTCTTTTGAAGCAAAATAACATAAGATTTGAAGCAGTCTGGCACTGTGCATTGGGACAATGATTCATTGAAAATATCTGTAAAGATTGGAGCAGGTTGGTCAGCACAGTGTTTTACTGTGGCTCTAGATACTGTACACAGTCAAGTTCTGCTGTGTTTTTACAGTTTTGCTTTTTGAATAGCCCCAACACTTGCTGTTCTTTGATTAAAAGGGCATTCTTAAGACTTGTAAACGGCATTAAGTCTTCCTGAGAGATTGAGTGAGAGTGGGTGTGGCACTGCAGTTGAGTGGGGGACAATAGCTCATCTCGAAGGTGTGAAATATCTGGATGAGTTGTGAGACTGCCATGGACAAAGTAAAAAAAATCTGTAAAATGTTTTGAGGTTTTCTGGTAGAAACTGATCAAGATGTACTGTATCTGAAGGGATTTTCTTTTGTAAATGGTAACAGTTTGGAGATCTTTCCAGACAGATAAACAGTCTTAGTTAGCAAATTGTTGTTCCAGTTTGTTCTTGTAATTCCTTTTAGCAGATCTTATTGTAAAATTGAGCTGGTTTCTGGCCAGTTTGTAGTGGTCCCTGTTACCACTTTCGTGAGCTGCTTCCTTTGCTTTTCGAAGGACTCTTAATTCCTTTGTGAACCATGGCTTTACATTGTTGTATTTAACAATATTTTTGGGGGAATACAAACCTCTTCATAGAAGCTAATATACAGTATATGTTACAGTGGCCGTAAGTTCACTAATGTTTCCAGAAGCACTGTTAAATACATCCCAGTCTGTTACTGTAAATCCAAGCAATCTCTGTGCTCCTCAATTGCAGCAAAAGTCCAAGTGCGCACTGATTTCTTGCTGGGTTTTGTTGTTTTAAGTTTTTGTTTGTATGTAGGGAGCAGTTGTACTATCACATGGTCTGAGTTCCCCAGGGGTGAACTCGAGGATTAGCATGGTACGCATCTTTTATTGTGCGATAATAATGATCCAATGTTTTCACATCTCTAGTTGAACAGGAATCAACTGTTTATATTTAGGTAGCTCCTTGGTCAGGTAAATATGGTTAAAATCACCCAAGATAATAATGGGAAAGCTGGGATGGTTGTTTTCCAGCTGTGTGATTTGACCAGACAACAGCTGTTGTACTGTATATCCAAAGTTGCAGTATACAGCAACAAAACAGAAGGCCAAGGTGAAAGTGTAATCCTTGTTAGTAGTAAGCAAAAGTAGTAGTTTGTTCAGTTTATTCCTCAGACCGCGTCTCCTAAAGTGAATGAGCGACCCAGCATACTTCCCCCTCCTCCTCTTCGCGTGAGTCTTGTTTGTGTCGCAATCCGTGCGCAGGTCTGCAGGTAACTATTGGGGATTACTGCATTAAGATATTGCATCACGAATTAACAGCAGTTGTTCTCTGGTATATTTTATGGTATAAAATGTATATTTTATCCATTTGTTGTGGCAAAACACAAAGTTAAAACATAAAAATAACAGACTCACGAGCATAGACTTCTCCGGCTGCTGACCACTTTTTTTCCTTTTTATCTAAATTAAAAACCATTCTCTGCTTGTTTCCCAGTGTTTACATCGTTACATTTTCTTCTTGATATATGGGTTTTTCTTATCTGAAATTGTAGGTGACTAAAGAACAATATTAAAGCAGCTTCAGGGAAGTAGCTGGGATAAAATGATGAACGCTGGCTATACTGTTTTGCACAAGCCCAAATCACAAATTTTGGGTGAAAGTGGGAGACAAGGTGCACTTACTGAGGAACCTGGCTTCCATGGCAACCCTTTTACACACAAAAAGAGCAGAACGAGACGGTGAGGGAGCGCACCAAGGACAGAGCCACATCCTGGCACTCTCACACCACGGCTCCACGATGAGTAACGCTTCCTAGACTCCCTTCGGAGTATTCGATAGCAGGATGAAGCTTCACTTCACTTCACCTCTTTCACTGTTTCATTTTTTTTGTATTTATGCAGTGTTCTTCCTCCATGCCATTTTTTCATTTCAAGGTGTGAATGCAGTACAAACACCAGTGTTCAATTATTATTTGTGAAAATGTGAAAGAGGAGTACGCAAGCACTCAGTGCCTTGCAATTCCCCAGCTGTTTTGGCTGCAGTGTGAATGTAAGAAATTGAGAGAGATGGAAGGCCAGGAGCCAACTTACAAAACAGCTGAAAGAAATACAATCATGATCAATACACTGGTACTATTTATTTTGGATTTTGAAGGTAGTGTTGAGGCAATCAAAATCACTCAAAAGTACCATTTTATCTTTTCTCAATATTAGGGAATGTTCTCATTGCAAATCATTCTTACTGTAGGTCAAATGTGAAATAATAATTTCCATATTTGCAAGAGTAGTAACTCACCAAAGGACTCAGTTTGTACTCTTTCTGCTTTTGACCCATCTTTTACTGAGTGCATAAATGACTTTAACATGTTGTGATATTTCAAATGTTTGATATCAATGTCATGCATTTCTTATCTTTTGAAATGAGTTATGAGTTAAGTTGCAGACACTTTCTGTTCATTTCATATTACAAATAAAGTTTGTAATGCACACTGGTCTTTTAAAGAAGATATGAAGATAATACATGAATTACATGTATAATTATCATGGTTTGTCCATTAAAGAAAATGTTTTGAAAACTACAGTAAAATCATCAACAGAGGACAAGTTGCATTTGACAGGAGAAAACTGGACTGAGTGTAATTTTTTTTTAAGCTCCATCAAGGAGAAAGCATATTCTACACAAAACAAGAAACACAACTGATGTGTTTTTATTCAAAAGTCAACCACAATAACCTATCACCTGCTACACTGCCATGCACACTGTCATCAGTTAGTTGGCAATACAAATAATTCAACAACAGAAAATAAAAGACAGTTGATGGGCAAGACAGTTCCATCGCAGGGTACACAGAGACAAAAACATACTGTACACATACAGTACTCAACACCAGGGCCAATTTTCCCACAAACTAATCAATCAACCAGTATGTCTTGGGACTGGGGGAGGAAACAAGAGCAAACCCATGCAAACAATGGGAGGACATACAAATTCCACACACCTGGAACTCCAGGTCTCAAATTGAACTCAGGGCCCTGACACTCCCAGGTAGCAATGCTATCCACTGCACGACTGTGCCATTGAGGGTACAATTTAACATTTGTTACTAAAAAGAAAACATAAGCTAGTGAGATTCAAACCCAGAATGTCTGGCAAAAACTTGAATTTTATTTATTACACCATAAATCCCTTACAGTTTTAGATGAATCCCAAAGACGGACAGATCCTGTAGTGGGTGAAGTAAACCAGTCAGGCTCTGCAACAGAAATACTCAGTCTAGCCCAGCAGAAAGAAAGAGGCTGTGTCTGGTACTAGAGGCAGGTTGGCACGGAGATAAACCTGAGTGTTTTAGGCTGTGCCCACAGAGATGGGCTGTACATCTGTGCTATCTCTATCTGGCAGTGCTGTGTGTGTTTGTTCCATGCTATAGAAAGTATCAGTACTGGCAAGGTGTTCTAAAATCATTCACAGCCACTTGCTTGATAACAGCAGCCTCACAATTGAGCAGGCAAACAGGAGGCAGATGGCAAGAAATGAAGTCAAATGAACTTTCAGTCCAGATGAACAACTAACCGGTCAGTTCATATTCATATTCACAAACACGGGGGTTCAGGGTAATGTAACAACATCCCAGATTTGCTGCTACTCAGTTAGAATAACTTGTTCCTTTAACATATGCAAAGTCTTGTTCTCCCCTAAAGCACACAATTTTATATACCATTTCTTCTATTTTAATATTTTCATTTAACATTTATCTTCTGTGTCACCTTTGTCGAATATTGTATTATGAGATATTTGGGACAGAAAAGGCTTCACAAAGTGGTTCTGTGCCTTTTCTCTTTGAGTTTTTTCTTTTCATTAGAATATAAGGCAGGATAGAGCAGTCAATCCTGCATCTGGGGACACTCAGGAATGTCAAAGACAAATATTGCTGTCTCAGCTGACATACTGTATAAAGTCCAGGTTTATTCTTCTAGCTTTTCAACTGCTTACTTTCTAAATATTTGAATACCATCATGCAGCATATACTGTGCCAAACAGAAAGAAACAAAATAAGGTTTCAATCTTACTCAGATTTTCCATATACTGTAACTCTCCCTGTCTTTCCATCTTTTTTCTTCTCTTACGTTTCTCAGTATCTTATAAATGTAATACCCTTGATATGGTATCTAAGTGTTAAAAGGCATCTAAGTGTTTTAGATGTAACAAGATGTAAGTATACAAGATGTAAGGTTGTAAGGTGTCAAAGTGTTTTTGGTACAAGTGTCTTTTTGTCCCAAATTAATTGTAAAGGTCCAACTACACCTTACGATTACGACTTTACTAATTTTTATTTATTTGTTTTTCAAGCATAAATTGACATTTATGTTGCTTTACTTTATTACTGTGTTTTCCTTTATAACTGAAAGTATATCTCTTAATTTTAAGATTTAATTTTTACGCTTGGTTTGTAAATCACTTTGAGCTGCTATTTCTATGAAAGGTGCTCTATAAATAAAGTTAATTATTATTAGTACAGCAAACAAGTATGCAAAATAAATGTACAACTTTATTTTCGATAACTTAGTTTGTTCTTAATGAATGCAACAGAAGTACACAAATATATGGAGTGTTTGGAGTGACTCACCTGGCTGGGGATGTGGCAGCCTAGTCATTCACATAGACTTCCCAAACCCCCCTCAATGTTGTGAGGAGTAAGCTAGGGAGGAGCTGCAAGGGTATACTGTAGATGCCAAAGTGGGGGATGCAAGAGTGAGACACAAAGAGAAGACCTGGGTGTGAGACTATACGTAGGTGAGCAGCCGTGTGTGAGATTAAGATCTTACCTTCCTCTCAAATGTCTGTTATAAACTCATTTAATTTAGGATGAGCAAGAATGAAAATTAGGAAGTGCGCTCTGCACGGTACATACAGTAAAGGAGATATTTTGTCAATGCCTTCTAGGTTTTTGATTCTTGAATCCAGTCCTCCCATGATTTCCTTTCTCTATACATAACATGCAATGTAATGCAATGTAAACAGTATAGTATAACCTTAGAAAAGTTCCCAATCTAATTGACAGAGCCTAAAGGTCTTTTGCTAAGGTCAATCACCCTGTTATAACTCATATCTTCAGTATGTAGTAGATTAATCAATTTTATCAGACTGCAAAATGTGATACTTAATGTTTTTTAAAGTAGTTCTCTCACACTATGTTTCTGTAGACTAACATACAGTAACAATGCTTCAGAATTGCACAGCTGCAGGTACCAAGAGTTCATATTTTAATATTCTCCTGGCATTTTTGTTTTTATTTTAATCCTGTTCTCATGTCACCACCCCATGTGAAAACAGCTCAGAAAGATAGGCTGCGGGCAAATATTTCACAGGAGACATTTTAAAGATAGGTCGCCTGTTCTTGTCGGGAAAGTTTACTGAACCGCGTAGGTTGTGTGCTGAAAAGATATCTCGAACGCAAGATAGGGAACTGTACATGTTTTTTTCTTTTAAATTCAAGAGAAAAAAAAATCTTAGATTCCAAATAAGGATGTATTACAACTACATACTTAATGATTACTCTTTATTTAAAGGTTTTATTACTCATCAACCTCGGAAGATGTTTACAGTATTTTCTTTTCTGTTGCACCCCAATTCAATCAAAATCTCCTGCAACATGTCAATAAGGCATCCCTTCTGAAAAAAGTCTTAGATAATCTGAAGATAACAACAAGTTGTTATATCCAAATTAATATGTACAGATCCAGAGGTTTAATTTAATCTGTGTAAAAACATCAAAGCAGTATTGTACACTGGTTTGTTTGTTTTGTATGTCATTAGAGCTAATGTGTCTAAATTTCCAGATCTCCTCAATGTATGAAAAATAACTGAAGCATTAATTTTTCTTTTATTTTTGAACAGTGTAAAAGTGTTTAAAAACATGGGTTATAGATACTCTGGCTCCATAACAACACTGAGGGCTAAAACATTAATAGAACTCCATTAAGATATGCAGTATGTCTGATTTCCTAAAGCTGTCCATTTTTTAATTTATAATTTATATTTATACAGATAATCATTTTCTGCTTGCCTCACATATTAAAGGCACTGTGCTTGAAATATAAATGTCAGCTTTTAAAGGATGTGAACTCCCTCTGTCTTGTGAACTCACATTTTTTAATTAGTCCTACAGTTGAGTTTTGGCAAGAATGTAAAAGAAAAATCAAAGGAACACCAGGAGTAACTCTTATTTATGCACATCGACTTCTGAAATAAGGTGTTAGATCTTTATCTCACAAATGGGAAAAGTAAGAATACAGGATTGCTTGTTAATAGTGCTTGTCATCAGTGTAATGGAATACAGAAATAGCCTGAGTGTGAAGAAAAAAGTGGACTGTCATCCATCTGCATGTTTTTGAGGAAAGCTGATTAAGATGAGCAGAAGAGAGAGGGTGTGGTTCTGTGCAGCATGGTGTCAAGGAGAAGACACAGACAGGCAGGCTTTAATGAGCTACTGTTATGCTATACTGTAGATCCAGTGACAGTAGACCGACATAACCCCATTCCCACAATTCCTTATCCTGTTAGATACACACCATTACGCGATCCCTCTCAGTAGAAATGCTGTTTTGCTTTACATAGTTTTACTCTTTTAATACTTTTAATGCATTGTTTCTTGCATGATCTCCAAGGGTCACTTGACAATGTGAAAGCAGGAGTTCGCTGTAGAGGGGAAAAACGGTGAGCACAGCTCCATTCAGGGTGGTTTCTCACCCAATACTTACGCTGCACTTATTCAAAATTGCTAATGGTAAATTGCCAACAGTTTACCTAAGCTGCATGTGGAATTTTATTTATTTTATGTTTTTGAAAATCAGTCATTCTTTCACGGCATCTATCTTTTTAACAAGCAAAAGAGGTAGGTCACATATTTTTCCACTTGGCCTTTGTTGACTTATCAAAAGCCAATGATAAGCGCTTTAAAAAAATAATTTAGAGTAAATAGTAAATAGTAGTAAATATTAGTGCCCTTTCTGAATCTGTTTTGCAAGTACTTTTGCTTATTACTTTATATGAAGCATTCATATAGCATGAAAGGCATGCCAATTGTTACCTCTCATAACAGTGGAACCTAGAGATTATCCAGAGCAAAAAATTAAGCAAGGAAACTCGTTTCACTCCTAAAAGTCAGTTGTACTAATGAATTCATTTTTTAATCCAGTATAGTAGGGTCTCAACAATCATGAGGGTTCAGTGCAGAGAACCATTCCAAATAGCCAAATTCAGATATAACCAAGTCCACCTATATACTGTACTACAATATTGTATGTACAGTAGTATGTATGGTTAAAAGACAGGTTACTCTTCCTTTAAAAGATAATCAAAGTACTAATGCATTGGCTTTACATTAATTTTAATAACATTGATTAACTAAAAGAAACAACACAAACTTTCTTCCATACTGCTGACACAGTACCTGGAGTGTTCATTACAATTCAAAAACAAGACCATGTTGAGATGCAGATGCTGGGTAGTGGGTACTTGGGCAGATGGCAGGGAGAGCCTCACTCACTAGCTAGATTTATCTCACGATTCCAGTATGTTGGGCAGCTAATTTGAAAGTTGCTGCTAACAACCTTCAGCTCATTTTCATTTTGCTCTGCTCTTCATCCATACAAGACCCTGTTGCCCTGAACAAATAGCAAATAAGCAAATGCACGAATGACAGATTCACACATATCAAGATCCTACAGTATATCTTTTTCATTTTTTGGAAGCAATTGGAAGCAACCATTTAAAAAAAAAAGTAATTAGTTCAAAAAAGTACTTCAGGCTAACCTATGCTATCCTGTCCACTTAGACTACACTGCATGTTCAAAAGTAGCAAAACACTTTTTTAAACACTCTTCCATCTATCCTGCTCTGAAATATGTTCAGTCCCATTAGACTCATTTTCCAGCTCCTGTTTCTCTCTGACCCTTCAGTGTAGAAAGACCTGACAAGCGAACAAAGGTGAAGAGCCAGCCAGCCTTCCATTCTCAGTAAGGGTTTTATCCACAGAGGCTAACTCGGCAGGCAAAGGGTGCAAGGCAGGACTGCTCTCTGGACCACAGCACCCCAGTCCATCACATGGTGCACAACCACCCAAACACACACACAATATACTGTATGGGTGCCAGTTTGAGAACCAAAGATGAAGATGTGCCAAGGAAACCAAACTCTAAGTAACTGAAAAATGAAACCTCTCTTGATATGGACATAGTGTAGTATGCACAGTTTGAGCTTGCATACTGTAAATAGTACAATATTGTACCTTTACCTTGTGTGATATGAAGAACCTTGTATAGACATACTGTACATGTACAGTAGAAAACACATTATCAGTCTGCTGAGCCCATATATCAATCATATTTCAATCAGATTTTATTACATTTTTTCTATAGTTTTTTGCTTTGTAGTCTCTTCTCTGATTTTCTTATAGTTCTGAAAGTAGTGCCACAGTATTTTAGTGTCTCCTCTATCAGTGCAAATCTGATCTGCTACTTTGTTTTATTCAAGAATATCATTTCCTGTATGAAACATACAGTAAACAGCACACATCTTGCTACCTGTACCTTCATCTAATGGGTCTGTTATCCAACCCTATCATCAAAATCCAATGAAAGAATGTATCCTGTTTAGAATAAATATTGTTTGAATTTTTTCTTGTTTTATATTTGATACATACACCTTGCATTTTTTAACCTTCCCTTATGCCACTAAATTGGAAGCCACATACTGTATAGTTGTGTGATTCCTCATTTTTACTCTTTTCAATCAGTGCGAAGTAGTTTTTAAGAGGGAGATTATCCTAGCAGCTCGAACACACTAGGTCTGGTTCTACTTACACAATATCTCCCTTCAAAACTTTCATTCTCTTGATGTACAAAGTTACCCTTAATAGGGTGTTTTCCAGTTGCTGTTGATAAGTAAAAACAAAGAACCCTTCTCTTATGTGCTCATGTATTTTGGCTATAGCCATACTAAAATTGTAGAATATCCAGATTAAAAGAAAAAATCCACTTACTGGTCTGTGACAATATTTCATAGCGGCAGCTTCATTTTCTGTATATAGCCTTGTCCATGAATTGATATTCTTGATTAATCTAAATGATCTGAAGTGGTTAGATTTCAAGGAAAGATACAGTAGTTTATTAGTCAACCCTTGTTAGAAGACATTTGTTTGGAATAGGAATTTGTTAAAGTGGGTGTTTTGCTTCCAAAATTGGGATAAATTTAAAATCTTCCAGGTTTGCATTTAGAACCATTTCTAATATTCATAATATAATATTGTTATTTTTCCTTTTGCAATCCCTTTGGAGAATTATTTTCTAAATTAATTCATTCCCTATACTCCTCATGTGACAACTAGAATCCTGCTACTCAAGCACTGCTCCCTTTGAGATGTGTCCTCTGTGTGTTAAGAATGTGTGCAAATGTTAGCCGGTAGATTGTTGTCTAACAGTCTTTCTCTCTTTTTTTTCCCATTTCTCTGCCGGAGCAGCAGACCACTTGGGCATCGAATTTATGGGTAAGAGAAGCTTTCCTCCATGTTCTGTGATGAGTCAGAGCTGTTAGGATAGTTCATATGAACACAAGGGAATGAGAATGAATGTACCTTTTCGCTGTTCCCCATGGTTAATGAACTATATATCCAATGTGTGCATGTTGAATGACTTTTATTTGTTCTGGTGTGTTCCATATTCTGTACCATGGCATTAACTACAGATTTGAGATGGCTGATTTAATAGGACCACCTTATAATTTGCAGAGTTACTGTAGATAACAGTAGATAACTTGGCCACAGTACCTTCACTTCACAGTACTCAGCATACTAGTTATGCTGAGAACTATAGGTTGAGTCCACCCAGTTTCTCCAAATGTTTATTAAGACAACATATTCTTAACTGTGCTTACACCTCCTTTACTGTACTTTCAATTTAATGTAATTCAATTGCTTGCATTTGGATCTAATCCAATCTAAAATTTCATTTCTTGAGTTGCTCAAAACATGAACTGGAATATACATGTATTTATGTCTAAAAGCAATACTGTAGGTACATAGGCTAATGACTATTTAAAAATAAGCTTACAGTATGTTACTCCCATTTCTGTAATGTGTGGTATTGGTGAAGTAAGGCTTGTAATAATAATATAAATCCATACAATTTGTGTTTCTCTGTTTTCAGTAACATGGTGTATAAAATGAAAACAAACCACAAAAAAGCACTTGATGGTATAAGGAGAAAAAAGTCAGGAAAGCTTTAGAAAACTAGACTGGAGTCTGGACTATTGTTGTTCAGACATTGGAAGTGTCGCAGAGTTCACATCTCTCTTATTTGTCTGCTTGCAACAAGGCAACTAATACTGTGGTTTGCCTTTAAACTTTATAATGCTAGTCTTCACTGTGCCACCATACATGAGGCATTTATTGACCTTGCTGTTAAACTGCATGTTATCGAGGGCATTCCCCATTTTTAAGCAACTCTACTGTTATTTCCATCAATTATCACAAAGCCTTTACACCTGGTGAGGATCACAACAATCTGGAGCCTGGGGCCATAGGGCACAAGACCTCTTAAAAGATATATTTAGAATTATTTAATTTGAAGTATAGGATACAGGTCATTATTGGCACAAAAAATACAAACTTTTCTGAAGTCCTTTTTCTCACTTGTTTTTTTGGTTTTACAATAGTAATTGACACTTACATTCTGGCTGCAAATGTATTATAACTATTAATAATAATAATTAATAACTGTTGTCATTTTCATATGGAGCCATGGTAGCTCAGACAGCAAGTGTGTCTCGCTTCCTGAGTGGAAGGTCCCAGGTTCAATCCCAGGTAGGGGCAAGCGATATACTGTAGCTAGCTCTAATTCCTTCCAGACAGCTCCCAGGTCCACTCAGCCTGCTTTCCAACTTAGTCCTGGGGTTAATCTTCTGCAGGTAATAGGCTGGCCGGAGTGTGATGCTGACCACATCATCTCCACTTCCAGTGTTGGATGGTTAAGAACAATGGTGGCCCTTGCCCTCCATTTCTTATGGGCCTTTATGAAAAGGGACCTACCTAGTTGTTTTTATATATAGTACAAAGCATTCACGTACTGTATACTTTGATTTTAAATATAATGTTTCAATATACAGCATATGTTACTTGGATACACCATCTACTGGATGGATGTGTTTATTATTTTTGCTCTTTGTTGTCTGATTTCTATATTGAAGGTCATTGACAAGATTTTTAAAACAAAAAAAAAAGTCAGGCAACATTAAAATCCTAGCAACACATAGTGTTGTGATAATTCTAATAGTTCATACAAGGAGCTTACACAATTTAAGGACAATACGTTACTTGCCTAACAAAATTACAAAAAAATAAATATATATGTTCTGTACATACAGTAACAGTAAAAACATGAAAGTGCAATAGCTAGTCTTCTGAAAAGGTTCAGAAGAGGAATTCACAATTACAGCTGCCCAGTTTTCCCAGATTCATTGCATGTGGAAACATGAGCAGCTGTGATCTGCTCTTGAGCCTAATTTCTTTACATTCAGCTAGAAACTCTTTACATACTCCAAAACATCACTTAGCAAATTAGAACAGGAAAGCCAAGACAAAAGTTAATGATACATCCATTTCTTTACTTTTTATGTACTTCCACTGCCTAATCATAAAAAAAACATTGCTACTTGGTGCCTGGAGCTGAAGTGTGTATTTTTAATTTCAGTGGTTATCTTTTGAGATTCAGCATTGATTTTGAAATGATGTTTAGAGCACTTAATAACAGCGCATCCATGCATATTATCAATGTACTCTACGAAGTACAATAATTTAAATTTATATTATTATACTTCAAAAACATAATGTTAAACTGTAAAACAACTCATCCCTTAAACAAACATCAATGGCTTACATTGTACAATAGAGAAATTAGAGAAAAAAAATGGAAGGAGAGTGGTACAACAGAGAGCAAAATAAGAATAGTATGAGAGTTTACCAAACTACGGGTGCAACTAAAAGCATTTTAGTGTAGCCAATGTAAAGACCAAAAAGAATACAGCAGTGGAGGAAATAAATTATGCAAAGAGTTATTTGGGTACAAAAATCCAAAAAGTGGATGAAAACCCCTTATAACAGGAGATTAATGTTAACAAAATGTGAACCTCCGATATATTCTGTAATTATTGGAACTGAATTTTCTTACCATATTTGTGATTAATCAAGACCTTTTTTTACTTAAATAATTGGATCGATTATTACCAATTTTACATTTTTGCAACACAAATATTACGACAAAAAAAACAACAAATAATTTAGTAGTCAATGCTCATCAGTGTGGAGAGGTTTACAAACCCATTACTTAACATTTGGTGCTCTTTCCATCCTCTGTCATACAGATAGTAAGTAAATGGAAAATATTCAAAACCAGAGTGACACTACCCAGGACTGGTCATTCCCCCAAGAACAACCTGGAAAATCATTCTTGAAATTACAAATTGCTCCAGAGTAAACACAGAGGATCTGCAGGCCTCTTTCACTGTCACTAATGTCAGTGTTCATGCTGGAACAATGTGTTAAAGACTGAACAAGAATGGTTTTCATGTGGGGATGGCAGGGAAGAACACATTGCTTTCTAAGAAGCAGACTGCAGCCCATTTCATGTTTGTCAAAGAACACATAAACGATCCATAAGACTATTGGAAGAATGTTCTCTGTGCACACAAGTGAAAAGTTCTTTAAATTGTTGTATGAGAACATGTTGCGTAAATTATTACATGGGAAAACAAACACTGCCTTCCAATAGAATGTGGTTAGGGGCTGCTTTCCTGCCTGAGCACTCTGACATTTTGCCATAATTGACAGAACTATGAATTCAGCATTGTATCAGCCAGTACAGGAAGAGACTGTCAGGCCATCCATTCATCAGCTGAGTCAAAAATGGATCATGCAAGACAATTAAACCATACATACAAACAGATCTACAACAGAATGACAGAAAAATAAATTTTGTCTTTTGGATTTGCCAAGTCAAAGTTCAGACTTAAACTAAAATGTTATGGCAGACTGTTCATGCAAGTAACCCCCTGAAATATAAGGAAGAATGGGCCTAAATTCTTAAAGTCCTGTAAGTGATAAACACTTACAGGAATCTTATGTCTTTGTGTAATTCATGTATTCAAGTTATATTCATCTTTTATTAAAACCTTTTATGACTTTTAAAAATGATGGTGTTTTAAGAAATTGTGGTCTTCAAAACCTTTTTCTCTGCACTGTAATAAACATGATAAATAAATATTATACTTTTTTCCAGTCATAGCATGTCCAATAGAATTAGAAGTAACTCCAGTAGTATTTTGAAATTTTAATATAACTGACTGAAAATCTACAGAGTTACTGTAGGATGGCTAAAAACTAACAAAATGCCAAGATGTAGTGGAAATTGCCAGGCATACCGAAGGAGATTATTATTCGTAAATAATACTGTAATTCCTTACACTTATATAGCATTTTTCTGGGCACTCAAAGTGTTTTACAGGTAATGGGGACTCCCCTACACCATCACCAAACGTGCAGCCCCAGCTGGATGATGCAACAGCAGCCATAGTGCACCGGAACACACCACACATCAGCTATCAGTGGGGAGGAGAACAGGGTGATGAAGCTAAATCAGAGATGAGGGATGTGATTGATTAGTTAGTTAAGATATTTTAACACTAGCTAAGGAATAGAGCTATCCCCACAAAGCGGTACTGTAAAAATAACTGTAAATGTAACAACAATTTATCAAAAAGAGGTCATTGAACCAGAAAACATTACAGATTGTCACAATTCCCACACATATATTCAAATTTTAACCTGTAATATTAATTGGGTAAACTGCTTTGTAAGAGTTAGGTCTAGACCACCAAGGCAATAAAAAGAAGAAATGAGCAAAGGAATTATGACAGAAAATTATCTGAAAATAAAAATAAAAAAAGTGTTTATACTTTTTGCAACAAGAATTGAACACCACCTGGAAGAAGGAAGAGGGTATGACTGAAGGAAAATCAACAGAGTTTCGTGAACTAGAATATTGGGCCTAAATAAGCTTATTTTGTAGACAATTGACAATTTGTAAGATATTTGAATAAGAAATTATTTTTATTTCTGTTTGTGGTCCCAAAGTGAAGTTGTGTATATACTCTATATCAATTTGAATAAATCAGAATAATGTTCAGAAAGTGAGATAAGGAAAACTAGGAAGGCCTCAGTACTGTGAACCAATGCCCTTGAACATGAAGATTCCAAAGCTAATGGAAGACGTTGTATTAGTGAGGGATCAGGCAGCTATTACATCAAAAGCTTCCAGCGGCGTGCTAATAAGTAACTGCAGATGGCAGAAAAAAGACTGGTGGGCATGAAATATAGAGTCAGGAACATTAGTACAACCCAGATATTCAAAGAAGATTTCAAATATCAAACATTCCATTCCAGTTTTCCTCAAAATCCACTCTATCCCAGATGGCCAGTGAAACCAATTCAGCAAATAGAGGATGGTAGAGGGAACAACAATGTTTTTATGTCTTCTACACTGGTCTCCCAGAGACCAAAAACCTGAGCAGTAGACAGCTCCATTTGTGAAACATCAATAAAGGCAATTTGGAGCCTGAGAAGAGAGTGAGGTGGCTGCCAACAACGCAAAATTATTCTTTTGGTGGCAGACCCTTTATTGCAGTGCTATTAAGTCAATATAGGACTTGTCATTCAGCAGTAATAGTAATAGCAAGGAAATCTGTGTTTCAACATTGTGGACAGTGTTGCACCAACCTTTTCTCAAAATTAAAACAATGTGAAAGAATATGCTTGTGGCCCCCCTGGTAACACAGAGTACACCTGAGAGAGTCAGTGATACTGTAATACTGTATACTGTATTAATAATACAGTATTAAAAACCATCTCTGAGGGGTTAGGTGAGACCTATAAAAAAGTTAAAATGAATGAGCTGGTGATCAAGATTTTTAGATGCAGAATTCAAATTACCCCCTAGAGTGTCTTATGAGATACTGCCTTTTACTGTAGGTCTCTTTCGGGAGGTCTCACTGATTATTAGAGATTTTTATAAGGATTTCAATAACAAAGAATAAAGCAAGGACACTATTCCTGAAGTCTTGCCCGTTGCATCCAGCATCTTACTTAAGGGGTGAACTAGAAACTCTGTATCCCAGGGAACCCCATATTTCAGTAAGGAGACATAAATAATTCCAAGATATTTGAAGGCTGTAAAGGGACTCTTTTTGTCCTTATTAACTGACACACCCAACTTTAAAAAATACATTTTAGAATGTTATATAAGACATTTATTCAATAGAATCCAGAATTAGGCTTCAACTAGAGTGTTACATGCCGGGCTGTTCCTGCGAGGTGGGTTTTACCAAGAGCATTCAAGCATTCAAATTTTGAAAGGGGACAACCCCACCCAAGGAAGGACACTAGCAGGGAAAGGAAAGAGGGACAAACCGAGGAGAAATTGCCAAAGGTGTGGCAGGTGGTCGGATGACTAATGTTGAGAAAAGGACAGTTAATAGGATGCAGAGAGTTTTGGGGGGTCAACACCTTGTCAGATGGGACACTGGCAGGAAAGAAGGGAAAGTAGGAGGACCCATCACTGCCACTGCCCAGGGTGCAACTGAAAGATTAGTGAAGTGGGCACCTGGTGCAGTGAGGGCTGCAAAAGTTGAGACAATGGAAAGAGAAGAGATGGATGGGGAAAGGGAAGAGGTGGGAACTAAAGACTTTGTATGGGGTGAAGGCAAAATGAGAAGAATGTGAGATGTAAAAGAAGAGGCAGAAAAAGGAAAGAAGAACAACAGCACCTGGCAGGAACCATAAAAGGGGCAAATGTGAATGAATAAAGAAGAGAAAGAATGGGCTGAATTCTGAGGGAGTGCAGAGATTGTAAAACAACTGCTGACTCAGCTGATGGTTGTACATGTATGCCAGACAGGCCCAGTACCATGGTAGCAACACTTATGTTTGACTTTGAAACCAGCAAAGTCTTTTCCTCAGCTTGAATTACTCCATATTTATGATTTTTTTACAACTGTTGTATTAATATTTACAAACAATTATGCATTTTTGATCATCCAAACACCTTTTTAGACTTGAAGGATGAAAATGCCTGCTGATGGTGTTTGCTAAGATTCCAAACAATTCCAAATAGCTTCTGAAAAATTATTATTTTGGTAGATTTTTTAAGAAAGCAGGTCAGGCAGTCAACTTCATATACTGTACACAGGACCTTTTTTTTCCAAGGATGGATGCCGCCAGATATAAAGTTGGTCAGCAAAGCAGTTTTAAAGAAGTGTTCCAGCTAATGGCTTTGAAGCCCAATTGCAAATCAAATTAGTGTGATAGCATTAAATATTAGAGTAACATATTTAATAGAAATAAATGTAAAAGTGGTTAACATTTTTTATAAGTTTTAAAAAAGTAAGATCATGTTTGTTCACAGACTGCATTTTCAGTCTGCTACTAGATAGATTGTAAAATGTATGATGGAGTACAGTTGACAAGTAGATCAGCTAATCTGAGATAAACCAATTAAGGCTTTTTTAAGTCGACAGCAGAATTCATTCAATGACCAATTACAGACTCTAAATCTTCAGGTATTTTAAAACAGTGTTTAATTAAGCTTACCTTTTGCCTTTAAACAATCTCAAAGTTTTCATTTTTTATTTGATGTGATGGAAATGGTTAGTGTTGAATGTCACATCACTGGCGTATTGCAGCATGAAAGGTGCTGTAGAAAATAATGTTTTTGTTATTCCCCGGTGTTTGAATCTTCTATTTTAAAATGCTTAGGGTTTTAGAAGGCCAAGCTGATAAAACATGGTTCACTGTTATTAGCTGAATTATTAGCTGAATTTCTTTTCCTGGACTGAGGAAACTCATGCCCCCAGGACATGTCACCATTGAACCATCAGTGATAAAATCTATGCAATAAAATCATACACTTTGATCTGATAACACATTTCGGCATCTTTGTTGTTGTCTTTTTCTCTAATGTTCTTTCACCCCCTAGGAGTGTATAGGCAGTAGAAGTTCAGAGCCCAGTGCAGTTTTCAGAGTTGCAGCTTACTTCTCAGAATTAATGTACAGTATAAAGAGTTTAAATGTGCCATCACCTAGGTAGTCTAAGTTTTAAGCATTTTGCAGAAAAAGGCATGGATATACTGGCATCTTTGTTGTTTTCTTTGTAAACAACCAACAGGAGAGGTTTTCAGTAGAGCGTTTTTTTTTTTTAAGTTAATCCTGGCCACTGGAGAGGTCAGATGGATAAAGCATAAAACATGAGAAAAACAGCGAGTCGGAACACCCTCACTCTCAAACATTGCTCCAGGGGGTTCTGCTCACCTCCGAATATTAATGCACTCTGGTCTCCATGGAAACACCGAGCACAGAGCAATAGGAGGGAGATTTATGCTGTTGGCACGGTAACCAGCAGCATGCCTGCACATCAGCCAGTCTCAGTGCCCCTCATTAGCTAGCCCATCTGGGGGTCTTAATGGAGACCAAGCAGAGCAGGATAGGCTGCTGATGGGTACCCTCTGAAGAGGGCATTTTAAGTGATGAACTTTTCTCCAGCTGGGGTGTAGTGGGGTATCAGCAGGTTAGTTCATAGTAATTTGAGAGGCATATTACAGTAACTCAGAACTCTGTAACGGTTGTCATATCCAAACTTGTTTTCACGTACACCTCATTACTAAAACTACTGGGACTAGCCTTCATCTCCAGGTAACATAGGCTGCACCAGAGGTTGTCTGCTGTGCAGAGGATGTTTGGCGTTTATACAGTGGTACTTGGATTAGAGATAGAGTGTTTCAAGGTGGAATAGTAGTTGATTACTACAGTACGTCACGCTTGTGACTGTTCATAAGTTTATATAGACTTTAAGGCTCCCAAAATCGAATGTAATATTATTATTCAGAAGTATCAAATAGCAGTACAGTATGTGCCACCTCAAAAATTATGATATGCGAGTGAAACTGGTTTAGTTTTAACGCATTCAACTTGGTGATCAACATTTGTGTCTGCAGATGTTGCAAGGGAACTGTTTATAAACAGGGGATTTTATAAACAAGGATTATAAGGTAGCACAGACACCCACATAACAATGGTTTCATCAGTCACATCAGTCTAACTTCATCAACTAAAAATGATGAAAATTCTGTTTTTGGTTACTTAAAATTCATTAAATGTAAGGAACCTCATCCTGATTCTGCTGCATGAAGAAATAAATAATAAAAGGCTCAGGCAAATCAATTACTTTGATGCGAAGATAAGATTAAACTGACTATATTAAAGCTAAATTATGATATTACACAATATTTAGGCCGCATTTTGGACAATGGTTCATAACCCGCTTTTTACAGAGCAGGGTAAAAGCACAAGCTACACACTGGGCATTGGAAAGAGGAATATGAAGTTACTGTAGACCCATCTACAGTGCCTAGTATGAATGGCCAACTCTAAAACATTATTGCATTTTAAAGCAGCTTACACGACTGCATCAGCTCCCTGTTTCATACTCCAGGGGATGGAGATTAGATATTGAATGTTCAAGACCCGGAAATATTGCAAAATAATGGCCTATCTGTTTCATTGGTAAAAAAGTATGCCAGACTATTATTATAGGGTCACAAACTGACTTTTTAACCCTGGAGAGCATCCGAACTGAGAGAATAAGAGACTTTAAAATCCCCATTATGTATCAAAAGCTGTAAGAGGCTTTAGTGGAAATATTAAATTTTCTCATTACTAAGTAGCGAAGTCTACTTCTTTGTATTCTTCCTTATGTATAATTTTCACATGCCTCTTTTTCTTTACCTATGTTTCATTTCTTCCAGTAATATAGTCTATAAAGTGAAAATAACAATAAGCAAACTCTGAAAAAGCACTTACAAATTATGACATAGAAAAGTGAAGCTTTGGAAAGGCAGAAAGGAAATCTGGGCTGTTGTTATTCAGTGTTTGAAAGGATCACTCACTTCACATCTCTCCCTGTTGTAATACGGGGGATCTCTTTTCAGCTACAGTATATACTGGCTACCATTCACTGTGCCACCATTCATGTAGCTTTTATGGGCTTCCCTGCAAGACAGCACATATTCAAGGACATGGCTCAGATCTGGGCACCTCTACCGTCATCTGTTATTTCCATCTATTAGCATACAGCTGATTTCTCCTGGTGATGGTCACAACAACCCAAAGCTGACCAGGGAAGTATTTTACAGTATGCGCAAGGTAGAACAGCATGCAATACCAGTCCATTACAGGGCATACACACAACCTAAGCAGATTAGACCTACACACACACAACCTAAGCAGGAAATAGAGCACCTGACAAAAACCTTTGCAAAACCAGAGAGAACATGCAAAAGCCACAAGGAATTGTGAGGAAGCAATTAACCCATAAAACTACTATGATTCTTCTATTATTATGTGTACCTATATAACTTTACAAGATTTGCATGTTGACATTACAGGAAAACGGCTCTTCTCAAATCTCTGCTGAGTAGTGGATTCCATTTACACTTGCATTTCAGAATCGTTGTGCTAGGATACATTCCACACAAAAAATGGTGCCTTTACACTTGTGTGAAACATTCCACACTAGTATAAAGCCTCAGAATGTGATTTTTTCTAAGGACATACAGATTCTTCAGCACAAATGCTATGGTGTTCAACATCTTCAAGAGTAATAAACATGAAATCACATAATCACAAACATATGCAAAATAAAACAGATTGTTTTAAAGTTAATCTTCACTTATCTATCTATAATAAATTACATTTGGAACTGTTATTAGACCCGTATTTAACTGTAGACTCTATATTAAGCTCTTAATTGCACCTCCTCTATGACATTCAGAAATGTGATGATATTGTATGTTCATGTGCTCCATGGGATTATCTCTGCTTGTAACAGCATACATCCTGAGTGCATTTACCATTATGTCCTTGGCTTTTGAGGGAATAAGAGGGCACATTCTGAAATGCATTCATTAGCAGTTAGTCTAAAAAAATACAGTCAAATACAAATACATCTTCAGGTCTGCTTCTTCCAGAATTTTATGATAATAGTCTGGTCTTCTGCACTCAGATCAGTGTTGTGAACACACTATAATATGTGTGGCTCCAAATGGCGACATGTAAATTCATTCCATTTTAATTAAGGTCTTTCATCCAATCAAGTTTAATTGACCATTGCTTAGCTGATCCCATCGATTAGCCGAACATCGCTTCAACAAAAACGGTCAATATTAGCAAAGACATTGTGTTACAATCATGAAGAAGTCATTCATCCCATTTTACATCTGGTCTGATCAAAAACCTCATCTAATCCCATCTAGAAAAATCCTAGCATCAGTTTCAACAACATGATTGGATATTTTGTTCCCCATTTGTGTAGTTTCTAATTGTTTGTCCTCTGTGCACAACTGCACCTGATTCCCATCCAACTAATTATTTTAGTTTTTTAAACTTGAATTAGTCATTTTGGTTCACTTTGTTGGTGCCTCTCACTATTGTTAACATTTGAATAGCATTTCAACATACTGTTGACTGTGAAAGACAGTTAAAACAGAAGATTTCTACTTAAACATCTCTAGTGCAAGAATAAAAATACTCAGGAAAAGAGAACTGTAATATACTGTATTTGAATTGTTAGTGTATATGTTGTTATAGTATACTATGCATGAATTAAGGACTCATAAATATGCAAATGTGGATATCTTTGGAAGGCTCACTGGCCAAAATGTTAGGAGCTCCCAGTCACTACCACAGTGACCCTTAATGAAACAAAATCCACCAAGAGGCTAGAACAAACTCCATATACTGATCCCACCAAAACCTGTAGAATCAGTTTAGAATAGGATCTAGTTCAGGTGGGTAGCTGCGTCAGCATGCATAGGCTGCAAAGGAACAAGTAATAGGTTTATTCCATGCTGAAAAAAAAAAGAAAGAAAACACAACGTTTCAGCCGTGGAGCCTTCTTCAGGTGTGGAATATGAATATGAATATGATTAGAATATGATGTTCAGTCCCAAACAACATTACCCTTCTCACAGCCTCTCCTACAGGGATATATATCCTGCATCTTGTTCAAAATGTGGTGTTTTTTGCTGCTCTAGAGTACAAACACATTTTTGTTGGGAATTCCTTACTGTATGTTTTATCTTGTAAGTGCATTGTTACTGGTAGCAGTACTGTGATGGTATGTATTCTGTCATTCTGGAGGCTCTACACTGGTGCACACGTACTGACAACAAACCTCAGAACAGGAATTCAAAAGATAGCATTTTGTGAGAAAGAACACAATGATTCACATGGAAACCAGCACGTACGCTTTCATATTTTATCATTCACCATAGGATAGTCATTTGACCTTTAAGAAGATAAGGATTTGGGTTCCAGATTCAACCCCTTGAGTTATTGAGATTCTGCTGTTCAAAGATAGTTTAGAGCATAATCCAGCTTTATATCAATCTTCTGTATTTTCAAGGAAAATAACAAATGAGAATGCATTCTTTCCTTGTAATGGAAAGCATGTTCACAAATTTTAGTGACACACAATTCTGTTAAACCAAAAGCACTTCAAAATACGGGAATGTCATCGACTGGAACCAAAACCTCTGATCAGACATTAAATACAACAAAAACACTGTTATTGTTAACAAAATCATTACAGACGTGAAGAGAAATCACTGAAAATAAAATAACAACATCTGTTCCTACAGTGAAAGTGGACATTAACCTGGCTATAGAAATTCAAAGAAATAAGCTACTGTACTAAACAGCACTGCAAAGTATTAAGAAAAAACTAATAATAATAAGCAAGAAGAAGATTTTTTCCATTCCAGCCTTTGTTCCTGTGGTTCTGCTTCCAGATTTCACAACCCTACAGCTTCTATAGCAGTACTACTTTCCGCGGGGGAAAAATGTGACCATTTGTGAATACTTTGAAATTCATAGGCACACTGCATCCATCAGGTGTTTCTCGGGCTGCAAGATTCAAAGGGTTCTCCAAACAATAGCAATTACTATCTTTTTAGGTGACTTTGTAAAGTTTTATTTTAAAATGACCTCATGATTTTCAATACAGAACACAAGTGGAAGCAGTAATAACTCAGTTTTCCATATGAAACATTTTATTCATATGACTTAATAAGGGACAACAACAGCCAATAATTGAATGCTTTGTGAATGTTTGGAATACTTGGTCAGATGGATTTGACTTGACCCGCTTGGTTAATGGGTAGATTCCATAGGACAAGGAGGCTCAAACCCCATTCACAAGGAGTGAACCAAGGGGTAACTGCTAGGTAAAAATAGGGTAGAGAAGGGATGCTCGAGATGAATGCAAAGGGAGACATTTGTTTTCAGTGTATATAGCTAATTTCATAATGATGGAGATTAGGTACAGCAGTGCCACTGACTTCTTGTTGTTATCCCTCTTGAACTTCAGTTAATAACTTCTATTTAATAGTTAACAGTTACAGGGCATAAATGTATGTCCTGTACGGCTTAGAGATTAAGAGCTTTATAAATTAAAAATATATTTTTTATATTTTTTAGTAAATAAATTTGAAGTTGGAGTTGTGTTTAGTTCTTCAAGCAATGACATTTTTGTTTGTTATACACTCTTTTGTGTGTATAAATGCACAGTTGATTAATGTTTATTCTGTGCAACTGTTGGCACAAAGCTGAAAATTGGTATTAGCAAACTACAGACCATGTTGTACGAACACAAGTACTCTAAAAAAACATAAATACTGTATTAGACTCCTGCTTTGCTATGAGCTTGATATTGTGTTGCAAACATATCACATTTCTTGCTCTTCTCTCAGTTCCGGTCTCTTGCTGCAGGTGTCTCTGCCTTAGAGCTTTTCTCTCTCCCTCTCCTTCTGTGTCGAGCCTTTCTTTATAAACAAGCTACTATCCAACTTGAAGTCCTTGACATAATTTCCCCTCACATTGAATTTCTTCTTCTTGTGCTTTTGTAAAATTTTGGCACTGTGTCTTGTGAAATTATCTGTTTGTGTGGCTTCTCACTCTCTGAAAACCCTGATAACACATGACACTGAACTGAAAGAGAGAGAAAGATAAAGACATAGTCCATTAATCCATTTACAGACAGCATCATGTGAGCTTCTCATAAACAAAGAATGCTGCTCACTCAGTGCAGAATCATCTCAATGTAACATTTTGTTGGCTCTTTGTTCAGGATATTCAGCATCTAATCCTTTATTCCATGCACAGGAACAATTATTTTAGTTTACAAAGCTTGGCAACACTCCTAACTATGCCATTTTCTGCATGTATTCTCATTTTACATTGAAAGGATTATCACTTCATATGTTACACTTACTCTTATAATGGGCTCATTAGTATTTAGCTTCCATACTGATTTTAACTGCTCTTGGGGTTGAGTTGCAAGGAGGTAGTCATTACATTCATTATTTTTTCCCATTCCAATTAAAGAGTATTCCTAATGAACATACCAACAGTATATGTTAAAGTGATCATCTATGATAAATCTGTAGTTTTGATGGCTAACTTCTGTAATTATTTTGTTAATATCGTAATAGAGCAGCTGAAACTTTAAACTGCATCTGTTTAAGCTGTGGCACACAAAGTTTAAGATGTGGGGCTTAGAGACAGTTTTAGAGGTTGCAAGAGAGAAATCTGTGACTGATTTTGATACAGCTTCTCTTTAAATAGGGTCATCTAATCATGGAGTCAGGCTAGGCACAGTGAGATCAGTCTGTTACAATTTAGACCATGGTGAGATCATATTTTTCTTAAATAACAAAGCAGTCTCACTTAAATTAAAATCCCTTTTCAAGGGAGGTCATTGGGGAAAGGACAGATAGAGGTATCAATAACATATTAATCTCAAATAGGCAGGCCGCATATAGAATCTGTTTTTTATTTGGACATGACATGGGACTAAAAAACCCAAATTGTACTGTAGTAGCCAAAATTGTCACAAGACTGGTGATGTCAACAGTATGGAATTGATTTTTTTAACATCTTGCCACAGCACACAATCCACTGCCAGAGGTTTACAGTGTAAATACTGTAAGACTTAGTCCTCCTCACTGTTCTGCACACAGCAGAGATGCCTGAAAAAGGACTGGGACATCTTGACCCTTGTTAGCTAATTCCTTGTTGACAAACAACCAAAATTATATACTGTATGATTCAGTCAATCACTGCTTCCTACTGTCACAAGCATGAATTTGGCACATGTTGGCACATGCAAGTTGTGGAAAACTATATGGCAGACAGTTTATACAGTAGTTGTGTTTATGTGGCCAGCCACCTTTTGTTTGAAAGGCAAATTCTATTGGCAAGCAGCACTAATAACAGGTTTGGGGAGAAGAGATGAAAAGCATCTTTGATGTGGCTGTGACTTACCTACAGTAGGTCAGGAGCACTAAACCATGATTGTACTCCCTTGTGTGTTTTATTTCACTGAAATGCTGGCGTCAAACAAGTCATGAAGTTCAACTGGATCAGGCGAAACAAAGAGGCATCACCATAGGGTGTGATGAAAGGAGGAAAATTAAACCTCTGTTGTAAGAGTTTTTTTTATCCATTTCAGTTTTTATACAGATTTTTTTAAACACTAAAGACTCTTGTTTTTACAGTAAGGCAACTGCACACTGCAATTTCAGTAAATTGAACTGAGAGGCTTGTGGAGTCAAAATACCATTCAGTTCATACTGTGGCCTGTATCTCAAAATACCAGAAAATGAATTGCTTTTCTGTAAGAACTCTACTCCATCCGTGTCACAGGGGTTGTGTAGAGTAAGAAGGGAGACAACAGCCTTCACTGAAAAGATGAAGATCAAGTAAATACCTTGCAAGTGATAAAATGTTTTGTTTTTAAGTTTGGCTCACAGAATCCCCAGATGACCTGGTCAAAAGCACAATACAGCTTTTCCAAAACTGAGGTGAAGAAAACATTTAAAATTACAAAACATATGAAATACAGGCAATTATTTTAAAACTCTCTCAACAGTAGTACTGCTGCTATAGATTATCAGATTGATCCTAGTGTGCATATGTTGCAAACAACCCACTGAGAAGACATCAAAATACTTTATTCAATGCATTTAGATCACTGTACAAAAGTACAGCTGAATGCTTTAAGTTTTTACATTTGAAATGATGAAAATACTTATGTTCTCCTTCAGCAAAATACTGCAGAAAAAAAAATACAGTAGTGTATTCCATGGCTCCACAGTACAGACTGCCTGCTTCTTTTGGGGTTATTAACATATTTCAGCTGTTTGTGAAGCCATACACTATATTCCTTGTCTGAAAGATACACAGCATAACTCAAAGCCTGCTGAACTGTCCTGCTGTTTAGATTGATTGCAATACAGCTGAAGCAGTGGCACCTTTTTTGTATACTCTTAACAGAACCAAACACAATTCAAAAACAGTTAATCCCATACTGTGCAGTTATTTGTTTGTGAAGCCACTTTGAAATTACGATCTGTTCTTCAAAATTTCAAACTGTAATGGAGGCAGAGGAGTGAGAAAGCAAGAATATAGTTTGCCTTTCTAATCTGGCCAAAACACCATTATTTACCAAGTTTTATTGCAAATAAGTGCTATGGGAATTTTTTGATGTTGATGGAGTTATGTTTCATCTGTTAGACAGCACCTCTAGTTCAGAAGGAGCCACCTACTTTTCCACCACTAAAACCAGTGAACATTAATTTTCTTCTTATTTTCTCTCATCTTTTTGCAAACCAGGTCCATTATTGGTCAGCTGATTAGATTTGAGAAGATCAGTCTTCAAAGTAGTACATCTGCTGTGGAAGATGTATATCAGCAGACATAGATTCCAAATAAAGATCCAAATACTGTATTGTATAAACTGTTACATACTGTAGTATTTCTAACACACGTGACCATGCAAATGTACAGCATTTTTAAATGTAAGCAACATAACATATGATGTTTCTTGGTCGGGATACCTTTTATATGTTTTTTCTATGTGGACTCCAAAAATGATGACAGATAGGATGGCTACCTTATAATATCAAAGGCAAATGTTTTGAAATTGGGCAAATCCAAAGCATTTTTCTAGGCTTTACACAAAACAAAGATCAACTGAAAAGGTGATGATAGGGGAAGAAATAAAAGGCCAATAGAAATGTACAGGTAGTCAGACAGATAGCCGCACAAAAGAAAGTGGTCAGTTAAACTGGGGAAAAAGACTCATGGAATGACAGGTGTGGGTAGCTCCAGCAGCCAAACAGTGAAGTAGGGAAAGCTATAAGATTAGACACAGTGCAAGAAAAAAGTGCACATCCCTCTTTCTGACATTTTCAGACATTATTTGCAAAAAACACGGTAGTTTCTGTGTAAAAGAATGTTTCTATATAAATTACATCTTGAAATAACATGATCAAATATTAATTTTTGAAAGGTAAAGGTCTGAATCCTATATCGTACATAAAGATATATCTCATATTGCAAAGACTGGAGGGAATACCCTACATACAGGAAATAGTAGCTTGGTTTGATAATTCCAACCTGCAATCATAAAGGACAGTACAGGATATACAGTATTTTATTTCCTTGTTGTTCTTTTTTAATGTCCTTATTGTTTTCTTTATTGTTTTAGTCAAGCCCTTAGTAAATCTCCCCCATTGTGTCTTAATCCTTATTATTAGACATCTACATGTTGAGAATCAAAGGGAATCTTTGTTTTTTAGGAGGGGTCTTACAGGGGGCATATAAGCCCTGTTATGGAGAGATGTGCTTTAATTATTGAAAATAGATAATAATTTCCCAAGTTACACAGTAGGTCCTGGAAAGCTTGGTAAAGAAATTATTATTAACTGCCAAACACAGGGGATACCCTAGAGAGATTAGATACAAGGGTGAAGTCTTTACTTACAGCAGATCTGGAGGTTTAACATTCCCCACCCCTGGCCTGATCTTTTCAGAGCTCTGTCCCTCTAGGCTCCAGAATTGTCTAATTATAGCAAACATGAACATTGGCTTGCTCCACTGATTAAAATGATTCCAAAACACCCCAAGGAAACACATGGAAGTGATTAATTCTGAAGTATTTTGAATTTGATATTGATTTAATTTAGATTAGTAAATACATTAGCAGTAAACCTGCACTGAGGTAAGGAAAAGACTAGGCCTAAGACAGCCTGGGTTTGGCTTAGCCACTAAATCCAACCAAACACGATGGTTTTTAGGGTAAGCATTTCCAGGCAACAGCCACTGACTACAGAACACATGCAGTAGACCAACGTTATGCCTTTCCCTCCCAAACTGCCCTATCCTCTCCACTGCAGCAGCTCATGTCAATTCCAGTTTTATATTAAAGGTTGGCAGTTCAATAGCCATGAGACTGCTTTACAGATCTGACAGTGACATAGTGTTTGGCAAAAAGCAGCAAAGCAAAAACAGAGCTCAGAGTGGGGGAATTATATGGGAAATAGAAACCTAATGTGGGCACTGTGAGACCAGTGACAATAAGAAGCCTATACCATAAGCACAAAAATACTTTTGAAAATATTTAATTGATTTATTTACTATATTTGCTTTCTCATGTTCACTTGAACTGGGGACAATGCAATAGCTCAAGTGTGCCATTCAGCTTCACTTCTGAGTACTGCTGGATAGGCTCTTAAAGTGCAGTTGAATACCTTGCTATTTGAAAAGAAACAATCTATTCACAATAACAGTCAACTTTGCTGTAGGCTTTCCTGAAAATCTGTTTTTTAATCACAGCATGCATGGAAGTAAGACCTTCCATTAAAAGGAACATTTCAGGTCACATAAGAGTTACAGAACTTGAGTAGATCCTGAAATGGATCAAACTGATATCCAATGGGCAACTGCTGAGGAAGTAGAATCTTTGTCATTAATTCATGCCATCCAGATGGTATTTATAGCAGAAGTTTGTTTTCAATCCCTTGATAATTGCCTTTTACAATGTGGACAGGCTACCACAAATCCAGACTTTTCCATCCAAAACGTGTTACAGTAAAAATTAATTGGTTATTAATACATGAAATTATGGCATATAATTAGTTAATAGTTTTTGTTTTTCTTCTTTTTCTTTCTTTCAACTGTTACTATTATAACTAGTAAAAATATAATGATTTATAATAATTAATAATTTAACAAAACACTTTTACTCTACCATTACCAAGACAGTTTTCCAGAAACGAGATTGTAAGCTACAAAATACCCAATCAAATTGTTGCTACAGTGTCACTGGTAATTACATTTAAAATTAATTTAAAAATTAAATGCAAGTTCTTCAGCTCAGTGTGAGATGTGGTGAATTAGAAGCAGAACCAGGTCCAGAATTTGAAACCTCCTGGTACTGAACCCTTTATATTAGTCATGTATACAGTACCACACTATCTATGGCTTGGTGTACTTCATCTCAAAATGATATGGTTACAATTTAATACGTTTTCATTTGGAAATCCTCCTCTTTTTTTCAAAGAAATGTCAATGTGTTCTCCGTATGCTGCCAGGTCTGCCATTGGAATTTCTACATCTTGTCAACACACAAAAGGATAGAGAAAATAAGGCCTTTTGTTGTCTCGATACCAATGGGAATGACTTTAATTTTATTATTTGTATTATTTGCACTACACACTCTTAAAATAGTATGTCTTATGAATTAGTAGAAGTACAAAAACAACAAAATGATTAATAGGTTTTAGGATCCTCAGGTGACAGACATGAAACTAATCATAGATAATTAATGAATTGGTAACAGCATCTTCCCTTGTTAGTATGTCTACACTCATACAGTTTACAATATATTTAAAAAAATTGATTTATTATCTGGAAGTGAGACTGTGCTTTGCAAAAAAAGAACTATAGTATGATTTTTAAGCACATACATTTGTTGACTAATTTTCTCCATCCCTCTTTCCCCTCCTACCTTGATCTTTATTTTCTCTTCTTGGTTAACAGAGAGTGAAGAAGTTTACAAAAGACAAGTGCTGTCAATCTCCTGCATCGCAATTGGGATCAGCCTTCTTGGCACGCTCTGTGTGGCCTTCTATTGTCGCAACAAGTGAGTGAGAGCTCCCCCTGGCTGGTGGGAGGAGATGAATCATCACCACGCAGACACAATAAGTATTAGGCTGCTGGAAAACACAGATGGGAAAATTGAGTTAAACAATTTAATATAGGGACTACTTATTCCATTAATGCATTTTTCAGGTAATGGGGGCTCCTCTCCACCACCACCAATGTGATGCATCCACTTGGATGATGCAACAGCAGCCATAGTGCACCAGTACGCTCATCATTAGCTATCAGTGGGGAGGAGAACAGAGTAATGAAGCCATTCATAGATGGAGATTATTATGAGGCCATAATTGGTAAGGGCCAATGGGAAATTTGGCCAGGACATCAGAGTTATACCCCTATTCTTTTTGTGAAACACCCTGGGATTTTTAAGGACCACAGAGAGACAGGACGTCAGTTTTACATCTCATCCGAAGGACGGCTCCTTTTTACAGTAGAGTGTCTCTGGGGCACTGCATGTCTATGAGCGCCCCCTGCTGGCCCCACTAACACCTCTTCCAGCAGAAACCTTGGTTTTTCCCAGGAGGTCTCCCATCTGGGTACTGACCAGGTTCCTACCTGCTTAGCTTCAGTGGGTAGCCAGTTGTGAGTTGTAGGGCAATATGGCTGCTGGTGTAATTGCCAGAACATTAGCGATCACCTGGAAGGAACTGATTGCTACCTTTGATTGCATGGTTTTAAAATAAAAAAACAATTGTTCTCATATGTAAATGCATTGTTAGTTGAAATGTCAGTGTTAAATTACTTTGTTGTGTATTCTAGGTGTCATTTGCAGCCCCCAAACTAAGAGAAAGTGTTACAGCAAGCACATACAGAACGAAAATCTACTTTGATTGCTGTTACAATATACAGTGTAATCAGTGATATCATTAACCCGTACCTGTTGTGTTTCGGATGTACTGTATATCATCCTATATTTGATCAGGATGTATTATAATTTCCACATTGGATTATGAAGAAAGTACACTAAACCTGCTCATTTAAGGTGAAAAATGTGCACTAGTTTTAAAAACAAAGTAAAGCAGTGCACATTTTAAAATAAATGATCAAATGTTTTCTAAATCAAAACCTGGACTGGAGAGGTGACTGGGGTTCTAGACCACAGGCTCTAAGCAATGTACCAAGGAAGTTTGAGAGTTTGTTCCCAGAGAACTGTATTTATCACCATGGCTTGGAATTTGGTGCAAGACATGAGTGACTCTGTGTAAAGAAGTGTCTCTAATTTTAGTAGAGTACAGCAGTGTGTAAAATCAGCATTCTTGAGCTGTGTAGCTCCTCAGATAAGACCACTTGTGGTTAATATTCTATTTAGATTTTTCAAAAAATGTGAATATTTCCATGACATTAATTCTTATCTTGTGAACATATTTCAATTTTCATTGAAATATGGGATCTTAACTTCATGTTTAAAGTTAAGATCCTTTGTGAGTATGTATAATTTTTAAAATGGATATCACCATCAGAAAAAAGCATCTTGAGAACGTCCGGTCTAGTCTCTTGAGCCTTGCTTCAAGCAGTCCCCTAAGTCTCCTTGAGATAAAGAGCTAACCAACTTACTGTGTGTTCCCTGCAGGAGACAGAGGGAAAAACTACAGGCCCACCTGAAAGAGAGCCGCAGCCTGAAGAGCTACAGTGCCAACATGTCTGGCCTCATGTCCAAAACCAGCCTGAGGCCCCAGTGTGGCCTGCAGCTTCAGAGTGTGAGTCATGCATACCGTATATTGTAACAGAGAAGGCAGCTTTGGATTGAGTACTGTATATTAATTACCACAATTAATATTAAGAAGGAACAACATATTTTCTACATCTTAAGGGGCTGAAATAACAATAGAAAGCTGTATGCAACCATATTAAAATAAGAAACCTCACACATCGAGCACTAACTAAAACAGACACAAACATCCATCAGATTTTTCTTGTACACCACACAGAGCCAATTGTAAACAAATCTACAAAAAGCTGAATTCTACAAATAGTACAGAATTAGTGTAAACATTGGACCATGTCACTATTTATGAGGATTCTTTTTTATTTAATTTATCAGATCGTAATGCCAATACCAATAAAACCACACAGAGAATTTTTTTAAGTGACAGAAATTCAAGCTGTTTGGACTCACCCAAAATCCAGCAATACTGACAGCACAGGAGCACAGTGGGATATTCCGGAATATTCTAAACTGGAGCACTCTCTATTAGAGAGTAATTTAGTGGCAGTGAACCATGCGTTTTTACTTTTCAGTTATTTTGTAAAAATACAGGTGTGTGGTTTAAGTGGCATGAAAGGAGATGCTTGTCCATTTTCAATCGCTACTTAGCTGTTGTGTTTCAATCATTACTTATGTATCTTTGTCACTTTCATCACCACGGATTGAAATCCTACCAAGAGCAAACATTCCTGAGCAAACAGAGTTTTAATGTACTTTTGAAAAATTCCCCTACTTACAGTAAAGTATATACTTTATAATATTATTTTTTTCCAATTCAGTTACACCTAAACTGTATATCAGAATAATATACAATAAGCTTTGTACATTTCGCAATGCTATCTGATAGTCTTCAAAAACATCAAAAGCAAGTAGTTAAATAAAGGACAAAAAAACTCTAAAGAAGCTTCACAGTTCACCTACCGGATTTTTTGGGGTGCATGTTTCACTATGGTGTCTAGATTAATATAAAAAATAATTTCTTCTGTACTACCAGTGAGAGCATTTAAAAACGAAATGGCTTTTCAAGCCTTTTCAACTTTTAAAGGTTTAATTTCTGTATCTGTTATTGGGGAAATTTTTTTGCAGTAGTATATGGGTTATGTTAATAATTCAGTTTTGTTTCTTAAACGTTAATAATGAATTAATTTTCCTCTGTATCAGTTACTAATAGCAATAATAGTGCCTGAGGTCATCACAAGCATCACTTTGAGTCAGGAATGGTGCAATTACTTGATGTCATGCGCATCTTTTAAAACAATTACTGCACAGGCTCAATTAAACAAGGGCAGTCTCCTACCTGCTTAACACTCACAGTTGCTCTTCATTTTGTCAGCCTCAGGCAAAGAGTGACAGCTAGGAGCCCAAATATGGTTTAATAGAAAGCTCTCACAAATCGTAAAAGTATTGCTTTGGGTGACCAATGCTGTTCTCTGTAGATTAAAACAGCTCTAACAACCATATATTCCAACAGTGTATTGCAGTCATGCAGAGAAATTGAAACTACTTCAATAGGGATTCACAGTTCTCTTGTACAATATTGACAACTTGTGTTACATTTTACATTCAGATTGTTCTTTAAGAGCACAAAACTGGTGCCAACAAAACCTTCTTTTGCTTAACTGATTTCCACAAGCATATCAAGGCCTCAAAAATATTATACAGGCTCTATCTAGAATCACCATTTAACCTAAATTAAGATTAACCTAGATCCATCCGTCCATTTTCTAACTGATTTATGCAGTACAGGATCGCAGGAGAGCCAAAGCCTGTCCCAGCAAGCAATGGGCGCAAGACAGGATACACCCTGAACAGGACTCCAGTCCATAGCAAGCCATGCATAGACACAGAAATGGACATACTCACACTGAGGCCAATTTTCTAGAAGCCAATTAACCTACTGTACAACTACGTCTTTTTACTGTGGGAGGAAACTGGAGCAAATCCACATAAACACAGGGAGAACATACAAACTCCACACAGATAGGACCCCAGGCATTGAACCCAGGGCCCTACCACTGCACTTCTGTGTTTCCAAGGTCTTTAGCTGTAAATCTATGTATTAAAAGACATGAAAATAATTGTTAGATGTGTTCAGTTGAACCAATAGATAAATGCTGAATTTGCAAGGAAAATATTAACACTGATTTTACAGCAATGGAGATTAATACCCCTTGGTCACATAAAGCCTTTACTACTCTCAGTTTTGCATTAGTGATATCACAGAACTGAGGCTCTTTGCTAATGTCTTAAACTGACATTTTAGTTTAACCTTAGGATAAACTAAACATGTTAACCTTAGGATGATGTGGTTATAAACCACATGAAAACATAACCTACATTCATCTTATTACATGTATAAGAACACAGTGCAGCCAATGTAATTTATAGCTGTGGCATACTGGCACAAAAACTAGAGCTGAAGAGAATTATATTGCATTTCAGAGCAGAATAATTCATATCAGAAGATTACACTGCCCTATGAGTTCTTTGTTAGGGGCAAACTATTCCATGACTCTTATTAAATATAATACTAATCCTTGACTTTTATTAAAAATCTGAGACCCCAAGAGAATTCCAGTGTTTTTTGCTTCTGTTTTCAACAAATACCAAAACGTGATCCACTTTCAGTTATTTTGAAACAAGAGTCAAGCCTGATACTTTTTAGAAATCAAATGACATAATGGATACGCTCAGCATACAGTGATCACTAGTGTACTGCAAACTGGGTCAGAAAAACTATGACAGCAACTTGCAGAACAGAAGCCTTTTTTTTCCAGTTATTGCTTGGAATTAGTATCAATCCTGTAGCAAAATCCATCCAGGCTTGTAGTGCTGTCATTTTTTAAATGAGCTTAATGAATTAATGTTAGAGGAGAGTGTTCAATATCAATTAGCCATTGCTTGACAAATTGCTTTCACTGCAATATCACATTCAATCACACACCCAGCCGGAAATATATCAACTCATAAAAAAGTGCATTCAGTTAAATGTTTGTTTTCTGTCTTTAACACACCAGACAGAATCGCACAGTGTAGTGTCACAAGGTATGGCGGGATTCATTAGACCAAAGTGTCAATTCTTGTGCAATGATGGACTCTCCCTCATAAATGTTTACTACAGTATATTCGAGTTATTATACTACAGTATATACACACTTTAGTGTGGTTTAAGCTTACTTTAACTGTGATTATCATGGGGCATTAGAGAAGGTATAGTAAAGCATAGTAAACTATTATGAAATTCCTGCAAGTTGAAAAATGTTTGCAAAGATACCACACATATGTTGAGGTAAAAGTTTGTAAGAGTTGTAGGAGTTTGTAAGAGGTGTCTAGCAATGTTGTCAGCAAGCACATCTTAAATATCGCTATAAATGTTGTCTTGGGTGTGGGCATTGTGGGTCTTACAGTGTGGAGAATGCCAGACGGCCTTTGATGGTGTATATTCCTGAAGGTTTTAGCAGTGAGCCAAGGCAATTAACAGGTAGTGATTCCAATCTGTGATAATATAACATTTACAGAATTGATGATTCCATAATAAGAAAATAAATATGCATAATGACCCTGAGATAAATCTAGAAGCATTACTCTGGATGACAGGGCAGAACCTGTGAAGACATGCAGGAGAACTGAGGGTATGTGCTGGCCATACTTTAGTACTTTAATTTAACAATGTGTGGATCTCCCTTCCTTGTGGATTTCAGAATCAAATTCAAAGTACTACTGCTCACTTTTAAGTGACTGAACAGTTTGGCTTCTGACTACATCAGTGAACTGTTATAAGGATACTACAGTACACACTGTTTGCACTGTTTGGTCTCTGGCTTCCCTTTAGTTCCTAATATGAGGCTCTGAATGCTAGGAGGACATTTTCTATCCACATCAGATCTTGTATATCAGTTTTTTTAATACTTTTTTGTTTCCTATTTACCTTACTGCTTAATTTGTATATTAAAGTATATACCTATCTATTCATATTGCTTTATTGCATCATGCCTTGAGATGATATACCATGAAAGGCATATAAAATAAAGATTATCATAAATTCTTCACCTTTTTGATTATGAAAAAGTTTAACTAAGATATAATTATTCCTGGTCTCAAAGAATTGTCCTACATGGAAGCTACATAGTGAAAGTCGTTATCTTTTGTAGTGTTAAAAGTGTATATCAGTTTTTTATATACTTTTTTGTTTCCTATTTACCTTACTGCTTAATTTGTATATTAAAGTATATACCTATCTATTCATATTGTTTTATTGCATCATGCCTTGAGATGATATACCATGAAAGGCATATAAAATAAAGATTATCATAAATTCTTCACCTTTTTGATTATGAAAAAGTTTAACTAAGATATAATTATTCCTGGTCTCAAAGAATTGTCCTACATGGAAGCTACATGGAGGTTTTTGGATGTTTGGCATAGTTTAGTAGTGAATTTCCTTGTAGCCTTTTACAACATTAACCATAGAAAGTAAGGGTGTCTTCCCGGCATTCTGGCCAAATGTCCAATTAGCCTTTATTAATAATGGCCTCCTAATAATCCCCATCAATTAATTGGCTTCATTACTCTGTTCTCCTCCCCATTGCTAATGTGTGGTGAGTGTACTGGTGCACTATGGATGCCGTCGCATCATCCAAGTGGATGATGCACATTGGTGGTGGTGGAGGGGAGCCCCCATTACCTCTAAAGTGCTTTGAGTGGAGTATCCAGAAATGTGCTATATAAATGTAAGCAATTATTATTACATAGGAAATACTATAGTCTCAACAATGAAATGAAGTATCAGGGACACAAGTCAGAATGTGAACTGTCGGCTGAAGATGTTATACCAAGCATCCTGGGTATTTACAGTAAAACATCCAGTTGTTCTGGGAAACATATTGTTGAGATTTTCATACATTAAGATTTGTTAGCCACTAGCAACTAGATGTACTAAATACCATCCTCTTGTTGATATGTTTTATGCATTATTTATTATTGTCTTTATTGCAGCTGATCTTCATTTATTTACCAGTCTTCAGCTGTAGGCTCCATTTAGTGATTAAGGTTTAATCACAGTGACTAAATTACTGAATCATTTACAGTCTTGCAGTGGAACTAATTGGATATGTCAAGGTTGCCTATCGATGTCCTAGTTCAGTCTTGTGTTTCTATGGTCTTATCCCATGAGGCATCACTGCAGTATGATGCAGAACAAAGGGTTTCACTGTCTTCTTTTAGACTGCTTCTAAGGTCTGACACAATCTCATGTTCCCACAAAAAGAAAGGTGTTACTGTTTAAAACACTACATGAATAAAGGCAGGATGGAAAACCTACAACAACTAAAAAAGGGTCCTTCCAAAAAAGGAAGCAGAGTGGTGGATGTTTGAAGCACATTCTCTTTAGTGCAACTGAAACAGAACAGAATGCTAAGTGAAATTCGTAGGTCCAAAAAATGCATAGGTATACTTAAAACACAATGGTGGCGATGTGAGACAAACTGTATTTTGGAAAGTAAATCATGGCAAGCTGTGGTTATTGTAACTACTGTATCTTGATAAACTGTTATACTCCAATGAGTATTGCCAGTTACAGTGAGTACAGTATTAGGAGGTGCAAATCCCACTTTCTGAATGCATAAAAGAATAGTGCATGCACTATTAATGGAGTAGACATTAATACATTATTTGAAATTTAACAAATATGTGTCTTCAGTCAATAATTATGCAATCATATATAAGGCTCACTTACTGCCATATTATTAACTCTATATTTACATTCCCTTCTTACATTAGAGGTTACAAAAGGCTTTATATATTGCTATTCAGGCCCTATGCTCAGCCTATTCAACCATTTTTCCAAGGTATATTATGGTACTGTACATCAATATTCAACCAAATAATGTATTATATTTTATTTTAGTGCCCCGTGGTGATTATTCCAGTACATTTTAAGCTGGGTTATTCCCGAAACAGATGTCTCCTTGACCATTTTGCTTTATTTTCTGAGCTGCAGATTCCTGTAGCTCATTTGACATACTGCAGTCACTGACTTACAATGGCATCATAAGGAGTTGTGTGACACAAGGGCTATAAACTCCAGGATTCAATAGAAATGCAAGTTTATTACTTATGCTAGTTATGAGGTGAGGTGATAGTTAATGATACTTCTTATGAACTGTCACAGGTTCACTTGTACACTAAGTTAGGTTTTTACAAGTCAGGCAGATTTCAGTAGCTGCTGCTGTCACAGCCGATACAGTAACTCCACAGAGAGAGAGACATCATTCTGTCCTTGTACTTTCTGTGAACCTTTCAGAACATCCGTTCTGTCCATGAAAATATCAGTCTTTCAGAGAACAAGGTAGAAACTGATTTGTGCCTTACTTTCTGGCCCTCCTCGGGGACATTAGTAAGACTTATTTGTACAGTGGTTTGATCCACTTCAGGTACAGTACACTGTATAATTGCTGCAGCCACATACAGTATACAAGGTTGTACCACTGTAGCAGCAAACCAATATATCTTAAATGATTTAAACACTGACAGGCTTGTATTATGCAGATTATGTATTATATATTATGCTTGTATTATGTCTGTTTCTACACTTTTACACAGTAAATTCTTATAAATCAGGTGGGTAGCTGCGTCAGCATGCGTAGGCTGCAAAGGAACAAGTAATAGGTTTATTCCATGCTGAAAAAAAGAAGAAAGAGAACACAACGTTTCGGCCGTGGAGCCTTCTTCAGGTGTGCAAATTCTTATAAATCTGTTGGTTTGTTTCAAAGTCTACAACTAGTTAAAACTGCTATGAAAATGCAGTCTTGTTTGTTTCTACAGTGCAGTATGTCTCCAGGGCACTTTTGAACTAGGTGTTTTTAGGCCTTTTGACATTTTTGTACCTGCCTCAATCATCCATTAAACTCCAGTATTAACATAACATTTTCTTGTGTTTATTATTACAATGGATGTTAGAAAGTTTCACGTTACAAATGAAAGAAGTACTAGGACGTTGTTCATTAACAGACACATTCAACTTTCATCCAACAGAAATGGTGCCAAGATACTCTCTCACTGTTGTGTGCATTCACAGAGCAAACCAGTTTTGTTCAGGAGCTCAGAATGTCCTGTTTGTCAATATGTTCATAACTGTCAGAATTGAGGGCATAATAAGGGCATAATTTAGAACTGTTTCTTTTTTTCCTTGTGCCCATTAACAGAACAGAATGGCACCTCCTTGTCTCAGATATGTCTTATACTGCATATAGTGTTGTCCTCTGCGTGGGCTGGTTGACTGTGTTATTCAAGGAAGGATTGTATAGGTTATCATGTTAATCTTTTTTTGATGCCTTGTACCTGGCGAAACACTCACTCAGAGATGTGTTTCACAAACAAAAGCGTTGACTTATAGCTGAGAGACAGCATTAAACAATTTTGATGCCACTAATTCAGAAGAGCTCCCGCGCCTTTGTGACAGTCAGAGATAGAGGTTTGAGGGAAAGATTTTTCAGCTCTCATTATTCTTCACTCACTGCTAATTGTGTTTCCTCCTTATTCCTTCCCTGTGGTGCATTTGATGGCCCCATTACAGTTTGTTTCTTTGGTGCTGATATTTATCTTCCTGTCACCAAATCTGTCCCATTTTTTTTCTCCTATTCTAGAAGACTAAAACAGAGCTGCAGACCTCTAGATATCACATCTAAAACTGCACATTCTCAAACTAGTTTAATAATATTATTACAATACTGTACCTATGTACATTTACATTACTTATGCTTGGATAAGCGAGCCATCTAAGCAAAAAAAGTAAATATAATAACAGTAGTTGCTTATAAGAGTGTCAGATTCATGTATTATGGTGTCGCAGTATCTTCTGGTGGGTGTAAAAGCATAAGGAAAGTTAATGAAGAAAAGTGGCTGTTCAGGCTATCAAAGCAATTCATCTTCCTACGTACTGTGTGAGTGTATCAAAGCATCAGGCTTTGTTCTGAAAGCTCCCAGTATCTCTCCTCCACAATATGGCTTGGTAATCTTTTCCAGGAATTGATCATTCTTTCTGGGAAACAGCATTAAAATTCAGAAAGTGATACTGATTTTTTTTTATTTTCATTTTTGTCACTTTAAAATGATGCCTGTGATTAAAGGAATCTGATTTTAATATATTTTTTAGGCTTAGAGAGAAATCTTACATTTGTACCAGTTAGCCAAGTAATTAGCTCTAATTAATGAATTGGAGCTTGTTGGCACATAGATTCCTCAGGCTTTTTGATAAAATCACAGAGCTTGGTTTAACTTACTACATGACACTGTACAAAAAAAATGTTCATCACAGCACTCCATAGTGATATAATAATATTTGGTCCAATACTAATTTCTGAGCAGCTTTAATTTTCTGTATTGCCAAATACAGTAAGTTCATGTTCTATCAAAACTACCTGCAGGGGCGGCATTAGCTAATATGGTACTTAAGTGAACTCTGTGCAACACTAGGCAAGACCGAAAACAAAGATCAGCAATTAGCTTAGACCCCATTGAATATTGATTTCTTGCCCAGTGTGAAAACAACAGTACACGTCACATAAACAATGCCAGATATTTATTACAATTATCATCTTAGGGACCCTGTGCACATTTTCTGAACCCACTCAATTTGAATCTGAATTTGTATTGAGACAAACCAGCCAGTTCCAAACGATTTCCAACAGAAATTGTACTCTCCTGCAAATTCTCCTTGTATGTATTTTGGTTCATTCGTGTGATATTGCTTTGTCATAAACTAAGTTGCGAATTTCACTTGATTATTCTAATTGCTTTATCTAAGATATGACAAATTAGGAATTCTGTACTTTATGAGTTAATTTCTGCATCGTAAGCACTGAAGGACCTTATAATGAAAAATGAAAGAACAAAAAAATCAAAGAAATTCTTTAAGATTCCATTAATATAATCTTATCTTGGATTAATGCATGGCTCCTATATAGCAGAGCTATAAAACCCAGCAGGAATTGTAATTGAAACTCGTCTAGCTTAATCCACATCTTCAATGTAATATCCAATTAAATTGACTTAGCTTTGCTATGGGGGTCATATATCAAACATGTACAATATCCTACTGTACGTGATTGAACCTAAAATATTTTTTTTCTTCTTTTTATAAGCCAGGAGAGAGTCTGTGAGGGGGATGGGGAGGAAGGCTATTGAGTCTGTTTCAGCATTTCTGAACTCTGTAATTGCTTTTACTTTATTACTTTTCAAGCTTAGATGTTGAAAAAGAAAGACCCTCCACTTTGTGCTATAAATGTTTTCATTATGTACATAGACCAAACAGTGTAGTCTTGAGTTAGTATACTGAATGGGAATTTTGTTACTAGGGAAAAAGAGGTAATAATTGCAAGTCAGTGTTTTTTTTATTGAAGGTACACTGAAATAAGGTAAGTATTAAACCCAACAGACAGTAAACATGCCTGGTCATTCATCATTCTTTCATAGGCAAATGATATAGAATGAATTTCAAAAGGAGAGAAAATCTTTTTATCCATCATATTCACCTGGTTGCTAGTAGATGATGGATCAGACAATCTTGTTCAGCTTTTAGTTGAATGATTGCAAAAAATCAACCCAATTGGGTGGTTTGTACCAGATACCCACAAGTCTGTGTGTTAAGGTACCTCCTGTGTTCAATCTTATCTCACAGTGAGACCAGGTCAAGAGCTTCTGTACTGTACTTCTGTCTCTGCCGAGTACACTACTTTTCACTATAACATTTTTTTTTTATGTGATAAAGAACTATACAAAATTATAGGTTTTAAAGACCAAGCAAAAAGCTGTTAGATGGTTTGTTTTGTGTTTACTTTCTGAAGATTTGTTTGTAAGACATCTGAGTAAAGTGATACATTTTTTAACTCTTCAGTCTCTAGCATCAATGTCAAATTCCAACCTAGGCCATGTCTGCTTACTTCTGAATCACAATGTCAGAAAGCATCACTATCCAGGACACTATAAAGACATATATCCAAGTACTTTACTACTCTGACCAGGCAGTTATTGGCGGTCCTTGGAAAGTGTTCTGAAAGAAAAAAATAACTTCACTGGAAGAGAAAATGGGGCAATATCCATTTTAACAACACATTCTTATTCTGGTTGGTGACTTAGCTGAGCCTCCTGAGAGGGCCAGGTCTCTAGCCCAGCCAATTACAGGTGATCTTATTAGCCAGTCTTCTGGACATTTTGATTTCAGAATTTAATTGTATGGGTAGTAGGAAATAAAATATCTAAAGCAGTGTCCACCGATTCATTATGAATGAATACAAATGAATACCACAGGGACAACCACTGAACATCTTCTGTTCATCCCCTGACTTGTGATGTTGTTCTCATGTTAAAACCATGACACAGCCTCAACTAAGTCTGCCCCAGTGCTATAGTAACAGCTGCCATAGGCCTTGTACGATTTATTAGCTACATAACTTAAAGAAGGTGCAGGGAATGTTCATGCATTATTCCTATGGTATTTAGTTGGAATTTTGTTATGAATTGGTGACCCTGATCTCAAAGTGTAGCATTTAAAAACTTGCAGACGTTCATTTCTGCATTATACAAGCCTGTCACCTCTACGATTGCCATGACTACTTCAATAATTCATGACTCCACGATATGTACTGCTGGAGGGTAATAGAAAGACAGCTTACCTACATTATAAAAAAAAAGTTTAAGTGTTTATGTGAACTCCTCAATGTCATGCATACAATACAGTGAAGCAGTAAAAAAGCTGACAAAACGTTAGGGAATATTGAGGTCAAGGTAAAGTTACAGTACTGTATGTTAAATTACACAATGTATTGGTAGGACCTCATTTAGAATACAAAGTATTATTTTGGCCATTTTACAAAACAGGCAATCCTACTCTAAAATCAGGTATGAAGGCTAATTGCTGACCATAATGGAATGACAGGGCTAAAGGGAGTAACTGTTTTTTGTCTTGAACAGAGACAACTAAGAATCGACTTAAAATAATTATTTTTAATCCTAAAACCTTCACATTCATCTCTTGCATCTCTCCTCCACTCTGTCTCCACCTGTGCAGCTACCCCTTGGTTAACTCCTCACTCTGGGTGAGGGTGTTGGCCCTCAGCCAGGTGAGTTGAGACTATATCATACTTTGACTAAGCACTCTTAATAAATAGTTTTCAATAGCGTTCATTCTTGGGTGTTGTTATTTCTCATGAACATTCACATTCTTATGCTTTTATATTTTCATACTTTCTCTACAGTACTGCAAGGGTCATGGGTCTTCCCCAACGTTAGGGGGCAGTGTTCGTGAATCCAGCTTCTCTCAAAGTCGTGCTGCTCCTCCTTGTCACTCCAGAGTCCCAGCCACAGGAAAGCCCCACAGGTATGACTCTAATTTCATCCTTGCAGATTTTGTGTTTTCTGTTAAGGACCTAAATGGGTTAAACTGGACAAAACTACTGAACAGCAAAGGTTGGATTTTAGATGAACAGCATACCAACATACTGAGCATTACAATATAATATACTGTATAGTAATATAATACAACTATGACCCAAAAACATTGTTTTTAGTTTCCAGGAACACAAGTCATCATGTTTCATAGATATCAGTGAAAATACTGTCAAGGAATAAAAGGATTGGCACCCTTCATTTGAACAAGAAAAAATCTATTCACGCGAATTGGAAAAAAAAAGAACTTTATTCAATTGTATTAAGGCTGATGAATGCTGCTCCCAAAGTTACAAAGTTAACAACACCAGAGATTCTAGGTCAGTGGTTCCCAGCTCTGGTCTTCAGAGTCCATAATCCAGCAGGCTTTCTGTGACTCTTGAAATAAAAGCAGCTGTGCAGCTGTGCACCTGTGCAAGTGTTCAATTAACGTTCAGTCAGACCAGCGTTTTCCTTCTCTATAGCCTTCAGCCATTGACAACTTAAAGAGACAAGTAAGATGCTGGATTCCAGACAAACAGATCCTGTGTTGGGAAAGCCTGTTGTCTTCCTGCCATAGTGTGCCAATCTGTTTCTTTGTAACAGAGTATGTGCTATATTTACTATGTACGCTTTTACTTACTAATGCTTACTTTTTAATTACTAAAGAGATAAACCAATATGGAATAATTCTAATGAAAGTCATAATATTAAATGGCTAAATAATCATTTGCATTAAAACCTTGTAACTTGGCTGTTTTCTGCAGCACTGTGGAATACTACCACACTAAAGACAAAATAAACTTGATTCTCTCTTTTTAGAATTATTTTTTGTCACAGTGTAACTCCAATCTTTTCTTTCTCTGTTACAGGCAAATATGCAAACACCTAACCTTCCCTTTCATTCCAGTACAGCTTTTTAGTAAGACAAGTTCCTTAATTGGATAACAAAGCTTAATTAGGAATTAATGAAACAAAGACAGCTTGTGCCAGAAACATGCAGTGATCTAGCAGTTGTGTTAGAGGGACATACTGTACTACTGTACATCTTAAGAGATTTCTTGAAGATAATGTTGGTTATTTGTAACATGGCTATATTTAAATGACAGTTTGCTTTGATGATTGTTTACATGAAAGGGGTATTCTGAATACCCATAGAGCAGGGGTTCCTATTCCTAGTCCTGGAAGACCACACAACATCTGGTTTTCATCCAGTCAAGCACAAATTGAAGTCTTAATTGAAGTAACACATTCAGTTGGGATAGTTGTGAGTCTTATGCTTATACTGTAAATTGCAGATTATATTCTACTTATGAAATGCAATAGTTAAACATGCTTAAGGGCTAAAACCAGTCAAATAATTAAAATTAATCCTATTATTAAGTTAATTAAAGGTTTAATTGTGTAACTCAGAGCTTGGCATGGATAAAAAAAAAACATCAAGTGATTAGACCTCCTGTACCAAGATTGGGAATCCCATTGAGTATGGCAGAATCATGGTCAAAGTAAGAACTGTGGAAAAATCCCTATCCACCTGATTAATAAAATTCCCCTCTTGAGGAAATACTTACTGACTGTGCACATTTGCACAATGATCACAAGCCAGTTTCTTTGAAAATTGATTTTTGTTCTTTATTCTGCTGTTTTGACTGTTCACCTGAATAACATTTGTCCTGTCATTTTTTTGTTTGCCTCCTTTAACTATTTTTTTAAAATTCTGCAGTTATAAACGCTTCTTTTAAATAATTCAGAAAAGCAACAAAATATAGTTTTCTTTAATTCCTGGTAATGCAAAGTCAAACAAACGTATTGAGCTTTACAACATGTTCTTTCAAGAAATTACATGTTCTTTCAAGAAATTACATGTTCTTTACAACAGTTCGGCCAAGAAAGATATTTTCATGTAATTTCATGTAACACAAATTACTGACATAAATACAAAAAGATGATAATGACAGTTCTTAATGTATGAACATGTTCATAAAGCAATCAAAACAAAATTTCAAAAGAGCAGATGTTTTGCTAAGTGTGTAAAGATACTGACATCCTAATTAACCTTTATTCTACACTATATTACCCTCTTTTCCTTAACAGAACATGTGCTACACTGTTTTAATAAGAAAGCAAAACTGATATTATATAGACAGAAAAACAGGACTGTATTTTATTTAAAACATTTTGCAATCTTCAGATACAGTATGCTTGAAAGCTCCAAGACATTTTTTATACAGGTCTGTGTCTTTCATGTTGTATTGTGTAAGTAGATGTTTATAATTGTGGAGAGATTCCAGTGTTAGAATGGACTATCTATTGTTTATTTGGTTTTGTTTGCAGCATTCTCTATAAACAATAAACTGCTTGCAATTGATCTATGTTAGTGATTTCCTGTGATGGAGCTACAGAATGTCTGAAGTCTGATTATAGAGGCATTACTGAAGTGATAACAATCTTAACCTCACAATATGTGCTAGGATTATAACAAATCAATTTGAGCTAAATTGTTTCTTTCCTTTATGTTCAGCCCTAGACTTTAAATTTAACTTCATTTCAAATGCTTTTATTTGATTTCTTAGAGTCGTGTGAGCATTAATTGTATACTCTATACAATGACCTTTCCAGATTATAGGAGTCTGTTTTTCTTGTAGAGCAGCTTCTTCACAACAGAAACCCATGTCAGCTGATGGTATTCTGTACAACACATTCAGTTTCATACAAAATAAACCCATCTGAAAATTCAAACAATATATAATCAAACAATTATTGACTTATTTAAAAGTGAATCTTTTGGTGAAATAGATGTGTTGATTACTCTCTACAAATCAATCTACAGTATTAAACACCCCTAAACTTACAAACAGTGCTATGAGATTGTTCATGACCAAATAGTTAGAAGCTTGGTTAAATAACTCCTCCAGCACAGTGTTCCTTATAACCATTCTGGGGCATTCAGCTCTGGTCCACCAACATTACTTAATGAACTTGATTTTCCATAGAAGACTGCCTTCCTACAGTAGTAATGAGATGAATAGCTTTTTCATTTAGTGAGTTGTGGCTGTAAGGTAGTGAAACTGTTTTTTTTGTTCCTGGGAAGTAAACAGGACTGTCCAACTCTAAAATTATTTTATAGGAGCCATTCTCAAAATTGTAGTCTTCTGCATTGAAATTCTAAAATTATTACTCTTAATAATATTAATAATAATAATTTCTTACACTATATAGCGCTTTTCTGGACACTTCACTCAAAGTGCTTTACAGGTAATGGGTAATTTTTGTTTCAGGTCCTGCCACAGCATCTCTATTGAGTTTAGGTCTGGACTTTGAGTAGGTCACTCCAAAACTTAAATTTTGCTTAATTTCAGCCATTCTGATGTGGACTTGCTTTTGTGTTTTGGATCATTGTCTTGCTGCATGACCCAACTATGCTTCAGCTTCAGCTCACGGACAGATGAGCAGACATTCTCCTTAAGAATTTTCTGATACAGAGCAGAATTCATGGTTCCTTCAATTATGGCAAGTCACCCAGGTCCTGAGGCAGCAAAGCATCCCCACAACATCACACTACAACCTTTGGGTGGTATGTGGGTATGATGTTCTTACTGTGGAATTCCATGTTTGCTTTACACCAGACATACTGGGATCCATGTCGTCCAAAAAGTTCCACTTTTGACTCATCTGTCCATAGAACATTCTCTCAAAAGGCTTGGGGATCATACAGGTGCTTTTTGGCAAATAAGAGACGAGCATTTATGTTCTTCTTGGTTAGCAGTGGTTTCCCCCTTGCTACTCTCCAATGAAGCCCATTTTTGCCCAGTCTCTTTCTGATTCTGGAGTCATGAAAACTGACCTTAGCTGAGGCAAGAGAAGCCTGCAGTTCTTTGGATGTTTTCTTAGGATGCTTTGTGACTTCCTGAATGATTTTACACTACGCCCTTGGAGAAAGTTTGGCAGGTCGGCCACTCCTGGGAAGATTCACTACTGTTCCAAGTGTTCTCCTTTTGGAAATTATACAGTAGCTCTCACTGTGGTTTAGTTGAGTCCCAGAGCCTTAGAAATTGTATCAAAAACTTTTTTCTGATCACTTCAGGAATTTCCTTTGATTGTGGCATAATGTGCTTGTTGAATCTTTGTGCTGATAACTTGACTCTGATGGTAAGGGTCAAAATAAGTAAGGTTTATATTGAGCAGGGCTGGCTGTAATCAAACCTGGCTGTGTTCAATCAGCTGACTCTAAATTATCTCTTTATTGGAGTTGATTTACTTGGGCAATTACTTTTTCACACAGTGCTAGTTGGCGTTGGATGGCTTTGTTCGTTAAATAAATTAAATAAGTAAAAATAAAAAGTGTTATTTTTTCATTCATGTTCCCTTTACCTAATATTAGATTTTGGTTGATACCAGAAAATATTCAGTGTCAACAATCTGCAATAATAGAGGAAATCAGGGGGAAAATACTTTTTCACGGCACTAGCTAATTCTATATAGCTATATAATGTGGCCTAATCAGTTCAGAATAATCTATTTTGGCAAGGGCATGTCAATGTATTTAAACTAAGTCATAATAATAATGTAAGCTACCTATTTACCACTGTTCATATACAAAAACCTGTTGTGACACCATTTACAAAAAAGGACAGCAAAGACCCTTTTTTCTGAGGAAACTCAGCTAAATCCAAGGTACAGGTAGACTATTTGAACACTTTTCTATAAGTCATTTATTTAGAGCGGCTTCACATACTGTATCACTTGTTGGTTTGGCAACATCAATACCATTAATTGTAACATGTTAGAAAAATTAGTGAAACTAAGTAGCAAAATAACTGCTTAAATTATCTCTACAAGCCAAGATCAGGGCGTCCACCTCCCTCTGTTGTGAATTTACACTACTCCCATCTGGGAGAAGCCTCTGTGTCTCTGTGTCTGTTGTGTAAAAGTAATAGATTCAGAAAATCATTTATCCCTGCTGCAATTGCTCTCTCACACAATGTAAAGTAACCCTCTTATCTCCTGTAACACTATCGTACTGACTTCTCGGTTAGTAATGCTTGTCTTCCTTCTTTTTTTGTTGTATTGGACTGTGCCGAAAAACAAATTTACGCCAGAGGATAATAAGCTTGAACTGAATTGAATTTAAAACAGATATGCACTGATTCTTGGAGCAGCATAAATAAACAACTTGCTAAAGATGTAAAGATGAATCACCTGGCTTGCAAACTTCCATAGGTTTTGTCAACAGGATTAACAGCTTTAAAATAACTCTAATGAAGTGACAAATTCCAAGGGTACTCGCAGCAAAGCAGTTTGATGACATAAAATAGCACCATTTGTATGAGTGTAGAATTCATTGATACTAGACACGACACCCTGTGAAATCTCAATCAAATGAAAGCACTTCTTTTTCTTGTTTTCAGAGGTTTTTGGCTCTTCATGGTTCCTGTAGCAGACTCCTTCCTGGCAGATGTGCAATTGTCGTTGTCATTTTGTAGATATGCAAAATGTTTCATGTTAAGGTTGTTGAGCCATATTGATGAACACCGAATCATTCCTCATACAGACCTCTCTGAAGTCAGTTTGAGAATCCCTTAGATTAATAGCAGTACTACTATTCTAATGCATTGTATTAACTTACATAAAATTCATACATATGAGAAACACAGCTGAAGAAAATATATTAAATCTATTATACTTCAGCAAGACCTTGGCAGGCTTGAGCAATGAGCTATAATCTTCAAATAATTTATTTATGTTCCTTTCAAAATTAAAACAATGACAAGTCCTTATGGTAAAGGCTTAGGCATTCTTTTGTGACTGTCAACCACAGGTAAAAGCCATGAAGGAATCCGCTCATTTATTTGTAATATTTACTGACTTTACTGAGATGCATTTTCCAGGTTGGAAAGCAATATATGACATTGTGTTGTGAATATACATTGATAGTATCTTGATCTGGGATGGCTTTGATTTTCCAGGAGCAGCTCCCTCTCTCACAGTCCAGACCAGAGAAGTAGACCCATTCACCGATCTGCTCCTCGAAGAACCCCACCTCTAACCAGGGGGAGACTAAATCCCATTGGAGGAACCAGGGACTCAGGTCCTGCCTATCAGCACCTGCAGGAGGTGGAGCTTTCTGAGAGAGAGGCAGAGACACAGAGAGGGTAAGAGACTGAATGTTGGCTGCATCATACGTGACATTCAAAATTAGAATCCAACAATTCAGTAAAAAAGGAGCTTTTTGTTTCAAACTAGAGTAAGTCCATGGATAAACTCACAGAATATAAAAAAAATGTGTTTTTTGTACCCCAATATAGATAGATCACTTTCTTAGCCATATACAATTTCTTGTATTAGGTATTTGTCTTTTTGCATACCCCAACTTGCTCTCCATAAGACACACAGACAGGGCGAGAAGCTTGGGGACAGATTAAGATTACAGAGTAAGATTTCTCTGACAGCCACAGGATACAAACCAGCAACCTTCTAGCCACAGTCACAGATCCTTAGCCTCAGAGCCACTACACCACCAAATACCCACAGTTTTAATTTTTGTTCACACCTAAATAACTCTTATTTCTTATTTCATTAATAGTTGGATAATAAGTTTTAAGTGACTTTTTACATTTAATTTCCTGAAAATTTGAATTCCCTGCTTTATTGGTAATGTACTGCTTACCTGAAACAAATAGTTATTTGATTGTCCATCATTCATCAGAAAACTGCTTATTTCTGGTTTTGGTCTTGGTAGTATAGGGCACAAATGCGACTTTACCTAGGATGAGGTATTTGTCCATCACATGGCAGACACACAAGGTAACAGGGACAATTTAGAGACACCAATGAACCAAGACAGCATGTCTTTAAGAGGTGAGAAACAATCAGGAAACCAGGAGAAAAAATCAAATCAAATTCAGGACCTACATTACAGTAAGAGCCATGAGGCAACATCACTTAACACCATGCCATTTGCAACGCATAATTTGACTGATTAAACCCAATAATATAACCACTCCTTTGCTGAATGCTTGTATAAAACTAATAATAGAACAGTCTACGACTCTTCAGGATCTGGACAGGACACTCCAGATCCAGAATAAAACTAAAGATCTATCTGCAATCTCACCCTCATCTTCAGATCAAATACAGAATTCCCTTTAATATAATGTATTCTCACTACACAAAAAACACTGGCCAGTATATTTTCTGGAGAGAACAAGGGCGAGATACATGCAGTTAAATTACAGTAGATATATTGTCATTATTGTACCATTATGGTCAACGTTGTATAATTCATGCCATTCCCTGTTCAAGCTCATCTTGTTGTTTACAGATGTTATAAATGTGGTCCAATGTTAAAAATTAGAGGTTACTCATTTTTTGTTGAATGAATGGATGTAAAGCTAGCAGTAGAGTGATTAATTTCATCTACAGTATATGAATAGTTGTACATAAAAGAAAAGCAATCCACCTATCTAGTCCTTTTGATAGTAGCTAATTAATACAAAAGAGCTAACTCATACCAAGGACAGGAACGGACATTTTTATATTTTATGGAAAATTGTGGTATCACCAAATCCTATGTGATATGCATGAAGAGACTATTAGTTCTCATTCCCCATTTTTGTACTCTTCATTAACTTCAGAGGACAGAAAAGCAAAATATCTATTGAAAGAAACACGCTTACAAGTGTACACATTCAAATGTGATGCTCGCACAGATAATGGAGCCCGTGTTTTCCTGCCATATTCAGACTTCAATTGTGGCCAATTATAAGCTATCAAATGACTTGGAGAAGCTGGTCAAATACTGTACAAAATATTAATAGGCTGTACAATGAGAGATTCTTACACGATGCTTTGTTTTCTGATGAGTATTGTTTCTCTGCCTTATTTGGAAATGTTTGAGCATGCATATGAAGAAGGCACTAAAACGCTCAAATAGGTTTATTTATGGAAATGTTTCTGTTTCCGTGGTTGTAGTTTAATGATATAATTGTCCATTAATCCAGCTTAGCTGTTGGTTTGTTCTTGTTACTGTACAATGTTTCTCAACATTATGAGACCTGTGTTCCACCTGTTATTACAGTAAAACCAACGTCAGCTTAATCCCTTAATATTCTGTGGGATCGGCTCAGACAGAAGCATCAGGAGCATCCGCTGCCAAATACTGCTGTTGATGTTTTTACTGTACATCTCATGTTCAAGCAAGCCTGTGTCAATCATGTAACACTCTTTGCCTGGTTGTGTTTGACCCTACTTGACATTGCACACGTTTGTAGAGGCATCTGGCTTGAAGGCAAGAAGTGACTCATGACCTCACTTGACCTTTGAATTTTTCTGCCAGATACCCGCTTGGAAATGTTGCAATGGTGTCATAAAATCTTAAGGAATCTATTGTAGTTTGAATGTACAGTAGATTTCCATTTCATAACTGTTTCAATATACTGATATCAATTTTTCAAAAAAGACAACAGGTGCAGTTTTATACTGTACACACAGAAGGAGAGAAAGGTTGAGCACTTTGTTGTTTTAAATGTATTGTCGCCAGTTCAAATCTGAACTATGGCAGCATTTGTATATCAAAAATATGTACAGTAAAAGAAGAGGGTGTTTAAGGTCGAGTGTGTGTCAACAATTAGCCCAGATGCCAGTACAATAATATGTTTAATTACTGCTTTTATTTTATTCTAGGGGTGTATAAATGTATTGCTCTGATTAATATGGCAGGGTGCAATTTCCAGATTTATTCAGTTGACTGGCATCAGTCAGAGAAGTCCAAGTTTGCATCTTTCATTTCACAATATTTATAAATACAGTATGTGCGGAAGTTTGACCTATTGCCATTATTCACATATCTTTCATGTTTAAATCAAATTGTCTTCCATTAGCTGTACAAAAGAGAGTCTAAAAGAAATGAGGAAGAAGCTGGAACGAAGAACGTCTAGTCAAAGAGGCAACTGATTTCCAGTGCACAGGAAAACAAACCTAGATCAGACGTTCTGTACTCAAAAACTTAAAATAAAACTAATAGATGGATGTCAACAATTTATGTTGACATGTGGTGGGAGACATGGGACATGGGAAGACATGGTGGGAACAGTATACCACTCTTGGTTGTTCAGTGTCCACAGTTCACACTTAACAATACAGCACACATTTATTCAACCAGGTACAGTGGACTGCGGACACTACCCATTTACCAGAACAATAACATCTAGGACAGTACCTATTCACAAAACAGTACATTTGTTATTTTTTCACTCAAGGGTACAACACCTGTGGCCCACTGGGGGGCCACAGTCAGACTTTCACTTTCTGGCTTCCCTTCTTCACATGGTTTTCTCTGAGTGCTCTTCATTCCGACCACCTTTCAAAGATACATAAGCTAAATTTTTTGATATAACTGAACTGTCACGGGGTGTTGGGATATGCGTGTGTGCAATGGACTTGACCAGAAAGTGGTCTTGTATTGCAATCTTGCAAGATTGTGAGCTTCCAGCATTACCACAAATAAACAACATTGTAAAAATTGATTAACATGCTGAAAAGCATATTTGTAGTGGTGTGCACAGAATGTACCTTTTGCCATTACTTATAGAGTATATTAGAACCTTACTGCTGACAAATGCAATGATTTTATTGTTCTACTGCAGTATTCAGTTTAAAAGCCTGTACAGTTCCAGTAGAATGACTGTACTGTGACAACTGCTAATTTCCCCCACCATGAAGGGAGTGAAGGACTCATATACTGATTAATTCACAGTAATGTATACAGCAGGTCTATATACCTTTTTCTTGTTTCCATTGCAGGTCCTAAAGTAGGCTTTCACTTTGTCTTTTAAGAAATCTGGAACCGTTGTATCTTTCCTCCAGTGTTTTACTTAGTGTTTTATTGCAGATTCACCTTATTGTGTGGGTCTGATGAAATTATCATATTTCTTCAAAGGAGTAAGCATTTCTTTATCCAGACTTGCTGACTTGACGATATTGTTTTACCATGATGTCTGTTTTTCTGCACAGTACACAGAACAAAGTAATTTACATGTTTACTAACTAGCAGGATGTGTCAGGAGTTTTCAGCAAGAGGCCGTTTTTGTATAACAGGGTATACATAATAAGGATATATATATAAATACAAATATTATGCGTAGTCATGACACTATCACACTTAGCATCCCAGAATATTATATACATTTTGAGGTTATTCTGAAATGTTCTGCACCAGTGTATAAATGTCAGACTTCATCAGGCCCTGCATGATAAAGAGTACTTAATAGTGTTGCTTAATACTGCTGTATTGGTTTTTACTTTTTTACGCTTGGTGTTTTATTACAGTTTCATTGCCTGTGTAAAAATTACTCATTATTTAGCCCTGCAATTTTTGTTGTCATATTAACCTTTCAGAATAATATCAACATTTGTTGATTACCTGCCTTTTATCAGTATCCTTTAGTTTAATGATACTCTGGTGAGAAGGCTGTTTGGGACTGGCTGTCCCACACTCTGGCATTGTACTGACCAGAAACAGGAGTACTCACTGGCTCTACAGACAAAGGCAAGGCTGGGTGGATGGCAGTGCTGACCTGTTTCCAGACTCTGCAGCTGTAAAGAAACCCGTCCCCCAGTGCCCATCATGGAGTTGCTATGGAGACGGTCTGCAGGAAAGAGGGGCGTAGGAGAAAAGGAGAGGAAAGGAAGGGAGAGGTTAAAATTCTGACGAGGAAGGAAGCTACCTACATCTTGTGCTTGACACTATAATGTCACATAAATCCAAGAGTATCTGTTAATTAAAAATGTCCCACCAGCCTTTTAGAAGGCTGGCATTTGAGTATTTAAAATACTAGGGGCATCTGAAATGATTTTTTTTTACTTATGGTGTACTGTAGTTTTTTTTCTTTGTTTTCATTTAACATCATCTTGATTGAGCACAGCATCACACCTTTTCCATCCATCAATAAATAACTCTGTGAGCCCTGGAAAAATGTTTAACTGATGCATGCTTGCCTGCACCATATAATTATGAAAACAGTGCATTATCGGTGGGGTCACATCATAACAAACAGGATGTTTAGACAATTCAACAAAGATGCCACATGGGATGTCAGTTTTTATCCAGGTTCTGCTATCTGCAAGGTCATCCAGACCTGCTATTTTATGAAATAAGTTAATTTGAAGTTTTTATACCGCCCATACTGTAGATGACCTGACCAATCCTTTTCTCTGCGTGTACCATGCACTGAACAGGGCACTGCTTTACTACAAAATGGGTTCTTTTTGAAAAATACCAATAAATTAATAATATGATGTTTCAGAATTCTTGTGTTTATTCAGGACGCACGTGCTGCCATCTCCACTCTTTGGACTCTACACTCTTACCCCCCTCCTCCCCATTAAGATTAATCGCTTTCATCTGTTACTGCAACAGAAGATCTCCATAAATTTGTGCATCCACTACATCAGATTTTTAGGGCTCAACTTTTTATTATTTTAACAATGAACAGAAATCAACAGTCAAACCATTAGATCAGATTTAACAGCAAAACTGTTTAAAATCTATCTTTCTAGTTTGCTAAATTTGTTACATAAATATTTTTCCAGCAGAGCATGTTTGTAAGTCAAAGGGTTAAAAGTAATTGTTAGAAGGCTGGAGAATACAGTAAGTTCCACTAATGTCACAGAACCACAAGAAGTGCAGCATATAGTGTCAGTGCATGACATCACAAGCACATGTCACATGGTGCTAACTATAAAAATACCTTTTAACTGACTTAAAAAAAGGGGGTAGATCTTCTGGGGAAAAAAATGAATAAAATATGTTTACTGTATTTTTATTTTTCCCCACCTTCCAGAGTTAAAATAAGGTAGAATCACCTTTGTCAACATTTTGTAGACATTAGTCTGTTAGAATACATCCCTAACAACATTGCACATCCAGATTTGTAAATATGTGACTAAATTTGTAAATATGTGATTTTTATCTCAAGAAATGTTGATGGACAATAATCTTCAAGCCATGCCACATTTTTTAAATTAAATTAAGGTTGGGCTCTGACTGCACTACTGAAAGACATTTATCCAGTGTGCTTTGGGTCGTTATCTGAGTTTCGTCTCAGTTTCAGCTTTCTTGCAGAGGGCAGCAGGTTTCCCTCAAGACCTTTTCTGCACTTTGCTCCATTCATTTTCCCTTCTACTGTATGTTGACAAAAGCCCCAATCCCTGCCAATAAGAAACATACCTATAAAGCCTCAATTTCCCTTTGGGTTCAATAAAGTGTTATCTTATATTCTTATAACATGCCACCACCTTGCTGGGTTTGCATCAAACACAATATTTGCATTTAGGTTAAAAAGTTTAGATTTAATTTTATCACACCAAAATATTTTCCCACTTGTTTGCAGTGTGACTTAAATGCTTTATTGCAGTTTTTTAATGACTCCCATACCTGTCAGATTTGCAGAATGCTTGGGATATTGTTGTCTCATGCACATTTTGACCAGTTGTGGTCATAGAAGGCTATATCTGTATCTCTTGGGAGCCTGTCTGATCAGTCATCCTTCTTGCTCACTCATCCATTTTGGAGGGACAGCCTGCTATATTTAGGGTTTTGGTGGTGCCATTTACACCCCACTGCTTAATAGTTGTCTCAACCATGCTCCAAGGGATATTTGAAATATTTTATTAATAATCTGTGCCTTTCCACAATTTTGTCCTGATGTTCTTTTGAAAACTCCTTGGTGCTCATGTGCACCACTACAATTTAAGAGTTAAATGGTTTAGGCCAGTTGACTTGGTGTGTGCTTTTTTAAGGGAATTTAGTTTATTTAGAATGGCTATGGGGTGAACACTTATCTAACTAGGATATTTCACGTTTCATCTGTAATTAATTTTCTATAAAAATTTTAATTACTTTAGGATGTCATGAGATATGATTTGTAGATAAATGTAAAATGTATATTTTAATGCAACAAGATATGAAAATCTTAAAAGAGGAGTGTAAACTTTCTTTAGGCATATAATGTACAGTACAGTATACAGTATATATAAACACTTTTCTCTGTGACTTTAGTAAAACGTAATCTACTAAAAGTTCCCAACTCACACATGCTTGTGTTTTTTGTGTTTGTGGTGACTCTCATCCTATTTCTTTTACTATTCTAATGAACAATTCAAATGAAAGTTCATATGAGACAAAACTAGACCTATAACAATTACATTTGGAACATTCAGGTTAAAATAATTTGCCATTTAGTCGACTAAAATGTCATATTGGCTCATCCTGTTTACTAATGAAAATACATGTAAGAAGGATTAAAGGCAAGAGGAATCTAATAACTCCATCTAGCTCATTTGGTACAATACCTTTGCTTTTGACCCTACCTGTAAAATTAAAAAAAAAAAATCTGTAGGCAATTTGCTATTTGTTCACTCACTTGTGTTTTCTCATTCTATCAGACTGAAATTAGAAAGAGTAGAACAATACAGGCATTCCCTAGTGCACGTATTCCAACAAAATGACTGAAGAACTAATCTTTAGCAACATCAACCATTAGGATTCCAGCTATTGACATCCCTCGTTTTTCCCAGTCTATATCAGAAAAATCGGTGTCTCCCATAATAATCAATTCAACTGTTTCCCACAAATTCATCATTTAATTGTATACAACTGAATTATAATTGATATTTGATGTTCAAAATCTATAACATGATCCTAACACTATGCCTTTTAAATGATTTTTAATTCAGTCTGACTCATAGATTCGGAGATTCTGTTGATTAATCTATTTTTATGTACAATAATCCAACCTTTGTCTCTTCCATCCATTCCATTTATTTGTATTCATCCATCCATTTTCTAACCACTTCAAACTATTCAGGGTCACAGGGGAGCAAGAGCCTATCACAGGAAGCAAAGTGAGCAATGCAGGATACACCCTGGATGGGACCCCAGTCCATTGAAGGGCACACAGAGACACAGACAAGCACGCACACTCACACCTAGGGCCAATTTCCCCAGTAGCCAATTAACCTTCTAGTATGTCTTTGGACTGTGAGAAAAAAACAGAACACCTGAAGGATCCCCATGAGAACATGGGGTTATTCTCTGCCAAGTTTCATTGTGGGGCTATTCTCTGCCAAGTTTCAATGTTTCTAATTCTATTACAATCACATTCTAATACCATAGTTTCTATTTCATGCATTTTATCCCTGACATTGAAGCTATTACAAAATATATATACAATAATCCAATTTTGCATAATTAGTCAGCACCTGAAACAGTTCAATGTCAAGGATTATTAAAAATCAAATGGTAAATAATTACCCAAAGATTATCTGTTCAAAGCTTCCCTCTGTGTCTTCACTTAGATTTAAATGTCATTGTTCAAAAGGAATGAAGTATTGAACACTAAGGTATTAAAAGCTACCTAATTTGTTTAATTTAGGGGAGTATATGGCCAAAAGTTTGGACCATAATCTTACAGCATTCCAAAGCTTTTGTTGGCCTGGCTGTGCTTAATTTAAAATATTGTTTTTTTACTTTTCAGTCAATTGTTTGTAAGACATACAGTATGTTTTGGCCGAGGGACACAGCACCCAATTGAGAAAGCTCAAATCAAGCAAATATTGGCCATTACAAATTCACTAGAAAAAGTTGTTTTCTTGGAGCCCATCAGAATTTCAAATTAATTTAGCCACAGTATTTGAAATAATTTTCCCATACTGTCGGATTCTCAGACATTTACTGTACCTTCCCTGTTTTCTCAGGAAATGTCCCCACTCTTGGTAACAATAGCTTGCTCACAATTCAGGATTTAAGGGAGACTCAAGGCTTCCAGGGCTCTTTGTTTAGAAACAGCCCTGTACACCTACAGGCTGACATGGAGCACTGCTTTACCCCTTCGGACAGTGGCTGATCTGATTTAAACCATAATAAGGAGTCTAGTATGACTAATTAGACAGACTGTAGTAGTTCAGGTTGGTAGCTACATCAGCATGCGTAGGCTGCAAAGGAACAAGTAATAGGTTTATTCCATGCTGAAAAAAAAGAAAAAAAGAAAAGAAAACAACGTTTCGGTCGTGGAGCCTTCTTCAGGTGTGAGCTGAAGAAGGCTCCATGGCCGAAACGTTGTGTTTTCTTTCTTCTTTTTTTCAGCATGGAATAAACCTACATTATGACTTGCTCCTAATTAGACAGACTGCATGGTAATCCTGATTTGTATGCAATCTGGGGGCAATACTTCCACTAATCTTATAAACTAATTTAACTAAAAGATACATTTTAATCTTGGATGAAGCATCTACCCCACACACATATTCCAAATGAAAGCTGCTCTCAACCCATTCAAGAGACACAAATGCACTATGGTGGTAACCAGTCCCCAGCTACTGTACAGTATGTATATTTTGGTAGTAAGCTGTGCAATCTTGGTTGTATGACACTTACAGACTTTAGAATATGAGCCTTCATCTGTTCTTGCTCAGTAACAATTCCCAGGTAACTAACGTTGATGTGACACATTATCCAGTGTTCATAGATCCAACTGCAATCATATCTAATTTATGCAGTGGGTAGAGGCTGAGATACCCTTAAGTAATACTTTGTTGCATTCCTTCACTAAAATTCTGCAAAGGGAAAGAATTAAAGCTAGATTTTACTACTTCTCACACTTTGACAGTGTGGTCAGATGCTTTCTTTCCTCTTTAAAATTTGTTTCCTCTTTTTTATTCTTGTGCACTCCCACTTTTTTATTTTGTTGTTCCTCTTGTTCAGGTTTAAAAATCAAATAGAACGCTTAAATATACTCTACATTCAAAGTTTACACAGCACAATGACATAAACCCCAGGGATACCCCTGCTGAATATTGAAAAAAGAGTCTTTGTGCGATTAATAATTTCTGATACTCTTCTGCTTCAGCCACTCACTTAAGACACTTAAGCTTTAGCTAAACTTATCTTGTATCATTTCATTGTTTGCAAAATGCTATAGCTTAAATTTGTGATCCAGCTTTTCTGCATTTTATTTGACACTTTATTTAGTCACTCTGAATTACTGATTAAACCCAGATATTCTTTTGTCAGACAAGTTTGCACATAATGTAGTAAGACATAGTAAAAGTTTGCACTTAATGCACATAGTCAGACTGAATGGAAAATAAGACTCAGGTAAACCAAAAGGTCTAGCAAATCATTTTCCAGTGACTAGAGAAACCAGAATAACTTGGAAAGCAGAAATATACAGTAGGTCATGTTTTGAGAAATTTGGGATAGGCAAAAAGGTGTTTTGGAGCCACGTAAGAGATAATATTTTTCATCAGAGTGAATTTACAATGTAAACCATGCAAATTATTCATGTAGACCCATGAAATGAACATCACTGGAATTGGTCTTGTTAATATCTGGTCTCCTGCTGTGTATTCCCTGACAAACTCTTCTTTCTCTCCTCTCTTTAACAGGAACCAGTCAGCCAGGGCAGGTGGTGATCCTTCACAGGACATTTTCTTAAATATGCAACCTCCCCTCTTTGCTCCGGTGGGGGTGGGGGAGGCCAAGACTGAAGTGCAGTGCAGCCGTCTGGACAGGGCAGCTCCAGGCAGCATTAAGGGCACCCCATTTGGTCATGGCACACCCCCTCCTCCAGTCCGAGCCTGCTCTATTCCCATCATCCCCTCTGTCCTGGGACAAGACGACATTTCCTGTATGCAAAAGGGTGACATTAGTGAGGGCAGCTGTAGTTCCATGCCCCTACCCTGCTTGTTGAGCTCTGTAGTGGACAGCATTCATGGTGCGCACACCCCCCCTTCTCCAGCAGCTGTAATAATAGCAGGTGGGCAGCAGGAGGCAGTGGCTTTGCTTCTGGAGGCAGCTCAAGAGCAGCTCAGGGTCCTGGCACACGCTCATAGGAAGCTGGAGGACAGCAGCCCATCACCCATGATGGCATGCGAGACAGCCTGCTTCCTGTCTCCCATCACTGCAGGGGGAGTGCCCCAAACCAACCCCCCTGAAACCCAGCTGATGAATCCAAGTGAACCCCACAGAGACTCCTCCCAGCCCTGCCAGTGAAGTGGTGGAGGCTGTCCAACCCTGTTTGGACCAATCATAATAAACCCTGGTGTCTTGAAACAGAACTGCATATGGAACTGCAGGAAAGTGGCAAGAGGACTAAATGACTGAAAAAAAACAAACAAACAAAAAGAACAAAACACATGCATAAAGAGGAAAGTATGAACAAATTAAAGAGGGTATGGTTGAAAACTTATTTAAAAAAGAGAAATTATTTATATGCATTTATTTAAAATGAGAAGCTTCTACTTAGAAAGGAAACCAAATAGTCTGTCATCTTCATGGTGTTTTTAATTGTAAAAAATGAAACTATAAAATAAAAGGTGAGGATGTAAAGATGAGGAATATGGAAATGTTACAAGTTTTCATTTGTATTAACTCCTCCACTGCTTTCAGACCCCCAGTGCAGATCACACGTTATCAGTCTCAGAGAATCTGTTAAAAGAGTATTAGAGAACCCAACACCCACTGCATCTGACAGAAAACAGTGCTTCGTCCATGGAAGTTCTGCTCCTGTAGCAATAGTAGTATCTCAAAGTAAAATCGCAGATTAACAAATGGAAGAATGGGAGAGAAAGTAATGGTATCTACTTACGCTACTAGCACAGCTTCACATACAGATAATATCTTTCCTTCAGTCTGCTTCCCTGAACAGTCACTTTTTCTTTTTTTGAGATTCTTCAGGCACCTTGGGCAGCTCTTTGGGCAACAGATATAGATATTCAGCACCATGCCTTCCTGGCCTAGGTAGACGTGTTTAGACATGACTGGCATGATGGAGAGCTGGGTAAAGATGAATGACTGACAAGCAGGAGTGAAAGCGAAGGCTTGAGGGCATGGAGGAGTTTGTTTATTTAGAATCAGAAGATGTCACTTGACTGATGGTGTCTTTAAGTGATGGGTGGAGTTCATGACTGGTTGCAAATGTGGGACCATCCTCTTTTTTTACAATTTTAGTATGCATAAAAAATAGCAAAAGGACTGCAAGATCAATTTGAAATTTCTCCATAATGCTCTACCACACAGTAAGACTTGCATGAATATGGCAGTGCCTGGAGTTTCGTTTCCTGCTGCCCCCTTGAGGCAATTTGGAGAAGAGTGCTGTAGAAACATGGGGAGATTTTCAAACAGTAGCGTTAATGTTTGTGACCATACAGTAGAGATTTACAGTATTATAAGCAGGGATTTTCAAGCAGAGTAAATTAAACAAATCAGTTTCATGATTCATTGATAGTCAATGAAGTCATTACAAAAGTGTGCAGGTCACTTATATCATTCCCTTTGCCAATGACTATATACAGTAAATGGGGAGGTATCAAAGGTAAATTCCTTTCATCATATTAAGTGAACTTTTCTTTCACATGCAGCCTAGCTGGGCTGACATGTTACACAAACTCAGAAAAAGACACTTAATAAGTATTGTATTTACACTGATACTTACAAATACATTCACATACTATCAATTACATGTCAACTTTGCAATCACCTGTAAATAGAAGTTTTATAATTACTGGTGCTGTTACTATCAACTTATCTATTTGCAAAGTAGGCAATGTTATTCAGGATAATTTTTAATGCTTCAGAAATGTTAGAGAGAAGACAATACAGAAGTATTGATTCTGGTATAGCTGTATTGTAAAGTTGTCTGATGTTTGATCAAATGTTCAGTCAGCATTAAACTAGAATATCTTAATTAATATTGAAATTTAATTGTATACTCATATTTTTTGCAAAATAAAATAAACACATTATGCACCTACAGTTCAGATAATAACGGTATACATCAACTGATAATTTATGGGTACAATTAATGTCAGATGCAAACGAGTGGTGTATTGTTCTAGCAGTATAGCTCACATTTCCCAGCGTTGCTAATTAAAATAAAGAAAATACATTTAATAGAAACCAGCAAGCTATTTTCAGCATATACTGTATAAGCTATGGGTATTGAATAATCTAGTCAGGGTTTCAACAATTATCTACTAATACATTCTCTGAAATGAAGATCTCTGAAATTGAATGCAGCAGAATGTGTCAAAATATTAGAAACAAATCAGAGAACAGGAGACCTTTGGAATGGTTTGAAAGTAGGCAAATAATTATTTCAAACCCAGATGCACCATAAAACTGCATTCTGACACGAGTCTACTCCTGATTAAGTTGAATGCTGAAATAGGTAAAGATAACTGTAACATTTTTATCGATGCAACCATAACCAGATGGACAATGGTGGAGATGGTATATTGATTACAACTGTCCCATCAATTCACCTGTGATGCTGTTAAGACCACCACATTTTAGTAGCAGATCCAAAACCTTCTACTGATGCTAACAATGGCTCTGGTATCCAGATTTCAAATTGTCATCTGCTGTATCTACTGTATCTAAAACCTATGATTAGTCCTTTTACACCCTCTCTCAGTGTTGTCGTTGTCCCTTCAAAAATTGAATTTATAGATGCAGAGGGAATCACAGCAACTCCATTATTTTACTTCATCTTAAACTAATGCACAGAATGTTACTCCAAGACTAGATAACTATCTGCAAAGGAATAAGTGCAGATAGTTATATCTGAAGGCACCTGAAGAAGGCTCCATGGCCGAAACTTTGTGTTTTCTTTCTTGAATTTTTATCAAGGAATAAACCTATTACTTGTTCCTTTGCAGCATATGTATGCTGACGCGGCTACCCACCTTGATATCTATCTGTCTGTTAATGAAAACCATCCTTTTCCAGTAGCAAATTAAATGCTGAATAAATTAATGTAATTAATTTATCTTTAAATCCCCTTGCAAACACAACAAATAGTCAGCAAACTATAATACAAATACAAATTACTAAACAGTACATCCGTATCAATGCATTTTTCTATTAATATAAATCTATGAATTATAATAAAATGTCTTCTTAAAAAATTCTATAATGACCTATTTGTTAATATAAAATCTCAACTTTGGCATTGCCATTTGAAAATCCCCCCTCTCTCACCTATTCTGTACGGCTTCGAGATTGCAGTTTTCAAAATGCAAGAGCAACAACACCTATACAGAAATCAGTTTTCAAAAGTTAACAATTGGAAATGTGGAAAAAATGTTCAATCATTGATTGAATTTAGTTATTAAAGGTTCAAGTAGAAAAAAACACCAGTAGGATTTTCAAGACCAAAGCATATTAGAATATACTACAATTATTTGAGCAAAAAAATAAATACATTTCAATTTGTCCATCCATTTCAGTGCCAATAGTGCCATTGAAAAACAAACTACTGGGTACCATGATTATCTCTTAGCTTTGCAATTATTGCTGTGGAAGATTTAATTGACAGAAAAGACTATGATAAGCATGTACAAAGGAAAATGCACTAAGTCTCATATAATTTGCAATTAGGTAATGCAGGTTTAAGATTAAAGAGTATAGCACTCCAGGATTTCTGATTATATCTTACAAGAGAACCCAGCACTGAGATTTATGTCATGATTAACAGGAGGATGCAAGAAGATTTATTAAATTAAGACATTGCTGGTTTTCTTGTATGTCCCTCAATGAGCTACTGTCTTGTTGAGTATATAGTCCCACCTTGCACCCTACTGTATCTTTCTAGGACAGTCTTAAACTGTTATAGTTTTGCGATAAGAAATTAATAAGAATTAATTTTAGATTACATGTATCATAAACAAAATAATTACAGAAAATGGACACAGACAACTCCACTCTCACACATCTCCAGTGATACTTCTCACTAATGTAGGCCAAAGGACCCCCCCAAAACAAGACGTATTGCATAATAGTACCACATAATAATGTTTTGACTGTGTCAGCAGTAGCATTCAAAACCTCCCAGCACCACAGACTCAAGCAGCAGAAAGCTTTGTAATGCCATCATGTCAAGGCCAGGATGGAAGGTGATGGCAGCAAATGCAGCATATGCATTGTTTCAGTTGTAGTCATACCACCCCAGTATGAGAGGTCCAGATTAAATGCATCATCTAGCAAAGAGTAATAACAGTGAGTAATAAGGGGCAAAGAAGAATACAAATGTGTTCCTAAAACACTTGTTAAGTAGGTACCAGTCAACTGGGCACTCATATAATATGATATCATATACAAGAGGTCCGTATAGAAAATTTTAAAACTATAAAATACATTTTAAATCTGGAAACAGAATTTATATTTCAAAGATTTGCTAGTAAAAATCACTTAATTTAAACACCCATAGCCCATTTCCAAACAGTAACTGCTGCTAAATTAAAAAAGAGCATAGAGGAGGCTAATCCCCTTACTTTGGCTTGTGGTCCAGTAGATTATGCAGTGAGTGAATATAAAGTACAACCTTGCCCCTCAGAGAATGCTATAAGCACATAAAACAGAACAGGGATGCAAGTAAAAAAGGAAGAGGAACCAGGAAGCTCTATGAAGATTCTAATCAGTTTTCTCATTGAAAACTCTGCTAGAATGTGAATGGAAAACGCAATTTCAATGTACAGCATTTTTCTTTAGGTGTTTATAAAGTTAGCTGTCATATTCATACACTGGAAACAGAAAACTGTACATCAGAGAGCAATGAAATTTCACACATCGATGTGTGACCATGAAAGAAAGCACACTAAATTTCTAGGAATAACATTTGGTGGACACTGGCAATGTAAACACCCTCTAGTGTATAATGTCATTGTCCATGGCAAAATGTTTTCAAAGGCTCCATGAACATTTTTATTTCTCCAAAGTGCACTGTGTTTTCATGGTTTGAATAGGGTCTGTGTGTTGAGCAATTTAACATCATGCAGGCCTGAACCACTGTTTACCTTATGTAGTCACACATACTTACAGCAGCCACAGAAATAAGATGTGGAATGCTGCTGCCCAATATTTGGCTTACTTTCCTGCACATTTCTTAAATTATTTCATCTACACATCTGCAGTATTTAAAATGTGTCCTTAAACCCACTGCAATTAAACCTGCTTAAACCTGCAATTGAATCATCTGAACTAAAGCTCATTCTTTCATGCATTTACTTGACTCATTCCCGCTGTGTAGAACTGAGAGGAAATGAACTGTCAATGATTTCATGGCCCAGATTAAATCCCAGATTGTACTAATCCACCTGATCCAACCATCAAAACCTAGACTTCAGACAAGGTTTCCACTGGGTATCTGTGAGAATCTTCCAGTAATCCAAAGACTGCCATTATGTGACACATCTGGGCTTTGTGACTGGTAGGCTGGCTGAATTTCTTTATCCAATGCAAAGCAAAGCTGTTATAGCTGGTAATCAGGTCACAGCAGCATTATTACAATTCTTTTGAATTCCCTAAATTATGGGAGGGTTTGAAGAGTTTTGACTTTTGAAGTTAGACTCATAACTGAAAATCATAGATTTTTTTATTTTGCAAAGAAAATTTGATTTTCACATTATTTTTTATTCACTTTATTTTTTTCTGATTCTGATTCTGATTTATTTTAGATGTACTTTATAAGGCATTTATTACTCCTTTATGACTATTCTGATGTTTAAGATATGATTAGCACATGTATAATGTAGCAAATGCTTATATGCATTATATTTATTAGACACTTATTACTGACAAACAGTAATACGTTTTGAAGGAGAAAGATTGAATATGTCTTATAAAATACACCTAAAATAAACTATTCCTAAAGAATATGTGTATGAATGACCATCATGAGAAAATGTGTACTGTATATTGTGCCACATACCGTAAGAAAACAGCTGTTTCCTTCTGGGATTTTGCTGGATTGCATGATTTCTGCAATGCACTGCGCCTAAATGAGATCCCAACTCCTATTTTCAAGGCTAACAAGTTCTGGGGACTTGAACACATGTTTACTGCTTTCTAGTGCCTATTAAAAAGATACCATATAGACACTAGTCAGATCCAATCAGGAAGTTTAAGGACAGCTCATAAAAATCCAGTTATCCATGGCTTTCTTCCACTGTAAAATCCATGAGTGTTGTCTATTATCAGCTAATACTTATTTGCTGTTAAGTAAATCAACTTAACTGCAGTAAACCTGTGAGCACTGGATTTATACTGATGGGCTGATGTATGAATTAAATAAAACTTTACAGTAATGTGGCAGCTGTAATCAAGGCTGTGAAAGCTCTATAATTTTGAATGAATCCAGTGGCCAAGGAAGAAGCAGTGAGATGTGTGTTTTGGCTCCTGATGTTTCTTTTGCTTGTTTCATTTGCTCTCCTGGCCTGAACAAAGAGGGTCATACTTTAAAGTGTGAGAAAGGACTGGAGGCCCAGTCACGCAGAGATCTCTGTGACATTCAGATACTGTTCCTCAGAGACAAGATAGATCAGGTTCCTGTTCCCAGTCAGACCTACCATAGAACAGAATTTATACAGCCTGAAAATGTAAGCAGCCAACAGGGATATGTATCAGAAGCTTTAAAAAGCTCTCGGGTGACAAGGGAAGGTAGAAGCAGATAACAGGGCTTATGTTTTGTGCTCAGAATATCACATTCAATGGCCAGCATGATCAGAGCTTTCATTAGCTTTCCTTTCTGCTTAATGTTTTAACAACATCAAAAAGGCAAGCTGATGTCCAGAAAACACTGACATAATGCCACTCAAATTGTAATAGAGGATTCCCCCACTGATGATGCTTTTTATGTGTTTAAAAGCAAAAGAATGTTGTATAATATTGCATCATAATAAACATTACATAAACAGTACGTGCCCCACGTACTCTATTGTACCCTCTTAGATGAGAAGAATTGCTATAGATCTACCTTTGGAAATTCATAAAACTGTCTAACTGTAGTGCAGTAAGACAAAAGCAACCTTTAGACCTTCAAAATAATTTATTCCTAGCTCTAAGAGCTGGGTCCACCCATACAGTACCTGTCAAAATTCAAAATATGGGAGACACACAAAATATATTTTGATTAAAAGGTTCATTCATTTTCTGAGTTCACTTTTTATGTTGTAGTAGAATCAAACCCGACTACCACCAATCTATGAGAAAAATTACCTTGTGAGTAATGGAAATGGTGCTCTCCAATGGCACCCCATCCAGGGTATATCCCACCTTGCACCCTTTGCTTGCCAGGATAGGCTCCAACTCCCCGGTCACCCTGTATTGGATGAAATGGTTAGATAAATGGACCGATAGATAATGGAAACTGACTTTCCACTGGAGACATAAAGGAAACTCCTGGAAAATAAAAGAGAGCTGTCAGGTATCTGCCCTGATAGACTGTTTGATTCAAGAATGCTGCCTCACCACCACAATAGAGAAAATAAGTCTACAATCTATAGGCTAGACTGTTTCTGCTTAACATTTGGTAGGCTTATTTGGCTATTGATGTGACCTGACATCCTATACTCCCACTACCACTACCTGGGCAGTGCAAAGCCATACAGTAAAAAACTGTAGTGCCGTTACCTCCTTTGTTTTTAGGCTTTGATACAATTATGCACTGTGACAAGTCAACATGGGCATATTAGGCCTTGCTGATGAGAACAAGGTTATCATACACTGCCTGCAGCTACAGTATGCACCATTATGCAGTCACTGTGTTTTTGGGTGAGCTCAAAAACAAACAACAGTGGATTTTGTGGTTGTCTGCACCTGTCATTTTCGTCCAGGCATTTGCTAGATTCATATAAAAACATCTTTCAGGAGTGAGATATTTTACAGTGTCACATGACTTAAGGGGAATTTGTAGGAGCAGAAATGTAATTGTCCAGGTTGTTGTTCTCAGACAAACAGTTTACGAATCCCACCTTCCACCCACCTCCCATCCAAATAGTAATTACAATCTTGAATTTATGATTTATAAGCACTAACATGCCTCTGTGCCCTTATGCTAACTAAGGAACCATCTGTTACCTGACCATTCCTGCGTTCAATGCACTGTCTATGAGCACTGAATTCTAGCATATTCTCCTGTGATACATATTGGAATATTACAACAGTTGCACAGGGGCTGCACACAGACCAGCACAGCCAGGATAGTCTAGTATTTTTTTTTTCATTAAGAGTTACAGGAGTAAAAAGTTGGAAACTGAAGCTCTGCTTTTAGGTAGGTGTACATTTAATGATAAAGGTGTCCTGACATCCAATCAGGACAGCTATGGGAGCATGATGACTCCAATTTTTCTGTTTTGAGGTTATGTAAATGATGGATGTAGACACAACCCATCAGGTCATATAGATCACCCTTAAATCATCAATTTGTAAAGACTTGGAAACTGTTGGGTTTCCTCAACTTAATTAGTTAACAAGTTGGAATTGGTCTACTGTGGTCCTTAAGGTTCACAGGTTGTTGATATTTCATTTCAGATTATATCTAAACTACTTAATTGCCCACAAAAATCTACTTTGGTGATCAAAACAAATTTGGTCCAAGAATTTAGGAATTGATTGTTTAGGAATGATCTATACTGTAAAATCATCTAGACTGTGGCTTTAAACAGCTAGGATTTGCCATCCCTGGATTATACTGTATACTGTATACTGTACGCAGAGTTCCCCCTTGTTAATAATCTTTGGCAAGAGCTTCCCCAGGCCTTCTGTAGAAAGTTGGGTAGTCACTGCAAATGTTTTTAAAGTGTCTGCAGTCAATGTCAGAATTCCCAGCTCTGGATCTTCAACAGTGCATTAAAAGCAGGGTGTTATCAGAAAATAGGTCGTCTGTAAATTGGCAGTAATCTGAGTTACATGGCTGAGAAAACGTGTTGCTGTAATACCCTAACAGATCAGTTCTTTTTTGTTTTGTTTTTTATTTTTTCAATAAAGACAAGTTTTAAGTGTTGCACAGGATATAATTGTGTTTATCTTATATACTGTACATATACCTGTATATGCATCTTTATGTGACATTGTAAGTGTAAATGTAAAACTGTACAGGTGTACAGTATACACACATACAAAAACATGACACACACATTCGTAACTGCTCTGTTTTCGTTCCGGAGCCAGTTTCACAATTTATATGTCAAGGTTTCATCAGCAGCAAAGAAGATAAAATGAAAGAAAGGGAAATGTTTAATGCGTCAGCCATTTGAATTGCAAAAAAAATATTTTGAATTGCAAAAATACCACGTTTCCATCATGAAATATTATTTTGTCAAAATAGAAGGAAGGAAGTGGAGCTATATTTGTGAGTTATTATGAACTAACAGCTAAAAGACTTTTGAGAAAAAAATGGTTTTATGTTTCTATGTTGAAAGCAACTAAAACTTGCTTACAGAGTAGCAGACAGACATCTATAGTTTTTACAACTATTGAGTCATGTAAGTACAGACAGTTAAATAACCATTTTCTGGAATACCACTACATCCTACATTATGTGTTTTCTTTTATACTGGGTATTTTCTTTACCTTTCTCGTTAGAAATCTGATAAAGACCTTTATCTGATAAAGGAAGAATGTGTTACATTACAAGAGATAAATGCCTGCAAAACATATGTAACTACTGTTTAATTTATACATACTGTACCAATACTTAAATCAAAATATCACATCAGCTGTTTAACTTCTGGACACACCTCTGAGGCCAGGGATGTGAATGGAGTTCTTGTCATTTTTCTGAGGTGGAAATTACATAATTACTTTCACTGTTGTAAAACAAAATGAACAATATAAGTAAGAGGGATTTAATAAATTATAAGAAAGGCTACCGATGACAGAAGGTCATAAGCCAATTCTGATTGGCCGGTGCCACTACTGTGTGAAAAGGAGATTTTAAAAAAGTAAAGGCAGTTCGAATTCAAAACCATTTTTTTCTGTTATTGGACTACATAACATTTTTACACTGTTTCTGTTTTGTAACACACGCTTTGCATTAGCTCACACATTTCTTGATGTCATCCTGGTTGTGTAAGCCACAGTTGCAAAACCTGTCAAATCTCACAATGACTGACAAAACCCTCATCTCTGAGCCCATCTTTCAGGGTCCAAAGGTGTGAAAACCAGATGGGGCTAGGTGTTCGGTTGGAGCATCAATGCAAGCCACATAGTCTTTGCATCACCATGAACACGTTAATTAAAATGTGGCTTCTAAGGCTACAGCCCTTCCAATGCACTTCATTAGAGCAACAGCTTCATGGCTCTTTGACTGGTAATTGGCAGAATCAATTAAAACATTGAGGTACTTGACTTGTAATTAAGATCTTTGCAATTGCTGCAAAGTAAAAATAAGCTTTGATATTGCAGTTACAATACTTTGTGAGGGTATGTTATGGTCAAGAACATTCATAATCTTTTTTGTAATTATTTAATACTTAACTAGAGAAGTGAATTAAAAACTATTCTAATCTACAACGGCAAACTGGAAAGTAGCAATTAATACAGAAAGGCATTTATTGGAGGAATTTGTGGAAAGCACTGTACCTTGCCATACAGCAAAAAAACAGTGTCTTGAACCTGAATCACTACTCCACCCTACTTTCAAAGATTTGTTTTAAAGATTTAAAGATTTTGATTTACAGCATTCACATCAACAGACTCTCAAACTACCATCCAGAAATTTTGGTTTATTACAAACCTATATTTCCACCAAGTGAAAGGGGCATCACTGGGAACTGAAAGTAAACTGGGAACTTTCAGGTAAACTGAAAGTAAAGGAGAACTTGTTTTCTACCTTAACTCTAACTAGTATCTAACTAGCTAACTCCTTCCATTTTCTTTGGTTGACTTTTGAATTTTTTCACAGTTGTGCTTATGTAACTGAATGTATTGTTGGTGTCCAGCTGCGGATGTCTCTTGTATCTTGTATATACTGTAGCCGGTACACTGAACACTCCATCCATCTATTTTCTATCTGTTTTATCTAATTCAGGGTTGTGGGATAGACACAGCCTATCCCAGCATGGCATACACCCTGGATGGGACTCCACACAGGGCACACACACACATAGGCACTCACACACTCCTGGAAATTGACTGCTGCTTACCTGTCCCAACCCAGCAGCAAAGACTGGATTACATCCTGGATGGAACATCGATCCATCACACTCAGACATAGACACATACTGTATATGCACACACTAATTCCAGAGCATTTTCCCAGAAGACAAATAATAATAACCGGAGAACCCAGATAAAATCCTTGTGAACATGGAGAGAACATACAAAATCCATGCATATAGCACTGTACAGTAGGTCAAAAAGATGGGACCCTTGGGGTCTGGGATGTTTACATGTTTTGTAATGATTGATTCTGCTAAGAAACTGGGAGAACAAGTTGAACTGGATACATTGTACCCGCTAGTCAAATGAAATGAAGTTGCCTTTACTACAACTACTGCTAAACTACACACTCCTTAATCAGATCCCAGGAGACTAAATGTCACAGATTTTTTATTTAGATATGAAGATGTTAATCCTGAATGGCTGTAACCTGCAGATTAATGCTACAGTGGAGATATGTGGCTCATAGCCAGAACTGCTCATGGGATCCATGCAGAATCTCTCAGGATTAGTACTTGTTTACAGGCTGTTCCTGGTGAGCCCATCTGAAATTAGCTCAGTGTCCAGATGGCAGTTCCATTCACAAATGCACACACACTCCTAAACAGACATTGTGCTTCCCCACAGTTAAAAGCATAACTGTCTGCTGTGGGCTGTAATTGCCTTAGGGTGTTCATGTACATTGTGGATCACTGTTACAGCCCAAAGGCTTCAGTGCAAAAATCCTATTAGGAGCATTAAGGCTGGCCTTACAGCATCTAGATAAAACTGTTCTTTTTCATTCTACTTTCTTACACTGTTGTAAGATGTGGTAAGATAAATTTAATCTATACTATAATGTGAACATCCTATACTGTACATTACAAGAACTGGTATTTTACCTTAAGCATTTAAATGAAAAAATATTTTTTACATCCATAATTCTTGCCCAGCCAAAGATAATTTTCTACCATTCAGCTAAAGGTACAATATACTATTTTTTTGTGACCCTTTTACTTCTGTACTTGTTTTGCATTATACAGTATATAGCCCCTTTCTCTGTGGTTTTTCAGATACTTCTTCTGATTCTCCACTGGGAGCCACTGACCTCTTTACTGGTCTCCAGTGTGTTTCTGTCACACACAATTGCATCTCTCCCTTGCCAGGTATTCCCAGGTTACACTTCACTCTCTGACTGATGCCCACTGCTTATCGAACAAATTGGAGCTTGGCCTATCAGCCTACCCAGATGTGCACACAGTACTGCTTCCTCAGCAGCTGAGTGAAACACACTTACTGTGTGTGTTTTTCTTTTGGAGGGTGTAAAAATAACATTACAAATATACAGTCTTATCTACGTAAAAGACAAAAGTAAATGTCAATTCCAAAATTCATAAAAATCTTCACAAAGTATGCCATTTGTTCCTGATTTTTCATCATTGTTCCTAAATATTTTTCTAGAAAGAGTCAAATCAGAGGAGCACTTCACACACCTTGTCTTACAAAATGTATTTTTTTTAATTCTTTTACTGAAAAAAGCTGTGGGCATGTTAACTTCAGAAAGATTGTTACATAAACAACTGTAGGGGCATGGGATAAGCATAATGTCACATACTTTTAAACATCTCTATTTGTTTGGTAGACTAGGTTCTACAGAACAGAACACCATGTAGTATACTGTATACAGTCCTAGACTGTATTCCCAAAGTAATTGGAATTAGTATGTACTGTAAGTACTGTACATGATAGATCTGTGATCGGCCTGCATCAGTACACTTTCAACAATTCTTAGGTTTCTTGATACCACTGCAGTCGAAGAATGTGGTTGTATTTCTCAGTAGTCCAATATACAGTAATATACTGTATGTAATTGGAATAAATGGGAGCCAACCTTTGTGTCTTTGGGAGGTGGGAAGAAATTGGAGTGCTCATCAAAAACCCGAACAAACATGCAATTGTTTAGTGACAGAGAACTGCAAACCACAATGTCCCTGTCTTTTATGTGTTTTCAGTGACACATGGGTGATATAGGGAGCAACCCTTGGTGTTATTAGTGCAAGATCAGACAAAATATGCAACAAAGATTAGGCCATGCATGCCCAGCCTATGCCATTACCTATACCAACCTTTACACATGAGATGGTACAAGGTTTTGTTGGTTTCATCTGTCCAGAAAACTCTTCATCTATTCCTAAACTCTCTTCGCTTACCTTTGTACATGACCAATTCTAATCTAGCATTCAGGTTTACATCCTGAATGGTAGCCTTGGCAGCTCTGTTGTCGTTGTCTTTTGAAAACTGTGGAATTTGATAGCTTCACCACTTCACTCTGGAGATTGCTGATGATTTCACTGACAGTTGCTTTAGGTTTTTCCTTGACAGCTCTGATATTTTTTTCTCTCATCACCTTCAGATGTTTTTCTTGGCTGACCTGGTCTTGTCTTACTAGTTGTTATTCCTGTAGTACAGTATCTTTATTTCTCAGTATATTACAAATTATTCTTTTTGGTCTGTCCAATCTTTATAGTGTGGGTCTGGTTGATTTTAAAAACAATTCAACTCCAGACTCCAAACACTGAAAAGAAAGTGCAATAGGTTAATAGGATGTTCACAGCTCTTTTATGAGCCTACTTACTGTACGTTACAACAAACTCCTGATCAACAAGAAAGTCCTGTTACCTTATTGTCCCTTTAATTATTCTCTTAAAGAGGTTCATTGCTACCAATTTATTTAATTGGCCTAAGAGGGTAGAATTATTTTTTGTAAAACAAAAGAGCATCAAATTGGTGCTTTGGCAAACATCTAGAAATATCATTGTGTTCTATATTAAATAAAAGAGTGAAATAACTGATTGTCTAGTGCAGTACATTTCATTTTTGGGGTTTAGTGCTGATATGTTTGCTTGTTCAGATTTTAATTCAATTTTTCATCTTCCTTATTCCCTTTTCAAGGGGAAAGATAACTATGCAGTTATTCTGACTACCTTCTCTCAGTAGTGACATTTTCAATGTAATACTTTCAGAACTGCATTGTTCTGTGTGGAGTGAGTGGGCAGTTTGAAATGAAAGGTATGTACAGGAGGAAGGTACAGGCAAGGAGACATTGTTTAACCCAAGATTGCCAATCCTGTGCTCCCTACTAGAAGCTGACAGAAGGACATTCTGATGCCTATGCCTCATTGTTCTTTGCAATCTCTTTAAGGGTCACTTTTGTGGGTCTCTGCTTTCAATACAGAGTTATTCAATTCTATGTTTTCACTCTGGCCAACAATTCAGAGCCATTCTTACATAATAAAACCACCAACTATAAAACACATTTCATGACAATTGCCCTCTGACCCTGAGCAATGAGAACATGCTAATCCTCAGTATATTCCAAGGTTCCAGAAATAACAGGAGCTGTCAGTTCAGAATGACAAGCTTAGCTCTCTCTTATATAGCATGATCATATTATTCCAAGTACTGTCATGTGTCCAGGCCAGATGAAATACATTTAAACAAGCCACAGCAGATGGGCTGAATAGCCTGTTCTCTCCTGAAAATGTTCTTACCTTCTTAAGATGAGCTGCTCAAGGGAACCTGTTATATTATTCAAATTTTCGCAGTAATTAAAGACTGTGTGAAATGTGACGCGAGTCAGTGGTCATTGACACCCAAGAAGCTAACATTTAAATGGGAACAAGTAATAGGTTTATTCCATGCTGAAAAAAGAAAGAAAACACAATGTTTTGGCTGTGGAGCCTTCTTCGGGTGTGGGGCTCCACAGCCAAAACATTGTGCTTTCTTTCTTTTCAGCATGGAATAAACCTATTACTTGTTCCTTTGCAGCCTGACGCAGCTACCCACCTGAACATTTAAATAGGTTTAATGTTGGTTTCCTTTTAGCTGTTGCCACTCAGTTCCCAAATATAAATTTATGTCCCACAATATTTGGATTTCCCATATACTAAAACCAGAAGGGCTAAGAAGACTCTGTCCAATCAGACATGATGTGTGATTGTGCCTAGAATATACCCAGGTGGTTGGTACAGTATGATTGGAGGCACCTGAGTTCTTTGTTCTCTGGCACAGCTTTGGTGAAAAGAGTAGTAACTCAGGCACAGTAGATTAAAAATATTTATTGGGAATGACAAAACATAGTTACACACTAAACTGCACACAACATAAAGATACAATAGTAAAACTATTTACAAATTTAAACACAAGAAGTCCAAGAGGTCTACGTTCTGTCCATCCAGAAAAATGCCAGACTGCTACCAAGTATTCAAACTCTTATATAATGCCTACAAAAGCCAACAGAAGAGATAAAGTTGCCTTATGACCTAAACAGCATATGACCTTTTTAAATCTCTCTCTCTGTAAACCTGGATACTACAGAATGAATGGGAACCTATGTCCCTATTCTAAAACAGTAACTTTTTAACAGGGGGATTCTTTTTTACAGGAAATCAGAGTTCCTAACAGCAGCAGAACAGCAAGCGTTCTTAACAAGGTTCAAATAACTAACTCCTACAGTATCTTGTCTTTATGGATGAGCTCTCACCTTCTGACTTTCTGTGCCTTGTCATCCCTCCTCTCTTTTTTGTCTTTTTTTCATTTGACTGCTTTGACTGTTTTATGCTCTATTTCTGGACTTTTGATTGACAAATTGATTGATTTAATCATTTACTAGGAACTATAATGAATTCAGATAAACCAAGGTAAAGTTTACAATCTTACACCTCTACATCTCAGTAAACATCACCTTGCTTTGAAGCTCCAAGAACTGGAAATGTTGACACTTTCAGACATTTCAAAAGTAATTTACAATATTTTTAACAATATAAATGTTTTTAATAAACTGCAATTCAAAGAAACACATGAACAAATTGTGTTCATAAGTGGCACTTACAACATCCATTACACAAGAAGATAGTGACAGGAAAATAGGAGCAACAAGGAAACTCCATGATTGTATGGAGTTACTGTATACAGGTGTATACTGTAACTAGCACTCCCATATGATATCAGAAATACATTCTTATCATTTGCAGGAAGAGAAGGAGAATCTGAAACTAAGCTCCCACAGAACCTCTCAATCCCATCTTTGTTAATAACACTCCAGAGTGAATCCCTCATCAGCAAACTCTTCCTTACGTTTTAGCCCTAAACAGGACAATCAATTTGTCACTTACATACTTGATAAAGGGGATTAGATTAGATTTAATAGTAATGTCCTTTTTCAACTTTAACAACAATTTTATTTTGCTACAGTTGGGTTCTTGCAACTATTCAGAAACCTGGTTTTCATGTGACACAATACTACAAACCTGTATGCCACATGCCTTCCAGGAAATATCTGTGTCCAGTCTGGTTCCATGTACTGTACAGTATGTCATGATCTTTCCTAGCATCTATTTAGGAGGACACAAGGATATACGCTCTCAGAAGGACACAGGTTGGATTAATCTTGTCCATCATTGCATGTAAAGTGCCCATGCCAGTTTTAACAGGAAAAAGCATGATACTGAGGCAAGAAAACACAAAAAGTTAAAAAAAATCAAATTGATACCAATAATGTATTGTTCTATAAGCACAAAATTCCATTCATTCTTTATAACTCATAGCATTGCATTAGCAGAATATTAACAGTGTTAATATCTTGGCATGTTTTTGTGCTCATTCTACAAAATAATTACAGAAGTTGATAACAAAATGTGCAGTTCCCATACACAAGATTGTATGAGAAATGATTAAAAATGGTTTATATAAAGTTGGAGTTTGACTTATTTTAAGACAAAGGTGCACACTGTAAACTACTGGAACAAATGCTTTAAATGCAGGTGTGTTAAAACCATTTGTGCAAGATAGAAGTATTGATTAAAGAAAGCATAAAATGATCAATGAAACTGGCAGTTAAACTGCTGTACAATTTAAAGTACATGTTTTCCTACAATAGTGAAATTGGACAGCCTGTCCCTTTTTTAATTTTAGTCCACCCCATTTTCTTCACCCAAAAGTAAATTAAATTGATAGCAAATGTAATTAAACTTTTAAATGAACCATCCATTAGACAATTGTAGAATAAGAAACACAGGTAAAAGAATATTTTAAGGAAATATGGCCTTTTCATTACATTAAAACAAAAAAATGCTCTCCGCAAAGTAATGTTTCAGTCTCTGTACTCCACTAACTTTGAGGAATGGCAGCATTGGATTGGTACCCATTTTATTAAGATCCTTTGAACAGATAAGCTCTAAATAATTACAGCTTAATGAATCATTATTGGGTACACAGGTATAACAGCACATTAAGAGATCCCAACAGTCAAATACTGCCAAACACTTTGTTTTACTGCAATCAGGAGGCTATTTTCATACTGGATTGTATGCTTCAGTAGACAAATGAAATGTTATCAAGAAGCTTATGAAAATATTTATTACTTCTTTTATTAAAAATTAGCTGAAATCAGAGTTTCTCTCGAGCAGTTCTTCCAGTCATAGATATGTATTGCCACTGCCTATCTGCAATTGTAAAAAGACACAAATTGATGTTACAATGGGAAATCATGCTGCATGTGCACATTAGGGAGAGCTGCCCAGGGAAATTAGGCTTGTGGTTGACAAAAGGGACACAGAGAGGGGTCAATTCCATTTACTAGTGAGAATGAAGTAATACAGGGAAATCCACACTCATCCTGTGACAGCCTCTTATGTGTAAGAAATGTAACTCATATTTCAGCAGTCCTTATATGTCTCCAATGGTTTTCGGCGACATTGCTTTGTAAATAAATACAGTAGATTTCATTTTAATGAATGAAGTTTTAACTAAATGAAATTACACATGATATGTTATTGTAAACTGTTTGGAAAGGAACCAAATTATTTATACATACATCACACACTAAAGGTTTAATAATAATAAACCTTTAATGAGCACCATTGTAAAATAAATCAGGAAAATAAAAATGGCAAGTCTGATTAAATGAACTTCAATCACAAAAGTAAGTCTTGTTCAACCACAACAGATATGATACAGTCATTTTGACGTTTTCTGTCATGAGAGTCAGAGCCTATGTTGGCAAGCAATGAGCACATGGAAGGATTCACTCCGGGTGGAGCGCCTGTCCATCACAGAACACACACATACAGTACATGCATACCAGGAAAAAAAATCCTATAAACCAATTAACCTACCAGCATGTCTTTGAAATTTGGAAGAAAACCTAAGCACAAGGAGGAAATTCACATGAACAGTGAGAGAACATACAAATCCATGGAGAAAACAACCCAGAAATTGAACCCAGAACTGCAAAGCAGCAATACTAACCACAGTGCCACAGTGATTTGCTCAATTCTAATGTGCAAAATAAAAATCTAAAGAATTGCTTTTCATTCAAGTTAAAAACACAATCCTTATTCAATCTACAACATTAATTTTATTTTCAAGGAATTTTTAAGACTTTTCAGTGAAGAACCTGTTGTTGAATTTCCAACACAGTTGACTTCAATTATCAAGGACATGAAAAAACTATTTAGAAGACATGCCCTGGAGAGATAGCTTGCTAGGCAAAAAAAATATTGCAACCTTCAACTAATTATTAGGATTGTAAATAATTCAGACAAAGGCGATAAGAAGTACAAAGCCTTACAAACGTAAATACCAATGTTATTTATGCAAAAGCTTTTAGAAAAGTTATATACATAAATGTTTATGCTAATTGTCACCTTCTGTATACTATATTCTGTATGCTCTGTGAACAGTGCACAGAAGACACTGGCAGGTTAGAAGAGATATACTGTATGTGTATCGCTGTATAGCAGAAACAGCACCCAGGCCTTGGAACGGAGCCTAGATGAATCAGTATTCAGAATTTATAAAAGCCAGACAGAATATGGTAAAAAAGTCTGGTTTTACGAATATTCTAATGTTCACCAAATTAAAATGTAGCATTATAATGCAGTCCTATGCAATGACATACTGTAAGGAATGTACACAAAAGGTACAGAAGGAGGTTCATCATGGGAGAAAGAAATACCATCACAGAGGTCAGAAGCTGAATGTGAAACAACAGATATAGCTAGCAATTGTTTTCTTAGTTTGTCAGATAAAATATCAAAGGAAAGGTCTTTATTAATCTAGTCTAATCAAGCAAATCAATATAAAGTGACTGCAAACTATGTAGAACTATTATAATACTACTACTAATAATAATAATAATAATTGCTTACACTTATATAGCGCTTTTCTGGACACTCCACTCAAAGCGCTTTACAGGTAATGGGGATCCCCTCCACCACCACAAGTGTGCAGCACCCACCTGGATGATGCGACGGCAGCCATTGTGCGCCAGAACGCTCACCACACATCAGCTATCAGTGGGGAGGAGAGCAGAGTAATGAAGCCAATTCATAGATGGGGATTATTAGGAGGCCATGATTGGTAAGGGCCAATGGGAAATTTGTCCAGGATGCCAGGGTTACATCCCCACTCTTTTTGAGAAATGCCCTGGGATTTTTAATGACCACAGAGAGTCAGGACTTCGGTTTTACGTCTCATCCGAAGGACGGCACCTGTTTACAGTATAGTGTCCCCATCACTATACTGGGGCATCAGCCCCCTGCTGGCTCCACTAACACCTCTTTCAGCAGCAACGCTAGCTTTTCCCAGGAGGTCTCCCATCCAGGTACTGACCAGGCCCACACCTGCTTAGCTTCAGTGGGTTGCCAGTTGTGAGTTGCAGATAATGCAGGAATGAGGTAGAGCTTAAAAGAAGTAGAAAGGGATACATACATCAATAGGAAATGGATGACAAAATCTTACAGATATTCTCCTTGAAGCAATAACAGGTTCATCCCAAAATGTATAAGCCGTGATACTGTAAAAATATTAGGAGAAAGAAAGCACTTTATCAAATGATTTTCAAGAGAATAGCAGTTAAAAGTAGTAACATTAATTGGATCCACTGGTCAAAACAGATATTAGAAGTGTAGCGGCGAGGCTTATTAATAAGAAAGAATTAAGTGTTCTGAGCCTTCCCAAATGAGGCCCCATTTCTCTGTTCATCTCTGTGGTGCAGCCACAGAGAAACTATTCATGCAGGCTGATTTAAGGTTTCTTTTGATAAGGTTTCCTAGGACAGCTCCCAAAGGGGGATGCACTTAGCTAAGCCTGGCTATCATGATCAATGGTCATCCATTGGCGCCTATCTGTCTAGGGAGTGCCAGATGGACATCTGGACTGCATTCCTAAGTGTCAGGAGTAAGTGACTCATATCTCACCTTAATCAATCAATCAGGGACTGGTATCCGAGTAACCCACGTGGGACTCTGATGCCCATGGAACTTTCAGCCAATCAACGAGCTGAAGTTCCTCCAGGTAAAAACAGGCAACACAGAGAGCCTGAGAGACTCAGTAAGATTCAGTGGAGGATTCAGAGTGGACTTCTGAGACAATTCTAAAGGGAATTCAAAAGAGAATTCCAGGGCAGGACGGCCCAGGAGCAGAAGGCTCCCAAGGGCAGGACATACTCGCAGCGCGCCTCCTGACCATCCTGAGACTCAGCCCGGACAACCACGGAACGGCCAGTGTGTCCGAGTGCCAGAACTTTCCTTTGTTCTAAGAGTCGAGAGCAGAGGTTGCCAGAGAGTAACCAGAGGATCCACCCAAGGTTAGCATCAGCAGCAAGCCTCATGAACAGGTTGGAACTGTGGACAGCTGAATCACTATTCAGAACTAGCTCTTCACCAGGAATGAACCGGTCCTCTTCCTGACTTGCTGGGACCCACAGTCAAACTTTGCTAGTTAAAGCCAACACTAACTAGCCGGTCAGTGAGCATCTGCAGCGCACCGTCGCAAACCGCACAGCACAGCCTGGCAAGGAGCCAGAGAGCGCGGATTGGACAGCAACAAGCCTGCAACTGTTTGTGCCCGCAGGAGATCTGAATCCCCAAAGATTGGATGAGTATTCAACTTCACTGCATTACTGCTCGAGAATTCAATTGTTATCCCAACCAGTTGATATCAATTTAATTCCTAAGAGTTATGTACTTGTTTTGAGTATCTAATGTAGAAGTTATAACCAAGTTCATTTACGAAACGGTCTAAATGAATGATATACTGAACGTATGTCCTCTTGATATGTGTAACACTTTGTAACTGAATGAATATATATCTTTTGTATTCTGATAACCCTTTCGATAACATCTGTTAGGTTTATATGCATATTTTATGCATTAATAAATGTATCCTCGTGTATTAGTACCTGTGTGTGCGTTGTTTGAGTTATATCGCATGGTTGGATTCTAAAGCCATCAAAAGAATCAATTTTGTGATTTACTGCTACAATTAATAATTGTCCCAGTAAATGCCCAAACCCTACAGAACTGGTGCCTTCAGATAGCACACTACATTACATTTTGGCGTCCCTGGGCCGGCTATAGCCACTACAGAAGGGTCCAGAGACATAGAGAAAAATAATGAATAAATACAAGTTTTTTCAGTATTACAACATTCAATAAAAGAACAGAGAAAAAGCCTGATGGATTTTTACCAATTCTAATGAAGGAAACAAGAGATACTATTAATCTCTGAGATCATGAGGATCAACAATGTACAGAGATGTGATGTGCATTCCTAAAGCTACAGTATCAAGCAGAGAGAGTGTGGTTGATAATGATAACATGTGAAGGAGGACCCAAATAAATGGTCTGATTGAACTGTCAAGGAGAACAGAGATGTTCTGTAAGAAGCTGGGCAGTTACAGGCAGAAAAAATGGGACATTTGGGGATCTCAGGACTGTGGATCTTGGGGATGAGGTAGGACTTAATTGTTTGTGGAAGTTCAACTATAAGAGGAGTTTATTTTTCATTATTAACAAGTTAGCTCATGTTTTCAACAGAATGCAGAACTATTCTCAACTCAATAGCACCACTCTGGCATATCCAAAATTGCATTTTAAGCTTTCGGACACATGGAATTTCTCTTTTATCATTACCTGAAGGCGTTTGTCGATCTCCTCGATCTTTCACCTTCCAAGCCCTTTCCTCTCCTGTCACATGAGCCTCACCATGGAACACACAAGCAGGAAACAAGGAAAAGGCAAGAAACCAGACTTGTGCTGAAGATGAATGTCTTCAGCTACGTTTGCAACTAAATAAAGGTGTTCTGTTTAATTATGCCATTACATAATAATTATTTTTCAATAAAAGGTGATGCAGGCCATTGAAATAATGTAATATTTGCAGAAGACTGAACAAAATATCCTGCAGAGTTTTGCAGAATTGTGATTCTATAAAATTTGTGTAGATCTGGAAATCAGTTAACGCCTCTTGTTATTCATTCCAACACCAGTTTCAGCTCACAAACTGTGTAGTCATACATTTTTGGAATTTAATTAGAAAATTCTGGAGGCACTAATGCAGAGATTTCCAAGAACGTTTGGATTCGGAAGGAATATACTGTAGCTTCAATACTATTTTCTTAATTCATAGTGAAATGAGCAAAGCCCCATTAAGGCTACATTATAAAAATGATACATTATAAACATGATGCAAAACACTGATAAATATTTATTTTACTAATGCTTCAGATAATTCATGAGCAGGGATATTTTAAATTGTATTCTGAAAACTGCTGAAGTCATGGTTCAGAAAAATATCTGAATTTCCATTTTAATTCCTGGGGGATTTCAAAGCAGATGTTCCTGTTGACAAACTGTTCAATTGTCACGATGAGATGAGTGGAAGTGCACAATGTGGGATGAACAAAAAAAAAATGGAACTTTAAAATTTATATCAGGAATTTTGCATTTGCAATTGGAATTACTAAACATTAGGTTGGAAATGACAGTCTTTTTTTTTCTTAAGGCCCCTGTATGTACAGTACTGTACATTGTTCAGGGATCAGTTAACAAACAGGTGAAAATATTTAGTTGCCATCATTCCTTCTTCCTTTCAATTAAAAACTTCATTTATTATTTATTGGGAATGTGCTTGAGAACTCAACACAGCAAACACACCACACAGGGTATCACTGCTAATACAGAAATTGAGTGATTAGTGGTAATATGTAAAAGTTTTCTGATGTAGTGTTCAGTAGAGCTTTAAGCTTCTTTGCAATAACAAACAAAAGCTGGGAAGTTTTTTTTTTTTGAACCCAAGTACTGAATGCAAAGAATAGATATAAAACAGATATAATTATACAATGATTTTCATTAATCCAAAGTAATTAACAGCTAAGTCAGAATGAAGACCAGAATACACAGGAGGTCCTGAGGACCAGGAGTGAGAAGGCATTCTTGATATTTATCCTGTTACTCCAATATAAAAGGTTACCAAGGAGTGTTACATTCGGTTTGCATAAGGTCTTTTATTTTCATTCCAGCTTACGCTGTCAGTTAAATTAATTGATCAACATCCTAGCTCAGCTGGTAATTTTAATAGCTTTTCAAGGTAATTTTAATTTGAAAGGTGATGCCTACAAACACAGATTTAACTTTGATCAAATAGAAGTATTTTTTCCATCTTAAAAGTACAATAAGTATGCACTTGGCTGTAACACAAAGAGTCTGTATGTTTTCGGAAAGTGAGCGTCACATTCAAGGAAATGACTCTCACTATGTTTCAGGTATAAAATTGTTAAACAATTTAAACTGAAAGGTCATTGAAAGAACTATATTAATTTCATGTAATTTGTTTCAGATAAGGACTGCACCTCTGATATTCCATGGCTGAAGATGCCAGTAATTTCCTATTACAGTAAGTGGTGTCTTGTACAGTAGGCATCACCAACACCTGAATTGTATTAATCGCAACAGAGGGCACTGTAAAAGGGGCACCAAAATAGTATAGTAATAATATGGTAATAATTAATTCCTTACACTAATATATCTCTTTTCTAGATACTACACTCAAAGTGCTTTACAGGTAATGGGGACTCCCCTCCTCCACCACCAATGTGCAGTCCCACCTGGACGATGTAACGACACCCATAGTTAAGTCAGGAAATTGACCATTGCTTAGGTTGTCCTCTTGCCAATTTCAGACATAAACCCATCCATCCATTTTCTAACCCACATTATCGTAGGTTGTAAGCAAGCCAGAGCAATGTCTAGAGTATGTCCAAAATTGAACCCAGGGCCCCAGTGCTGCAAAGCAGCAATGCTATCCAAAGCATCACCATGCAGCCCAATTTTACAAATGTTTTACAATTATTTTCTCTTTAGTTTTCACTGATGTTTACTGTAAGATATCCTACCCTTAGAAATCTCCAGTCAGAGCATTTAGGTTTGTTTATAAACAATACATTATTATTAGAATATTGAGTTAAAAAATATATGCATCATTTTATAATTTCACAAAATAGGACACCATAGGAATGCCTGCGTGCGTTTACAAGGCCCTTTTAACCTTAGGTTACAAAATCACTATTGCAGCACAGTATTATAATCAGTTTTCTTTTGCGACTGCACGACTCTATGTATCTTAGCAACATCTGACTTCCATTCTTTTCAGTAACTGAAATATTGTCTCTCTACTTCAATAAATGTTTCACTCTTTAACAAAATGAGTCTCAGATTTAATATATGCAAATCAAACTCACCTCTAACTTGAACTTATTTTAATAAGTATTGTGATCATTTTCATCTTAACCTTATTGTTTTCACAGAATATAATCACTGAGGGTTGTTTGAATAATTATCCCATGATCTTTAGACTGATTTGGAGCATCAATGTTCATATTTTTTCTGTTAGTTTACTTTTGCATAGATGATTCCAATTGGGGAACATGTGGGGAATAAATAAGATCAATGGAATGCCCAATTATGTTCTGGGGAAAAACATATTCTGTTTATTTTGAAGGACATGAAATTGGTTAGGTCATCTAACGTACTGTAGTGCAAGAGGAGAAGAGTTTGAATTCATACAGTACACAAAATGAATTCCAGCTTAAAATATTGAGAGAAGACATTGAGAGAAGAGACAGAAGGGGATACAGGAAGAAAGGTACAGATCACTTTATCAGCCATAAACAATTTCTTGTATTAGGAATTTGTCTTTTTCACATACCCCAACTTTGCTCTCCATGAGACACATAGATAGGGAGAGAATCTTGGGGTCAGAGTGCAGGGTCAGCCATGTATACATCCCCCTTCGAACAGTTGGGGTTAAGGGCCTTGCTCAGGGGCCGCAGGATATGAACTGGCAACTTTCCAGCCAGAGGTGCAGATCCTTAACCACAGAGCCACTGCACTGCTCCGTATGTTTCTTTTTCTCACTCTCTTCACTTTCCCCCATACACATTAGCTGTGTAATGAGATAAAGCTCTGTGTTTTTTCCAGTCTTTTCCAGTCTGTGTTGTACAGTACTGTATGTACTGTAGCTTTACGTCAAGTCAGACCCCCACATTGTGAGAACTGATTTCATCATGAACAGAAGAGGTGGTTTCAATAGAACTTTTCTGACTGTTTTGAGCTTGATCTCATTACACAACTAATGTGTATAGGGGGAAGTGAAGAGAGTGAGAGAAAGAGAGAAGGTTAAGTGAATCAGAAAACCTGTATACAAGGCCTATAGTCATCTTCACACTTTGGCTATATTATGTGCTTTGGAGAGTGGAGAAATAAGTTAGAGTTTTTGCAGTAAAAGAACAAGCATTCAGTTTCTTATTGTTGCATTTGAGCTGAGGCAGAGATGGAGTAGAAGATTGATTGTGTAGTAGCCGATCTGTGTTGCATTCCCAGTTCTGTATAATCAACAGGGTTTTCTCACAAGTAATTATAATTGCCTTTTCTTTATTCTGATGTGCTAAACACTGTTCCCTGGTTGGTTGTCATGTTTACTGAAATTGTTTTTATAAGGAAGTCATGACACACTGCAAACACTGAGATCTTACATGTGTCTGAACACGTGCCTTGAGTCTGATAATGTACTATACAATGCTGAGGAAATGTTTTTGAACCCCCTATATAATTATGACAATTATGATTTCTTACCATCATACCATGTTTGATTGAAACTGTTTTTTTTCCGAACCACAAGAATTTAATTTATATAATATTTACCAATTCATTTTTTTAGATATAATGGTGTATAAGATAGAAAAAAATAGATTCTATCATTGAGCAACAAATTAACAGGGGCTACGTTTGAGACACCTAAATAATGATCAGAAACCTTAGAAGTTTACACTTCACTATAAAGGTTAGTGGGAAAAGATTGTGCCACAATTAAAAGCAATTTCAGATTTTGGGGCTCTATCCATCCACTTCAAGTAAATAAAAAAATAGAAAGAAAAAAAGAGAGAAACCTGTCAGAAAAGAGGTCAGACAGGTCCAGTAATGAGTTTTCACTGACAGCCCCACTCCTTATCATGATAATAAGATGGCAATAACATCTGGATTGCAGGCAATTTTCCATTACCCTTTACCTTCAAAGTACAACGTTACAGCAATCAGAATCAATTACATTTTGAAGTCAGGACTCCTTTTACCTGAATTTTCCATTTGCCTGTGTTTCTTGAGTGTCACTAGAACTGTCCTCCCAGATACAGCCAACCCCAACAACCAAAGGACGTTATCTCTGTAAATTTTGCATCCTGTGTTTTTTGCAATGATTAATTGAAAAGGCAGCAAGTCTTAATGGTTCCAAGACAATCTCTGACTATAATGATCCTATTAGTTTGTAAAAAGACATGATGGGTTTGTCTCAAACAATGGCAAACAAAAACTTATCTAAGGCTTCCTGGTGATGACTACTTCTAGGCATTGTAACTACTAAAACTTCAATATTATTATTGATTTGATCTTTTTTTATCTTTAGTTCATTATAGACTATAAAAGTTTTTGACAAATTTAATAAATTGTGTTTAAAATTACTTCTTGTACTTCAAGTGATAAATGTTTTTTTATGTATATATTAAAATAAAAGGGACAAAGAAGCAGTAGAATGGTTCTGTTTGTGCTTTTATTGTGCTTAGCACTTAAGTTCCCAGCAGTAAGTGTAGCACAGAATATTTTGAGGGGTATGCAGTATATCTAGAACTACAGTATTTGTGCTGTACATTGGCCAGTATTAAATCTGTGTGATTTATGACAAAATTATGAGAAATGAGCACTACATGTTATGTTTTCATGTTTATTTTTCATTTATGTGTTGTTTTCTGTTATTGTATGTACTTCCCTCTATAATCTGTATCACTTTATTTTATATTGTGACCTTCAGCTTTTCGTACTTTTTTAATGTGTAACAATTTAAGTCAACGTTAAATTTCAGTTGTAGAGCAGGCTCCTGGTAAAATGAAATTTAATGTGGAGAAATGCATGGTATTACATGCAAGAAAGCAAGTACATTTCAAATGTCAAATGCATAACACTGAAGTCACAAAAGCAATACTGTATTTGGTGAAAGGCTACTGTAGGTGTTTTATTGACTCATTATTTTCTTCAACTAGACAAAGTAAAACAATAAAAAGTCAATTACTATGTTTGAATATATCGTTTTGAGTGCAGAATTAAAATTAAAAGAAGTTATACTTACACTTTGTTATAAAGATACAATAGTGGACGTTAGCTAATCTATTATTAATGCTTATTAATCATTAATAAACAATCATTAATCATAATACTAAATAATGATAATTAATGTCACATTAATTGGTAATAGACTACATAGACATATGTAGTATGTATACCAACAAAATTTAACATAATACAGAACCTGTGGAATGTTTTTACTCTATTTTAATCACTGACAAGATATTGCAGCAATCAAACTACAAAGCTGAGGATGTGATGTTCAAAAACATCATTTTGTGAGCACACATACTGTACAGTGTTTATAAATCACAACATTTAATCAGAATACTAAATGCGTTGACTTTAATCACAGGATTTACAATTAATAAATATTATACAGCCATTATTTATCAGAATTTAATAAAGGATTAATAAAGCATTTATTATTTAACCTTACTAAAAATTGTCACTAATGCTATGATGAAAGTATACAGCATAACAATAGCACATCAGTTGGAATAATCCAGTACTGTATGTTGAAATTTAAGAACTGTATTACTTCCCAAGAGACAGTTCAAGGAGAGCAACAATTCTTGAGCTGAAGCAAGAAGAAAAATCATTTTCACCCAGAGAAGACTACATGTAGACTTGTTTTAGGTATTCAAAATCTTGTAAAGCATGTGACCAAACTAGCTCACAGGATTCCTAAGCAGCAATCATGATGAAGGGACACAAAAGGAAAATAAATGAAGGAGCATTCAAGGCAGGAAACTTGAGACACGTCATTACACATAGGATTGTGGGAGTTTGGAATCAACTCCCTCTTCATGTACTTGAATCTGACTCCAGGAGATCCTTTATGGAATGGACAGATGGAATTCTTCAATCATTATGCCAATAGCAACCAAATGAGCCATATGGACTGAATGACCTCTTCTCATTTGTAACCTTTTGTATTAAGGGAGCCCTTCTCTCCAGCATTGCAGAATGCTGACAGCTCTCTGAACTGGCTCCAGATTTACTGTAAATACTACCTTTCTAAATAAAAAACAACACAGCACCACCATATTTACTAATAGCACGACTAATATATTATAGAATTGTTTCAGGTTTCACAGTCTGTCATTTAACTGTTTCTTTATTAGGCAGCTTTGCCACCTAAGTGGAGGATTGAACCTACAGTAATTTCATCTGCATTTTTCTTTTTGCATTTCATTTTGATTATATTTGCAATATTTACCTTTACACAGCAAAGTTTCCATGGACTGTTAAATTAGTTACTTTGGATTACTATTTAATCTACTGTATCACTTCGGCAGGGAGCTCAGTTGGGAAGTACATTTTGCTGCAGAATGTTTGGAGGCAAGTTAGAGTGGCATACAGTATGCAGCTTTTACAGTATTTACATTTTATAAATTTGCTGTTTTTGTTCTTGTGAGCCTCATTTATTGGATGTATTTTTTGTAAATAAAGCTAAACTCAGATTTGTACATTTTTTGCACCATCAGGAGCGATGTGACTTACTATTAGGGTACAGTAAGTAACCTTCTTATTTTGGTTACATCCAGGTGTACCATCAGAGCCAGAGTAGGTTGTCACCCTGCAATGGCTTTGACCGTACATGGATCTCCTGTATCAAGGCAGGAAACTGATATAGAGATGAACTATTCAACTACATAGGGTTAGACAAGATGTTTCAGAATTATTACAGTGGATCAGTGCTAATTCTCATGATCTTTGGGTATATGGGACATGTGTGTAACGAACAGTTCTTTCCGGACCCTATGCAGACGACACAGTCCGACGGAGTGGGGAAACACTAGGGAAACGTCATGCAGGAAAACGGGGCTGAAGACAAGGGGGCGTGTCCAAGGTGCGCTGGTGCATGGGGGAGGTGTGGCCGAGGCGAACAATCCAAGAGTAATCCTTAGGGGAAATCCAAAACGCAAGGGTAAGTCCAAAACTAGGAGATCCATCAGAGGAAGGAATTAAAAACCACGAAGGCCGGGTCGGAACCGGCAGACGGGGAACAGGAACGGGAACCGAGGTTAAAACCTTAACGGGACCAGGCGCTTCCTGGTCCCGGACTCGCACGATATGGAAATCAGAGCAGAGCCCGGATGAGCGTCAGCGCCTGGCTTTTAAGGGGGAACGGGAATAGGGATCAGGTGCAAACAATGGGAGGGAACGAGGAAGAGCTGGAGCTCCCTTAAGAGGAGGGGTTAGCGATCGTGACAGTACGCCCCTCCTTTTCAGGGCGGCTCCGAAGCCCTAAGAAAAAAAAAAGGGGAGAAAAACAACCGATGGAATCCAGGCTGCCAGAGTGCCGTCCGCGGGGTCCAGGTGTTGGCTCTGCATTCTGTAACGAACAGTTCTTTCCGGACCCTATGCGGACGACACAGTCCGACGGAGTGGGGAAACACTAGGGAAACGTCATGCAGGAAAACGGGGCTGAAGACAAGGGGGCGTGTCCAAGGTGCGCTGGTGCATGGGAGAGGTGTGGCCGAGGCGAACAATCCGAGAGTAATCCTTAGGGAAAATCCAAAACGCAAGGGTAAGTCCAAAACCAGGAGATCCATCAGAGGAAGGAATTAAAAACCACAAAGGCCGAGTTGGAACCGGCAGACAAGGAACAGGAACAAGGGTTAAAACCTTAATGGGACCAGGCGCTTCCTGGTCCCGGACTCGCACGATATGGAAATCAGAGCAGAGCCCGGATGAGCGTCAGCGCCTGGCTTTTAAGGGGGAACGGGAATAGGGATCAGGTGCAAACAATGGGAGGGAACGAGAAAGAGCTGGAGCTCCCTTAAGAGGAGGGGTTAGCGATCGTGACAATGTGGAGTTTTTAATTCCCGCCCATCTACAGTTTTGTTTTCCTTACATTTGACTTTTCTTATTATATAGGGCTTGTGATTGTTATGCAAGTGGTCACCCGTTGGGAGGAAATGGGGAGGCTTCTGGAGATCTCGGGACAGTCTTGGACCATAGATGATTAGATGGCAAGAGTTCCGATGGCTTGGCAGCAGACACATCAGTTGAGAGATCTACAAGAGTTTTCTCCATTGTTTAATCTTTGTTTTGTTTGGGGGCGGGGGTATGTTCTACACACTCTAATGTATTAGCAAAGAATATTCTGGTGTCCGACTTCCAGTAATTTACGAGCTATAATCAGGTATATGATCAGGTGGAATGGCTTAGGGAGCCTCATTCAAAACAGATCTTAATTCATCATACTGTATACTGGTTTGCCATTAATTAACAGCCTTGCCCTGTCATTCATAAAAATGAGTCAATTACCAGTAATTCTTTCAAAAAGATATAGCTGATAGAAAATTTTTAATCCTGACATTAACTGTAGTACAAATGTGATGTCAGAGAGAAATTTCTACCATCTGCAAAGAAAAAGAACATGATATGCTTATTCACAGTCTTGCCATAAAGTAGGACCATTCTGGAAGTTCCAAAAGAGTTTGAACCATTCAAATTTTACGCTCAGAATAGGCAAAATCTGGTTCAGGATGAAGGGATTATATCTATTCTAAACCTTCGGTCTGGTGGACTTTCACCTGAAAGAAAGGGAGGAAACCAGTGCAGAAATGATTAAATTAGCAGAACAGTACCAGAAGGTACTGTAACGTGTAAACTCTCACAAATAGTGCAACAAAGATGATATGAGCCTTGAAATATTGCTAAATAACTGTGATATAGACAGATTTGTTTTTTGGTCATAATATCTTTAATTCATTTGGGACTTCATTCTCTTTGCTGTATTTTTGTTAAAGACTAAAATATTTTTTGATCTGCTCTTTTCTATATTTATTGTATCCATGCAGTAGAGTCTTTAGAACACCAACCAAAACATAAAAACAAATCAAGGTGGTCTTTTATTAAAAGTTCACATTTATATTTTTCAAAAGTTGATTATTATTAGGTACTACTGTAGATTAATATATTCTCCTTTTAATATATTTAATTTGATGTCACAATTGTGCCTGTAGCATGTCTAGATCAGAAGTTACAATGTATTCAAGGAACCCTAGGTATATATACTGTATATATTGTAATAAATGCCCCACAATTACCACTTTAACTCACATCCTATCTATACCTATTCAGAATGTCTTTAATGTACATACAGTATAGTATGCCAAATTGACATGTGCAAAAATATATATTAATTGCAAAATCACAGGTTGATTTCACACAGTATGACCATACTCATACTGTAATTTAGATAAAGAATTGTATTCGGTAAAATCCTTTGAGTTTATTGAACAAACAATAGTGGATGGACTCAATGGATAATAGACTCAAACAGCATATGTCATGGCATGTATAGATTTTCAGAAGGCTTTTGATAAAGTACTTCATGAAAGTTTAATTCTCAGGCAGCAGGCAGTATCAGTTCATGGAACGAATTGCTTTTATTTTCATTGATATTTGGTTACTTAATAGAAATAGTATAGATATGGGGTAATCCTCAAACATGGTTGATCCTGTTAGTAAAATACGACAGGGATATGGAGTAGGACCATTCTCCCTAATTGTATTTATGATTTAGATTTTGCCGTAGCTGGGTGAACTCGTCAAGTTCAAGTCAAGTCAAGTTCACAGACGATACTGTCACAATTGTAGTCTCCCCCCCTTAAGGGAACTCCTGCTCTTTCACATTTGAGTTGATTTTGTGTACCTGCTCCCAGTTCCTGCCTCCCTACTTAAGCCAGATGCTCACTCTGTTCTGGGCTCTGCATTGGTTTCCAGTGCCAGCTGAGTCTGGGACCTGGAGCACCTGGTCCTGTTCCCCTTTGTCCCCCCGACCCTCCGCCAGATTCTGGACCAGTTTTTAACTCCATTTGTCTTCGTCTTGGATGGACCATCCAGCTCTGGACATTTGCCTCCTCAAGGATTTCCCTATGGACACTATTTGGACTGTTTGCCTTGGACTCACCACCAGAACACCATGGACATGCCCCCTGTTTTCCTTCCAGCCCCCTTGCATGCTTTTTTTCCCCATGTTTTCTTCACTCCTCCCCGGATTGAGTTGTCTGCATAGGGTCCTGAAAGAACGCTTTCTTAACAGATATAAAGAATAATATCTGTGGAAGTTGTTAAATAAATTATGTAGACCAGTGGTTCTCAAACTGTGGTACGTGTACCTGCAGTGGTACGTGGAGTGCTGCCGGGTGGTTTGCCAAATGACCCTGGAACTGTGTTGTGTACGCTGAAAAACTCCGGACGGGTTTTCATATTTTGTATTTTTATACGTGTCGAATACACAGCCTATGTACTACGATATAGTGCGCGCTAATACTTCAGTGGACGCAAAAGATACTCTGTAATTCTATACCACTCTATAGGAATGCGTGCTACAGACGCAAGTGTATTTAAATTGTATTTAAAAAAAGCTACTGTATCTCCAGCAAATAGAGAGAAAGGAGAATATGCGTAATTTTGGAACAATGCCAACGTTGTAAGCACAGGAATGCATAGAAATGCATGCTACGAACGCTGGTAATCTTGTGAGCACAGGAAAGCGTGAAAAATAACAGAAAAATATATAAGAACTGTTCTATGTTAATTTGAGAAAAATACACAGAGCGTCTCTGTGTTTCTCTCCCATGCGCATGAAATAAATACTTAAAATAAACACTGAAATTAAAACGGAAACGTGGAAAAATGCAAGATTGCGAATTGCTACAGCAGGTAAGCCCCACACTATTATGTGTGGAGAAAAAGCTGCTGAACAGCTCGACCTGCTGCCCCCCTCCCCGTGAAAGACACAGTCATTCATAGAATTATTGAAATGAAGGATTATATTAAAAGTACACTCATAGAGCGCGTTAAGATGAGCAGATGTTTTTCACTGCAATTAGATGAGTCTGTAGTCGATTTGGCCAATTTGCACGTTTACGTTAGATACGAGGTTGAAGGTAGGTCCCGTGAGGACTTTCTGTTCTGTAAGCCGCTACCAACAGGAACTACAGGAGAGCACGTATTTCAGCTTCTGAATGAATTTATCGAAGAGAATGGCATCGACTGGATAAAATGTGTCGGAGTTTGTACAGATGGTGCTAGAGCAATGACAAGCCGTCACAGCGGTGTAGTTGCACAACTTAGAGAGGTTTCTCCAGAAATTAATGGTTTCATTGCAACATCCACCGCGAGACCTTTGCCGTCAAGAAAATTCCTGACGATTTAAAATCTGTTAAGACTGTTGTGAATTGTATCATACTTGAAAAATTAATTCACATCTGCTTTGCTCGACTAAACAGGCTCACCCCTCTCACTGAAATGGTGCTTTTTTATTTTTATTTGTTGTTGTTTTTTTTCTGTAAAACACTTTGAGAAGCCACATTTTAATATATCAAACAAAGTTTATTATTATAATATTTATTATACGTATGTGTGAGTGTGTGTGCACAAGCGCTCATGTTGGTCATTGAGATTTTCTGGGGTTCCTATGAGATGATGACTTGTAGGTGGTACTTGGATGCTTTGGTTGGATTAAAGGTGGTACTTGGTCCAAAAAGTTTGAGAACCACTGATGTAGACAAATGACAATTGCAGAGTGCTAGATGCAGGTAGGGAACTCAAACTATGAATATGAGATGGGAAACTGAGCTGAAGAGCTTGAAGCAATGCATGAAGTACACTTTGATCCATTATTTACATATTTTAGACACTTTGGGGATGCAACAAAAGTAATAACTGAATCATCTTAGTCTTGATCACAGATGCCTACAAGGGGACCTGATTGAAGTATTCTAAATCTACTGACAAAGTCTTCAGAATCAATAATGAAAAACAAACAAAAGGACACTAATTGAAACTGTAGGTAGTTCTCTTAAAATTAAGAAGAGGAAGTAAATTGTTTATATACTCAGCTGTGGGGATTAAGCTTTGGTCTGTACCATTGCTTATTTGAAGAAACAGCTGGGTAGGCTCCTCAGGACAATTATCCAATATCAACCAGTTCTACTGGCCTTTTATATAACCTTTTCTTATCATATGGAATTCTTACCTGAAATCAAGAGGAGTTACAACAACCAAGTCAATTTCACCCAAACTATTGAAAATGATTATCCCGTCGAGTGTTTCCTGAAAGATCGATAAGCCTCTCTTTTTGCATTCATCTCATGCACATTAAAACTGTGCAGGGTTTGTGTTCCGAAACAAATTGGATCCAATCTGCTTCACTTCTGCTGTCTCAGAGAAATACTCCCTTTCTTGCTTTAAATCTCCAGATCTGCTGTTGTGACAATGATCTTTCTGGACTTGTTGCTACATCTTCTCCACCACCCCAGTCTCAGATTTCTTGGTTTCAAACAGTTCTGTTGCTGTTTCTGTTTGCTTAAGCTTTTCCATCTCACCAAAGATCGAGATCGACTGTCTCAACCTCCCCACCAACAGCTCATTTATAAACACATCCATCTTTGGTTTCCATGAGGTTAACTGTCTTTTTCCTACCAGCACTATTAGCCCCCATCAATACCAGCTACCAGACTCTAATTGTGCTGTACTGTAGGTCTAGCATTGCGCCTTCTCTGTCTTCCATTTCTCCTCTCCCCCTTATCAAAGTCTCTAGTTAAACCACAAGCACAGCATTTTTTTTTCCTTTTCAAGTTCTAATTTCACTTGTCTGAGAATCACAGGAAACAAGCCCTGATCCTAAAACCTACTTCTTTCCGGGTGTTGATATCACCCATGTACTGCTGGATTACGATCTGCTGCAAGGAAGCCTATGGTACCCATTTTACTGTCTCTATAGCCTCCCTAGATCTGTTCCTTTTTCTATTAACATCCCATCTTATTCTCAGATACTGTCAAAGTCTGTTTTATCAAAAAGATTGGATGTAATCATTTAAAAAAAATGATCAGACTGACCTAAAGTGCAATTTTATTTGCAGCGTAAAATGAACAAATCAGACAAGCTAAACATTTAAAATTAACATAATTAAAATACAACAATCAGGGGAAGGAGGAAAAGCAGCCCCATTCCATTAGTCTTTTTCAGCATTTCAAGACATCACACAGTACCACAAGATTTAGTCTGCTGCAATGACAGCTGTGCTGCCTTTTCTCTGACCGCAAGGCATGTTGTCTGACCTGTATTTCTGTTTATGTTTCCTCTTCTCAAAATTCACTTTTTCTCTTGACTTAAACCAAATATTTCTTTTTTTCTTGGTCTTGCATTCTGTTTTTCTTTCCCAGAAGAATGTCCTTACTGCTCCCTTTTGATCTGTCATTTTTCTACCCTCTTATTCCTCTTATTCAGAACTCTGAAACATTCAAGGCCTACTTTAGGTCCCAGTTCCCGTAGTCTTTTTACTAAATTTTAATTTCTGCTTCTGTCCATAGCATCCTACCTGGCTCAAATTGAACAACTTGTCCTTCCAGCCATGCTCTCAGCTCCTGCTGCTTGTAATATTATCTCCTTCAGCCTTGTGTCCATTCTGCATTCTACTCACAAATCAACCAGCAGGTTTTATCTTCCCCCTATTTTTCACTACTAAATGCATGTGTGGCCTTTTAACAGTCTCTCGCCTGGGTCCTTCTTTCTTCTGGCTTGACACCAAAACCTACACCATTCCTGTTTTTGTTCCTAGTTTTCTCCCTTTCAGCTTCTGCTGCTCTTGAATCTGTCCTCTAAGCCCTGGGCCTGTCAAGCATACTAGCTTCAAAGAGCAGGTGTCACATAATCCTTTTAATTTAACATCTATTATGTATCTCTGTTATTTTATACTGTCTTCAATTATATTTTTTTCCCATCCGCCCTGCTCAACTTCCAGTCCATCCAGTATATTACCCTCAAGTCACCCACAGCAAGCTCCAACTCTTTCTCCTCTGGCCTTTGGCATCCAATGCAACTTGATGGTCACTTACAGATGCAGCCATTCAAAATGCGCGGGCGATACCGCATTATTTTCCAGTACGTTGTACGCAGTCTACCGCGAGTTACCGGTAAATACCGCTAGCAAAATAATAGTATCCGGAATTTCCGCAAGGTGGAGCTAATAAAGCTCAACCTCTCATGTTTGAGCTGTCGCCATCAAAGTCTTTAACGAAGATATTACTAATAATATTAATAATGAATGACCTTGGACAAGCTGTAAGTGTAAACTCAAAGTATTGCCCTGGTCCCCATTACTTTTTTCATTGACTGTCTTTGTAAAAGTAACACCACAGCATTTCGCAATCACGCATTTTTTTTCAATCATGCAAAGTACAGTAATTTTTGAGAATCTATTCACCATGCCTTTCACATGCTCATAAAAGAGATTGATTTAGGAACATAAACATATTACCGTATGCAAACTGTACTGTATACAGTATGTATATGTATATTTAATGTCTTAACTGTGCCTGTTTAAGTATTGAATATTTATATGGAATTTTACCACTGAAGGGAAATCTTAGTGCCTGAGCATAAAAAGAATAGGAGCATACTGCAACGCGTGTGAAGGCCATAAATGATATTAATTTTGGAACATAAACATACAGTATATGGCTGATCTCGGTACTTTAAAGAAAACATACACGAAACATGGTTTCATTATGACCAGAATCGGTCTTGAAATATTTTTAACTTGATTTACAGTATTTGAGAGGTATGTCTTGACACCGATACTACGTAAATACTGCTCACGTATATGTTTCTAGGTTTATATTATGCATTTCATACGGTCAAATTACTTTTGAGCAACTGATAAGAAGCGCGAAACGGTATGCCCAGGGCGTTCTCGTTTTCATTTTGTTTTAATGCAGTGCAGTGGATTGATTAGAGATATCAAGTACATACAAGTCATTTTTTAAATGTTGTAGTTCATCTTGTAAAAATGTTACGAGTACATCATCTGTCAACAATTACACAGGTTCTGTTTCCATATTGCGAATATTGGTTACGTAATATTATTTTCTAATTTCACGTGAATATATGATTTGGGCAAACAGAGCCGCAAAGAAGTACATTATGGGTTGTTGTTTTTTTTTTTGCAGTTTTATCTAGAACAGTGGTTCTCAAACTGTGGTAAGCGTACTGGCAGTGGTACGTGGAGTGCCGCCAGGTGGTACGCCAAATGACCCTGGAACTGTGTGGTGTGCTCTGAAAAATCGGGACGGGTTTTCATATTTTGTATTTTAATACGTGTCGAATACGCAGCCTACGTACTACGATACAGTGCGTGCTAATACTTCAGTGGACACAAGAGATACTCTGTAATTCTATACCACTCTATAGGAATGCGTGCTACGGACGCAAGTGACCAATTGTATTTAAAAAAAGCTACTGTATCTCCGGCAAATAGGGAGAAAGGAGAATGTGCATGATTTTGAACAATGCCAAAGTTGTAAACACAGGAATGCATAGAAATACGTGCTGCGAACGCAGGTCATCTTGTGAGCACACGAAAGCGTGATAACAGAAAAATATTTAAGAACTGTTCTAATTTGAGAAAAATACACCGAGCGTCTCTGTTTCGCTACCATGCACATGAAATAAAAACTTTAAATAAATACGGAAATAAAAACGGAAACGCGGAAAAATGCAGGCTAGCGGATTGCTAAAGCAAGTAAGCTACACTATTTTTGAAGAACCTTATTTACCGTTGGCAAAAGAGCTAACACGTATTATGTGTGGAGAAAAAGCTGCTGAACAGCTCGACCTGCTGCCCCCCTCCCCGTGAAAGACACAGTCATTCATAGAATTATTGAAATGAAGGATTATATTAAAAGTACACTCATAGAGCGCGTTAAGATGAGCAGATGTTTTTCACTGCAATTAGATGAGTCTGTAGTCGATTTGGTCAATTTGCTCTTTTACGTTAGATACGAGTTTGAGGGTACGTCCCGTGAGGACTTTCTGTTCTGTAAACTGCTACCAACAGGAACTACAGGAGAGCATGTATTTCAGCTTCTGAATGAATTTATTGGAGAGAATGGCCTCGACTGGATAAAATGCGTCTGAGTTTGTACAGACAGTGCTAGAGCAATGACAAGCCGACATAACGGTGTAGCTGCACGAATTAGAGAGGTTGCTCCAGAAATTAATGAACTCATTACAACATCCACCGCGAGACCTTTGTCGTCAAGAAAATGCCTGACGATTTAATTTCTGTTAGACTCTGTTGTGAATTGTATCAAGGCTCGAAAAATTATATATTCCTTTTTATAGGATATTCTTACTTGTGAAATGTCTACTGTTGCATTGCAGTTAGTTAATGTAGTTAGTCCATAGTCAGCAATCTAGACTTTATTGTTAAGCTTTAATGATTGATGTTATACCAGTAACATTTAGAAATACTATAGTACTTCACAAATGCTTTGTGTGTTTGGAAATCTTTTGAGTAAAAGCCTTATAAAAATAGGTTTAGTTTTCACAGGACATCACAAAGAAATAGGATGGTATAATTCTTATAATTGCTTAGTGATTGTATTTGGAAGATCATGGACTAAACAGACTTCAGGGATGCCAGTCGATCATTGTGCTATTTGGAATTATTCCAAAAATCAAGTGACCTCTTTCCTGTAGTATCTTTAGTATTATTTATTTAGTATTAATAAAGAATAGATTTATTAAACTCGTGCGATGTGTAAGCGGGATATGTAAAATAATGTAAAATAAAGTTTTTTATTATTGTTATAGAGAAACATGATCAGATTTTCCCTGGTTCAGAAAAGAGACGATTAAAATCTGTAATCTTTCCACTTGTATGTCATCGGACATTAACGAGTACAACCCCCCTCTCTGCCGGAGTGCTGGCTGTGACGAATTAAACCGGTTTCACAGGTATTTTCAAAGTAGGAAGTAGCTACGCTCCTCAATGAAATCGCTTTAACATGCTAATGCGTTGGTGTAACAGTCCGAGCGTGGCAAGCTTCTAATGTCAACTCGACTCGATGGGAAGACAATGAACGTATTTTAGCCCTAAATGAATTAATAACAAACGTGGTTTACATAAAAGACATTTTTCCAAGAAAGTTTATAAAAATACGATCTATATTTGAAATCTGAGCCTAAATATAAAGGAAAAGCATTTTCAGAGAGCAATCACGCTGTGTTTATGTAGAAAAAGCGATTAGGTTTATGAGCAATCTAATTACCTATTCACTTAAAACGCTATATAAAATAAAGTTTATTTAAAGATGAACGATAAGTATTGCAGTTTAAATAATTTTTGTAGTAGGGCTTGGACAGATTCCAAGTGCATTTTTGCAATTTACGTTGCATTGTCCAATGTGCTGTTGTAATACAGTTTAGAATACAGTAAGTCTAAACTGTATCAGCTTTATTTATGGGTTGCAATTAAGAAAAAGTCAAAAACCGCACTCAAAATGCAATTTAGAGCTTTCTGGCAAGAGGAGACACCCAAATTATAATGTAACATGCCACTGTTTGTGCATGAACAAAGTTATACTGAAATTTTCCTTAGATACGCGATTAAAAAAAAAATACTTTTTTGAATCCCCGGCAGAACACATTCCATAAGAATCAACGCTTTTATACAGTATATCACCTTTAAACACATATATTTAAACACGCATTTACGATTTAAATCAAAACGCGATTCAAATCAATATAAATGTTTATTTTGTAACGCATAGGTGACTATTCATTGTTATTAAAAAGACTTACATTCGATCATGTTGTGATATTTATAAATATAAATTTGTTTGGTGCGAGTGAGGTTTTATTAATCTCTGACCAAGGGAAACGTTTCATTTTTTCAAAGAAATGTTTGTTAAAAAATTAAGTCATAGTTCCATGGGATTCAATCACAGACTGTGTGACATGGGAGTCAGGAAACTAACACACAGCGCCACCAGCGCGGTCACATGCTGAGGGCTGAAAAAGCACTACAGAAACATTATCGACAGACAATGTACAGATTTGATAAAGCTATAAAATAATGTAACTAGGCACAGAACAAGTTTACAGCACAGTACAATAATAAATGCTGACCATGACTTTAGAAGCATAAATTACCTTACACTCAATTTAAACACAAGCTGTCTTTAGCCCTCTAAGCTGTTTCATACAGAAATGTAGAGAACCAGGCTCAGAACACACAGCTTCATTAGAGAATACATATGCAGGACAACTAGAGAAGACATTTTACAGAGGATGGATTTTTAGAAACATCCCATCAGTGACATCACTGAAGTCAACTCCTAGGTACTGTAACTGTCGTGTGGATAGTTTCACAAGAATCAGACAAAGGTTTAAGCATCGCTTGTTCTAGATAAAACTGCAAAAAAAAAACAACAACCCATAATGTACTTTTTTGCGGCTCTATTTGCCCAAATCATGTATTCACAACGTGAAATTAGAAAATAATATTACGTAACCAAAATCCGCAATATGGAAACAGAACCTGTGTAATTGTTGACAGATGATGTACTCGTAACATTTTAACAAGATGAACTACAACATTTAAAAAACGACTTGTATGTACTTGATATCTCTAATCAATCCATTGCACTGCATTAAAACAAAATGAAAACGAGAACACCCTGGGCATACCGTTTTGCGCTTCTTATCAGTTGCTCAAAAGTAATTTGACCGTATGAAATGCATAATATAAACCTAGAAACATATACGTGAGCAGTATTTACGTAGTATCGGTGTCAAGACATACCTCTCAAATACTGTAAATCAAGTTAAAAATATCTCAAGACCGATTCTGGTCATAATGAAACCATGTTTTGTGTATGTTTTCTTTAAAGTACCGAGACCAGCCATATACTGTATGTTTATGTTCCAAAATTAATATCGTTTATGGCCTTCACACGCATTGCAGTATGCTCCTATTCTTTTTATGCTCAGCTACTAAGATTTCCCTTCAGTGGTAAAATTTCATATGAATATTCAATACTACAACGGGCACAGTAAAGACGTTTACTGTAAATCTTTCTACGACAGACCAACGGACCACAAGTGCCCTTGTCGGCCAAGCAATCACGTACCGGGGTACCCCGCGTCATCTTGCGTCACGATGCGCGACGCCGTAGCCAATTACCTCCGGTACGTGTCTATACCGCGCACTTTGAATGGCTGCATCTGTACAACTACCTAAAACCACACTGAGCTTTAGACCCTAGATCTATCCAATTTACCTATCCAATTTTTCTGCTGAAACTAGAACTCCTTTACTTCAGTAGAACCAACTTATATAGAAACACTGGATATCGGTCATCGCTGCCAAATTTCCTCAGGAAATCTCTCTCCTGTGGCATTTGTTCCTCTCAATTTTCAATCAAAATTCCATTTGAATAAGATGCAGTTACTCTTTAATCCCTTACTGTTCCTCAGATGGCCATCATATCTCCTTCAATGGAGCTCACTAAATTTACAATACTTTGAATTCCTCATCCTAATCTTTTTCTTCTTGCTGTTTCATCCATATTGACTTTTGGTTCATATCTCTATCCCCCCCCCCCCCCACACACACACACACACACATACACCCCATTCAACATTCCTGAATTTGCTTCCAAATTACTTTCCCCATCATGATCCTATCTCATTTGACTCTTCCACCAGTTTCTACACTTGTCCTTCTTGTTCCTCTGCAAAAAGTATTTTGTTAACAGTCTCCCATCCTCAGTACTTTCTTTGCTTCTGGTTTAAGTAAATGGTTTTCTGGCCCCTATGATTTTCTTCCTTTCCCCATTTGCTGTTTGTCTCATTTAGATCACTTATTCTGAAATTATCAGTCACAAATTAACAGCTTGATTCCTAGCGAAGATTATTTCTTTCCGTATGACAAAACCAACATTTCCATTGCCAAATAAACATTTTGACCCCTGCATTTGACATTTCCTTGATATCTCAAGGGAAGATAAATTGTACTTTCCATTTTGCTTAACCTTTGGCTGCTGTAGTAATTAAAGATTAAGGAAAGTGTTGTTTTTGCCACTTGTCATCTACAGTATATCTTACACTAAAATTAACTTCATAAGTCATACACTAAAACGTCCTTGCTAGATCACTTCAAAATTCCCCAGGGTTAGGCATTTAATATTACCTTTTAGATCTCATCTCTTCAGCCTCCTCTCTTCTCCTTCCATCACCACTTAACTCTCATTTCACATTGTAGGGCAAAGCTTAAAAATGTGATAATTATTTTTGCTTGTTTTGGTCTCTGTTTTTGAAGGTTCAAAAATTAAGTAAAACTTGTTACCAAAAACAAAAGACTTAAGAAGATTTAGCACTGTATCTAAGGACCTTCCAGTGCATACTCAAAAGCAACCTGTTCTTAACTGATACTTTAGGTACTGTACATACAGTACTTGCCATACCTTGTATTGCTTTATTTACTTTATCACATTCAACTATATCTGCATTGCACAGCACTGTATGTTACACATTTTGTTGTTCATTTTCTGTTTTTCAGGGAATTGTTTTGGTCACTTAAGATATAGTTTATGAGGCTTGACATTGATCATTGTGTTCAACTAACTTAGTTTGGCGGTGAAGACAAGTCACTCTCTGATAGATTCTCAGAAACACACATGGTTTTCAGAGTTTTGAAACATTGTTACAAGCTGTGAATAAAACCAGACAAGAAGTCTAAGAACTTTACTCTTTTCCTCTTTCAGTATAGTATATGGTCTATGAAAAAAGGAAGTTTTAATGCATCCTGGCAGTGATACAGTACATCATGGTGTGTGCTCTGTAATTAAAGAATTGGTGCTGAGTAATTTTGCTGTTTTGTTTGGATAAATGTGTGTTTGGAGTTAAAGGCCTCATCAGAATCATAACAGGTGAAAGAGCCAACAACCGACAGCTAGAAAAGGGTCTAACTTTTAAAAGTATATTTGAGATTTATTTCAAAATGTGTTTTGATAAAACATTGAGATTGATGAACATTAAAACTTTGCTGAGAATATGAAATGCATTTTTAAGTAGGCTCAGAGTTTTTTTTATAAGGAAGCTGAATAGGTTTGGGGTGAGTCCCACTCTCACCTCACATCTCACCTATGATCTGAACCTCACAGTGCCTTCTTCCTTTCTTTCTTACCAAAAACCCAAACACACATTGAAAATCTACCTCTACCATACATGTCAGAAGCTCACTCCCCATAATTTCTATCCCTTTATTTATTTCTGTTGATGCATAGTTTTGCACATAACCTGTTACCTTTTTGTTGTTTTGCACATTGCCTGTTGTTGTTTTTTGCACATCGTCTGTTGTTGTTTTTTGCACACTGCCTGTTGTCTCTGTCTTTCTTTTGCTACACAATTGTATTGTTGTTGTTGTTTTTTCTCTTTGTACTACTTATGTCCGAGAGCTAGCTAAATAGCATTTTGTTATTCCATATACCTTGTATATTAGTGTAATGACAATAAACTTGAACTTGAAGTGTAATATGGGCAGAGCAAGATGTGTGTACATGTATTGTTGTACGTCTAGGACTATTGTTTGTTTTTATTTTGTATTTATAATTTGTTATTTGTTTCTTGTAGTCTTGTATGGTGATGCCAAAGACAAGTCCACCCTTTTGGATGGACAATAAAGTTATATCTTATATCTTATCTGCATACATTTGAAAATGTTATCTGAATATTATTATTTTTTTATTCTGGTAAACTGCTTTTGCACTTACTGTAAAGGACACAACTGTAAAATTTTGAGTTAAGAAAGTTCAAATTTTGGACATGACTTTAAAGCTTTCTTCTTTCATTCATCTGCTATACCTTGCGGTCAAGGATGATTGTCACCAATATTAACCTTCAGTGAAAGATTGCTCCCAAGATACAGGAAGTTCTCCACAGTCTCTGGAAATGCATTGTGAATTCAAATTGATGATGCCGAGGTGTGTGCATTTGGAGCTTGCTGATAGATGACGTTTGCCTTCTGAATCTTAAGTATAAGTCACATCTTCTCATATTATTCAAAAAATATGTTGGCAAGTCTCTGGAGATCCATATCTGTCAAGGTAAATTCTGCAGCATCCTAGAATGTGATGACTGGTATAAGTTAAGGACTGGAGTTGTTGGAGATTTAATAATTCACCATCTATTCCATAAGTCAGTTACAATCCAGCAGGGAGTTTGTCTGTAATCAAATCGAGCATGGCACTAAGAAATATTGAAAACAGAATTGCAGTGATGACATACCTTTGTCTGAGTCCTATCTGTACTTGAAATGGCTCTGTAATGAGTATATTGGGATTTTCCACACATATCATCACAGCAATCCAGCTGTTTTGTTGTATAAGGTCTTGAAGTCTTCCTCAGCTGTAACTGGTATAAGCAGTGTTCTTTCATTCGTGGTTGAATAGAAAGCTTTTCTCTACTGCATTCTTGAAAATGTGCCCATTTGTTTATGTTCTTCTGTCAATGTGATTTCTGGTCATTGCCATAGTGCAGGAGATATCTGTGTGAACTTTAATTTCTTATGATTCTGCTATTGAGGACTTGTTTGCCAGAGCCTTAGTAATTTAAAATGACTTCAGGACTGAGGGAGTCCTTCCACATTTCACCCTGACTACATTATTTATATTACGACAGTATTTAACTGTGAGTGAATGCATACTTCTCATTCCTATCAATTTTAGTCTATTTTCAATATATTGGTCTAGACATTCTAAAATATTGACATTGTACACTGACCATTAAAAGAATACGATATAACTTGTAACTAAAACACAAAAGTTTCAGAAAATAAAATATTTTATTTGTATCAGGTTGAATGACATTTATTGATCAGACTTGACAGGTAAATATATTATGCTAGCTATATAGTGTTATAGAGTATTACCCAGCTCATCATTGTAGCGGCAAGGCTTATTAATAAGAAAGAATTAAGTGTTCTGAGCTTTCCCAAATGGTCCCATCTCTGTTCATCTCTGTGGTGCAGCCACAGAGAAACTATTCATGCAGGCTGATTTAACGTTTCCTTTAATAAGGGACAGCTCCCAAAGGGGGATGCACTTAGCTAAGCCTGGCTATCATGATCAATGGTCATCCATTGGCACCTATCTGTCTAGGGAGTGCCAGATGGACATCTGGACTGCATTCCTAAGTGTCAGGAGTAAGTGAGTCATATCTCACCTTGAGCAACCAATTAGGGACTGGTAGGGCCGAGTAACCCACGTGGGACTCTGATGCCCATGGAACTTTCAGCCAATCAATGAGCTGAAGTTCCTCCAGGTAAAAATAGGCAACACAGAGGGCCTGAGAGATTCAGGAGAATTCTGTGGACAATTCTAAAGGGAATTCAAAGGAGAATTCCAGGGCAGGACGGCCCAGGAGCAGAAGGCTCCCAAGGGCAGGACATTCTCGCAGCGCACCTCCTGACCATCCTGAGACTCAGCCCGGACAACCACGGAACGGCCAGTGTGTCCGAGTGCCAGAACTTTCCTTTGTTCTAAGAGTCTAGAGTGGAGGTTGCCAGAGAGTAACCAGAGGATCCAACCGAGGTTAGCATGCCTCGTGAACAGGTTGGAACTGTGGACAGCTGAATCACTATTCAGAACTAGCTCTTCATCAGGAACGAACCGGTCCTCTTCCTGACCTGCTGGGACCCACAGTCATCTTTTCTCCTGTGCGCAAACTTTGCTAGTTAAAGCCAACACTAACTAGCCGGTCAGTGAGCATCTGCAGCGCACTGTCGCAAGCCGCACAGCACAGCCTGGCACCGAGCCAGAGAGCGCGGATTGGACAGCAACAGCCTGCAACTGTTTCTTTGTGCCCGCAGGAGATCTGAATCCCCAGAGATTGGATGAGTATTCAACTTCAATGCATTACTGCTCGAGAATTCAATTGTTATCCCAACCAGTTGATATCAATTTAATTCCTAAGAGTTATGTACTTGTTTTGAGTATCTAATGTAGAAGTTATAACCAAGTGCATTTACGAAACGGTCTAAATGAATGATATACTGAACGTATGTCCTCTTGATATATGTAACTCTTTGTAACTGACTGAATATATACCTTTTGTATTCTGATAACCCTCTCGATAAGATCTGTTAGTTTTACATGCATATTCTATGTATTAATAAATGTATCCCCGTGTATTAGTACCTGTGTGTGTGCGTTGTTTGAGCTATATCGCATGGTTGGATTCTAAAGCCATCAAAAGAATCAATTTTGTGATTTACTGCTACAATTAATAATTGTCCCAGTAAATGCCCAAACCCTACAGAACTGGTGCCTTCAGATAGCACACTACATTTAATTTGGCGTCCCTGGACCGGCTATGGCAACGCTACATCACACACACGTTCGGTGTAGCTTAGGTTCAGCAAACAGGGCTTCCGTGGAACACTTGTCAAGTTCATCTCTCAAGAAAGCCATTGTAACACAAGCAACACCAGGACATACGCGCAGTCCTGCGGGATTGTTGTCATGTCAAGATGAACCTGAAGGAAAGGGCAGCAGGTGAAGTCAAGTGGCTTGATCAATGTAGTGACGTGCAGCCAGGTTACCATTAATTACTACAAGTTTAAGTTCTGTATCAGCTAAATACTCCTGCCCAGACCATCACACTTGGAACTCCCTAGCCTTCATTCTGTGTGTCTGTGCTACAGTTAGTAAGATCCATCTGGGTGCTCTACATAAAAACGTAATTCATCACTAAATACAACATGGCTATTGCTGGAAAGTTTACCTACATGAAAGTGTTGTTCCAATATTTGAATGGTATTTGGGTATTTTCTGTTTTTTCTGCCTTGCTTTAAATTAATATTTAATTGGTTAAATTACATCTGCACACATATCAAATCAGTTTTTTCCCTGTTGAGGAGATTCAGTGATTGTTAAACAGTCATTAGAATTGACCAAGGTCAGGAGTGAGTGATCAATTAAAGACAGAAAGTTAAAACCATTTAATCAAATAATGGATACTTTATTTACAAAAAAAAACATGTTTGCATGAATAAAGTAAAGGGTTTCTATAAATGCTCAGTAGATATGTAATTGCACATTTGAAACATGTTTCATCATATGTCTATATGGGTATATACAAATCAGAGCAGATGGACCTCGTTCTCTGGTGAATTTCTCCAACCCTAGAGTATGGTTCCCTCTCCCCTGATACACTGGCAGTTCCACTCGATTGGAACCCATCTTCCTCATGGGGACTGACCCAATAAACATTGGATAAATTAAGAGCAGTGTATTAAGGGTGAAGAGCAAGATGGGGATTTCATAAACTTGAGATAGGGAAGAGAAAAAAAGCAAAACAATTGCATAGAACAACTTGGTTTTAAGATAATGTCCCAGAATATCTGCATGAAAAACTCTAATAGGAAATCATAGTTAATCTGTGATTTTTTAAAGTAATAGCGATTTCACATTAAAGCAGACAACTCTACTCTTAATCCAGCTCATCAACTTGCGATAAAACTATTCCATTAGTGTTCTGTAGTACCAGAAATATAATTGAATTACCATGTACAGTAGCTGCACATGTCATTTAGCCAGCTACTTACAAACCCACAGATAAACTATACTGTAGGTTAGAAAAGGCAATGCTCTTAAAACTTCCTCAATCTCCAAATTGTCATTTCTAATAATACCAGACTCCCACCAAAGGCTACAATAGCTCTTCAAATTAAACTTGCATAGGTGACAAAGAAAAGCATTCGGCAGTAAAATGTTACTGCACAGACCAATCCATTTAGAAACAAGAAGAATCACATCAGACATACTTGCTTTCTACTCTTCCTAACTCAACTAACTCATCACTCTGCATTGTTGCTATTCTCTTACTGTAATTCTGTGCTTGTACAGTATCTTGCACTCACTGTGTGACATTTAGTTCAATTTCCATATTTTACAGTACTACAGCTACAGTATATATTACTTTCTAATATTTCACCATACATACAGTATATAGTCTAATACAACTGTATCGTTAGCTGTAACATGACCTGGAATGTATTACTAGTAACCCATCCATTTTCTAACTTTATACAGTGCAGTATCACAGGGGGAGCTGGAAGGCACACACACATTCATATAAGGGCCAATTTTTCCCAGAAGCCAATTAACCCAACAGTATGTTTTTTGACTTTGAAAGAAAACCGACTGTATGCAAACATACTACATGCAGGTAGCACACCAGGAACTGAACCCAGGACCCCAGTGCTGTGAGGCAGCAATGCAAACCACGGCACCACTGTGCCAACCTATTGTTAGTAATACAATTTAAAAATATATACATTATATGTAGAATATCATCATAATCTCTACTGATGCACCACTAAACGTCAGTGTCTATATTTTGTGGGACAATGAATTAGGTTTTGCAGGTCTATGGACTTGGATCAGTTGAATCCACCGACTGTATATTGAGTTTACATACTCAGAATGCCATCTTGGATTAATGCTGCTCCAGCAAACCCATCAAAGATTCAAAACCACCAATTTTACCTCAGGTTTTGGATGGTAAAGTCTTGTGCACTGCAGTCAATCAGCAATTTCCAGTGCATTTTAGGTAACTCTGTACTGTTCTGTTAGGATTATCATTATTGTATTGTTAGCTGCTGGATTATTTAAAATGACACCCTGCCCTTGGACCTGCTGTACTTGCACCCTGCCTCTCCTGTGAAGGAAAGAAGATCTACAGGACTGGAGCAAAACACTCATTACTGTCCATCAAACTCGCTTATTAGTAATATTTGACAAAGTGATTTTTAAAAAATAGGACATATTTCTGCAGCATACATTGTTAGTCTTTTTAAATGGCAGTGTTAGAAGTGTAGTAGAACAGAGCGTCAAGTTAAAAGTTTCTTTAAAAATGGTTTCTTTCTGAAAGATACAATAGTTATAATATAAGACAAAGGGAATCTTAGTATCTAACCATTGGTTTCTATGACTTAACTGTTGGGTTATGTACTGTATGGTTTTTCGAAATAATATACTATTTCAGGTTCAGGTGGGTAGCTGCATCAGCATCCGTAGGCTGCAAAGGAACAAGTAATAGGCTTATTCCATGCTGAAAAAAAGAAGAAAGAAAACACCTGAAGAAGGCTCCACGGCCGAAACGTTGTTTTCTTTCTTCTTTTTTTCAGCACGGAATAAACCTATTACTTGTTCCTCTTTTATAGAGTTTTGTCAAAGGTAAGCTCCCATCCAAAAGCAGTGGATGAGGGATCTTCTCCCTGGTTCTTTTTTTTCATAGTCTCACATGAAGTAAATGAAAGTAAAATTTATTGATTTTGGCACCAAGATACATTTGACTTACTGTATAACAACAAAAGCACTAAATAGCACCATGATAAAGGTATTAGAGGAATCATGCTGGTCTTCTATTACTTGACAGGTTCAACTTCTCTGACTACCGGCCTCTGTATTAGAGGGCAAGGTTATTTAGTTCTTTAACCTATCTTTCTCTACTTTGCCTTTTTGATTAGAAATTATCATGGTTGCTCTTCTTTAAGTCTATTCAAGAGCCATAATGTCCGTTTATTCTAACACTTCAACAAAAATCAATAAAATCAATTAAAGATTTAAACGTATATTAAAGTTTAAAGTTTATATCTAACTTTACATTGTAGCTGTACCGTGGAAAGATATTTTCAGATTATTGCAATCTGCTTTGAAAAGAAAAGAAAATGCTTTGAGGAATGGCAAAGGTACAGTATGGTACATGAAATCAAGGGTTTTCTTAAAAAGCAAAGTTGAGTTACTGTCTTTCACTGTGCACATTGTAACACCCTCATTCTCACTAAACTTTTGCTACAACAGCAGGTATTGCAGAATGTGACTCTTCTCATGGTTGACATAAATTAGTTCACTCTTCGGTGCAGGAGTCTGTAATGCAAATAAGACATTTCCAGTGAACCTGCAGGAACACAGCACAAAAATGTCTCCCTGCGATAACAAATGTTGGCAAAACCTTTACCTGTGGTTTAATAAGCCACCTATATCAAATCATACTGAAAGACTCATTCCCAGGAATTGTACAGGCAGCCCCTATCTGACTTGCCTGTCACTATACAATTTACAGATTTTTTTTTAATTCTAACTGGAGAGGAGGTTAAGAAAAGGGTCTCTTGTTGTCTCTTGCTAAACAGAAGATTTACAGTATATGGAGGAATTTTCAAATCATAATGCCACAGATAATTAACAAATCATTATTTAGTATCAATATCTGTATGCAGATTTCATTATTAAGAATCCATGCAAATCTGATTTACTAATTGATGTTAATTGATTAATAATCTTCAATATTAATAACTATTTGACTTGTTTGCATTATAGCTTGCAAACAAACTGATTAAAAGAAAATCAGCATTAATTAACATCATTTTTGAGGAATTAATCTGTTGCTAGATAAGAATAGTTTTAATGAATACTCGCATATGACAAGTTTTGAAAAACCGATCTGCAAATTAATTTAAAAGAACAGTGATTCTAGGAACCTCAATTGCAGTTGTCCCCAGCATGTGTACAGGGTACAGAGGAAGCCCTTGGCCACGTCTCTCACCTAGCCCTCTCCTGGAATGGAAGTCTTCTCTGTGCCCTTTTGGAAACAACTATGGAAACTGATGGGTCTTTTCCCTTTGTCTCCAGACCACTTGAGGTACCGCAATGGGTCCATCCTCCCAATTGGTCTGCTGATGATTCGTGATACGTATAGTGCAACCTAATACACAATTCTCTGCTCCCTGTCATTTTCTAATATTGTGACAGTCTTAATATACCAAATGAAACATTAGAAGGTATGTACTGATACAAAAATTTGAAAATTACAGTACGGTATTTGAAAATGTGATCTGAATCATATTTGATTCCATATTTAAATTAGCAAACTTCAGAAATCATCAATCTACACTGTAATCATCTCATATGTGGTTGTTGTAATAAATAAAATACTAAATAAGAGTATAAAACAGTCTTCTGAAATTTAAAAGGTCCTTGTGCCTATTCAGATCTGACTGAACATTTGGTAGAATGTATGACAGAATAAATGCTTCTTCAATTACACTTGCACTTTTAAGCATTCTTATTCTTCTAAGCCACTGTAACCATAATTAAGATTGTCTGTTTTGCAAATAAAAGCATAATAATGAAAATGTGTACTGTATTTGCAGGTGACTGAATTTGTTTGAGTTTGAAAGTTCTCCCCACGTTTGCATGGTTTTCTTTGAGGTGCTCTGGTTTCCTCCAGAACTCAAAATATATGCTGGTAGGTTAATTGAGTTCTGTGAAATTGGCCCTGGTGTGGGTGAGTGCATGTTGCTGTCTGTGTTTGCCCTGCAATAGGTTATCCCATTTTGTGCCCAATGCTTCCTGGGATAGGCTCCAGGTCACACTGACCCCGAACTGGAAAAGTGGTGAAATAAGTGCCATGCACCGATCAAGCATTTATTCTATGCAATTCCTTCAGTTACAACCTGAACAAAATATTTTCAAGAGATTATCAGACTGTGTTGATCCATTAATTCTTTCTGAAAATCCCTTGCTTTTGAAACTGTTATATAAAGTAATGTGTTTGCTACAAAATGCTACTTTTTGAAAATCCTTTTCTCAACCTGTAACAGATTCTAATTTAGTTGTGCTAAACTGTTTTCCCCTAGAAGAGCAACATAGAAATATGAGAATTCACCACTTCTACTATCTCCAATTCATTAGAGTGTTTATATAGTAATTACAGTCCTACTTGGAGATGTCCTTGGACTACTTTCAAGGTATTAGTAAGGCCCTAGAATCCAGGTTACTATTTGACTGCATGCTGTGTTCTTCAAATTACTTTCCTGGGCTCCCACATGACTCAACAGATTGGTTCTTCAAAATGAATTAACAATTTTTACATCTTACTTGTTTAAATAAGATTTGTTCACTTGAATTGATAAACATAAATATTTTAAGTTGTAGAATTATATTAATAGGAACAAGTAATAGGTTTATTCCATGCTGAAAAGAGAAGAAAGAAAACACAACGTTTCGGGCATGGAGCTTTCTTCAGGTGTATAATATTAATAGTACTTTTACTCCTCCAAATGCTATTCATTGTTCTTTAAATTCTAGATTCTTAATTCTGTAGTTAAATATCAAAGCAAATCAATACAAAATCTTAAATGAATACACAAAAATGTAACTTTATGTCATTCTTTAAATGTCCATCCATGGCATTGTTTTACCTTCTCAGAAAATGCTTTCTTGATCATTACTACTGCTACTATGTAACAAACAAAACAGCAGGTGTTCTTGTGAAAATTGGAAGTTAACATTTTTTTTAAATAAGATGTTCCTACCTATATATGCAATACTATTAAATGCTTAAATCCCAATAGGAAACAATGGAAGTTTAGGAACTTAAGTGCTTTGAAAATTGAGACCTATGTCTCTCTGAAGAAAGAGCGGTCATGTCTGAACAGATTGATCTGGCTGGCACCTACAGCAACAGTCACTGCAGGGGTGTACGGAGAGGTGTTCACGAGTCTTGCGCTTGTGTACCGTACCTACTTGGTAACTTCAATGTCCGAGAAGGATCTGACCAGGACTCGTGGCCCACCAATATTGGGGATTTTGGTGCTGGCAGCATGAATGAGAACGGGCAAAGGCTTCTGGAACTCTACTCTTACCACGACCTCTGCATAATGAATACATTCTTCTCCAACATACCACAACACAGAGTGTCCTAGAGGCATCCCAGGTCTGGTCACTGGCACCAGTTGGACATGGTCATGACAAGAAAGACATCACTAAGCAACATCCTATACACTCGCAGCTACCACAGCACTGACTGTGACACTGATCATTCTCTGGCTTTAAGATGCAACTCCAGCCAAGGCGAATCAATAGCTCAAAGACGAAAGGCCGCCCTTGAATCAATACTATGAAGAGAGCAGTCCCAGACCTGCCCAAGCGTCATGCAGACTCCATCAAGAAAGCACTCCAGAATTGCACTATAGACAACGCAGAGAAGAGATGGAACCACATCAATCTACATCTACATCACAATCACAATCTACATTAATACAAACGCAATCTACATCACAGCCGTGGACACCTTTGGCAAGAGAAAGAAGAAAACTGCCTGTATATACAGTAAGCTGGGAAACTGCCTTTGTTACCTTGAGCTTCACTGTACTGTTCTGCTGGTGGTGCTCCTGTATGCATACTGTACATAAAGACTTTTTTTCTCTGATGGAACCTGAGTTGAGTCTCTGATTCAACAGTACCAACAAAGTTTGCCTACCATTGGCTGCCTTGGAATGTCATCTTGATTCTTGGATTGCAGCTGATATAACTCAGCTATTTTTCCATAGGATCAGGAAACTCAGCTTTGACTTTAATCTGTATTTCATTACAAAGTGTTTTTTTAACAAAAATACGGTAATATAGACCCATATTATCACTGTGAGCAATAGTACAGTATATGTATTAGAACAGGTGCTTTAGGTGTCATAATTACATCCAACTAAAGTAGCATAAATATTTTGTTGTCCTAACATTGTATTTTAATTTTGTCAATCTTACATAACATTGTAGGACATGTTCTAGGACTCCATAAAATTATGGTCCCAGCACAATTTCACAGATTTCCTGGAAATTAAGTGTTTGAAAAAAAATGTTATAACAGAAGTGGCAGAATGTAGCAGGTCAAGCATGACTGTGGTTTAGGCAAGTAGACTGTGATTTTCAGTGTCTTGCACTTGTCAAGCATCTGTGACTTTATTTATTGCTTACTCAAAAATGAAAAAACAAACAGCAAAATACAGGGATCTCAAGAAAGAAGATTTTGCATAAACCTTTTATTATAAAATTGAATATTTTCTTGATTCTTTGAATTGTACAGGATACCTATGTCATGTAATATATTTTTGATCTGAGAACTATCCATCTGAAGAAAGTTTGCAATCAAAAAAGCAGTTCTACCTTAATACTGTCTCTCTCTTTTTGTGTTTGTTTTTCAGCTCAATTTGTCTCAACTTGTCTCAATTTGTTTTGTCTTTAAACCTGGCACAATTGGCAGACAGACAGACAGAAACAGACAAAAATAACCAAAGTCTCCAATTTACCAATGTCAATTTCAAATCACCTTAAAACTAAACCTCAACTGACTGCTGATTGTGAAACACTGTTTCAGTGATTCAAACCCCACTAATGCAGTTATGTCAATATATTGTAAAACCTAAATATTTGCAAGTTCAGGATTTGTGATTTTGCCTTTTATCTAAAATTTATTAGTGACCACTTCTTCTGCATCAACAGACCAAAACTGCCCATTCACGGGCTGTGCAGTAAGATAATAAATGCTGGCTCCCAGTTGTGCATCTTTATTTTGGGGATTTTCTTCACCCAACCTGCAATGGTCTCTGTAGTAAAGGCATAGCTTGGTTAACAAAGAGTTAACATGTTTATGTAGAAGTGCATCAAGTGTTATGCTTTTGTTATTCAGTTTCTGTCGGGAAAGTCTTGGTGTACGTTGTGTGTAGACCTGTTATGAGAGTAATACATGTATACAGTATGGAACTGCTGTGCTGCAAAATAAAAGGAACGTTAACCAACAACAACAACAACATAAATTCCAGGGTTTCAGAAAATGTGGAAATGTTTCATGGCAAAGGACAACAAAATAAATTAGATGAAAGAGAATTAGAAAAACAGCAGTAGCAGGAGAGAAAGTGGGAAGAGAATGAGTAAATTTATGTTCCTGTCTGTTATTACTGTGCTGTAATAAACTTTATTACAGTACAGTAGTGCTGCATTTATAATAGTAATAAAAAAGATGAAAAGGTATAGATGCACTCTACTGAGAAAGACCTAAGAAAAAACATATTCTAATACAGGGTAAACTATAATTTCATAACAGTGATCTAATTTATTTGTTTGCACATTCAATAATCTGGGAGAAAACAATACCTTGTTTTAAATTTGCAGTATTCATTTCCATTTAAAAATATTTTATTAAAAATAAAAATACACACTATTTCTGAAACAGTTAACAATTTAACTAAAATATTAGAAATGCTTGGTTAGTGAGCTGCAGAACGATACCCTATTTTCCTAATAAGATACTAAAAAAAGCTATTCTCAGAGACTCCAAGGTACAGTACTTAATTGTCATGAATACCAATGTTCTACTGTTATACAATCAATGACATAATTGGTCACTTCTTGAAAACCTTATAACTGGTGATTCCAAATGTGCTTTTCAAAAACAATCTTATGTGAACAGTTGCAGAGCAAGTGCAGGATTATAGCAACTTTGATTTTAAAATGGAGGAATCAGAAAGTGCAAAGTGCAAGAATCAGAAAATAAATAAGCGTAGGTATTAAAACCAAATATACTATATCAAAAGTAATTTCCAGCATTTCACCTTTCTGCTGTTTGTATTTCAGTTCTCTGCAGATGCTACAAACAAGCATATTAAAATATGAATGTGCTGAAAACCATGAGTACACTGTCTCAATAAACTTACATTGTTTAAATTATTAAACCCAGAAGGGTAGTCTCACATTACACTCAGCATAAGTTTTCATGTTTTCTCAGTCACATCTGAGAAACATATTGTGACTAGAGATGTGGGAGCAATCATATGATAAACAAAACAGAACACATACTCCATGGAGACTGATGAGATACATCTTGGTGAGTTTGGTCTGGCACGAGTCAACCTTGAGTACTGAGGTTTAAAACATATCTAGCTCCTTCCACCTCACTTGAGAAAAATACAGCTCTTGAAATTGATTAAATTTTAACAGAAAGGTTTTTTTTTTACTTTTATTTCCTTAATAATAATAATAATTGCTTACACTTATATAGCACTTTTATGGACACTCCACTCAAAACGCTTTACAGGTAGTGGCGATCCCCTCTACCACCACCAATGTGCAGCATCCACCTGGATGATTTTTTTTTCCTTGAACTTCCTTGGCCAATTTCCTTGGCCTGCTGAAGTTCAACAGAAATCCAAAAGAACATAAAAATGTTTTTTATGAAGTGGAGGCCATTCCTTCCCATCTGGCCCATATGATAGGGTGTAGCTTATTGATCCAAGGATCTCATTGAGTGTTTTTTTAAAGACACCACAGTCTTCAATCACATGACTGGGTCGATTGCTTCACATTCCCATCAACCTTTTGGGTAAAGAATTGCCTCCTATTCTTTGTTTTAAATGTACTTCCATGTAGTTTCCTGTGTTGTTCCCTGGTTTGAGTTTCAGTGTTCATTTTAAAGAAGTCCATTCAATTTACTTTGTCAATACTTTTGAAGATTTTGAATACTAGTCTCAAGTCCCATTGTTGTCCTCTCTGTAAATGATTAATACGGTTCAGTTCCTGTAGCCTGCCATTGTAGGATATTTCATAAAGTCCCCGAATGTATTGTATTTTTTGTAACATGGTGCAATCTTTTTTGTAACATGGTGAACAGAATTGCACAAAATATTCTAAATAAGGATTGCTAGGACATTTAACAATTTTAACAGTAAATCCCTCAATCCTTCCATTTTGGAACTGCTTCTTCCATTTCAAGGCTGAGAGGGAACAGGTGCCTATCCCAGCAAGCAACATCACATCCCTTGATTTGAATTCTACACTTTTGACTACATCACCTAACATTTTATTTGCTTTCTGTATTGCTTCCCTAAATAGTCTGGAATATGTATGTCTTGTGTCAACATAAACATTAAAGTATTTTTAATAAGAAACACCTTCTAGCTCTGTGTTTCCAATTTTCAAATTATAGTTTATGTTATTGTTACAAAATCCTATACTTTTCCACATTAAACATCATCTGCCCAGTGTTTGTGCTGTCTTCAGCTATACCCTTTAGCTTTTGTGTGTCAATCCACCACGTTCTGATAACACCTTAAAAATCTCTCTCCCTTTGAAAAGTGGAAAATACTACTAAGCAAATCAACTTAACAGAGATCGAGGACTCAGCTACAGCTGGAAACCCCCAGGGGATAAATCTGTGTCTCAGTTAAAAGTTTCTTTATAGACTGGCTTGTAGGCAGACAGCATGTAGTGTGAGGTTCAGCATCTCTGAAAACATTCACTTCAAAAAAAGGTCACTCTTAAATCATTTTGAAATCACAACTGAAGTAAATCACCACTGAAGTAAACAACAATTTTGAAATCACCACTGAAGTAGATGAGTTTCTCAATTAGACAAGTTACATAGTATTTGAAATAAAAACTCCACCACTGTGTTGATCATTCATATCTCAATTTCAAACAATCAGCTTACTAAACTGATCAAAACCTCTGTGTTCAGTCTTTGTACAGTATGTTGATGATTTAGGAGTGACCTATCTGATCTGGTGGACAAAAGCTCTTCAGGACAAGAGCTGGTCACATCTGGTCTAGAAGATGAAAATGTCAGATACCTAAGCCTTTATTATAGATAATAACATAGCCTCTTGAGGCTTAGTGTTTCCCATCTTATATCTATGGTTTACTTATATACTAACTGCATGTAATACTCTGACACCTCCTTCAAATTTATTTCTGAAAACTAAATTCTTCCCAGATTGTAGTCCAATGCAAATTAGACTACATTCATGAGATGAACAACCAATTTACATATTTCATTGCACAGTATAAAACTGGATTTCAGAATTAAATCCTTATTGGACACTAGAGCCACACAGACCAAACAAACCAAAAAGTGATTTATGTCAAGATTAGCACCCTGAAGCTGGGAATTCAGATAACTGCAGTATGCCCAATGAAAATATCAATATTACACAGAGTTTAATATATGCATCTCTGATAAATATTAAAACCTTACAGTAAATTAAATTCCAAAACAACAGGGATTATTTTGCTAACCAATTGCTACTTAGCTATTTTTGGTTAGTCAATCAATAATCTGAATTTTATTTAGAGACTTTAAAGACTTCCAAACTGGTGGAAGACTATAAAAGTTTATAATTAACTTTCAGCGGCAAAATCTTTCAATTAAGTAAAGATGCTAACTCTGGCAGTTATTAACTTTGCTTCTAACAACAAAGCCATGGGTTTCAGTGGTATTAATCAACCAAATTATATTAAGAGAAAGTCACTGAAGCATTTCAACATTGGTTTAAAACAAGCCCTTTAATCCTTCTAGGAGAGGCAGGGAGTTGATGAAGCTTGTTTTATGTCTTTACAGGAAATACGTGGTATACTCTCGTATGGTCTCACTCATGGTCTACTAAGTACATTCAAAGAGTAAAAAACTTAATTTTGTTAATCTTGATTTATTTTGACTAACTGTAGAAAACTGAATTGAAACTACTCAGTTCAGTGGACATCATGATCATTGCATTGAACACCAGCTTGGATGTGTCTAGGATCTAAACTTGATCATTGAACTTGGGAAGCATGTGTTGCTCTTAAATACATAAACCTCCAAAACATACAGTATTAGCACTAATTCTATAATGTCCAAAGAGTGTGTATGTGGCTCACTGAGTACCTTGACACTTGTACTTCAAGTTCCTAGGTACCTTCATTGCTAATAATTTAACCTGGTCCCAGCATGTAACTGGAGCTACAGTACAAAGAAGGCACAACAGCGTCTTTACTTTCTCAGACAGCTGAAAAAATTTGGACTGTCTTCAACTGTCCTTACCACATTTAACAGGTGCACTATTGAGAGTGTGCTCACATGTGGTATTATAGTGTGGTTTGGCAGCAGCTCGTTGTCTGACTGGAAGGCATTACAGGGGGTGGTCAGGTCAGCCCAGTCCATCATTGGAGTACAGCTCCCCTCTATTTCAGATATTTTTACTACACGCTGCCTCAGGAAGGATGGAAGTATCATTAAAGATACCAGAGGAACAAGAAATAAGTTTATTCCATACTGAAAAAAAGAAGAAAGAAAACACAATGTTTTGGCCGTGGAGCCTTCTTCAGCTGTGAGAAAGAGTAACCAAAAGTAAGGCAGTAACTAAAGGTAATGTAGCGGGAGAACAAAGGCTGGGAGAGAGGAGGAGCGAGAGGCGGGAGCAGGTGACAGAAAGAGAGGCCAATCAAGAGGTGTGAAGTCAGAATAGGTGTAGGGAGGTGTGAAATGAAACCTCCAATGAATGGAGAGAATTTAGAAGAAAAGTTGTCTGACGTTAAGAGAAGGGGGAAGGTTTCATTAAAGATACCAGTCATCCTGGTTTCCCACGTTTCTCCCCCTTTCCCTCTGGTAAGCATAATATGAGCATAAAGGCACCAACATGCAGACTAAGAGACAGTTTCTTCCCATAAACTGTCGGATTACTGAACTCCACTCCTACCACTGATGTGTTTTTTTTTCTCTAAAATGTGTTATTTAACTTGTTCCTGCTGTTGCTGTTCTGTGCTTTTGTTTTTGGTGTTTCTTTAATGTCTGGTATTGGGGCATACATGCAAACAAGCATGTATGAAACAAGCATGACTGAAACTACAGTTGACAGCTGGAGCAGTGAATCTATGAGATTTACGATTGTTGATTCTAAATTTGGTGGACACAAAAAAGAAAACAAGTACTGATTCCATCCATCAATTTCCAACAGCTGCCTAGTCCAATAAAGGGCTGTCAATTGTAATGTTGAAAGGAGATTATGTCTGTTGTACTAATCTGTGCTGTGCTCTTTGATCCTTCTGTCAGAGTGTGGTGATCTGAAGCCTAATCTGGTAGACAATGCAGCCCACACACAGGCAGACATATGGTGGACTAGTTGGAGACATAATTCAACCTGGGCAGTAGGTCTTTGGACTAAAGGAGGACACCAGAGCACCCTTTAAAATTAAAAGTTCAAGTTTATTGTCATTATACTCATATACAGGTATATGGTATAACTAAATGATATTTAGCTAGCTCTCAGATGATAAGTAGTATAAAAAAATAACAATACAATTGTAAAAGAAAAGAAAGACAGAGACAACAAGCAGTGTGCAAAACGACAACAGGCAATGTGCAAAACAACAAAAGGTAACAGGGCATGTGTAAAACAACATCAGATGTGCAAAAAACATACATCAACTATCATCTATGAATCATCTAAATATCATCTATATGCTAGTGGACAGAAAATGTGAACTTCACACAGAAGACGCATTTGGGCCAAGCTTGAACCCAGGACCCAAGAGCTGTTAAAACGCAGCACTGATCACTGCACCACTTTGAAAATAAAACATGTGGACCTCTTTGGCATCTTTTACTGTAAAATATATTAGTTTAAAAAAAACAACAACAAAGAAAAGCTTTGGAATGACAATTCACTTTGACCATCCTTATTATTTCTATAACAAAGGATTTTCTTAGTTAAACTTTGCAATATTTTATACATTCCCAATGAGAGATTATTTTGTTTGTAGCAAATTGTCGTTTAATTATTGGATTGTAAATCTAATTTTGACAAACTGTTCTGGGCAATTTATAAATTGTGTAGGTGTCTGAGGCAAGAAATAATTATTCAAGCTACTTAATATAGCATCTGATTAAAACACAGCATTGCTACAGATTAATAAGGGAACATGAGTCTACTGAATGGTAATGTACTTCTCCCAAGGCAGCATATACAGGTTTGAAAGGGAAAGAGCTGCCCTTTTTCGTCAGGGAAAACCACAGCTGAATCAAAAATAATAAAGGACGGCAATGTGCAAAAGTTCACACTGGATGAAAATCAAAGCACAATGCAATTAAACATGATGACACAAGGGGACATGATTGACAGGGGTGAATACTGTATATAGCGGGTGCATGGAAAATATGGCAAAACATAACAGGCATTTCACAGACACCGTGGTAAAGCAGGTGATTACTATGAGAATGGCGAGAAGTCCAGTTTTCACTCTTGAAAACTGTTTCTGAGATAGCATTGAATTCAAGATCACCACAATGCCTAAGATTTTCCCCAGAAGGTAAGTGACAATATCAATTAGCTTCTTTGGCCTCAGTCCCACATCAATCACCTATCAGCACAGTCTACCTCATGGCATGCTGGTTTAATAGTAATGAGTGATGACGTTTTTAAATGAAGGAGCTGTCACTGGTGTATTAAGTTCGCATGCAGGCTCCACAGGAGAGACAGAGTCTTTGCCTTGGAGGCTGACAAACAGCAAAGCTCTTATGTGGAAAATACAGCATTTCAAGCATGTAGTGGGATTACAAATGTAAAATTGATGACAATTAACTTCAAGAAGTGACTTAATGAAAAACGTTTATTGATTGACCTATCTCCTTATTAATACAATGTGAAAAAGCAATGTAAAAGGACAGCAGAATCTTCTGATACAAAGAAAATGTTTTATGTTTAAGACATATAATATATCAGTATGGTGTCATTTAGAGGCCATTGCTTCACTGGAGAAATTCAAAATAAATGACAAGAACGGCTCCCCAATCTGAAAGAAGGACAGACACATGACCATCAATGAGATCTCTTCTTCATTAATGGAAGAGGCTACAAGGGGCATATACTGTATATTCAAAGTTTTCAAAGTAAATAAAGATACTGATGAAGTCAAACAAAGGGAGTACTTAAACAATTAAACCAGGACCGATGGACATGAGTGGATTTTCTAACTAAAGTCTATTTTGTAAAAAAAAAAACATGTGAGGTGTTTAGACTGATTCTCTTTTAACTTTCTAAATTTCTGTTAGAAATGGTTGAAACTAGAGCAGCATAGATCAAAAGGAGCCACCTCCCATTTTAAAACTTAAAGGGGTTTTAACCATAAAAGCTGTGGCTCTTAAAATGGCCCCACTATAACATATTGATTAATAATTGTGTCCATAATGTATAGCACAAGGAAATCACTTGGAATGGGACCATTGTAAGGAATATTTTCTGCTTTGATGTTCTTAGAGCCTGGAGTGTAGGTGATGAGGAAATTAAATCTGGTAAAAAAAAGGGACCATCTGGCCTGGCGAGGACAAAGACGTTTGGCCGATTGCAAATACTCCAGGTTTTTGTGATCAGTGTAAATCAAAAATGGATGATGAGCACCCTCTAGCCAGTGCCTCCATTCCTCCAATGCCAACTTAATGGCCAAGAGCTCACGGTTACCAACGTCATAGTTCATCTGTGCGGGGGATAACTTCTTAGAGAAGAAGGCAGAGGGGTGAAGAATCTGTTTTTCTCCATGACGTTGAGAGAGAACAGCACCCACACCATGGCCGGAAGCGTCCACTTCAACAACAAAAGGCAAAGAAGGATCAGGGTGTTTGAGGATGGGGGCTGTTGTGAATAAGTGTTTCAGGCCCTGGCCCTGAAATGCCTCTTCTGCTTCAGGGGTCCATTTACCTTGTCTTGGTCCTTTTTGAGTTAAAGAGGTTATTGGAGCGACCACCGAGCTGAAGTTTCGAATAAACCTCCTGTAGAAGTTAGCAAAGCCGAGAAATCATTGTATGTGTTTGAGATTCTTGGGTTTTGGCCAATCAGTAATCGCGGAGACTTTATTTGAATCCATTTCCACCCACTCTGGAGAGATGATGTAACCTAAAAAATGAATCTTAGAAGCATGGAAGGGGCACTTCTCCTGTTTGACATAAAGTTTATTCCTAATGAGCCGGGAGAGTACTTCTCTGACATGGAGAACATGATCCTGGAAGGAATTAGAAAAATTAGAATGTCATCCAAATATACCAAGACAAATCTTTGTAGCAGATCAGGAAAAATGTAATTAATAAAAGTCTGAAACACTGCTGGGACATTTACCAAACCAAAATGCATGACCAAATATTCATAATGTCCATGGGTAGTCATGAATGCCGTCTTCCACTCATCCCCTTCCCGAATACGGATTAGATTATAGGCCCCTCGTAAATCCAGTTTGATGAAGATCTTGGTCCCATGCACAGACTCAAGTTCTGCTGGAATTAGAGGCAAAGGGTACCGGTTCTTGATTGTGATCTTGTTGAGGCCACAATAATCAATGCAGGGACGGAGCCCACCATCCTTCTTTTCCACCAAAAAAAAACTGGCACATGCAGGTGGTGGATGGACGTCCAGCCTTCAGAGAATCTTGTATGTATACTTTCAGGGCCTCAGATTCAGAATTGGAGAGCGGAAATATACGATCTTTAGGAGGGATAGTACCTGGCAAAAGGTCAATGGCACAATCATAAGGTCGATGGGGTGGGAGGGCCAAGGCCTCCTGCTCATTAAATGCTTCCTATAGACCAGAATATTGAGGGGGTATGGTAAGAACACCAGAAGGGGACGTCGCCGTGAGTGCAATTCTTACGGGTAGGTGACAGCAATTCCTAATTCATCGGGGTCCCCAAGTTAAAATTTCTTTACGGGACCATGAAATGTTAGGGTCATGCTGTTGTAGCCAAGGAAAGCCTAGTACAAGGGGATGTGTTGGGGTCTCAAGGAGATAAAACCAGATGTCTTCCACATGGGTGGCGCCAATCTGCAAGCTTATAGTTTCATTTTACCACCTAATAAGTCCTGGAGATACAGGGGAACCATCAATAGATTGAACACGAAGAGGTGGAGTCACCAGGGTCAAGGGTAAGTTCCAAGTTTGAGAGATGGAGGCGTCTATAAAGTTTCCCACCGCCCCTGAGTCAATAAAAGCAAGAAACGGCATCCGTTTATTATCCCAGTGTAGATAGAATAGAAAATCCTGAGGAAAACTGAGGGGATTGCATTATCTCACTCACCTTAGGATCTTGAGAAGATGGGCGGCGCCTCAAGGATGAGTATGAAGCAGGGCAGTCAGCTTTAAAGTGTCCTAATTTTCCACAGTACATGCAGCGACCTTCTCGTTGGCATCTCTCTCTTTCTTCAGGGGTTAACTGGGTGCAGGCTATTTCCATAGGTTGTTCCGAGTCTAAAGTTCTGGTATATGATGGCCTCTAGTATTGGTGTCCGAGATCTTTCTGTACTCCTCTGACGAATTCTAAGCTCTAATTCCAACACCTGGGAAATTACTTCCTCTAAGGTTCTGCCCAACTGCGGGATATTTACCAGGTGGTCCTTTATTTCTTCACAAAGTCCTTGACGAAAAAGAAAAATAAGGACCTCATCATCCCAGTGAGTCTCCGCTGCTGCTACTTGAAAATCTATGGCATAATCTTGTGCAGACCTGCTGCCCTGGCGGATGGAGGAGAGGCGGAAGGTGGAGTGTTGACCAACTAAGGGACGACAAAAACCCCCTTAAATTTTCTGAACTTTGGGGGCCCCACGATCTAGCAGGGCAGTAGCCCATTCCAAACCACGGCCAGTTAACAGTGAAACTACGAAGGCAATCTTGTCCTGAGGAGAAAAAAAAGTTTCCGGATGGAGCCTGTAAACCAGCGCACACTGTGCTTAGAAGCCCCGACAATTCGTAGGGTTGCCGTCAAACCTATCAGGTGGATTAAGTGGAAGAGGTCGAGGGGCAGGTGTAGGAGCTGGCGGGGGCGGAGCCGAAGCGGCAGCTCCAGCGTTACTTTCTCGATTGCCGGTAGGCGGCATTGCCGACAGGTGCGCGGAAATCTGTTGGACGGAAGCCTGTAACTGGAGTAAGGACCACCTGGTAAATATCCCGCAGTTGGGCTCCGCTGGGTCCATGTTAAAAGGCTCAGTATTCTGTTAGGGATTCGGTAAGAGAAACCAAAACCAGTGAATGAACCCACTTGCAGGAGCTGATAAAGCCTAGCCATGATCCAAAGAAAACCGTTGTCGAAGAAACGAGCCGAGAGTCCAAACAGAGATCCAAACAGGGAACAAGTTACCGAAACCAAACCGTGATCCGAAACCATAGACAGAGCAATCTGAGAGTCCAGGGGAAGCCAGAGATCCAAAACAGAGAGTGAGTACTGAAGCAAAGCCGTGATCCGAAAAACCATCGTCAAAGGGGGAAAAACCGTAATCCGAAAACCAAGAAAGACACAAAGCAGAAGGAACAGCGCAACTAGGAAGCTCGAAAGGAAAACCAATACTGAGCGAGGAGGTAGGAAAAGACAGGTGTTTAAGTACAGGATGAGACGGGGGTGTGGTGGTGAATAAGTAAACTGATAGATAGACTGATGAAGTAAGGCTACGCCTTCTTCTGCCTCCTCTGTTGCCGGGAGGCAGGGATCGTAACAATATCATTTGTTGTCTGTAAATCATAGAGATTGTTATTCACAACACAAACTATTACACACAACAACAACAGTATAAATACTGCTTTATTTATGTGAAAATGAATTTATACTTGTGGTACACAGTGTATTTGCACAGTATTTAGAGCACTGTTTCTAAAGAAAAAATACAAAAAGCCATATATATTTGGTTTAAAGTAGTTTATCATGCTCATATTAAAATAAAAAACAATAAAATAGGTTACAATAAGTAGACAGTATCACCCAGGAGTTCAGGTACCTGTACCTAATAGATGAATCCCCATTTGTGACTGCTGTATGCTGGGACTCACATACGCATATGCAGTAGGTTTTGGCAGGACTACTACTAATAAGATAATGTACAGAGACAGCTGAAGAGGACCACAGTATCCCAAAGCAGGGTGAGAAAATTTCCTGCTCAGTGGGAAAGTTTTGGGTTTAAGGAGAAATCTAGAAATTGCTTAGCTCCAAGTTACTGAGATACCTGACTTCATGCCAAGTCTTTTCTAGTGTTGCTTAACCCAACAAGTATCATGAAGGCTGCTACCCGTACATTGCTCTCTACAGTAGCTCACCTCTTGTAAAAATGAGAGATGGCAGGGTTGATCAGCCTCATTCATACAGTTAGGCTGCCATTCTTCTAGCTAGAAGTGTTTTGGCAAATAACCTTTAATACATTTGTCTCTCCACCGCATTTATTGGGATCTAGCCAAGCTACTGAAAAAACCTTTGTTGCCAGTGGTTGCCTGACTGTGGTATTCAAAAACATAGAGTAGTTTTTTGCACTGTAATACCATGGTCAGTCCATTCTCCAGAAAACTTCCAGTACAAATTTTCAATTAATATACTCTACCTCTTAGTACTGCACAGTATGTTTCTTTTTCAGTTATAACAGCACACATCCTCTTCTCCTCTCATTTTTAAGATTTCTTAAGATCCTGGAAAAATCCACTTCTTGCATTACCAATTAATTACATCTACCATTTAATTGACTACAGACCATTTTTTAGCATTCTATTGAATTTATTGAATTTACTGTTCCCTGATTTCCCTCCATCCATGTCTGTGGACAATCTATGTGCCATTTCAGGGCCACATGTAATATTTAACTTACGCAATACATTGTTAAGTTACTGTACTTTTATGAAAAGTATGAAACTCTTTTCTAAGTCTTAATCTTGATTTTTGAAGCTGAAAATTTTATTTTTACCCAAGACTTTTTTCCCAGCAAACCGACAGGCACAAAGCAGGTTACACCCTGGACAGGACACCAGTCCATCACATGGACACAAAAATGTACACACTTACATCAGGGTGAATTTTCCCAGAAGTCAATAAACCTACCAGTCCAGCTTTAGACGGTGAGATGAAATCTGAGCCCCTGGGGGAAACTAATGTAAAATACAGGGAGAACATACAAGCTCCACACAGATAGCAACCCAGGAACTGAGCTCCCCAGCACTGCAAGGCAGCAATGCTAACCACCATACAGCAGAAGTTCACTTCCAAATGACAAAAATATACTATCTTTATATCTTACTGTCTTATTATGTTAATTAATTTAATTTTCATTTTGCCATACAAAGATTTTAATTTATGCACTGCTGCTGTTGCCATTATAATCTACCCCCTAATTGTTGGATAATCCTTAATAAACTGATTGTTCAATGTTTTGAAGCACTGCCTGAAAACACTTTCAGTAAGAGCCAACTTCCACCTCAAAAAGTCGCAGCGTTGTGATCTGCTCATTGAACACACACCAAGATTACTATCCACAAAATAATGCCTGATGTTTATAATAATAATAATTGCTTACACTTACAGATGCAGCCATTCAAAGTGCGAGGTACAGACACGTACTGGAGCTAATTGGCTACGGCGTCGCGCATTGTGACACACGATGACGCGCGGTACCGCGGTACGTGATTAGTTGAACGACAGGGGCACTCGTGTCCGTTGGTCTGTCGTAAAAAGATTTACAGTAAACATCTTAACTGTGCCCGTTGTAGTATTGAATATTCATATGGAATTTTACCACTGAAGGGAAATCTTAGTAGCTGAGCATAAAAAGAATAGGAGCATACTGTAACGTGTGTGAAGGCCATAAACAATATTAATTTTGGAACATAAACATACAGTATATGGCTGGTCTTGGTACTTTAAAGAAAAAATACACACCAGTATTCCATTTTTCCCTAAACATTTTAAGTATCGAAGTCTTTAACTGAAAAGATACTGGAGTCAACAAGCATACTTTTAGAATTTGATTAAAAGGGAATATAATATGGAATCGCGTATCTAAAGAAATTAATAATGATATAATTATATTCATGTACCGCAACACAAGAATAGTACACGCTGTACATTGTCTGTTGATAATGTTTCTGTAGTGCTTTTTCAGCACTCTGCATGTGACCGCGCTGGTGGCACTGTGGATTAGGTTCCTGACTCTCATGTCACATGGTCTGTGATCGAATCTCACTGGAACCATGACTTTTTTTTAACAAACATTTCTTTGAAAAAATGAAACGTTTCCCTTGGTCAGAGATTAAATAAAACCTCACTCGCACCAAACAAATTTATATTTCTAAATATCACAACATGATTGAATTTAAGTCATTTTAATAACAACGAATAGTCACCTATGCGTTACAAAATAAACATTTATATTGATTTGAATCGCGTTTTGATTTAAATCGTAAACGCGTGTTTAAATATATGTGTTTTTTTATTCACAATCAGACAAATGCAACATAAATTGATATCTTTGTCTTCTAAGTATCTTAATAAACTTTCAGCATAGCTTTCTCCCCATTTAGATTTATTTTTCTTGGGATCTTAGGATCAAACGTGGAAAGATTAAATTGTAATCGTTTTAATTTTTTAAATACATTTTATTAAAGTGTAATCTATGCTAAAAAGTTGTACACCACCTACTAGAAAGATACATATTGTAATACTTTCGGTTCGGATAGGACAGACGCGACAACTCAGACTTGCGGAGTTAAAGCCTTGATTTTATATATCACCTTTAAAAGTGGAATCTCAAAACAGTAAATACCCAACACTGATTGTGATGCTAGTAAAGCACCTTGAATTGAATTGAATTGAGGGAGAGAGGGGGAGGGCAAGCGAGAGAGCCAGGACAGACAGGCAAATAAGATACACTCCACAGACATTCACAACAGCGACATATCATAAAACGTTTGCACATATAGTTAAGTTATTACTTGGTTTTCAAAGTGCAATGAAATACAATATTGTTGTTGTTGCTGTTATTGTTGTTTTTATCCTGTAAAGCATTTTGAGATGCTACCTTTAAAGGCAATATTTAAAAGCGCTGATTCTCATGGAATTTGTTCCGCCGGGGATTCAAAACATTTATTTTTTTTTAATCACGTATCTAAGGAAAATAGCAGTATAACTTTGTTCATACACAAACAGTGGCATGTTACATTATTAATTTGGGTGTCTCCTCTTGCCAGAAAGCTCTAAATTGCATTTTGAGTGCGGTTTTTGACTTTTTCTAAATTGCAACCCATAAATAAAGCTGATACAGTTTAGACTTATTTTAAACTGTATTACAGCAGCACATTGGACAATGCAACGTAAATTGCAAAAATGCACTTGGAATCTGTCCAAGCCCTACTTTGTCAGGCATTTTCTTTTACTGCAACGGACATAAAAACTCTCTTGCTTTTAACAGAGCGTTTCATAATTTCTAACTACGAAAATTATTTAAACTGCAACACTTAGCATTCATTCCATTCCATTCCATTCCATTATCAGTCTTCCATTTCTCCCTAAACATTTTAAGCATGAAAGTTTTATTAAACAGTACCCAAATATGCGATTGCTGTATAGAATGAGCAGGGCTCATCACGGGGCTCAGGAGCAAAGATGTCTCTGTGTAAATTGATTGAAATTATAAGACATGTAGTTTACTGTATGTGACAACTGGACAGGCTAGCACTTCTAGAGGTCCAGAATCTTCTTTTCATGCTGGTGTTTAAATATGCATTCTGTCCAAATACATCCCATTTCTAACACAACACTTAGAGTAACAAAGGCGGCTGCTCATGCTGTGTGTAAGGGTAGAAATGCCCTATGCTTTTATAGCTGAGGAATGAGAGAACATGGTGTCTCTCTGCTCAGCTCTCCTTATTAAATCTATTTTGAAACTACACTGAACTGTACTTTGATTTCTTGCGTCCCTACATCAGTTAGAGTATGGTGTGTACATGAAGAAATAAGGACTCTTGGTCAATTGTATAGAATATGTGCAGGAGGTAGTAATAGTTATTTACTCATTTTAGCTATTATCATTTTTAAAGTGTATATGTTTTATTTTTTGGTTTGGAGCTGCTTTTTGTTGGCTTCCTTTTTAGTGTGCTTATATGGGTTTTGAATGCACTACTTTGCTGTTTTCTATAAAAATAGGAGGCACTGCTGTGCTGTAGGTTATTTTTGTAATTATCAAATGTAGTTTTATGATTATACACTTTAGCAATGTAATCTCAGACGTCAGACGTTTTTTTCCGTATGTCTGGGATGTGACATTTCATTTGCAATCAGGTTTTTAACAAAATAAATCCTATACCATATACAGTATGTTATGGTGCAATTAAGTCACCAGTACAAAAACAATATTTGTTGTCTCTACCATTAACCTGAGCATAAGTACACAAACAGCCTGGTATAGAATGCAAAAGACATCTTAAAAAGGTCATCTTTCTTAATTACTTATGTTAAGCAACTTCTACTGTAGATAAAGATGTGGCCGTGACTGATGTCGTTTTCTGTGTCTATCCAGCTCATTCCACGGGTACTTGACTAGGTTAAGAACTGATGAATAAACAGACCAGACCACAAAGACCAGATACTTCCTAATTTATACAAAACACTTTGAATGCCCCTTGATTTGGGGAGAAAAAAAGCACACAACATTGCAGCCAAATCCTGAAGCCTGCAAACATTTTATGTTTCTTTATTAACTTACACAGGATTAAGCAAACTTTTTTTTTCTCTTTTGTAGACCTGCACATCACTTACTGAGACAGACCCAGATCAAACACATACTGTATTATTTCCCTTTACCAGCATTCAGAGGGTTGTCTCCCACATCCATGCAGTCATGCAAACTGTGATACTACGTCATAATGTTAACATTTTAGGGATGCCTGATGAATGCAATTAGGCCTGTCAGTCTTCCATGACACTCAACTGTGCTAACTGCTATAACTGTTGTAGTGTGCTCTCTGAAGGCACCAGTTCTGTAGGGTTTGGGCATTTACGGGGACAATTATTAATTGTAGCCGTAAATCACAAAATGATTATTTTAATGGCTTTAGAATCCAACCACGCGATATAACTTAAACAACGCACACACACAGGTACTAATACACAAGGATACATTTATTAATCATAGAATATGCATATAAACCTAACAGATCTTATCGTGAGGGTTATCAGAATACAAAAGGTATATATTTATTCAGTTACAAAGAGTTACACAGCTGAGGACATACGTTCAGTATATCATTCATTCAGACTGTTTCATAATTGAACTTGGTTATAACTTATACACTAGGTAGTCAAAACAAGTACATAACTCTTAGGAATTAAATTGATATCAACTGGTTGGGATAACAATTGAATTCTCGAGCTGTAATGCATTGAAGTTGAATACTCATCCAACCTCTGGGAATTCAGATCTCCTGCTGGCTCTCTGGCTCTGTGCCAGGCTGTGCTGTGCAGCTTGCGACGGTGCGCTGCTGATGTTCACTGACTGGCTAGTTAGTGTTGGCTTTAACTAGCAAAGTTTGTGCACAGGAGAAAAGATGACTGTGGGTCCCAGCAGGTCAGGAAGAAGACCGGTTCGTTCCTGATGAAGGGCTAGTTCTGAATAGTGATTCAGCTGTCCACAGTTCCGACCTGTTCATGAGGCTTGCTGCTGATGCTTACCTCAGGTGGATCCTCTGGTTACTCTCTGGCAACCTCCGCTCTAGACTCTTAGAACAGAGGAAAGTTCTGGCACTCGGACACACTGGCCGTTCCGTGGTTGTCCGGGCTGAGTCTCGGGATGGTCAGGAGGCGCGCTGCGAGAATGTCCTGCCCTTGGGAGCCTTTCTGCTCCTGGGCCGTCCTGCCCTGGAATTTCTTCTTTGAGATTAGTCTTTAGAATTGTCTGAAAAAGTCTCTCAGGCCCTCTGTGTTGCCTGTTTTTACCTGGAGGAACTTCAGCTCATTCATTGGCTGAAAGTTCCATGGGCATCAGAGTCCCACGTGGGTTACTCGGCCCTACCAGTCCCTGATTGGTTGATCAAGGTGAGATATGAGTCACTTACTCCTGACACTTAGGAATGTAGTCCAGATGGCACTCCCTAGACAGATAGGCACCAATGGATGACCATTGATCATGATAGCCAGGCTTAGCTAAGTGCATCCCCATTTGGGAGCTGTCCCTTATCAAAAGAAAACATCTTTAAATCAGCCTGCATGAATAGTTTCTCTGTGGCTGCACCACAGAGATGAAGAGAGAGATGGGGCCTCATTTGAGAAAGCACAGCAACACTTAAGTCTGTCTTATTAACAAGCATTGCCGCTACACTGTTGATTAAAGACAGCAATTCTTGAAGTGGTCCCTGTACATTTTACAAACCTGACAGTGGGTTATTATTTTCTGACAGGAGGCAGAATGTCTGAAATCTAAGGACTTTTTTCAAGCCTGTTGCTACAAAATATATTATCATATCCATGTTAGGGTAGCTTAAAGAATAATTAAAGGTAGAAATACTATATGTACTGCATTTATAAAGTGTTCCACTATAGTGTTATCCCTTAGCCTGGCCAAGGCAAACTAAAGAACCTAGTTAGCTGTATTCATTACTATTAGATAAGATCACCTTATTGGCCATATACAATTTCTTGCATTAGGAATTTGCATTTTCGCATAACCCAACTTACTTGGGTCAGAGGCACAGGGTCATCCATTTATACAGAACCCCTGGAGCAGTTGGGGTTAAGGGCCTTGCTCAGGGGCCTAACGGAGGAGGATTACTCAGCTCGCCACGGGATACAAACCAGCAACCTTCCAGCCACAGGTGCAGATCCTTAGCCACAAAGCCACCACACCACCCCCTGTTACTCTGTTACCTAACCTGAATAAGTGCAGTTGAACTTTTAGAAGTAGTCTATTTATTGCAAAAGGGGAAAGGCATCACTGCATCATAAGAAAGCTATATTACTGAAAGGGGACACACTGCTTATATAGTACACCACTGCTATAGCAAAAGCAAAAAGCTTTTAGGTGGCCAACAAACTAAGCTAAACATTTCCTTTTCCAATACCAGCAACTACATAAATCAGGTTGAGAGAAAAGAATAAGTAATTGAATTAAAATATAACTGAAATTTAATGAGTACTGCAAAAATAAGTCCAGTTTTGTCTTTCCCATTTGCCATTATCCCACCAAAATAAGGATCCTAGATCCAATATGGCCACTAGGCCTACTGCCTGCTATACCTACTGCCATTGACTTCATTTAGCACCACAGCTCCATCTTATGGCTTGTAAGGGAACAGGCCACCTCCAAAGACATCAATGTGCTCAGAACATTACAGTGTACAAACAATTCATAAAGAAGGTATGGTTAAAGAATTAGGTATTCTGTTAAACAGAAGACTGGAGTATTATCTATATGTTTATGTGTTTGAGTTATGCACTGTACTCTTTATCTATACTGTATATACTGGTAGGTATGGCATAAACAGATTATAGAGTTAATTTTTACCCAATATAAGGGAGGGGCTTAACGTTTCAAATCCTGGCTACAAACCTTTTCTTCTTAATTCTGACAGGTGCACATTTTCTATTGCTGCTAGTTATGAATTATACTGGCATTTATAACTGACAATTATTGTTCAGTTAGTGTTTGATTTCCTAAAAAGGATTTTGAATGCAAAAAAAAACCTCTACAGATTTTTGGCAGAATGTTTTCCAAGAAATATCCTTTCTTTAGTAAGTAACATCTCGCTAAGAGGGGATTTTGGAAAGCCTTTTGCTCCAGTGAAGATTTTGCTGCTAATTTTGAAAGTAATTCCCAATTAATTACATTTGTATAGCACTTTGCAGTACATAGAGGAGGGTACCCACTTCATGTAGCACTGAAGTGGATCACACACCTGACTAATGCACAACAGCCTTTCTATGCCAGTAGCCCCATTACATAGCAGATCAAGTGGAAGAGTGAGAAATTTGTTTCACCAATTTAATTAAGCTCCCTTTCTTTAGGTCAATTTTAGATGAGCTAGATTGTTGCTGTAGATGGCAGTTTTCAGACTGGAACCCCTTAGTCTTATGAACAGTGACATGGGATCTTTATTTAATGATTAAGTAGTCAGGCCCTTGGTGCAACATCTAATCTGAATCACATCACCTTCTAGAGCAAAATACCCTTCTGTATTCTACTGGGCCTGCACTGCTTGGTACTGATTTTTCATAATAGGTCTCCCATGTATGACCTGACCAGGCCCAGCCTTCCTTCAGACTATAGACTATGTGCTATAGACTATAGACTATAATATAAAGGTGAGACATTTATAAGCCACTTGTATTTAATGTGTATCTTTAGAGAATCCTGAATTTTGTGCTCCGAATTTGTTGCTTATGCATTGCTTCTTGCTTCACCTGTTACTCATCAAATGCAGGTGACGTACACACACTTTACATCAGTACGATCTGGGGATTTCCCCAGAAATCTAGGGATATCTATTATGTGCAGGAAACAAAAAAAGAAAAAATGTTCACTTGTGCATCAATCTCAGTTTCTGATAGAATAGTCTGAGGAAGGACTGCATTAATAATTGAATGAAATGTTATTTAATACATCAGTGTCAGCTTTATCAGGTGTGTCCTGTTTTATCATTATTCACGTTACTTTTCCTTTTATTAATATTTATTTGCTCCCGCCTGCTTGGAGCACAGGGGGCATAAATCATGTTCTTCCACATTTCACTGCTGAGCAGCCTTGTAGTCTCAACAGTCACAGCAATGTAAACAGTTTTCAATTAACTCTCTGTAACGAGCCACATCCAGGAATTGGCAACCCTCATTCTCTCTCCCCTACTCCCAGAAGAAACCACTGCAGTGAACAGTTACCCTCTCACTGAAAACAGGCAGTGGGGGATAGTGGTCACTTCCTGTCTACTGGGGTTTCCTCATTTCCTCAAGCATCCTAGCTAGTGATCATTAAAAATTCCAGGTTCAAACACCTCAACTCGAAAAGAGTTGAGGTGTTTCCCTGGAATCCTGGCCAAATTTCCCATCGGCCTTGACCAATCATGGCCTCCTAGTAATCCATATCTATAATGGGCTTCCTCACTCTGTTCTCCCCCACTGATAGCTGATGTGTGGTGAGCGTACTGGCGCACTATGGCTGCCGTTGCATCATCCAGGTGGGGCTGCACATTGGTTGTGGTGGCTGTAAAGCGCTTTGAGTGGGGTAAATGAAAGGAATTATTATTATCCTAAAGTATACAAACAAAGGCAGCCAAGAAGTGGGTTGCAAAGAAATTGGTGTGCTCACTTTTTGAACTGGCTTATAATGGAGAAAGTAGGTCATTTTTTGTGTTTTCATAATATTCAAAGGACTTAAAAACCCAACAAATGCTATTTGCTTAAGTACGATTTGTTGCATTTTCAATGCCCCTCAGAATATATTGTTTAGCAGCACTGAAAATATGTTTTCACATCTGGTTTGCTTTGCTTTATAACAGATTTATCTCTGACACAGTAAAAATCTCATCATCTGGTGTGTAGAGGTAATTTTATACATTTAAATCAAGAATGCATTATAAATAATCAATTTTAAGACACCTAGCAAAGCATGAAAAATTTCCTAACATCATATAGAACTGGATAAAATTGATAAAGATAGACACATAAAATTGATTGAAAACCAGACAATCATGTAGCCTTCAACCAAATGAGCTTGAAATCCTTTTGTGAAATGATAAAATTTGGTCTGGAGCATTTGCAAAAAGATGCATGTTATCTCCACGTGGGATTTTTTTGTTCATTACAACACATGTAGAGTTATGGTTCTGTATAGAAAATGGATCAAGCAACAAAATGCCAAGCACAAACTGTAGAGAATGAAAATTAATTAATGTGTGTCAGCTTGTATCCAGTGAGCTATGTTCATACTTGTGTAAATATGTTATGAGAACATTGGTCAATTCCAGTATGTTATACTGTAGGTGTTCTCATTTTAAAGCAGTTTAGTTTCATATGACTGACAAACTCAGGTAGGCTGTCATTTTTGCATTTTAGTGGAGGTTGGTTTTTGGTTTTGGTTTTTTGTGGTTGAAGCATTTTGGTCATTATGGAGATATAAAATATTCATATAACATTTGAATATATTGAGGTTGGAATGACACAAAAAAAAAAAACTATTCAACATAACAAACAAAGCAGACATAGTCTTCCATATATTCTTTCAGCAACACATGAAGGTCAAAAGTTGTAATACTTTGATCCTAAAAACAGAAAAATTATCCAGTGTTACTGTATTGCTGGAATAACTGCAGCACATGGCCCTGTGTTACTGCATTGGTGGAATAACTGCAGCACACAGCCGTTACATACTGTATGCTGTGAAGTGTCTAATAAAGATTCTCTACCGCACTGCATGGAGTTGGTATCATGAAACATATCCTTGTTTCTTGCGAAATGAATCAACATTGCAGACTCCATCCCAAGCACCTTACAGTATACATACTGTAGATGTCATCAGATTAAGGAGCTTTAACCATGCTTACGACACCAAAGGGAGACCTAAATTTAAATAATGAATATTTGGAGATTAAGAGACCTGCTGGTTACTGGTACTGTAGCTAAAGATTGATAACTCCACACGTGACAAAGATGCAATGACAGCTCAAACCTCAAAGTCTAAAAATTCAGAATCACAGCTGCAGAGTAAAACTGTGCCACATTCATTAAAATGCCTCAAGCATCATCCTTCATTCCAACACAACATGTGCCTTTGTACCCAGACTGCAGCAGTCAAATCTGTTATTCTTTCTCAATTGAATTCTAAGCCGAAAAAGACAATCTATAGCAATGGAGCACTCTGTATTCACTAGAGGACAGGGGTGGCAATAACTGCTGAGGATTTGACCTTGGTGTCTTTCTTGCTATGGTAATACCAGCAAAACACTTGTAGCACTACACATTTTTTTTTGGTATTGCACATGACAAGCAATTAGAAAATAAAACTGCTTAGAAATGTGACCCTGCTTTTTTTGAAATTACACTACAATTACACTTACACTCAATAGGTAGAGAATAATTGCCCAGGATGCACATGTATAATTAAATTGTAATTAATTTTGCTTCAAATAAAGAAGTGGGTGGGAACAGGGAATCAACAGTCACTTTAATTTCACAGCTTGAGGTAAACCATCTACGTGCACAATTTGACGGGCTCTTAAATGAAGTTTAAACAAGGAATTCCCCATTTCTAAATTTCCACAGTGCTTTTCAACTTCATAGATGTCACAATATAAAGAACATTAAGGGGTTCAAATGAAAGGCTTTTTGAAAGTAAATATCCTGTTTTGTAACTCAAAGCACCCAAGGCACTAAATATACAGTACTCATTTTTTCCCCACTACATTTTCCACTGACTTGACTGAATGAAAATAAGAACTTAAAAAAAACAACCTTAAAAATACACTATCCTTAAAGGCCTACAACCCCAATGCCTTTAAACTGCCTGAAAAACTATATTGAAAAGAATCCCCATATAAACAGGAACAGTGGAGTACTTATATCACTTCAAAACTATATCTACTGTGACTTGCATCCTTTTAATGAGTAAAATAAAATTGTCCATGTTGATGTTTCAGTATAGATCACAATCTATCACAAGTGTGCAGAGGGAATTGTAAGAAAAGTGAAGAAAGGACTTCGAACGTCACAACTCTGACAATTACATTTGAATTTTCAGATTTGCACAATTGTACAATTCTCTAGAAAGCAGACTTGCTACAGTAAATCAAGGATTTTCCTTATAAAGTCCATCCACGACTGCCCCATATTTCAGTTAACTCAAGCTATCTTAAGCAAATGATTTACATGCAGTTGTGTACTACTGTACATTCGCTGTACATGTGTATAAGTTTGCATGCTTCAGACCTCCTGACATGTACTGTACTGTACCTTGTTGTGGGTAAAAGTGTTTAAAGCAATTTTGTTGAAATAGTCAAAAACCTCAAAGGTACTAATGAAGGTTACTTAAGGGACAACTTATATCTTAGTTGTGAAATTAGGACCTGAATATACAAATGGAAATGAGTGCAATGGGATTTTAAGATTGGAAATAGGTTGTATTTTGTCATACAATGACATACAGGGGTGACCAGAATAAATAATGCATTCATCACTCTGGGGTCTTTCAAGCAATAGAGTCAGCTGGTTGAGATTCTGCCATCTATTAGTTACTAGAAAATAAATAAGATGGACCAAATATCTTTATATAATTTTTAACCTTTCAAATTTCAAGTTTTATTTCTCTTCCAGCTAGTCATCCATTCTCCCTAATGATGACTTGTCTCCTAGGGAAATTACCATAGAGAACCTAATTGAATATGGAAGAAGGGAGCACAAATCTTCTTCATCCAATATTAAAGCTGCCTTGTGTCATAAAACAATATATTTTTCTGTAACTCTCATCTCAGTGTTTTGCAAGCAGTAATCGTAACAATTTATTTGTCACGATCCTTCTTGAAGCGTAAAGAGTAAAAACACAATTTGCCCATTCCAGACCCGTCATTTCAGTGGTTTATTGCTAAGCTGCAGTTTACACCATATTATGAGAAAAGGCATACCGCCATTGTGGCCGTCATCATCATCATCATCATCAAACAATTCACTTCCAGACCGCCTGATTCAAGGCTGGATAAATTTGGTTCAATGTAAGTTCACTGAGGGACAATTCTTCATAGATCTAAACCACCTCATCATTCACTCTAAACATCTCCTCCACCTTCTAACAAGTGCACACTCACCCAATATGCAGTTGTCATTGATGGAAAAATTAAATTAATTTTTCATCAGAAAATGTAGAGGAAGTAAATTACAACAAACATTGTGAGAAAAGGAGAGCACTGTTTCTTTGTTCTCTTGACCTTCAGGTACAATAGCAATTCTAGCTAAACATGCAGTACCTTGGACAGCTCAGAGCTATAAAAAAATATCCTTACTGGCAAACTATAGCACACTGTGGCACGCAGTGTGCAGTGAGCTGTTTCAATGAAGCATAAATGGCAGCTTTTTTTTCTCAAGATCTATCTAATGAATTTCTCTTATGGTTGATCATGACTGTCTGAGGATATATGCGTGTTTGCGACACATTTATCAGAATATCAATGAAGCAATGCAATAACTGTTTATTGTACTTCTTTTCCTGTCTATTTTGAAGATTGTCTTCCTGCCAACCTGTTTCTCTATATAGCAATAATGTAGCTCAGTCTATGGAAAACAGTCTGCCAGACTAAACATCATAGGAATATGTTTCAGTGCTAGTTAAACCCTTGCAAACCCTAAGGAATTATAAATGTTAGGATTATCTGTTAGAATCTTACCTAACAAGCAGATTACTTTGTATAGCTAGCATGAGAACAAATCCACTTTTAATGCCAAAATAGCAAACACAATTCAATCATGAATACTGCCTTAGGATGTAAAGCAAGAAAGATATGAGGATTTTGTCTTGACCAAACAGCAGGTGTTAGCCTATTGCCTTACCAAGTGTACACTGCAAGGAATTAGAAAACATCCTTTCATTGGCACCAAATGAAAACTGTGGATCTACGTTAAGCAGGTGGTGCATAGCTGAGCTACCAGGCCTTGCCCATCTTTTCTCTCAAACTGGGAGAAGTACTGAAACAGTATTGACAGGATAGTCAAGCAGATGCCCTATTGTCACCAAGTAATTAACTCCACAGCTGAGTAATACATATCGGCATATCTGTCACTTTTGCCAGAGAACCTAGCCACTCTTAGTACTGCTGACAGTACATCTGCTTAGGGATCCAATGATCTTAGCTGACTGGTCTCTCACTGCCATTAACAAAAAAGAAGGATAAGGTCTACCATTCTAGCAGTTTCTAACACAGCACAAAATCACCCACTACCCTGACTGAAACCAGTCCACAGGCATCAGAAGAGGAAATAGCTGTAGATGTACACCTGAAGTGCCTTGCTGTATTTAATCTTTTGTCAGTTTTAATTTTCCCACAGCCCAAACTGTTGACCAAGTTGATTATGGTTCTAAGTATTGTCCCATTCTAAAGAGTGTCTTTTCAAAACCGGTCTTGGATCTTTTTGCTGGATAGTGTATTTTAATCTCTGCATTGAGATACATTTTGATCATGCTAGAGACACAAATCAAAAGATTCTAAAACAAATGATCAGGTGCTGATCATTTTCTTAATGCTCGTGAACTCAATAGTATGTTATTTCCCTTCAAATTATTTCCTGGATTTTTTTTCATTTTTTAACTGCAGCAGCATACAGTATTTTGGTTACGAAGTGAACAAATACATTTAGCAAGTAGCAGAGGGACACAGAAGGCTGTTATTCTGCAGTTATATTTCATGAGCAAGGTTGGGGTCACCTTTGAAGCCACACTATCTTTTATACTGTATGTTTGCAGAACTGGCAGGCAAGTAGTGGAAGGAAGCCATTCCCTGCATTATCAAGAGTTTTTGGAAACCGTGGGTGTTAACAGCTTCTCTTTCTGAAGTGCACAGTCCCATCCCCATCTGATTTCTAATGTATATGGGAGAGCAGAAGAGAGTACTGTATGCATGGAGGTGTGTGTGCCTGCTGACGTGTTTACAAACCAAGGTGTACTGCTCGTATTAGCTGCAATTATCAAGATGTGCCCCAAACAGGCTGTCTGCAGTGTTACCCCCTAATCTCATAGAGGAAAGCAGTCACAGCGGCTGATTCACAGAGCAAGACAATTGCCATTTTAATTCATCGCCACCTCTTGCTCTTTTTTTAAATGATGATTAATTTCTGAATATATATGAATTAAAAGATCACAGAAATGCAAGGCTACATTAATGATGCAAGAGCTATAAGGTGTAGATATACAGGTGGATGCTGCACATTGGTGGTGGTGGAGGGGAGTCTCCATAACCTGTAAAGCGCTTTGAGTGGAGTGTCCAGAAAACCATAAGTGTAAGCAATTATTATTATAGATAGGACTGGAATCTGACAGAATTTTTAAACATATTTTAAGGTACTTTGTATAGCATGTCAACCAAACCTCCATATGAGAGATATTTATTTAGTCAACTGTATCTATTAAACCTTTATTAATGATTCTTAAAATTCACATTAACTTTCATAAATATAAAATAAACTTTGTATGTAAGTAAATCTTTTGTTTCTATTTTTCCTGTATAAACTTGAAGGACGTAATTCCTAACAATAGTAAACATAATAGTAAAAAGTCGTTGTACATTTCTTAATGCTTAAAGACCTGGTACATTAAAGCATTGAAATCTCTAGTATAAATCTAAGAAGGATGTTACAGATGTTTCCACTAGTACAAATCTGATAAGGTGTTTTGGTTATGGTAACCTTTCAAGTTTGTCTTTGAAGATCCTAGAGTACATTAATGTGTCAATATAGGTTGCTCCTCCATAAAGTCAGGCATTTAGCACAAGTCTCTATATAGGTTATATGATCCGGCTTATGTTATGTGCAGTGTTTTACAGAGTGCAGCAGCCCACATGTGACAGATGTGCAAAAGAAAGCCAGAACTTTGCTGCCAAATACATTATCTTATAATTGCTAATAATCTAATTTAATGCCCCATGTGACTACAGGGTTTAATACAGCCTTCAACTATAGAGACTGTCTTTCCCCTCCAGATACATGACTTACACAAAGGAGGGATGCATTTCATAAACTCTTTTCTTTAGAGCAATTGTTACCACTTACATTAATATCAAGATACATTTTCACTTACACATCAAATATGCTCCAAACAAACCAAATGCCGGTATCATAACACAGAGCATGAAAGTTTCAGCAAAATAGCTTCTCCCCTTATATTCTTTCAAATAATTTAGTCCCATAATCTCATCTAATGGTTTCTGGTACACAGAGGCTTGCAGTGCGCTGAAAACCTGAAAGTTGTTAATTCCATATTCTCTGTCAGTCCAAGAAGTCAGTCATGATTATATTTAATGCTGATGAAATTAGCTTGAATTGTTTGATGAGAATGTTTGCATTGGTTCACTGCATCACTGCATCCAGTTCTGAATCATTTTAAGTGATGATCTAATACAAGCACTGTGCAGTATGTGTCGCTCACCTGTGGCTGTGTGATTAAGGCATTAATCCCATATTATAATGTTTCACTAACACAATAGAACCTGAAAACATCCATTGATCATCTTCTTTTCAAAGGCTGCCAACATGCTTTGTGTCTCAATGATCTGCACACGTGCATATGCATTGCAGTACTTTCCTGTTGGACCCTGGAGCATCAGTGATGCCTTTTCCTTCTTCAAACATTTTCACCCACTCAAATACACAGGACCAGTCCCAGTCGATTCACTTATTCCCAGCATTTATCTTTTTGGTGGGTAGCTGCGTCAGCATGCGTAGGCTGCAAAGGAACAAGTAATAGGTTTATTCCATGCTGAAAAAAAAGAAGAAAGAGAACACAACGTTTCGGCCGTGGAGCCTTCTTCGGGTATAAGGTTATTTCTCTAGATTTACATTTTACACGTTTCACAATGTATTCAAACCTTCTGAAGTCCTACTTTATTTGCTACTCTGATACAGTAGGTCTAAGCAAAAATAAAGATGATTCAACATATGTCCAAACCCTTTTTACTGCAAAGCTTAATTATCTGGGTGATTGATTCAGTTCAATAATCGTCACAAATTAGGCCACAGGCTAGCGTCAGAAAACTCAAACAGAAAACAGGGCAGGAAATAAACAAGATCAAAGGTTTATCTTAGTAGGTGAGGCATATTCAGGAAAGAACACAATTAATGAGCCTACAAAAATAAATCACCATCCTCAATAATATTAGCAAAACAGAAGTTCAATTGCCAAAATAGATACAGTAGTGGCTTCCAGAACTGCAGCACTTTGCAGACTAATGGGAGTACGTCTGTATGCTGGCTTTGTGGTTTGAGAGGCTTTTTCAGTTCTTTAGTCTGACAGGCTTGACATGATAATCTTTAATATAGCGGAAAGTGGTACTGCTGCTTTATTTAATCATCCTTAAAGGTTAGGAAATAAAACAGGGCTGGATCATTTCAAGATGCCTTAAGTACCTGAAAAGCTCCATTCATAGGCTGACCCCAGTTAAGTAAAGCCCTTTAAAGAGAGCTGTCTTCAAATGTTCACATAGGGGATGCCAAAAGTCATGTCGTATTAAAACATAGAAACCCAACCATTTTTTTTATTTTCCTTCTGATGTTACTGATTAGAAGGAAGCCTTCCTCTTTGCAGTCAGAAAGAAGAAGACACCCTTCTATCAATTATTAAACTGCACACTAAAGGCCCTGTAGTCTTCTTCTCTTTACACAGAATACATGACGCAAACCTACCATTGTATTAGAGACTGGAATGCTTTATAGGAATAAACTCTGAGACTAGAATTAGTGATGATGACATCATGTTCCATGATTCCTGATTACTATAAAGTAGAAGCACACCAGACCCTCCAGACTCTGGGCAGTGAAATTAGAAATAACATTTATGTGATTGACCTCTCAAATAATTATTGGTGCATGTGCTACAGGTACATCACTAAAGGCAACAGCACATCTGTTGACACTACTGACATTTTCAAACATCAGAAATCAATTCAGATATCCTCAAAGGTTTATAGGCTGTTGTTGCTGAATTAAAAAAAAAACATTTACTGTTTCCTTAAAGTTGCAAATTTACAGTATTGTCGATACACTCCCACACACAAATGTGCCGTAGGGTCGTAAAATGAATCAGGTTAACATTTACATTTTGTTTTATAGCTCTGACAGCTGTGTATAAGAGTACTGTATATACTGTATGGACCAGATAGCAGAAAAAGATGGAAAGGTCTTCAGATCTCTACACTTAGAAAAGAAGGAATTATTTGAGTGCCTGGAATGCATACAAACAGCTTAACTAAACTTTTGCCACTCAGTATATGAAGTATAATAAGAGCTTGCCTGCTGAGAGAGACAGACAGAATAGCATAGAGAAGCAAGGACAGGGGGTACATATTTGAACTAGAAGAGATACAGCTCAGCATATTCCAGAAGAATAAACCAGCTAAAGTCAACACAATAGAAAATAAAGCACTGTGCTGAAATGGATAGTGACATCTGGTCAAAGAAAGCTGCAAAATCTAGGCAAGTGCAGTGACTTTCTGAAAGTTATGCTTATCTATTTTTCCTTAGGCACCTGAGACCACACCCAAAAAACTGCACAAAAATGGCACTCAATCCTCAAGCAATTCTCAAGCTTCCCAAAGAAGTAGCCTGTTGTTTTCCTACTACGAAATTCTGAATTTGTCAAGAGTTGTCCATCCACCCATTTTCCAACCATTTTATCCAATATAGGATTGTGGAGGAGCCTTAACTTATCCCAGTAAGCAACAGGCACAAAGCAGGATACAAACTGAATGGAATACCAATCCATAGCAGGGCCAGAAGCTAATTTTATGCAATAAGACATATATAACATTATGGCAAAAGGCCCTTTTAGTATGTATATATTGATCTGTGCTTATGTAACCAATGTTTGATCAGGCTATTTGTAGTCCTTATCATTGCACGTTAGCAGCATTGTACAGTGACCAAAAAGATATTTGTTCATGGAAAACCTATTGCATTCAAATTAGTTCTGAAGTGTTTTCTATCCCTTGTAAAGGATACCAGTTTTCTTAAAACAGGACCACTTCACAACCAATACAGTTTCCAGCTTATCTCCTATGACTGTACAGCAAGATTTATTTAACAAAGGAGTAGTCATTTCTAGGGAAACAAAAGAAATGCAACTTCACAGTGATGTAAGGGGATCTATCTTTTCAGCAAAAATGAAAAAAATGAGTTATTTGTTGTTAAAAGTACTTTTAACAAAGAGAGCCTGAGGCCTGAGTCTTCAAACCAGTTTTGGCAGAATGACTGGAAACATGGAAGGGTATAGTTTTTATTTGTATCAACATGAAAATTACACATAACAAAATCATTTTATAATTCATTTTCTTTCAAGAAGTCCGTATCCTGGTCAACTTACAAAAATAACACAATAATCCAGAAAGGAAAAACAACAAAGAAATAATTCAAGTACAGAAGAAAGAGAAAAAAAATAAGTCAAATTCTGATTGACAAGAAAAATATATCAGTGAGGCGGACACATGTGCAGCCTAGAAGTGCAGTGTCTGTTCAGCTTAGCACAGAGTAAAAACCAGTGAGCGGTTTGCTAACAGTAATGAAGGAAGGTCATTGAGTAGAATCAAATATCAGTTGGTGGTAAAAGTTCAAAACTGTAAGGGAGATCACAGGTGCTGTCTAAACAGAGGGGGCTTGAACAGATGCTGAAAGGAGGTTAGGGACTAAGCAGGCCTGATTTTGATGTTCATTCCATCTCCATCACTGTGCAGCCAGGGACAAGAATGAATGGGCCCTAGTGGTGAGGAAATGGAAAGCAAGTTCAAGTTTATTGTCATTATACTCATATACAGGTATATGGTATAACGAAATGTTATTTAGCTGGCTCTCGGACATAGGTAGTACAAAGAAAAAAACAACAACAATACAAGTGTATAACAGGCAATGTGTAAAAAAACAACAATAGGCAATGTGCAAAAAAACAACAGGCAATGTGCAAAACAGCAAAAAGGTAACAGGTTATGTGCAAAAACATGCATCAACAGAATGAAATAAAGGGATAGAAATTATCGGGAGTGAGCTTTTGACATGTATGGTAGAGGTAGATTTTCAATGTGTGTTTGGGTTTGTGGTAAGAAAGAAGGAAAGTAGGCACTGTGAGGTTCAGATCATAGGTGAGGTGAGGTGAGAGTGAGAGCTAGAGAGGCTGGGAGTTTGATGTGTCGGGTCTTTGATGATGCTTAGAGCTTTCCTCAAGCACCGTCTGTCATAAATGTCCTGTATAGATGGGAAGGCAACCCCAGTGATGGACTGGGCAGTTTTCACCGACCGTTGTGGGGCTCTGCGGTCAGCAGCACTGCAATTGCCATACCACACTGTGATGCAGCCTGTCAGTGTGCTTTCTGTAGTGCATCTGTAAAAGTTAGTGAGAATCTGGGGACATATCTTGGTCTTCTTCAACTGTCTTAGGAAGTACAGGCGCTGTTGCGCTTTCTTGATCAGACAGGTGGTGTTGAGAGACCATGTGAGGTCCTCGGTGGTATGGACGCCAAGGAATTTTAAGTTACTGACCCTTTCCACTTCAGTCCCATTGATGTGGATAGGGACATGTCCGGTTTGCAGTTTCCTGAAATCAAAGGGCAGCTCCTTGGTTTTGCTGATGTTGAGGGTGAGGTTGTTGTCATCACACCACATTGTAAGGAGATTGACCTCCTCCCTGTAGGCCCTTTCATCATTGTCTGTGATCAGACCTACAACTGTGGTGTCATCGCCAAACTTAATGATGGAGTTGGTCTTGTGTTTGGCCTTACAGTCGTGGGTATAGAGGGAGTAGAGCAATGGACTAAGCACACACCCCTGGGGGACCCCAGTGTTCAGAGTTAGTGTGCCGGAGGTGTGGTTTCCAAGCCTGACAGCCTGAGGTCTGCCTGTCAGAAAGTCCCAAATCCAGTTGCAGAGGGTGGTGTTGAGACCCAGTGCACTGAGTTCTTGACTAGTTTCTCTGGGATGACAGTGTTAAAAGCTGAGCTGAAGTCGATGAATAGTAGTCTTGTGTATGCGTTCTTTTTGTCCAGATGGGATAGGGCAGTGTGTATGGCAATGGAGATTGTGTTGTCTGTGGATCTGTTGGACCGGTAGGAAAACTGGTACAGGTCCACTGTGTTTGGAATAGTGTCTTTAATGTGCTTCATGACAAGCCTCTCGAAGCACTTCATGATGACAGGTGTTAGTGCCACTAGTCGATAGTCATTAAGACATGTCACTGTGGTTTTCTTTGGTATTGGGATGATGGTGGTTGTCTTGAAGCAGGTGGGGACTGCGGCTTGGGCTAGAGACATGGTGAAAATGTCTGTGAATATACCTGCCAGTTGATTGGCGCAGGCCCTGAGGGCGCGACTGGGTATGCCGTCGGGTCCTGCAGCCTTGCGTGTGTTCACTTTTAGCAGAGATCTTCTCACCTCATCTGCAGACAGCGAGAGCAGCTGGTCAGCTGCGGAGGGTGCAGTTCTGATGACTGGTTCTGTGTTGTTGGCTTCAAACCGAGCATAGGAGGTATTGAGCTCGTTAGGCAGGGAGGCATCATGGGCAGGTGCACAGTTGTTCTTCCTCTTGTAGTCTGAGAGCCTGTATACCTTGCCACATACGCCTTGGGTCATTAGTGGTGAAGTCTTCCTCTAATTCCTGTTTGAGCGTGTTTTTTGCATGTTTAATACCACTGTTAAGATTGATCCTGGCTGACCTTAGTTCTGATTTATTGCCCGATTTGAATGCTGCATCCCTTGCTTTGATTAGGGTGCGAACCTCACTGTTCATCCATGGTTTCTGGTTAGGAAAAGTTCTTATTTCTTTTGTGAGTGTGACATCATCAGCACATTGACTGACTGATGATGCATATTCCTGTATGTCGGTGTATGATCCTTGTGTGGCTGCCTCTTTAAGCACAGGAAGGTGTGTTTAAAGCAGGAAGCAGGAAGGTACCTTGAGTCAGCAGCTACTGTATATCACCCTGCAGTTCACAACAGCCCACTAAAGTTTAGCAGGTGTGCGCCTGGCCAGTACCTGGATGGGAGACATCCTGGGAAAAACTAAAGTTGCTACTGGAATTGGTGCTAGTGGTGCCAGTAGGGGGCACTCACCCTATGGTCTGTGTGAGTCCTGATGCCCCAGTTCAGTGATGGGGCATTACTGTACAGTACAGAGGCGCCATCCTACGGATGAGACATAAAACCGAGGTCCTGACTCTCTGTGGTCATTAAAAAACGCAAAGATTTTTTTTTCCAAAAGAGAAGGGATGTTACCCCGGTGTCCTGGCCAAATTTCCCATTGGCCTTTATGAATCGTGGCCTCCTAATAGTCCCCATTTATGAATTGAGTTTATTACTTTGTTCGCCTCGCTGATAGCTGGTGTGTGGAGAGCGTTCTGGCTCACTATGGCAGCCATTGCATCGTCCAATTGAAGTTGCACATTGATGGTGGTGGAGGAGAGTCCCCGTTACCTGTAAAGCATTTTGAGTGGAATTTCCAGAAAAGTGCTATACTGTAAAAGTGTAAGAAATTGTCATGAATTCTACAATGTAAGCAACAAAACACTTAACAGCGGATTATATTACAGGTAATTATAATTCAAACCAGGAAAAAAAACCCGCCTATGTCACTTTTATCCTGTACACCTCAAAACCCTTCCAGCTGCAATGCAGATATCAAGTGAGTTAACAGATGTGTGTAATTAATAATCAGTGTAATGTGCCACTTCCCTACAGTGGGTAGCAGTGGAGACAATGGGCTTGGTGCCAGACTGTTCCATTTGGTATTTTTAGCCAGTGCTCATCAAATTCAAGTTAATAACAAAGGCGATTTAGAAGACATCTTGTCACATTACATGTGTCACATGGCAAGTATGGCATGGCATGCTTTACTTTGGTTTATGATAGACAGAAGGCTTCTGGTGGAAGAGGTTAAGGGAACTAACTAGGGGTGCTCAGGAAGAGCCTGAACAGCATAACTGCTGAGGTCATCATGTCTATAGTATGTATCTTGCTATGATGTTAAAGCAGGTTGATATGAGGAGAATGAAAGTTCTAGTCCACTGAACGTGGACAAGAGTATGTCTGGAGGAACCACTGAGGAGAAACATTTCAATACATTATTTTGACTAGACTTAAAGCTTTACCAGACCTTTAAAGAAGCATCTTATTATATATTTTCTTTTGCTCTTTTATTTTTATCCCTATGATACTGACAATTACTGCAGTTCAGTCTGCAATACATTTTGTATCATATTTAAGCAATTAGAAAGTCTATTATAAAACTATGCTCATAAGAGCTCGTTTGATCAGAGCACAAGTTCAAGATACATTATGTGCTTGTCTCTCCAAGTATTAACAAAAAGAAACAGTAAAAGGGATGTTTATACGAAAGACAAAGCATAATACAAACAATCTCACCTCTCTCTTTCATCTCACCTTAGATGACATTTTCACTGTTTAATATTTATTTTTATTCAATTATATTTTAATGCAAATTGTCTTCTGTGACACAAAATGGAACTCAACAGCCCTTTAAATGTTATTATTAACAGTGTCTGACAGTTACCGTACACCATTGTGTCTCTTACATTTTGATCTCCTTCTTCAGGCTTGAACTTCTTGTGGAGCACTTTAGATGTCACAAAGAATAAACAAAGCATTGCCACAACTTTAGAGATCTAGAAAAATTTCCAGCCACATACTGTATGACAAATTAATTATAACCCTAAAACCCAGTAGCTAAACAGTTTATAGGTACTAAATATGAAAATCTTGGGTTTGAATTATTTCATGTTTTTATTTTTTAATTCTCACTTTTAAAACAATACATTAAAACATGTGAATGTTGGAATACATACAGTAGTATCCTTCATGCTTATTTTGTCATTTACAGTACATGCTGCATACAGTATAGTATATTGAAAGCCATGACTGGACAATGTGTTGTTCGAACTACCATTCCAAGGTACTGTTTGGAAAAATAAAATACAACAGAAGGTTTAGAAGAAAAGCAAATTCTTTAATGCATATTTTAATATTCATCATCATCAAGTCAATTTACATTTTATATTGAACACAGAATGAACTTGGAAGGTTGGATTCCTTCATTTAACTGGAATGAAAAATGATCATTTGAGAAAGCTCCTATCACAATAAAAAGTGTTTAGTGGCTGGAGAAAAGGTATTAGCTACTGTGTTTAGTCTGTAGTCCACTTTAATTGACCTATAGTCAAGCTGTCTGCCAGCACAATCAGAGAAGCCTGCCGAAGACACCCAGAATAAGAAGAATTTGCTCATTTTATTTTAAATGCATTCAATTCATTTGTAAGCACTTCAGTAAATGGTGCTTTTAATTCATAGTTTTAGCTGGCTTTTCTAGTGTATACTCAACTGAATCCCTTCATCATCAGTAATGGCAGGTTGCAGGCTAGTCTCTGTTCAGGTCTGAAAAGCATCTACTAGTAAATTTGTATAAAGCCTATGCTATTCAAAAAATTATGTTGCTACCCCACTTTTTCAATTTAAGAAAGAAAGTTGGTTCAAATCACAGTGGATACTACTTTATCCTTCTAAGTACAAAGTTACAGTCTATATTTGGTTACCTTTATTACAAGGAAAACTTGTTTTACAAGTTCCTCTAGGTAAACACAAATTCAAATGTCCATGATCTCCATCTTGAACCATAGTGGTGGTGTTTTTAGAATAGTCTCTTAAGCAGTTCCTGGGAACTTAATGTCTTAAACCATCCTATCATAATCACTGATGCTCCCCACTGTATTGTTCATTGTGATCTTTACTCTTAGTTCGGCTGGATCTTTCTAAATACTCAAACGGTTTACTGATCTCTAACCTTTAATCAATGAATTGGGAAAACACCTCCTTATCTTCAGAATTCATTGCAGTTACCTGTATCATCATAGACTTAATTGAAGTTCGGGAGAGACAACCGAGCCACTTTAAACCCAGCTGTTTCAAATCATAATCGCTGCAAAACTAATTTCTCAAAAGACCACATGCTGTACTGTATATCATAAGAACACCTCTTTCCCAATTTCATCTTGTGCATGCCTTCTCAACCCCATCTCCAGCTTTGCAGCCTACCCCTTACCCCTTGGATAAATCCTCACTCTGCATGGAGGTTCCCATCTCCTCATCCTATGCCCCTCAGCCAAGTGGGTTAAGCCAAAAATCACCAAACATCCACGTATACACTGTATCTAACTCTTGGGAGTGTTTATTCTACAAGAAGTATAGTGAAATACACAGCAATTTTATCAAACTGCGCTTTGGACCTTTGACTAATAACTTTGGACACAAAGCTGTTAATGACTGGAATACTCTGCAGAATAAGACGATACTATTCAATTTTATATGTGAGAATGTTCCAGTTGTATGATTAAATATTTTCTGCCCTCTACATACACTGGTGACAGTTACCAGTTGTTTTATTTAGCACTTATTGATTGTTCTTTTCTTCTCATGTCTTTTTGTACAACAATGGTGTGAGCCTCTTAAACAGATCACTATTGCAAAAGAAAATTTGTTCTCAGCTGACATATCTGCTTAAATAAAGGATTATTATAGTTCATGGCATTACTTTTTATTTTAATTGCATTAGTGCACTAAGAGTGATGTATTACAGATTCACTGTAAAGTGTTATTCATTGGCACATCTAATCTCACACTCTTTCAGTCTCTCACAGGTGTGTTGCCCTAATTGGTTACATACTACATGTGCAGGTTTCAGCCATACAATCCACCATTAGTTTTCACACAGTCAAAGTGAGTGGCCCTACTCAAATTATTCTCTACCACTGCCCTGGTGATTTTACTCATTTTTATGAAGAATGAAATTTTAACCCTCTTTATCCTCCACACAGTAATCTCCCTATGTACTTTTCACATCCAAAATCCCACAGCACAACTTCCTCCATGCACTCCTTACTGCAATGTTCAAAACTACATATTTATAGAAGAATGGTGCTTATGTGCCTTAGTTTAGCTTTGGCAATACCCTACAAAGTTCTAGCTGTAATGGACTATATAGCCAACTGTTTGGTGAAGAACTGCATTTCCTTCACCTTTTGTTCATCTCAGTATTGTCTTCTATTCTGTGATGATGATGATGGTTATTAAATGAGACCCAGAAAATGCAGTAGCTTGTGTTTTATGGCAAATAATAAAATATTTTCAGTGAAAGCATACTAAAACTGTAAGGTAACAATAAACACAATATATTACTGTAATATTATGTGTAATGCAGATAGTTTATTCCACACATTATTGCTGGGATGAGGAAGCCACATACATGTTTGAAAGTTTTAGCCAACATGAAATAAATTATATGTATACCACTTAACTTGATTGTATCTAGATTTACTGTTAATTAATTTTAGTTGGCACTTTAATCTAAAGCAAATTACAGAGATAACTTACATTTTTAGATACACATTTGAGCATGAACACTGTTTAGGTTGCTGGAGCAAGTTAAAGTTTAAGGACATCCCTACCTGGGATTAAAACCAACAAACAATATATCTGCCATACCACCTACGTTTCTGAATAATGTCCTTATTCACACTTTATGCACTTGCCATAGTCATTTATTAACAATTTAATTAAAACAACTTGCATTCAATTTCTTATTCCCATAACTATATAATTAATTGCAACAAAATAATGATAACTAAGTTAATTGAAGATATAGTCCCACTATAGTAATTGTTTCTTGTCCAAAAAAAAGCCTTATGGCAATCTAGTATCAAGGTTAACCCTACTGTGTGCTGGTACCCAGGATTCTTGCTGTCTCCCTGGGTTAGTTGGTAACACAGTAGCACTAAATTAAAATCAGAACTAGCCTCCCCTAAATGATATAACTTTCAATATGCAATTCCCAGCTTGATAAATAGGTGCAATGTGACTGAACTGATTAGAACAGCTTGTTATCATGACCTCAGAAAAGGTCCCTGAGGCGTGCTGTGTTTAAACATATATGACACATGAGGAGCTTTTGCTTCAACAAAAGTAAACAAGACTAATGGATGAGTATGTGCTGAGAAGAAGCTTTTAAACCCCAGCGATTACCTTTGATGTGGCAGCCACAACTTGCATTGTTAGGTACTTGGCATTTGCCAGAAAGCTCTTTTGAAGCTGCAGTCTTCATGTGCAGTATTAACACCTGGCACCAGTCGGATGTCACTCTATAGTTATCGGGATTTATTATGGTGGATCCTGTATAGGCTGACATACACAACATGAATTAAGGGGCTTCCACACTAACAAGACACCTCAAGAGAACATCTTGAGCTCTGTGTGTGCTCTTAGTCATATTGACTTTTGATAGCCCACTGACAGGCACAACAAAGTGACTCAAGTTATTTTTAGTATTCAAGCTGATGAATACATTTTAAAAATTAGTCTCTGCCCTCATTCCCCAGCCTCCACTCTTCATATGTAATGTACAGTAAATTGGCTGATATATGTTCCCCCAGTTGTAAATAGTTATATGTTTAAGGTAAAAAGTGAGACTACAGTAGGTTCCAATGTGCAAGAAGAGAAGGATAAGTGGACTAGTTACATATTATATCAAAGAAGACTACATTTTAAATGATGGAGTTACTTTCATTAAAAGCAACATTCTCAGTATTTTGACCACTGACTAATTTTGACTGTCTTATGCTTCTAAGTCATAATAAAATCACTGTTCTGTGATAATTGTAATGTATTGAAATGATCGTTTTAAAATGTAATGCTCATCTCCAGCCATTTGTCTGTATTTTATAAAAAATAAAGGCTGAGCTTTCTCCTTCTGAAATGCTGTCTCTCTCAGCAAAAGAGAAGGTCTTGCTGTCTTAGCATGTTAGAAAGGTAACATGGCAGATCTATTTTATTATTCTTCTGTAATCTTCAGTATGTGGCATTAGAGAGCACCCATGAAAGAAACAAAAACGTGTTTAATAGCACAACGTTTCTTGTTTTATGATTGTGGTATTTTAAAAAAAAACTAATTAAATCAAAACACATTTAAAGATGGAAGCCCAGTCCTGACAGGGAATTGCTATGATAAAGTAACCTTTATTCTTCTACTCCTGTGGCAAATTAAATAAAACAGTAATACATTCTGGCATCACAACTGTGACTCAGTAAAGTTATTTCCCTGGAAGACTTATCTCAAAAATTGATTAAAATGTAAAAAGTAGCTCAACAAGACAATAAGATAGCAAATGGTCAGTTCAATCTGAAAAGTGGGAAACAAATTATTTTATCTATGGAATACTACGAGTTATATAACATGCTAATAACTTAATACTTCCTCAGAGGGCTTTTGGTTTTCTGTTTCAACACTTTTTTTGGACAATATACATTTTAATGTTATATCAGCTGTTTCTTGAGTTTAATAAGTTTGCACTCCATATTTGCTTGTAAACATGAATGAGGCTTGAACTCCTTTCTACTAATTTGTATATTTCTCTTGCAATCAAAACTCCAATTTTATGCTGAAATGTGAGTCACAGCTGCCTGCAGTGTACAGTGTTCAAAGATTATAGCAAAATTGTACTACTTTACACCTACTGGTAAGAAAAAATAATAATTTGGGGCAGGGAAAAAGTGTTAGCAGTCTAAAGTGAAAAACAGTTGTTTCAAGAGCTTTACTCTTCTTGGAGAACATCAAAAGCTTGAGATATCGGTAGCTTCAAAGGGGTGATTTGACACAAGCTCTCTACAAGCAAACCAGAGTCATCTTTGTATTTTGTACTGCTCTTATGCCACAAATTATCAACTCGTCACAACAATAACAGTTTTTTTGTTTTGTTTAAATACACTCACTTACCAAAATATCAAGAATTTCATTGTCTAACACATAGAATCTCTAAGACTAAGGAAGTGACTTGAGAATGATGACATGTATTTACTGTACATTGCCTTTCTTAGACAGAACACTCTCCAGACCTGGTTAAAAGCCAGAGAAAATCTGTAGAACAATTCAGTCATACAGATCATGGAAGAGGTGTTAGTGGGGCCAGCAGGGGTGCTCACCCTGCGGCTCATGTGGGTCCTAATGCCCCAGTGTAGTGACGGGGTCACTATACTGTAAACAGGCGCCGTCCTTCGGATGAGAAGTAAAACCGAGGTCCTGACTCTCTGTGGTCATTAAAAATCCCAGGGCGTTTCTCAAAAAGAGTAGGGGTGTACCTCGGCATCCTGGCCAAATTTCCCATTGGCCTTTATCAATCATGGCCTCCTAACAATCCCCCTTTATGAATTGGCTTCATTACTCTGCTCTCCTCCCCACTGATAGCTGATGTGTGGTGAGCGTTCTGGCGCACTATGGCTGCCGTTGCATCATCCAGGTGGATGCTGCACATTGGTGGTGGTGGTGGAGGGGAGTCCCTATTACCTGTAAAGCGCTTTGAGTGGAGTGTTCAGAAAAGCACTATATAAGTGAAAGCAATTATTATTATTATTATCATCATCATCATTGCTTTCATCACTGACTCAAATGGAAATGATCCTGCTCCATGGCTTTGATGGCATACGACTACAAAACGCTCCCTGTGAAATAAATGCCAACTCTTACAAGGCCTAACACATTACTTTGTTAGGGATTCCTAATATGCTGGCAATTGAGTGTATTGACTCTTTTTACAATACCCCCAAAGCCATTAATGGCGTAATCCTTTCCTGTCTTCTGGGATCTCTACATAATTTTATAAAATTGTTCATATGGTGATTTAACTCCATACAACTTTCTAGGATGCTTTGCACATCCCCTGTTGTATAAATAATTGTATACATACAGTAGATTAGTAGCACAGACTTTTATGACTAGACAAAAGTGTTTGCAATTTAATATCTTGTCCCTTTCAACTCTTTGAAAGTCTATGATGATTTTTTTAATGTGTGTTTTCATGGGTGGAAGTTATGAAACAGTTGCTGTTAATGTGTTAATGAAAATCCAAACATTTTTACACTGTTTAATTTGATTTTAGTTTTTTGTACAATTGTTTGACTTCACTTGTTACTTGTTTCTCTGTGTATTGTTTGTATTTTGACAATGAGTTCTTTAAGAAACAGCTTGGTATGATTCTTGGATCATTAAGCTATGAACAACTACTGTAAATGAGCAAGATGGGCCTTCTTTTTGCTTTTTCTTCTGTACCAGTAGACTTCATTGTTTATAGCACTCACTGATAGCTTTGTGTATTGTTTACTCACTTAAATGTTATTATAAATTTGACTGTTTGACTGTGGTATAACAAAACTACCATCATCCAGCTTCTTTATTAAATTATGTCTACAAAAGCCAATAGATCAATTATAGAGGTATAATTGTACACTATTTAAAAAATTATATTTATAAAAACATTCACTCATATTCTCTGTGTTTTTTTAATTCAGCAGCTCAACAAAAACATAGTCAGAGGGAAATGAAATCAGGTCTTCGTGAGATTAAGAACTCCTTTTTTTTCCCTTGGTAAGTTTGCAGTGAAGCAGACGAATTTCATTTGACAGCAGCTTATCTAAATGCAGTGAACTGTGACTGCTTAAAGTAAAAAAGTACATCCGCACTTCAATTAAACTGATAAAATCATATTAAAACCAACAAAAAATCATATTAAAGCAATGTAATGTGAGCATGGACCTGTACTACACAGAAGAGGTTTTAATTTGATTTGTTTATCAATGTACTGTAAAGTGTCAATTGCAAGTGTCACCTAATATGTACGCTTGGGTTTTTTTGCTAGAAATCAAACTGCTCCCTGAGCCACACTGTAGCACTTTATTTTTCTCTAAGAACAAAAAAAGGTTTCAGATTGGAGGTTGAAATTTGGCCCATCTAGTTTATTTTGTTGCTAGTAGCTAATTAATCTGAGGATCTGAACCAGCCATTTCTCAAAAGGATAATAGATTAAAACATGTCTGTCACACTTATTTGAGATGCAACCAAAACTCTAATGAAAAAAGTGCCTCCTGTTCTGCATTTTAAATACACTTTCTTGTATTTCCCTGTTGTATGTTTCATGTCAGATGAGACATCTATTGGGCTGACTTTGTCAATTCCTTTTGGGATGTTGAATACTTGACATCAGGTCTCCTTGTAGTCTTTTCTGTTTAATAGTAAAAAGATTAAGCAGCTCAGTTCCTTAAGGCCAGGAATGTGTCTTTTTGCTCTTTCATGGACTAACTCTAGAGCAGCTATACATTTTCTCTAACATTGTGATCACAATTGTACTGCTTATCTACAGGGCTTCAAAGGGACATCTCATCTCATATTACATCTATTTAACAAAAAGCTACAGTAGCTGAATGGTCCAATTATGCCTTTTCTTGGGGTCAAAATGCCTGTCTTAAATTTCTTTCAGTTTCTTGCTTTAGCTCTGAAGATAAAACCATCTGCATGAAAGAAAACAAATGTTCTCTCTGGTGATTCCTATTGGAATAGGTGCAAGGTCAGCTTCTCAGCATTCCCTACAGTATGATTCCTGCTGATGGCACTATCCCAAGAACGATACCTTCAGCCAATAGAGAATAGTATGCCCATTCAACCAGGCCCTTGCAATACGGATATAAGATCACTTTCCTTCAACTTTATTGCCATACAGTATGTAACTGGTACACGTACTGGTACAAATGGAATTCTTACTTACAAAAAGTCTCTCGATTGTTAAAACAAGTATAAGAACACAAAGTGCAGACAGTGCATCAAGACAGTATACAAACAGCAGACAATGTACAAGTAAACAAGTAAACAATGCAGACATGTAAACATTGACTGGAGATGTACAATAAATAAGAAATCATAATGAGGTAGATGGTGTGGGTGTGGTCTGAGGGGCATGGCCAAATGTGTCCGCAAATTGCACTGCTTGTGAATAGAAGCTGTTGAAGAATCTAGTGGTAAGTGTCTGAATGCTTTTGTATCTCTTGCCTGAGGGCAGTAGGGTGAAGAGCTGGGGTGGTGGTTGTCCTGGGGGATGGCCAGAATTCTACCAGGGCAGCGGTCCTCATAGAGCTGTTTAATCTCGCTGAGAGCACAGCTGATGATCTTCTGGGCCACTTTCACCATTCTTTATTAGCCATATACAATATCTTGCATTAGGAATTTGTCTTTTCACATACCCCAGCTTGCTCTCCATGAGACACACAGACAGGGAGAGAAGCTTGAGGTCAGAGCACAGGGTCAGCCATTTATACAGCACCCTTGGAGTGGTTGGGGTTTAGGGCCTTGCGCAGGGGCCCAACGGAGTAGGATTCCCCTGGCGGCTGCGGGATATGAACCAACAACCTTACAGCCACAGGCACAGATCCTTAGCCACAGAGCCACCGCACCTATGTCTACATAGTTTCAAACTGGAGGTGAATTGGAATGACCTCACTGTTTGTTATGATCTGGCAGGAGGCAGAAGATAAACAGCTCTGACAGGCAGAATTCATGGTTGAGTGTCTTATTTTTCTTATCCATGCCATCTGCTATGACAGGACCAGGGTTTTGTAAGAGCAAGTCTGGTTTTGAGAGGAATTTCTGGACTTGTTGGTAAATCCCAGTGACAGGTGCCTGCTGGCAACATGATGGGTGACCTGCAGCAACAAGAGCTAATTGACAAGAAGCATGATTCTGAACTGCAAAGAGAAAATCAAAGCATTTTGACTTCCCAATTTACATCCTTCCCGGCTCTATGATTGAAAACACTTAACGGTTAAAACTGTTTTGTCTCCAGACATGAAAATTCCTTCGAAAGCTAATCAAAATAAATCTGAATACCCCCTTCAAGATTCCCTCTAACACCCAAATGAAATGTTAGCATTTTGACATTTTCTTCACACTGACCTGATGTTATTTCTTCAGAACATAACTGGGATAACAAAAACACAGTAAAAAAAGCCCTCCCTGAGTAGTAGAGTAGTTTATTGACAAATGTACATGTACATTGGAATTCTTATTTGTGCTGATCTCTCGGGACATTCACCGTACAGCCGAAGATGTCACGATCGCAAGCCCCTCCTCTTAAGGGCGCTCCAGCCCTTCTTTTTCTCCCATTACCTGCACCTGTTCCTTATTGAATCCCGCTTCGTGAGAGCCCGGGGTCCTGCTGCGTCTGGCTGTTATGCTTTTAACCTTCGGTTCCTGATTCCCCGCCCCGCCAGTTCCGACCCTGTTCATGGTTTTATTTCCTGGATGGATCCCCTGGCTTTGGACACTACCTTCTGTCTTGGATGACCCGTTTGGATTTACTCATGGATAGTTCGCCCCGGACTCACTCCCCCTGGACACTCCCCCTGTCTCCATACCCTCTCCTGCATGACGTTTTCCCCAGTGTTTCTTCACAATTCTGGATCATGTCGTCTGCATAGGGCCCGGAAAGAACTGTTCGTGACAGAAGACAGTACAGCAGACAGCAGAACAAAATGTAGACCGTGCATTACAAGCATAAGAACAACAGAACAATAAATATGTAGTGCATTATGCAAGAAGTGCATAATGCAGATGTCTGAGGCACCGCTGTTAGCTGTTAAGGATGTGTACTGCAGTAGGGTAGAAGCTGTTCTTACTTCTAGTGATCAGTGCTTTAATAGTGTGGTACCACTTGCCAGAGCGCTGGGGGGAGAAGAGTTTGTGGCGAGGTTTCAACAGTGGATGGTGTGAATCTCACCAATTGATGGTAAATCCTTTGTCGTTGCCACATCCTTTGTAGTGTGTTTTTGGCATGGCAGTATTATTGTATCACACAGTAATACCACTTTCTATGAGGCTGCAGTAAAAGTTCATGAGTAGCTGTTTCCCTATACTGCATTGCTTTAACCACCGCAGAAAGTGCAGGCGCTGTAGTGCTGATTCAAGATGGTGCGGTCCCATGGCGATGTCTCACGTGTAGCTCTCTTGTTTATGTTGTTAACTTTTGTGCTGTGTCTAATTTTTTTGTCTCTGCTTGAAGACCTAATGTATAAATTAAACAAGTATTCTAGGTCATTACATTTTCTTAATAAATTCCGAAAAACCAAACAAAATTTCTCTTAATTTCAGAAGCCATTGTTTTTGTGATCTACATTCTACAAGCTAGAATCAGATAACGTTATTGGTGCTACCTTATTCTGAGTATTTTGTGCACACAAAACACGAGCTGTAATCACCTTTGAACTTCATGTTAAGTAACTCAACATTCTTAAAAATCTCTAAAGTTTACAAACATTTAGAAAGTTAATGCAATAGCCCTATGCAATAGAAAGCAGAGTGAATCAATATAAATTCAAAAAGAGTTCCCAAAATTCAAAAAGTGTTGTACACAACATGCAAAGTGTAGATCTTTCATTTCTGCTTAGACATATAAGAAAGAATATAAGTGTTTTGTTCTACAGTATACCAAGCACAAATCGTAAGAAAAGCACACAAGAAAACAATTTGGGACTTGGCATTAAATAATATAATTTTTATGTTTTGCACTTAGAGCTTAAATTATTTGCTATGTCCCTCTTCAGAGTAGTTTCCTTTCTCACGAAGGAGAAATATGGTATATTTTTCATATTTAATAAATATGCACTTGGAGGAGGAACACCAAAGGTGCTCATTAACAAAGCTGTCTGCACTCATATCCTTGAGATGGACCTGGGGTCTGAATGAGCTTGAGTTTGCCAGTGTATATGAGGGTGTAAGAAATCTTGGTGGCGAGAGAAGGCCTAACCAAGAATTAGATTCAATCACAATGGCAAAAAAAGGTTTCTCTGGCTTCCTTCTTTTCATAAAAAAACATATTAAAAAGCAATTTGTTTTGTTCTGCAAGACATGAATGTTTCAATATTAGAGATGTTCTGTGGCACTGCACTAATTGTGCAGCACTTGATACATTGGAACTGAAGGGAACAAAAACTCCTGTGCTAGGACAAATGAACTACCCAGCTTAATCTATCAATAGAAACTAAGTTGAATGAAGTTTTAGAGCTAGATAAACATTGTTACTGAACTGCCCATCCATCGTATTTGATCTACAGGTACTGTATACATTTTCCTCTCAGTCTTGACAAGTCCGTGCAGATGACAGGCAATGTATTAACATAATCCTGCCACCACCATGCTTGCCAGTAGGGATGGTGTTCACTGAGTGATGCATTGTGCTGAGTTTGCAGAAGATGTAAGACTTGAAAATGTAATTAGACAAAGTGGCTATTGGCCTCACGGTAGCTCTATAACCTGTTTACATGCCTGCTCAGTTTGGAGTAACAATCTTTTTTCAGGCAGTGTACTGTACTGTATATGTGGAACAGTACAATGCACCTTCTACTTCTTGATGATTGAAAAAACTCAATATTCAGGATATTCAAAAATGTTTTTTACCTACAGGTCCTTTGTACCTTTCTCCTGACTTTTCAATGACTGTATCCCTGACTTGATTTGAAAGCTCCTTGTTATTCATATTGTCTTATTTTATGGAGTCTTTTCTTAAAATTCACTACCTGATCAGGGAACCTCACAGAGACAAGTGTTATTCTAAAATAATATAATCTGCTATTAGCACTTAACCAGTTGTGTGGCTCCTGAAGTTAACTTTTCACACAAAAAATAGTTGAAAATGTACATTTTCAAGAGAAACAAATACATATTTAATAATGACTTCATTTTTTTATGTTGTTAATAATATACAGTATCTTTGTTTGTATTTGTTTTATACTTTCAATGTTTGGGGTAGGTAGTGTATAACAAATTAATTGCTTCTTTAAAGTGTCATGAAAGCAAGCTCTAAAGCAAAAAATGTGCAAGGATGTGAATAATTTTTAAAGCACTGTAAAATCCAACATAATCCTTCAATTGAAACTAATTTAGCTTAAATAACAGAGGTCATATTTGAAACCTACAGCACAGGCTTTTACAAATTGGGCTGCTTTGAAACCTCAAGGTAATCATTTTCAGTATCCAGCATCACAATTTTCAAGGGCCAGTAGCAACGTTGATCCTGGAGATCATTTAATGCAATACAAGAACAAAAAAAATGATATCACTTTACATTTTGTACTTCAGACAGCACATAAAGAAAAAAAAAACAAAAGAAAATAAAACATAACTGGTCAATAGAATCTCTTGAATTGTAGTTTGTTCAAGTTTTGCTGTCATTGCTTGAATTATAATGCTTTACACTTCAATTATAAAACCAAAAAATAGCTTAATAAAAAAGGACACTGTTGTATGTAAGCACATTCTAAGGTTCTGATCATTCCTTGTGCCCTGTATTATTTGGCAATGAAAATATTGCATCCACCTTCACCACAGCAAGGTCAGGGTACAGAGAGAGCTACAAATTCATTCCAGTGTGCATGGTCTCACTGTCTCTCTGAAGATTAATAAGTGTTTGAAGGTAGAGTCTTGGAATAAATATAGCCCAGCTCCCTCTCTCTTGATACTGTCTCCGTCCACTACCACCTCCTTTGTGTAATACAGGCAGATATACTGATGTATTACAGGTTACAATTCAGAGAAGTGTAAGGATTTTTAAATAAAATAAGGGTAATCAACAATATCATGGTTTTCTCTTTCTTTGCCCAATCGGGCGGAGCGGTGGCTCTGGGGTTAAGGATCTGTGCCTATGGCTGGAAGGTTGCTGGTTCAAATCCTGCAGCTGGTAGAGGAATCCTACTCCATTGGGCTTCTGAGCAAGGCCCTTAATCCTCAACTGCTCCAGGGGTGCTGTACAATGGCAGACCCTGTGCTCTGACCCCAGGCTCTCCCCCTGTCTATGCGTCTCATGGAGAGCAAGCTGGAGTATGTGAAAAGATAATTCCTAATGCAAGAAATTGTAAAGGGTTAATAAAGTGATATTATTAGTCCATTTCTAGGAAGGCTTCCCTAACTGACTTTCCCATAAAAATAACTCAACTTCTGTATCTTCAACCAGTTTGCTAATGCAAACATTTTGATTTGTTTTACCATCCTGTTATCTTGATTTGCCTCCATACAATACATTGAATTCCCAGAGAGGCCTGGAGTGATTTTTTGCACATAAACGGTCATTTACAGTACACAGTTGGTCTCATTGCATAATTTTTAATATTTCTAACCAGGATCCATACATCCTGTAAGTAATCGCAACTTTAATTACAGTAAGTGAATTTTTTTAGTAATCTATAAGAAATCTTGAGAAAAATCCTATATTTGTCAGACTAATAAAACAATTAGGTTAATTGTTTAATTGATTTGATTATTCAGGTTGGAACAAAAGAAGAGACTCGGCCCTCCAGGATCTGAGGCTGGAGACACCTGTGCCACAGATCTCACTAATCAGACACAAGCCCATGCTACTTCCCACAAACGCTGATGAACAAATTAATTATCCAACCACATCTCTCATCCTGCATCATGCCTCCCGACAATCACTACTTAAGGGCTACTCACCTATGTCCCTATGCTCAGTATTGAGTTAACCATCACTAAGGTACCTTTGCTTTGACTTCTACATCCAAGAAATCCATTGTCCTGTACTTCTGGCTTTTTGACCCAGGCTTGACCTCGACCACGAATATAGACTATACGAATTAGATAAGTAATCCCAGCTCCGCTCACTAAAACCTCTGCTAAGTCTTTGGCTAGCACCACATAGCTGGTCCCATAAAAGGTGGTGGGATCCTATTTCTAACCACCTGTTGCTGGATAGGGACCATTTATCTTCCCATAACTGGTCAGGTGACAAACGGCAACAGCAGCTCATTTCCCATTTCTAATTCTCTTAGGTTGCAGTCTGCTATTTTCTTAGTGCTAGTACCAACGAGCTTGTCTTCTTGTTATTGACCCATGTGTTTCCTTGTTTTGTTATTTCCCTGGTATTACAACTATCTAACCTGGCAGTCCTCTGTCTCAATCCCTTGATCTTGATCACTGGGGATAATTTCTCTTTGATTGAATGCCTTGTTTGTTAGATCTTTCTACTGTTTCTGCAATTCAAAATAACTTTATACATGATCTGAACAGCTGTTAAGTAAATAACAGATCCAGGGAAATAAAGCTGTATTAAACACTTCCAATTACTAACATTCCACACACCAGAATGAAACTTGTGAACACAAAGAATTAAGCAAAACTTTTAAAAACATTTATCCTAGTTTATTAAGAGCTGTCTCAGGAACAAACACTAAAAGACAAAGGAATCCTTGGGGCCATGGCTGAAACTACCTAGACTAACTCAAATGCATATTTCTGTCTTCTTGTCATTCAAAGTAAAAAAGGTGAAAAAGGTGAAAGCCAGTGAGAACTGGAGTGCAGTATCCATTAAAAAGAATGGCTTATATTTTACATCTTCCCTTCATATACTGTAATACATATACAGTACCTTTGCAAAGTGTTTTGCCTTTGACTCTCCCAGCTTGCTCCTGCGAACATCTTATAAAGAAATATACATTTCAATTTACTTCTAAAAAATGCCTTTACAGAAACCATATGGACTTCTAAACCTCTGATGTGATGAAGTGCGACAGGCTGTAATATCGGATGTGAATCCAACTTGTTGCATCAGAGACGCGTGAAATTCTTCAAGCTACAGAAGGCAGACACGTCTGTCTCTGAGGTAGGCACTTATTAGGTGAAAAGCAAAATCTTTTGAATTGATTTCCCATCACAAGTGCTACATATAAGGTTATTTTCCTATCGCTGATTTTAATGAAGAATGACTCATGAGAAATAGAAGCTGCAATCAGTTTGCATTTACGTTTTTGAGAGCTCATTAGCAATTGTAACTGAAGAACGCACCTCACTTTCCCTTGAGTTCCATTTACTGCTCCATACAGTTAATTATTAACAGAAGTTCTGTTTTTAAGCTTTTTCACTGCAGAGTGGGTTTCTACATTTCTCTGCACATTTGTTCTAAAAGGTAAGACTTTTAGATTAGGGAAACACTTTGTATAATAATATTGTCTTTAACACCTACGACAGTGTGCGACATGAATTAAAAATATATAATTAAATATTTTTTCCAGTCCCCTATCACTGATCAATAATGGTACTGTATATTGTACCAGTGTAGTTTATAATAATAATTAAAAATTGCTTACACTCATATAGCACTTTTCTGGACACTCCACTCAAAGCTCTTTACAGGTACTGGGGACTCCCCTCCACCACCACCAATGTGCAGCAGCCATAGTTGGCCAGAACGCTCACCACACATCAGCTATCAGTGGGGAGGAGAGCAGAGTAATGAAGCCAATTCATTTTGCCTTGCTGTACTGGACTAAATGTGTTTATTGAAGATTTATAATGGTATTCCTGTGGTCCGGTGTAGGACTTTTTCACAAGACTGGTGATTCCAAGACAATAGTTGGGTGAGTTCCAAGGATCATCAAGCTACCAAGAAAAAAAAACTATTACAATCTCTTGGTCTCTTTCCTGTTTGAAATTGTTCTTACTGGAAACAAAACTCATTGGTCAAGATTTGGAAAATGAGGGAGCAAGGAAGCACCTGCAGTGATACAAATTACCTTAAATGTTCTTGAATAAATATTTATAACAGCAAAGGCCCGATACTGTGTCTTAAAAGGTGCTCTACTGAAGCCAGACCAAGTTATGATTATGGATTGTCGGAAGCTGAAATTCCCTTTCTCTTGCCATATTTTCTACTAGTTATTTTCTACCAGCTGCGTCAATATTTTCTGATTACAACCTTATGTCTTATTCTGTTGTTTTTGTCCTTTATCATTCTTCAGTTACATCAAGCTCTGATTTTCAGCCCATCAGATCAATCAGTCACAGAACTGAAAGAAATTCTATTTGAGAAACTCAAATATAATTTGCACTTTAGCCCTTGATTAAAGGCACCAACAGAACCTGATGGATTTGGGAATCTTCAGGCAAAAGGTTATAGCCATCTGACCTAATGTGAAGAGAGTCCTAGAGTGAGCTCACTGTTGTTAAACAAAGCAGACAACAGCTGTCTGGCAGAACATTTTATCCAAGACTAAGAATGAACTTTTTAAATATCACTCTGGGACCAAACTTCAGCCCCATTTGTGCACGAGTGGGTGTCTGGGGAGAGACACAGCTGCTCTTCTATGGCACTGATGCTGGAAATCCCTTGTGGAGCTCCAATGAAAGCTTTCAATGGAATGTTAAAATGTATTTTTTCTGCAAAATCTTTTTTTTTAAGTCCATTTTGGGATCAACAGGATTTGGCATTTCGGCATTCTCTTGTGGTGTTAGTCACTGAAATGGTTCTGTAATCTTTGGAACGAGAACTGAGAACCTGCACTTTGGATTCCAGAGTCAGCACCTGCTTGAGATATATATATCTATTCTACAAGGACTTAATGCATAGGTCCATGCCATATGATAATAACCACTCCAAAACAATATACAGTATGTGTCCACATACAGTCCTTATGATCTCTTAAAATCACTGTTTAACACAAGGCACGTTTCTGCTGTAATATGAACATAAGAATGTGTGGAATTACCCAAAAATAAAACAAATTGTACTTCCATCCATTGACTTCTAACCACTTATTCCAATTCAGGGTTCAGGGAGAGCCGAGTCTATCAAGCAACATGTGCAAGGCAGGGTACACCTTGTAAAAGATGCTAGTCCATCACAGGGCAGACACACAAACGTGTACACATTTACACCTTGGGGCAATTTTCTCAGAAGTCACTTAATTTCCCATCATGTTTTTGGACTGTGAGAGGAAAACATAGTACCCAGAGAAAAACCACATGAACATGGGGAGAACATACTGTACAACATACAGTAGCTCCCCAGGTCCAGAACTGAACCCAGATTCCCAACACTGCAAGGCAGCACCAACTGTATTGCACCTACTGTACCATTCATATTAATCTCAGGGTCACAAATACAAAGTACATGTCTGTAAAACAAAATAACAGTTTTGATACGGATGACACATCAGGGCACATCATCAAATTGCACAGAAAATGTGTATTTCTACAGAAATCCTCCTGCCAAAATAAGTACAGAATCCTATAAACATTCATCATTAATCATTTGGGAATATTTTGTTTTTCAGTCAAGTCCTTGAGAATTTTTCCTGTAAGGCTCACAACAGTTATATTTATAAAATTTTTAGGATGTTCATTTTGTGGCTTAAAGCACAAAAAGAATGGGATCAATAACAAAAGTGAAGGAGACTGAAATAATTTTATATTACACCAAGGATGGAGTGTGAGCAGAAAATAGGACACACTGAGTGTGGTGTTGTAATGTGAGACTACTGGCACTGGACATGAGATAGAGTCTTAAACTGTCACTTCATCCTTGCCTGTAACAAAGCCAAGAGCAGTAGTTCATTAGATTTGGCACGAACATTGCAAGGTACCTGTGCCAAGTGGACAATTCAACACCATTTCCTCCAGCACAGAGGGATGCATCTACTTTTGCCGAGATTCTCTGTGCATTTTTCAGCCTGACAGTAACTCCATTAAACTATTCACCAACTTCAGCTTGATTCAAATCACTGCCCTCTTTGCTGAAAGAAATTACTTATATCAAACGATTAACAAACATCAGTACATAAGCCTGTCCTCTTATATCATTCAATGCCAGATTGTTAGCATTGATGCACATAATCCAAAGCTCTGTCATCTATAATTGCAAACATTAAATCTTTAAATTACAAAAAAACTAAAAGACTTAAGTCTTTTTTCCAAATGCAATTGAGTTTGCAGCACTGTTATTTTCACTGATGTTTTTTCAAAGTATTTAAACATCAGTTCAAAGTGGAAAAATAGAAGCTCCATTAAATTTCAAAGATATTTCCTCTCCAAGGGATGAATGCAAGTACTGAGAACACAAGTGACTGACAGTTTCAGTGCCAAGCAAAATTCCAGCCTATACAGTCCTACAAGTTTGTTGAAATAGGCAAATTATGGGAAGGTAAGAATTTCTGGGATCGGAATGATTTGGTTTAAATGATTATTCTTTGAATTTTTCTCTTTTACATCCTTATTTTTTTAAACTTGTTATTTTTAATTGTCAGTTTACCAGTAGAACACCTTTATCACAGACATGTAGACCACGTGAATTTATGCTTCAAAACATACCATCATTATCCACTGTTTTGTTACAGCTCAAGCCCACACAAGTCAGAATAGACTGAAAAGGATGAAAAGTTTTAACTTCACAGATTCCACAATGAATTACATTTTTGGAAGGGTTACTTTTGCATAGCAAACTTAATAAATACATTCAATTTAATCAAAACCAACCTAGGAGAACTTCTCCTAGTTGAGCTACAGTATTATAAGAACCTGGATTCAAACCAAAAATCTCTGGAAAACAAAGACCAGCATTTGAAAATGTTTCCTATTTTTTTATTTATATTGTTTTTTATACCTTTTTATACACCAGAATAGACTCCAAAACTATGACTCAACTGGACTGTGATCTTTCACTTTCCTGGAAGGATGAAAAGATCAAAGATAAGTAAACTTCTTGGCCACTAGTTTTCTGCCAAATACAACAAAGCATAAGAAATACTATAAAAGTACTGATGAAACAAATGAGTACTTACATTCAATGTTGTTGTTTTTTTAATTCTATGTTGCCCTGTCATTGCCAGTCCAGTCTCAGTACAGTTCTTGGGTCCTGAGTCCAATTCTGGTCATTGGCATCCATTGTAAGGATATGGTACAGTATGTTTCCTTAACCCTTATCGGTTTTCTGTAACTGATATGGTTTCCCTCCATCTCCTAAACATTTGATGACTAAAAATGGTGTCTCCAAGTTGTCTAAATTGTGCTTGCAATGTGAAGGCACTATGTGATGTACTGAAGTCCTATTCAGGATCTTCTCAGCATTAGGTAAAACTCTAATAAGTGGTGGTATACAGTATATGAACGTTTTTATCAAAACAAAAAATGCCTCAAACTGGTCAGCAATTACCAATGATAAATATGCATTTACCTTCAAGGTCATTTTTTAAGGACAAATACAGTATTCCAGAAAACAAGAGGCAGAGGTTAAGTGTTCTTTGGAGGTCAGATGATAAGATAAACCCTTGCTCAGACATTTCTTACATGTACTATTATCAGGTACTATGCGTCATAGGATCCTGAGAGTCCCTGAGGCATTTAGTAAAATATGCACAAATGCCTGGAACTCCAGTCCTCAGAGGGTACAGTCCCAAGTCCCCAGACTGAAGGACCCATCCATGCAGACACTTTATCCAGATGAGACCTCCAACTGATTTCTGTAAAGCATTCCATTAATGGAATGATGTAGAGTGTGAAGTAGAAGTTTCAAATGAATTATTTGTGCTGCATTTTAAGGTCGATGTGTTGCCTGTCCTGTATGGACAAAGTTAAAAGTGAATCACATCCTTGGGTGATTATTTTCTAAATCGTGTCTACAAAATATTGTTTCTCTGGGTGCTTCTGTGAATATCCATTGGGAAATTCACACAGGTGTTAACTGAGACAATGGAGAACAAGACAGAAATGCAACTTCCTAAAACAAAGTCAAAATATTCTCACACACTGGCTTTTATCAGAGGCATGTAGGAGTTTTAAAGCATAGAGAAACTAACTAGACTAGACTTAACTAACTGCAAGAGAAAAATCACATTTATTGTAAAACTAGAAAAAGAATCAGAGTGTTATTCATCAGACCTTTAAATTCACAAATGAATTGCTTGTTTATACCCACTATACAAATGTGTTACTAGTTAATTGATAATCATTCATCATAAAATGTGAATTAGCAACATGTAACATTGTAATGGAGTTGTTTCTATTAATGGAATATTAGTAGAAATGTTCCTCTTTGTATAATATTTAATTGTAAGTAATACATACAATTGCTAATTGCATACAAATTCCAAATTACCTTCTGATTTGAAGAAATGTAATCTTTCTTTGTGTTATGTTTTGATTTATATATTTGCTGGAGGCCATAGATCAGTATTTGCACTACTGTTTGACTAATTAAAGGTATTGTTGCTAATGCAGAGTGCAGGATTCTTTCTCCTTCATTTAAGAAGTGACTAGTCCTGAATTTGCAGATATATCTCTTTTGCAATAAGTTTGACTTAAGCTCTGGACACAGACTGCACTGCATATACAGTACACAGCATACAGTACATACCTTAGAGCTGCAGCCCCAGAAGCCCATTGCATTGCAAAAGCAGCACAAGAATCGAGAACACTGAATGGAAACTGTAACTGTTAGCTTTGAAAATGTTATAGACTCATGGGACAGTATTTACTTTAGCAATATTTGATCTCAGCAGAGACAGAACTGAAGGCTACTTGGTACCACAAACAAGCAAAGTCATCTTGTAGCCGAAGCAAGACCAATTAAAAGTCAAAAAGGATAATAGAAAGTCCATCAGGACTGATATCAGTAGTACAACAGAAAAAGACCCACCAAAGATTAAACAAAATATATGAGAGCCAGTAATAAGCCTCATATACAATGCAAGGGAAATAGCCGTTTACTAAGTAAATATTTCACATCAGTGAAATACTTCTGCTCTTAGGAAGAAGTCAGCAACCTGCCTCAGGCAGAAGAAGGACAAAATTCTGCATTAAGCAGTACAAGCATAGAAGAGACAGAAACGGTTTGGGTAGTAGAAACACACAAGATGAATAATTCCCCAGGGTCTGATGGTATCTTACCAATTGTACTCAATGAAACAAGAGGTGTGATTCAAAAGCCATTCACACAACTCTTCCAACAGCTGCTCAAGACAGGTGTAGAATCCATTTACTGGGAAATTGCTAATGCAGGTTGTATCCTCACATCCATAAGAAAGGTGAGAAAAAGGAAACAAGTAATTGTAGAACAATAAATGCAACTTTCATTACATGTAACGCTATGGAAACAATCATTACACGAAAACGAGAAGATCACCTACTACTGATTTAGATTTTCAATAAGACTGTATATTTCTGGTGAATACGCAGCCACCAGTGAATCAGTTGGGTAAACAAAAATTATGAGGATATAAAATAATTGAGATTTGCATTTTAAAAGAATCTTTTTTTCTGTTTTTCCAAACCAGTAATCTATTTAACTTGGCAATCAAGGATGACAGAAATATATGACCCTTCTATTGATTTCCAGGCCAATATTCCTCAGATACACTGCAGCATGTCTTATGAAATTAATTCACGGGTCATACATTACAATTGAAAAGCTTATTTAGACTCTGAATAAAAAGCCTATACAGTATACAGTAATACAACCCAAACCCTACTATTCTCATACTGCAATAGTTGCATTTGTGTGGTTTTTCCACTTCAACATGTGCTAATTAATCCATCGATCCATTAGTGCTATCCTTAATTGATTCTCCAGTAAAGACAATCAACCGTCACAAATAATCAAATTAATTCAAATTACCCCCGACAAGCTTTTGAATTTTATTCTGCCCCCCTCTGACATTCCAGCTAAGTGTGCTGAGCTGAACTTCATTTAAATATCAATTTAAATAAAACTCTGCTAGTTAAGGCAGTGATTCATCCTGGGGCTTCAGAAACTGTGGTGTTTTGTGTGTGTTTTCTGGAGTACCATTTGCTCCTTATGACTGCTTTACTGGAGGTCTTAAAGAACTGGGGATTGGGCAGCTCACAGCTGGCAGCTGTGTCGTGGGCTGTATTCTGATCTGACTAATAATCAGAACGCATAAGGAACGATTAGGCATTGTTACAGTATGTATACATTTTAGCACAAAAGCAAGTGTCGCAATAGCAAAACACGACAGCTTCAGAACAGTTGCATTTTCCCAACCAAACCATCTGTCACTATCATGCTGCAAACTGCCACCGAGAGGCAAGTGAAACATTTCAAAAAAGGATTTCACACAGGAATATGCAGGAACCACATTTCAAAACAATTAAAAAATTATGACCTCTTAAAAGCAAAGTATGAATGCTTGCAATGCTGAAAGGCTCCACACTTGAAGGTCTTAATTTCCACTGATCACAGAGGCTAATTGGTCATTTTTAACCAGATTATGCACTCATACTTAGAAAGTAGTATCTGCTTTGTTAATAGGTGACCAACACACATCGGTATGAAGGGCATTGTATCGGACATGCCTGATTATCAATAGTCCACACATCTGAGTGAGAAACCACAAACTGGTTCAGGCTTAATACTAATAACTAATCTCACCCATTATCTTAAGTAGTGATAAAGGTCTTAAAGAATCAATTACAGATCAATTAGCTTAAATAATAAAATGTTCAGTTGGAGTGAAACTAGAAGACAATAAATGGGGCTTGTATTAGTATCAGGATAAGAATTGATGGGCTTTCTGCTAAAGAAATCAGACACTGTCGGCAGATGAATGACATTCAAGGTTATGTCACATGCTGGGTACTGAGTCTCAGACACCCGTCTAGCACCTCTCAAAAGGTCACATTTGATTGAATAAAGCCTTGTTATGAATGGTCATCCACTATGTAATGTTATCTGTGTCAAACCATACCAGAAACACAGACTGGTAGACATTAGGGCTCAGGCCAGTTACTACATGAATTTATCATATGAACAATATGATACATAGAAAAGAACTGATGCAAAAATATATACAGAAGTACAATAGTGAATGAATGGTTATTCTTATACTGATCTGTCAGCAAGTTAGATGGAATTTGTGTATCCATGACAACTACTGTCTTCAACGTTTTTAGAACAGTCTGAAAGAAAAACTGAAAAAAAAACTTGCCAGATTAACTCATTACAATCTGAAGATATATGGCTTCACAGTGGCTCCTATCTAGGGCCAGATGGAGAGTGGAGGGTGGTGAGTCTCAAATAAAAAAAACCTTGAAAGAATGAGTAAACCATTACAACCTACACAAAATGACTAAGAACATACTAGATAACATACAGTACCAATAAGACCTCCAGCTCATCTGCCTTTCGTCTTTAAAACCTTGTTTAGAAGGCCTTTAAGGCTATAATTTAATTTTGCAGTCTAGAAGTCTACTGTAACTTCTAATGTCCAATTTATCTCCAACATTACCATACAGCACACAGATTATTACATCAATGTCCATTTTTATTCAATGGTGCTTGTATTTGTTTAATACAGTGCCCCACTTCTACCTGTACACTGCACACAAAATAGGGCCCTATCACTAATAATTAGACTGGCAAAAATGAGTCGCAAAATCCAGAAGGTTTTATAGACCACCTGTCAATGTCTGATGTGGTCCAGTTTGGACATTTATTTTTCTTCCTCAAATATCACTGCTTGCATACAGTAAATCCAATAAAATATTCAGTTTTATTTGTATTTGTGTGATCTCAAATGTCCACATTACGTGTTCCTGTTGTCAAACATTCTACAGTATAGATGTTGACTTAAACATAGTACAGTAAATGTTTGAATTGCTATAGCCCTTTTCATTCCAAGGGCTCTCAATCACCTTGGTGATATGTTGCAACCATTCTGGGCCAGGAGCCTCACTACAGAGCCGAATAGGCAGAGAAGTGAAAAGGTAATTCACCCATTGCTTTTCAATCGCTTAACGAGGAAATTCAGATTGTGCAAGGCCAGATAAGAATTGAGCCAGGGTCCTACTGTTAGCACCCTATCCTTATGAACAGTGCCACCTTTAATGACCTAATAAATGACCATGATGTGGCACTTTAATGTTTAATATTCTGGTCTTGCAAAGAGTACATTCGTGTCAACAGCAAAAATAAAATATTTGTAGTTCAGGTGGGTAGCTATGTCAGCATGCATAGTCTGCAAAGGAACAAGTAATAGGTTTATTCCATGCTGAAAAGAGAAGAGAGAAAACAACGTTTCGGCTGTGAAGCATTCTTCAGGTGCGACACCTATTACTTGTTCCTTTGTAAAATAGTTCTATTCACTTATTCACTTAAACTTTAATTGCTTCTCACACCTTTTTGCTTTTCATATAAATCAACACTCTTAAACAGGATCTGTGGATCTATTTATAGTTTTCCCATAGACCAATGTCACCATCATTAGAGGCAATTAAGAGATGATTGAATGCACATAGGTTGTGCTCTGCATGAGATTTGATTTTTTTTACATAAAAAGGTATTCAGTTTCACTTTAATTAGTGACTTATCACAGTAATTATTCCATGCATACCCACATGGATTATTTAATTGTATTTTCTATTCAGCATTGCCAGACAAGAAGCTCTTAAATAACCCTTTCTCATCGACTACCAATTTTCATCATCATGTTTAGACTTCCTTCTATAAAACATGCTTCTAAGTTCAAGTTCTTGAGACAGGTCTCTAGAGCTCTGGTACAGAAAACTGGATACAAAGTGCCTAGGGTATAAAAGACAGACTTGTGCATGACCTCTGGTGTCAGGCCTATTTGCATAGCCTTATGTGCATTTCTACATCTGAAATGCACATTCAACTATGCAATAAGGTTTTTTTAACACTTTGATCAATCTCTACTTATTCAAGCAATTCCTTTCATCTCTGACAACAACAGTAATTGATTGTTTCAAATTACTTATAAAAGGAATGGATGGCTCAGGCACCAACTTTGAAGTTTCCTTTTAACTAATTGACTTTGTTGATCAACTACACTACTGATGAGAACATTATAGGCATGAAAACACATATGCTTTCAAATCTACAATATCAAATGTATCCATTTATTATGTATTGCTCACTTATGTATTGTTTTTTTTATTCTTGAAAGATACATTTAAAATACAGTAATAAGAGATAAGATTGTGATCTTTTAGAGATGCATACAGGCTGGAAGTGTGGATATGTGACTATGTGAATATGTGGATATGTGAACCAGATAATACCATAACACTGTTTTATCATTTGGTTAAAAATAACTATTTTTCACTGATTAATAACAAATCCCTGAAATTTTAACAAAGGTTGTGTTGCGTCTAATAATAAATGTCATTTTAACAGCTGCTCATTATAAAGCTGAATTTCTGGCCTGTAGCCCTACTGTGTTGCCACGCTTGTCATCAAAAATCAGTGTCAAAACACCGTGGCATTGTGCGAGTTACTGTTTATTATCTGCAGTGGAAAAATCTGCATATACACAGACTGCTGAGCATGCACACACATGCTCTCATGTGGAGAACTATTAAAGGAAGACACAGAAGGGATCTTATAACAAAGCACCCCTGTCCACAAGAACTTGCAGACACTCTTGCTGTCTAGAGGTCATATATCAACATGCTATGGGCTGCAAAGGGGGGGGACAAGCTTTTATGGGTGGCGAATAATTGAAAACAATAAATATGTCTTCATTGAGGAACATACAGCTCTAGCATTCACAAATTTATTGCTGTTTTTCAGCTCCAGAGCTATGCAATCATTGAAATTAGGAGCATTCCACAGCCAAGGCTACCATCAGTACAGTACATCTGCTGTGATACATGAGGCAAGTATTTGCAAAACAGATTTGGTGCACAGCATCAATCTCTTGTTAAATTATAGGCGCTGAATGAGAAAAACATCTCATCTAAGCCTTAAGAATTGGCAAAATTGCCCACAACTGCTTTTGTTTTGCTCTGTTTAACACAAGAGCAGTAAGAGAGCTTACTCTGTTACTTGTTCTGTGGGCATGGTGTGTAAAAAAAAAAGAAGTGAATAATGGTAGTTCCCTTTTTTGAAGACATACACATGTCCCTCCTGTGCTTGGATAAGGGTTTAAGAAGTGAGCAGAGCTGATTAATAATTGATTCCTTTTTTTAACTTGGCCAGTTTATCCATTCATCCATCTATTTTCTATTTGCTTCTTCCAATACAGGGTCGGGGGGAGCCAGAGCCTAACCCAACAAGCAATAGGCAGAAGGCAGAATATCACCAGGACGGTACAGTATGTCATGGACATAAACGTACACACTCACACCAGGGTAAATTCTACCACAAGCCAAATTAACCTACCAGTCTGTCTTTGGACTGTGGGGAGGAAACCAAATCACCTGGAGGAAACTCATGCAACAGAGGGAGAACAACTCCACATAGGTAGCACCCCTGGAATTCAAACCACTGCACCTTGGTGCTTCCCCTTGCAAAGTTTAATAAAGAAAGCAATTGACTATACTGAATTTCACAACAAAGAAATCCTTTCTGCACAAGTGTGTACCTCGGCAGGAACAGGAATCAGAGAATATATATTTGATCAAGCTATAAATCATTGCATCTCATGGGCAATCATGTGCAACTTAAACTTGTTTGTACTGGGATCTCAGAATAAGATACTGACTTGGTGCTCTGTGAGAAACATCTGTCCAGTTGTTTTTGATCTCAGCTTCAATTATAAGCCAGATACTATTGTGTGATTCCTATAGAAATATTTGCAGTCCCTGGGATGCTGTAAAGAGCAGAATACCAGCAGCACAAGAAGCATTCCCTAAGGAAAGCAAAGGCAAACCACAAGATTAGGAACAGACAAAATAAGTGTCAAAGCAGATTCCTGCCTCTTAGAGATAAAGCAAGAAAATGTATTTTGCTTTTGTTTGATGAAGAATTCACTTCTGACCCTTCTGATGTTATGTAATTGTATATTCATTTATTTAACAGCAGGAACGCTCCTCATGAGTTGAATAATAAGCATGGCTGTCTTGTGAATTTGACTAAAAGCTGATTATTTTTTTTCCTGGCATTATTTTTTGCAGTGCCTTCAATGAGTCCCTATAGAGGCAATGACCCTTTCGACACTGTGCTATTAATGCTTCCAAACCTCTGTATCTCTAAAAATATAAGTTGTGATTAAGCATTTTCTTTTACTGTAGAGTTCCCAGGGGCTAGTCTAGTTATTGGTAGCATCTTGTATAATCACCCATTCCATCACACTGACACAGAACAAGAGAGAAATTGCAATTACCATAGTCTATAATTACAACAAACAAGCACCAGCCTGGTCCTCAAGATGTGCAGTGAGGGAGTCCTCTCAGCAATTGAGGAAATTCAATATGACAGAGTGCATTAAGACAAGGCTTTCATTTTCCACAGGCATGACTGAGATGTGTATTGTAAAAATATTTCCCGGCATGCCTTGTTTAATCAGCTTTAATGAGTTTATAATAGAATTTACAGTCTTTGGCCAAAGCAGACGTGCATACTGGGCAAGTTGTCTCTGACAAGCTGTTTTATCCTATAGAAACACCTTGGGCCAGGTTTTCCACATCAGAATTTGCATCGAAAATCATTATTTTAATTAAGAGTCTTAAATAAGTTGTGTGGTTTTGAAAAACATAGTATTTTAATCAGCTTTAATGAGTTTATAATAGAATTTAGCAGCCATATCTCCCTGCAACTCACAACTGGAAACCCACTGAAGCTAAGCAGATGTGAGTCTGGTCAGTACCTGGATGGGAGACCTCCTGGGAAAAACCAAGGTTGCTGCTGGAAGAGGTGCTAGTGGGGCCAGCAGAGGGCGTTCACCCTGCGGTCCATGTGGGTCCTAATGCCCCAGTATAGTGATGGGGACACTATACTGTAAACAGGCGCCGTCCTTCGGATGAGACGTAAAACTGAGGTCCTGACTCTCTGTGGTCATTAAAAATCCCAGGACGTTTCTCGAAAAGAGTAGGGGTGTAACCCCGGCGTCCTGGCCAAATTTCCCCATTGGCCCTTACCAATCATGGCCTCCTAATAATCCCCCTCTTTGAATTGGCTACATTACTCTGCTCTCCTCCCTACTGATAGCTGATGTGTGGTGAGCGTTCTGGCGCACTATGGCTGCCGTCGCATCATCCAGGTGGATGCTGCACACTGGTGGTGGTGGAGGGGAGTCCCCATTACCTGTAAAGCGCTTTGAGTGGAGTGTCCAGAAAAGCGCTATATAAGTGTAAGCAATTATTATTAATTATTATTATTATTTTGCATGCCCATATGTTGCTGCATACGTAAAATGTAATGTCATTAATTTCTAATTTCTATTTTACTTAACATTTCTAATCAAGATTAAATTATCCTGCTCCCATTTTAAAGACATCATGTCATACAGCTGACAGGGGGCATGATAGGCCTGACTGCTGTCTCATAGCTTTTAGGTCCTACATCCAATGTTGGATTGGGATGTCTTATGTACAGAGTTTGCATCTTCTCCCCGGTGTGTTCATGGTTGCATGGTGCATGGCTTTCACTGGTTTCATCCCACCTTCTAAACACATGTTGCCTTAGTCAGCTGGTGTCTCTTGATTGGCCCCGTGTGTTTGTGTATGCACCCTGTGATAGACTCAAGTCCATCCAGAGCATAGTACTAGTCCTGTCTTGCACCCTATGGCTCTGGATAGTGTCTTGGTTACAGTGGTCCTTACTAGGAATCTGCCCTTTTGTGTTAATGAATGGATCTCATAAAACATTGTTCTATAACCAGTTTGTGTTTCTAGGGTTACTCTCTATTTGACACAGATGACAAGACTACTGAAGGAACGTAAACTTGTCTAAACACCGTTTTGTAGAATTACAACTGTTTCGGAAGATGTCCTTAAATCTCTGTACCTTCCTTATCTAGCCACTCAAGACATTAACAACAAGAAATTACTTTGGTATGATGTTTCATGATTTTATGGCATAGTCTAATTCAATCTGATATTCATCAATATCTTGAAGCAAAGTTTTTGGCTTTACAGCTATGCAAGTGATTTCCTCAAGCTTAGCTGGAGCTTGTGTTACAAATCATAGAGAAAGGTTGCTAATTACTTTTTCCATGCTTGGTGCTGAACACAAGACATGCCTGAGGATGAACTCTACCATTGTGTACATACAGCTTCTGTTTGAGGCATCACAGACACACTACTATTAGAGCAGATTTATGTTCTTGATCACTTTAAACGGGCTGTGGCTGTGGTTCTCAGTCCTGGTCCTGGAGTACTCCTGTGTCTGCTTTTTTCTTCTTAATTTATTTCAATCTCTGATGCTAAATGGTCCCTATAACTGATCTGCTTCCTGGTTTCTGCATTCGGTCCGTGGTTTCTAAAATGGTCTAGTTGAAGTAAATTATTCCCAAACATTTCAGCACACAAACCTTTATGCAGTCACTCCTCACTTTTCTTTTTAAGACTTTGATTCGATATTACTGCCTGAAGAGCTCTTAATAGGTAATCACCTGATGAACAAAGATGGGTGAGAATGATGCTGTATTGCACACTTCCAAAGTGAATCGGTGTTTTTCCTTCTGCTAAGTCTACTTAGCAATTTTTTCAGCTAATTCACCTGAATGAGGGCAGTAAGGAATGAATTGGTGTGTTCCACATGTTCCTGTCACAATTGTAATCCCTCCTCTTAATCACGCTCCGGCTGTTTCACGTTTTACTTGATCATGTGCACCTGCCTCCTATCCAGCCCCTCCTTAAAAGCCAGACGCTCACTCTATTTCGGGCTCTGCACGGAAGACAGACACCTGGAGGCCCTCCTACCACCAAGTCGCCCTACTCCCACGGCTTGAGGGCATAGGCCTCCTATCGGCGTCCTGACCCAGCCGAGTCCGGGGCTCAGAGTGCCTGGTCCAGTTTTTCCCGTTTATATTCCCTCTCCCTGCACCGTATCCAGTTCTGGTTTTTAACTGTTTTATTTTCATCTCATCTGGATTTCCCAGTTTTAGTACTCTTAGACTTCACCCCAGATATCCCCCCTGGACTCCCTCGAACTTGTTTGCTTGGACCACGCTCACCTGAGCACCAATGCACCGTCGTCACGCCACCCTGTTCGTCAACCTGCCCAATTCCTCGCCATCTCCTCCCTGTGTCTGTTGCTCTCTCTTCTGGATTCTATCGTCTGCATAGGTTCCTGAAAAACATTTCATAGCAGTTTCTTAACAAGAAAACAATTTTTAAAAGTTTAGTTTTTTCTATGGGCAACATAATATCACCTTCTAACCTGATCTCATCATACAGTACCTCAGAACCTACTACTAAAGAAAGCTGGACTGATGTTTAAGTAATATTGTTGGACCTGTAGGTGACACTCTTCCCTCTGGACTGGGATTTCCAAAACAATCTCCCAGTCCCAATCTGCCAGCACCATGGTGCCAGGGTTGCTGTAGGACAGTAGTAGAAGGCCTGTTGTTGACATGTAAAATCAGTCTTGACTACTCTGTGACATTTTATGAAAGAATAAGGTGTTAACTTCTGTCCTGTCTGAATTCCACCCAGACTCCAAAACAATTTGACCTCTCTCATGGTGAAGTAATTTCTCACAGTTTACCTTATCTTTTGACTAGTATTGTAGGCACTGTAGGTTTGTTGTGAATTATCCAGGTAAGGTGGGTTCTGCATTTAAATTGTGGATGAGGTTCCCTTCCCTCTACATAAAACAGTAGAGTATATAAAAGCATGGAACTATTATTGTAAAATTCAGAAGGGTTTACACTTTTACTGTGGTAGTTTCTGTGGAACTGTTTATGGTAGTACACCATGGTATTCTTGTGTTTCTGTGTAATTACTATTAAAATAAATCTACCTACCCACTGCCCCTAAATCACTGGGGAATTTGATGGTCCAGGGATACAAAACATTTCACAAAACTGAAGCTTCAAGTACCTTCTTTAAATATACCATTAGCATCAAGGTTTGAAGAAACTGTCTCTGACAGCTTAACAATGTTTTATAGACACAAACTTTGAAAACACTCAAAAATGAGGTACATACAGTAATATTCAGGAATATACAGCACTATGCAGTTCCTTTCAGAATCATACATCTTATTTTTAAATTAGAATACTGTATTGTTTAGCTGTTTTAGAAACAGCCCCTAAAAGAACAGTCACAATAAGATGAAGACTAAAATTATATACACAAATAGTTTAAAGAATCTAGACCCCTTTAGTATGTGAAACAAGAAGATCTTGGGGATATTCTTGTAAGGTAGACAAAAATTTTAAAGGAAAATAACAAAGTCAACCCAAGCAACTTCAATCTGAAGCTCAATCTGAGTAAATTAAAGCCCTTCGATCCATATTGATGGTTCTCAGCAAGCATGCAAAGCTTCATTTTGTTCAGATGTGTTCCTTGTTTTGGGCTCTGCAACTGCTGTTCTTTTACACAGTTGGTTTATAGCTATGATTCAGAAAAGACTGTGCCTAAGGTCTGAGAACAGTTATTGTGACCAGGGATAAGAAGCATTCTTTAGTCTGCACTCCTGAACAAGTTTGCAGTGAACACCAACTGATTGAAAAGGGCCCTACTGCTCCTTTGCATCTCTGCACTGGCACAGATCCCACTTATCTGGCACCCACATTACATCTGAAATCAATGCATCTAGAATAGGAACATTGAAGTCAATGTCATCAATTCAGCTTGTTTAATCTTGATTAAATTTGTAATTAATTAATTGAAATGCAAAACAGAATGAATTTCAAATTAACTCAAAGCAAGTGCCAGACATTGTGTTACTGAGCAATATAGTTGTATGAATTTAAGCCCGTCAATTACCATCAAAAAGATGTTAATATCACACACACACACCAGGGCCCCTCCAATTCTGGGGAAATTCCAAAAGGTTTGAAAAGACCATGGCATAAAAAAGCTCATCAAATGTATTCTGTGGTTAAGAAAATGGTTTAGAAAACTGCTTCACAGGTTTAGCAATTACATAATTATTTGAAAGTAACAAGTTTAGGGGATCAATAATATTTAAATACATTAAGGATAGGTGTTTGGTACTTAATTGTTTGATATAAACTTGACATAATTTAGATATAATTTGATAGTATTTCCCATATTACAATGTAGACACTGTCAGTGACTCACAGAGCGTTACTTTAAAGATGTAACTATTATTTGGAAAATAATTAAAACTAAGCATTTTAAGTCCTTCCAGTGACTCCACAGAGTTCATATCTGAGTCTCTAGTAAGAAAATCCCTATTAACAAATAAATGTATTGTAAATGGATATCATTTAATGTTGTATCCCTATAGTCTTTAAGAAAAATAGCTGTTGTTTTAAAGTAGTGGTGACAAGGGGCTGTGTTATGCCCTTGGATAAGGTCTTTCTTAATCTGTACTTACTTGTAAGTAGCACTTACTATCAATGGTTTTATTTCAATTTTTCCACTCATGAATGTATCTTAATGCAGAGAATAGTTTTGGCTTATGTCTGAGAGAATAGAAAAGACCAAGAGTACCACATAGCCTGTTAATACCACAAAATTCCAAAGAAATAATGTATATTTCTGTACATATTTTAAATCAAATATGGAACTAAAGCATTCCTTGCAAGTCCATTTACATAGCTGAGGGGATTCACTTTAATGAACACAGCAAATAAGGTAGAGAAGTGAAAAACTACTTAATCAATTACATGCTGGGTACACTAGATTGAGCCAGCTTGTGCTGCAAGTTTGTCAAGGCACCAGAGCTAGCACTCCTGTGGATTTGAAAGTGCAACGGGATTTTATGGACAACTACAACACAGAATCCTTAATCATCATACGGATATGAACTGGTCGAATTGGTCCTGAGGAAATATTGCCACCTACTTACTGTAGATGCTGGCACCACTAATCATGTGTTGCTTTCCAACTGTTTATTTACAGAAGTGAGTAGGATGCACTTATACATGGCTAAATAAAACTACCTGTTTAAATTAGCTAGACAGCCACCTCAGCATGAACATGTGCAATATAAAGTACGTAGTGCAGGATCTACTAACAGTGGCGCCAAGTCTATCTACTGAAAATGGAAAACAAAATATTTTGAAGCTTCAGTAAATTTTTAAGTGACTGACTAAAATAATGTTGTGTTATATATTTGTTTCAGTAATTCCTTCCCAGCACCTGATAGGCTGGTCTCTGCCTATTTAAAGTATTTACAGCACCTAAACTTGTCTAATTTGTAATACATGAAGTGATTTTATGAAAACAAAGAACACTAGTATGTCAACGAAATACTTGATCAAAGATCAGGAAATTTTATTCAGTGCATTATCAGAATGAAATGAAATGGCCAGACTTTTAAATTACTTTGCCATGGTACTAGGGAGATGTTACATATTCATTACCTCGCTATGGAGCTGTGCCAGTCTATTTAAAAATAGCCATGCATATTGCTAAAAGAAAATGTCAACTAAACCGTTTTACTAAAACTTTGAGTCATTTAGAGCACAGAGGTGGAAGAACAGGACATCTCAGAAGAGATGGGGCACCACCAGGAGCAAAACACTGCTCTACAATAGCACTGCCTAGCAATGCAGTCTGTGACTAAGGCTGATTGGTTTCTATATCTCTATTCTCAAATCAATGAGACAATACACCCAGACACAGGGGTATTATTCCAGAATACTAAGCTCAACAAACAGATGGCAAATTTAAAGGAAACACAAACAAGGCCATACAAATGTTGCACAGCGCAGAACATACTGTAGTCAAAAGTAATGACTGAAACGTTTTTATTGGCATTGACTACTCTTTACTGTATAATTTTGTGTATACAAGCTTCAAGCTAATATAAATGTTATTTGAAGCTCTATAAAAGAAACTTTACAAGATAAGGATGAAGGTATGCCTTGGCACATAAAAACCAGATTGAAGTCCAATTTTATGTTAACCAACATGTCAATAGGGTGTAGGCTACTACTGTTATTTTAAGATAGCTATATAAAAATGTAGTTAATAGCGATTTTTTTCCCTTTCATTTAAATTATGCTGGACATGCTGAAATATTCATGCAAATAATTCTTCATACAGTATCATTCCTCTTCCTATCTTAAAAAATAAAAGCCATGTATTTCACTGCAGTTACTGTACCATAATTTGTTCTCACATTATTGGTCATTTTGAATCAGGTAATTACACATTACTGTATGTAATATATTCCTTGATTTTTGTGGGAATAAAATCAACACTATCAGACAGACCACATCAAATGTACAGGTAACTGTTAGCTATGCAAATTTTTATTATTCTCACTGCTATTCTGTAAGAGTGCTTTCAGACTTTCAGAGTTTCTCACACTCTACTCTGACTCATTTAGCTTTGAAAATTACCTTTAGCAACCATTCTATAGATGTAATTTCTTTACAAGTATTTAGGAAGTGTTTCACAGCACTATCTCCTATTCTTTTTACTATAATAAATGTATCTCTGTCTACTACATTAATTCCTCCACAGCTGAAAGTGGCCGAAATTACCATTCTCTCGAAAAAGCCTTGCCTTAATCAATCAGATTTTTTCAAATTTTAGGCCCTTTTTCAAAGCTACCACATTTCGTAAAAATAATGCAACGTGTGGCAGCATCCCAGATAGTTCCTATTTAAAGTCTAATTTCTTTTTGTACAGTATATTTTCAATCGGTGTTTAGGAAAGTCCATCGAACTAAAACTACGGTACAACTCTGTTCTCCATTTTCAGACTGGTGACGTACTGCAGTGATTCAGGGCTTACCTTTCTGACCAATATCAGTTTGTTAATCTTGACAACGTTAAATGAGATCCTGCCCCTGTTGTCTCTGGAATCATTCTGGGCACAATTCTTGGCCCTTACCTTTACAATATCTCCATGCATTAGGCCAGGCTTTCAGAAATTAAAGTGTCATCTTCCACTGTTATGCTGATAATACTCACATCTACCTGCATACAGTACTGTATATCACTGAATCCTGCAATTGCTTGTTCAGCATTAATCAAATGCCTTGAAAGATATACAATTCTGGATACCTCATAATTATCTTAAATTAAACAAGAATAAGACAGAGACGATTGTAATTGTTACAGTCCACACACATGCTCTACTGGGAGGTTAATTAGCTTCTGGTGTGTGTGTCTGTCTGTACAGTACCTGTGTTTGCCCTGTGATGGACTGGCCTCTCGTACAGGGGTACCATGCCCTGCGCCCAACTGCTTGCCAGCAAAGGACCCGGCTACCCTGAATTGGATGAAGTGGTTAGAAAACTGATGGATGGTATATTCATTTTAGCAGTTTTTGTTTGGTATTTTAGTGCAAGGCTTTTGTTGGTCAATTTTGGGGGGCTGAATAAAGTCTCCTTGTGCTACATTTAGTGATCCATCATAAGTTTAAAGTGCACAGGCCTCACATGTCAACTGTATAGAAGGAAGCTGGCACCCTTATTTACTGAGACCTTTCAGTGAATTGCATTGTGGAAGCCTTAGATCTTGTTAGTAACAGGCCAAATGCTATCTTATGTTCTTATCATATCAAGCCACTCTGCTTATTAAGTATGATGGCTTAAACAGTCAGCTCTCATCTGTCACACAGTATGTCAAAAGACTTCCAAAGATAACCACCTTTCAGAATGGCCTGTGTACTGAAGCACCAGTTTTTAATTCTCACTTGCTAATTAAATAAATATTATATTCCCCATAAAATAAATAGCATTCACTAAAAAAAAAAAACAAACAGAAGCATACCTTAACCTTAATACACAAAGAAAAACATACTTGGTCATGTGTAAATATCAGCCTCCAAAAAGCATTACCTAGTGTGCCAAAACATCACACACATTAATTTACAGCTTGTAGATATCACCTCTGCATTCTTCATTATTGTTAACTCTAGACAAAATTCTTGTGTACCCCTTTGTATTGTCAAACAGTGACCCTCTTAGTGCTTCTCAGAAGGGCTGGCTGTGGTCCACCTTGTTTTCCTACTAGTTTTTTAGACAAGCTGAAGTCCTACGTGCCTCAGGCTGAAGTCTTAACATCGATTGTCGATATGCCTCTGAACTATGACCCTCCCTGTCCAATCAAATGACAGCCTGTTAACTCCCTGCTGGCTGCCCCACTGTCTCCTCTTTAACCCCAAGCATTCCCAAAGAGGAAAACAAATAACCTAAACCATACAGTAAGGCCAGAAGGTTTCTCATTTTCTTATTAAAGAAAAAGCTCTCATTCCATGACTGCACATGCTACCCTACAGACAATGCTACTGATTCTATACCTCTAATAGCAAAGATCAATGTTGTGATAATTTACAGGAGCAATCCTTTGGGAATTTGGTCAATAGTGTTACTGCATCCTTGTAGAACAGTTCAAGAAAAATAACTACAATAAAAATGCAAGTACGTGTGTATAATGCTTTTCTAGACACTTCACTCAAAGTGCTTTACAGGTAATGGGGATTCCCACTACCACCAACTTCAAGCAGCAACCTTAGTTTTTCCCCAGAAGATCTCCCATCCAGATACTGACAAGACTCACACCTGCTTGGCTTTAATGAGTTTTGAGTTTCAGGGCAATACACTACTGGCAAACAAACATGCCTGTTTGTCGTATTCCACCATTTTTTTATTCTAAATCTTAAGCCTGTAACTTTATAAAGAGACTATTGATTGTGGATTTCTATTCATACTGTACACAAGAATTAAAGAGGGTTTAAAAATAGCTGATCACATTTTTAAAGACAGGGTTACTAGCCTTTAAGAATGCCAGAGAATAGCACTGAAAATAATAGGTCCTACTTAACCAAAAAAGAAACTACTGTAAAATCTTGAATAAAAACATTTTTTATCTCTTTCATTATAAATCCCAAAGATGGGAAATGGCAATGGAAATAGTTGTAGTTGTACAAATAGGTGTACAAACAAAGGGAAAAATGGTTTATAGTCCTAAACAGTCTAGGATTTTTTTTCATTAATGTTTACTCACAGGCTCAATATCAAAATGTTCATATGGCTAACCCTGCATTCACTTTGATATTCCGATAGTACAGTACTTGGCACCAACAGCTCTTGGTCCAAGTTAAGATTAGTTTTGTGTTTTGTTTTTACTTTAGAGGATTGGCATAAATCCTTGAATTTCCAGCTCGAGGTGAGAAACCATTTAAAAGAAGCACAACTTACTTGTTTGGCTGCTTGTAGATGAATCATTCAATACTCATGTCGAGACATTTCACAAAGGATCATGTAGAGTCAGACACAAAAATAAGGTGCCTGCTGTTTCTGTCCTGAATGCCCAAAATATAATTTCCACTTTCACCAGTGGTCTTAAAGATCTCCCCTGGACTGACTTTGTCAATATCTTTCAGGATTTTGAATACCTGAATTAAGTCTGCATGTAATCTGTTTTTTTTGGTTAGCGTATGACATTCTTTTCACTACTTTCCATTGTTCTAGCTTTAAAACTACAATATTCCATCTCGCTCGTATAGTGACGAAAACAAAACACAATTTTCCAAGTGAGGTTTTATTAAAGCGCTGATGAGTAATGTTAGCACTACTTCTGTTTACACTTTTTAACTATGTAGCCAAGCATTTTCTTAGCTTTACTTATGGTTACTGTAGTGGAAATCTAATGAGTTAATTGATTCTTAAAAATGTAGAGAGCTTTACAAAAAATATATTGGTGCTTTTAGATAATATTTCAAGGATATAACTGCTATGCTACAGTACGTGCAGAATTTTAGAAAACAGTTCGTCAACAAAGTACACTGTTTAGGTTAGTTTAGAAGACAATGTACCAAAATAATATATGCTGTCTGGGTCATTAGAATTAGCTGAAAGTAACTGATAAGCTTTGAATAACAAATCTAGTTTTTCTTCTCTCGCTCTATGATGTAATCTGTTTTCTCTTAGAGAAAGGGGAAGTTTTAGAAGGGACCAAGTGCTGAACTTTTTTTTACAGCGCAACGTCTTATAAAAACCCTGTACTGCTTGTAACAAATTGAGTCTCTGGTTGCACTTGGCGAAGTGGCAGCAGGGCTCCCAATATTGCAATATTGAAATAAAGACCTTACTCAGGTGAGAACTCTCTCTTGTGGCTTCCTTGATAGTTATATTTCCATGACAGTTTGGGGGCTCGTCCGGGATCACAAACCTGAACGCGAACGGCTGCTGAAACTCCATCCGGACCCGGACAATTTTAGCAAATTGGACGAACCTCGGAGGATAAACTGTTTATCCTTCCAGAGACGCGTCTGGAGAATTGGCAGCTGTCTGACGTCAGTAAGTGATCCTTAAAAATTAATAGTTTGAGAAGCGAGCCACAGGGGTGTTCTCACGCGGGTTTGATGAGTCTGGGACTCATATAAAGAACTTATCTTAACACAGACGTGTGGTTTTTGCTCTGCGGAGTAGTTAATGTGATAAGGTTCTAAGTAAGGCACCGATCGGTAAAAATGGGAAATTAAAATTCAAAGACGAAAATGGGACCGAGCAGTCCAGTAAAAGTACATGTACGACAAATTCGGAGAAACAATTATAGCCTGGGTTAGGGAAAAAAATTATGTTCATGAACTGTAAAGCTAGGGTAATAGGTGTAAGGGAACTTGCACATAATTTATATATGATAATTAGGGGACCATAACTATGAAGGATCTTTGTAAGTGAATCAGAATGGACAGAGGAAAGTTGAATTAGGAAAAAGACGTTTCCTGAAGAAGGGGAAACTTAGAAGAGAAGGAGAAGAAATGAAAGAAAATGAATTGGAAAACTTATTTAATGGAAAGAGGAATCACAGAAATAATGGGAAGCTTAAAGAAAGACTAGTCTTGAAACTAAAGAACAGCAAACTGCAGCTAAAGTCATGGCCATGCGTACTAAAAAGAAAAAGTCTCCACCGAAATTAGAAAGCGGTCCGGAGCCACTTATTTGTGAAATACCAATGTGCACTTTTTCAGGTCCAGAAGGAACTCCAGCATATGTACAGTACATTGACATTGGTCTCCTAGTGAATTATTTGCATTAGTTAAGTCTTTTCCTTAATTGCCTGATGATCGTAAAGAATTTAGAAGAAAGGCAAGCGCCTTGTTCTTGATTGTCTTAAGCCTAATTACAGTGACATAACCTTGTTGCTAGATCATATTGTTCCTAAAGGTTTATAACGTCCTCTAAAAAGGAGGAGGCAGATTGGCGGATACGTGACCCAAATGATGAAGAAGTATCCATCTAAATTAAACCACACGGACATGGAGAGGAAAAGTTAGGCGGCCGCTTCTAAAAAGAGGTAAGGACTCCTCTTTTCTAAAAAGTCCCTTGTCCTCTCCATGTTGCTGTGGTGGGTTCAGGGTTTTCCTGAAGCTGAAGCGAGTACAACAGAAAAATGAGTTAATGGTGTATGTGTTTTAGATGTCTGTTTTGTGAAGGTGGGGTAGAAAAGGAGGGATTGCTGAAGGAATAGCATCTCGCCCTGCCCGTGCGAAAAAATCCAGGTGTTACATCCTGGTACACGACTGCAGTACGGCTGAAGGTAGTAACTACAGTAGAACTGTACTCGCAGAAGAGCCGAAAATGGTAACTCGATTCAACTGTGTGTTTAAAGCCAGGATTTGGAACCTGGTCCGTGTTCCCGAATTGTGATAGTTCGTCAGTTTGTCTCGACTGGGGGATTCCGCGGGGCGCGTGGGAGACATGAAAATGGTTTGGTGTGAAGGAAAAAAAAGTTTGATTAATCCAAAGTGAAACTTAAAAGAAATATTGACTGTCAGACGGAATTTAGGCTGAACAGGAATGTAGAAAAGTGTATGAACCTTTGGATAAAAATATTTAGAGGAATATTTGAGAATTCAACAGAATATCATAGATAAGACGGAAAAATCCCTGATGGAAAAGCTAAAAGCAATGGCTGAACGAAACGAAGTTGTATATGTAGAAAAAGAAAAAGCAAAAGAAGAAATAGAACGCCTTGAGAGAGAATCTGGGAGAAGGGTGGGAACTAGTGTGGAGATTTTGGAAAGAGCATTACCCACCGAAAACTGATTAGAGAAAAGTAACAGCATGTCAGCAGAAGGAAGTGAGGATGTTTTCAGATTTTACAGAAAGGTTTATAGCTTTATGGATAGTATACTCGGGGTTAGCCGATGAGAAGGAAGTGAATGAAGATACTTCCACAGTAATAAAACAAATTTACTTGAGTGGGTTAAAACCTGATGTTGCCATCTATAGTGCAACTATGCTTTCCTGATATTACGAACAGTGACAGATGTGATTTAATAACTCGCGAAGTATGCATGCAGAAGTGCGAGCGCTGCAAATGGGTGGTAAAAAGACTCCCAAGGAGGAGAAAAGGGAGCCGCCAGTTTGTCGAAATTATTGTGCGACTTTAATGTTATACCGAGATATAAAACCTCAAAGACAAAACTACTAATAAGCTGGTGTGCAGTTACTAAAAAAAAAATGTGTTTTTTGGAGAAATTGTAAGAAAGACGCTTGATTTCACAATTAAAGAACTTGTCAGAAGCTGAAACGAGAGCCGTGTGTGAACTAACAGTTTTAATCTAGTAAACTTCTCTGAAGCCTTCCTAAATTTATCTCAGGATTTAAATAAAAGTGAAATAATCTTACAGTGTGCAGTAACTGTGGGGCACAGGAGCACAGCTGTCCTGTTTTTAGACTAAAACAGCATAAAGATGTGATATAACGTTTTCTAACGGGTAACAGGAGGCTACAGGAGAAGGAGTGCAAGGGTTGTGTTTAAAGCAAATATAAGCTGTCACAGTCTGCTTGGGTAAAGATGTACAGTTTCAACTACTGATGTGGGTGGGGGACACCCCAGACCTATTTTAGGCCCAGACTGCAGCATTTTATAAGGAATTACTGCATGAAATAGGATTTATGTAAACTAACTCAATAGAGTTATGTGATATTGTGATTGTTTTACCTAATGAGGGAATCCATAAGGCCGGGCTACTCCAAGTATTGGATCTTGAGAGGAAAAAAAAGGAGTATAAAACCAATTACATGATAAAGCCAGGGTGAATGCCTTCTCAGAACGAGCTTGTCTAGTGACGTATTGGTTTAAGGGGGGTAGTGCAGTCTAAAGACAAAATTGCCTTGACCCCTGCAGCAGAAACCGTTTTTGATGTTTTGAAACAAGCTTTCTTGCAGGCACTGGCCCTGGACAGGATTCCCTCAGACGGATCATCTGTATGTAATCTGTGTGTAAGTGAAAGAAATGGATCGTGAGCTGTTGTGCTGGTGCAGGAGGCATGGAGATAGGCATCGTCTGGTGGGTTATTATTATTCAGGACCCCTTGATGCGGTGGCCAAGGGGCCGTGTTTATGTGTTGTGCAGGCTACCTGCCTGGCTGTATAAACTGTGAATAATCTGGTGTAGAACTGGCAGACCGAATGAAAAGATTTAATTGAAACTTGTAAATATGCTAAATGGAAAATTGTAGCAATTTATATAAACTGTATATATACATTTGGTGTATGCCACAATTTTGGATGGCAGTGAAGGAATAGGGATTTCCCCACCATGGCAGGGACTCCAGTTAAGAATGCTGGGTTTGTCTCTGAACTGTTAGAAGCTTTGCAGCTGCTGACTGAAGTAGCTGTGGTAAAGTGTAAATCACATAATAAAGAAATGTTTCCAGTAACTCGAGGGAACAACTTTGCAGATGTAGCTGTCAGGTGAGCAGTACTTGTAGAACAGGAGTCTGAGACCCCTGTGAGACCTCTATTGGTAAAAAGGGGACAGCTGAAGGATATTCAGGCTGAGGCCTCTAAGGCAGAGAAAAGGACATGGTTAGAAAAGAGTGTGGTGCTGCCAACATACTGGACACTCTGCAGGCCCTTACAGCCTAATGCTCTTTATAGCTCGACAAATGCACTCTGTCGGACACCTGAGTGGGGACCGTGTTTGAAGCAGTAGCCACTTATGTGGTATCTCAATGTGATGCTTATCAAAGGAACTCAACTACAGTTCAGGTGCAGGTGCTACAGCTCAAAAGGCCTGCTCCTGAGAACCTTTCATGCAGTAGCAAATGTTTACAATTTACATTTGTAAAGGGAAACCTTGGCTCTTATAATCTGTTTTCCCAGTGGGTTGCTGTCACTGCCTCTGTGTCTACCAAACACTTGATGATGGAGATAAGCCCTCGGTGGGCACTGACCTACCACTTGTATTATGATCAAGGGACAGGCTGTGGCTGGATTATTCGGGGTGAGATGGACTGAGATCACCCTCAGTCTGCTGGAACAGTGGAATGAAGGAACAGAACTCTAAAAGATCGACTAGACATCAGACTGAAGGAACGCCATGGAATGCGGGCTGGATCAAACAGAACTGTGTAATAGAGCCTGTTTGATATTATCACAAGCCAATCAACAAACCTTCCTAGAGGGATGAATTTGGCTAATGGATTGTTGAATTTGCTAATTCTCTATTGTAGTATTGTAGGTTGTTAATTGAAGTGATGCATGGGGCTGGTGAACAGGTGCTGGACGCTTGGAGACCTCCAGTAGAGGGAAGACACGACCTGATACCTGGCGAGTGGGTGTGGTGAGGAAGATATACCCTGCCAGATGTTGCAACCCTGCTGGGAAGGACCATATCAAGTGCAACTGACTATCGACTCTGAGTGATAGGACGAGATCGCTGGATCTACGCATTGCACCGACACCGAACCACTGCACCAGAGACTGAGTGAACATTAATTATTATATTGTCAGTGTTTCTGTGTTTGTTGAGCTTCCTGAGGGGGGGCGACAGTGTACCTGTTAAGTTTAATGAGTTTTACTTTGATAAAATGGGGATATGGAATCAATACTTTATCAGTCAGCCACAAATAATAATCAGAGCTCATGTTGGGATTGTATTGCTATAAAAGATGCTCATGGGAGTAATCCCCTTTGATAGAGGTGATTATTTAGGTTTATTGGCATGGGTAAATAGCCCTGCTTTTAGTCTGAGTGTAACTCAGATCTATTAAAATGGAAATAACTGTATGCTCCTCGCTATAATCACAGTTTTAGGCCATTCTCTATTAGGGTGATAGACAGCTGTTTAGGTGAGCAAAGACTAAACAGTACTTGTATTCTAGACAATTATTAGCAAATGAATGACTTAGCAAAGCACATCTATGATGAAGAAAAATATATATCACAATTATAATCCAGATGATTGGGGCATTGGTGCATGGCTACAGTCTGTGCTAGGAACCTGGAGAGGGTCTCTGGTTCAATACATATTTGTGTGTCTGGTATTATTCGTTATGATCATACTGTTAATATCCTGCTTGAAAAACATGTGGACTAAAGCTGCTGCTTCTGTGCTAATTGTACGCCCTGAAGGGATCATGAAGGTAAAAAAAAATGTAGAGAAAGGTTCTCCTATCTAGTGGCAGAACCTGATGGGTAGAACAATATAGTTTTAAGGGGAGTTACCCTTGGGAGTGATTCCCATAGATGCACATTATTATTATGGTTTGTTTGTTTATAATAAGATGTTTTGCAGGAACGGACCAAAGAGAAATTTTACAACTTCAGCTAGAATTGTTCTGCAAAACGGCACAGCTGAGGCAGTGGAACAATGTGTAGATTTTTCTAAGAGTTATTACCCAGCTGTTGACCAATCTTGTAAAAAACCCCTAAGAAAAATGCTGGGCTCCAGCCCACAGGGATTTACCTGTGCTGTAAGAACTAATGCGTGAATAAGGAGACTGGATTCTGGTGAAAGACAGGAAAAAGAGGTGGTGTTCGCTCAGGTGGAGGGGGTCGTGCCAGGTGCCCTGAATTCATGCTTCCCACTGTAAAAAGGTCACAAACGAACTGAGCAAAGAGCAGGAGTGATGTCTCCACAGGGATAGATGGGGATCACATGCTTGGGACTGATGTGCCCAGCCTTTTTCCTTTTTATGTGGAAGCCTGTCACCCAGAAGCCCAGAAAGAGGAAGAATCTAAACGCGAAGCCTCTTTGTATACAAACTGGCTGAATGAAACTGATAATGAGGGGGATATGAGTAATTTGTGGTACAAATTTATAAATCATACTGTAAAGTTAAAGAAATTTAATGCATCTTGTTATGTATGTGCTTTAATGCCTCATTCTACAGCCTCACCCATTTCTCTCCTGGTTAGAATCACATCACTGTTTGGGCCAGGGGGAATGTTTTTCTTTAAGTAACTAACACCGATTATAGTAGCTGTGATACTTGTCTTCCTGTTTTTGTGTTGCTGTTCGACTTGTATTATTCCAATGCTTCAAAATATGGTAATGAATATGTTTGCGCATCAGTATGTTCTGGTAAGAACGCAAGAACCCGAAGTATGGGAGCCTCCTGGGAGTCCATATGAAGAATCAAACTTTTAATCATTTTCAAGAATAAAAAGGAGGGAATTGTAGTGGAAATCTAATGAGTTAATTGATTCTTAAAAATGTAGAGAGCTTTACAAAAAATATATTGGTGCTTTTAGATAATATTTCAAGGATATAACTGCTATGCTACAGTACGTGCAGAATTTTAGAAAACAGTTCGTCAACAAAGTACACTGTTTAGGTTAGTTTAGAAGACAATGTACCAAAATAATATATGCTGTCTGGGTCATTAGAATTAGCTGAAAGTAACTGATAAGCTTTGAATAACAAATCTAGTTTTTCTTCTCTCGCTCTATGATGTAATCTGTTTTCTCTTAGAGAAAGGGGAAGTTTTAGAAGGGACCAAGTGCTGAACTTTTTTTTACAGCGCAACGTCTTATAAAAACCCTGTACTGCTTGTAACAAATTGAGTCTCTGGTTGCACTTGGCGAAGTGGCAGCAGGGCTCCCAATATTGCAATATTGAAATAAAGACCTTACTCAGGTGAGAACTCTCTCTTGTGGCTTCCTTGATAGTTATATTTCCATGACATTACTTTTGATGATGAATTGGACATGATGGGTCCAAAAGGACAGAGTTTACTAAGCATTATGTAATATTTGTAATGTAACCCTACATTATCCTATGCAGACAGTGCTTGTCTATTCTATAACTGGAGACTCAACTTGATGCATAACAGCACTCCCATTATGGCTTTTCCAGGTGAGATGAAGCAATATCTTCATATTAATTCTGTGCCTTAATATTCAGGACACTTACAGTATGTGAAATGTGAATATGGTATGAGAGATGGTAGTGATCCATCTTGCCATGTTAATGGGCAATTTAACAATAATAATAAAACCATTTAATATTCCCTATTTAATTACAGCATGTTTGGAGATTGCTATAGGATATACAGTATGTCCCTTGTTCACATGTGGGCTATGTCATGTTGCACACTCAGTGGGACCTCACACAAGTGGCTGAACATCAGAATAGGAGGATCTATAGTCAACCAGGCAATCCTCATCTTTAAGTGCGACATCCACTGTGGAATGCCTATGACCTTGTAGTGATGACAACGACAGTATTTCACAATTAGCACAAACTGTTCTGCAAGGCCCCATGAAGACTGCACTGTGCAAAACAATCAATAGCTCTGACAGGTGGTGACAGCTGAGGAGTGTCTTCATTTTCCCCTTGGAAACAAGCAATATTTGGTGAACCTGTAAAAGCTCAGATGAAAAGAAAGAAAGAAAAGTTGAAGAATTAATAAAAAAATATCCAAAACTGCAAATAACTGTCATCTAATATAAATATGTCTGGAATTGCATAAGACCTGAAGGTATACTCATGGTAATGCTTGTTGAATTCAGTTCTATTCCTAATTTGCATGGCTAATTGTTTTCACACAGTGAGCTTCTACAATATAGATGCATGAGGATATGCAGATGACCTTTTATAACATGAATTCTCTCCGGACAGATTGAGTGTTGTATTGAAGCTCTTGTTCTTCATAAAGGGAGAATGCTTTTTTTACCAGGGGGCTTGGGAGTCTTGCTGAAGCAGCTGTTTCCTGGGTTTGTAACTCGTTTAGAGTATCTGACAGTCTGTGGCAATGAGGCAGAGATTCAGCAGGGTATTGATGGGCCCGAGTTAAAAAATTCCCTTCAGAGATCCTATTGATTTTTTCTGTGCCTTAATATTAAGCTTGAGACTTGGTGTGTTTGCTTGAGGTCCGTTGGATATTAAAAAATATATATCGTAATAAATTTATGCCTAACCCCTTGAGAAGTGGCATTTCCTCATAAACTTCCTCTCTCATAACTGTCTATTCATGTATTTGATTTTCACTTTCATGAGATTGTTTTCTTGAAAAATTCACAACACACAACAGAAGAGCACCTCTGATAGAGACAAAGAAACATAAGGCAGTGTGTAGAAGTGGTACAGCTATTCCATCATAAATCACATGGATTAGTGGGAGATAACATTGTGTGGTTAACTTTGCATGGGACAATTGCAAGGAAGAATACAAGAGCTCCTCTGTGTTTTAAGAAAGTGTGCAATGTCATAACTCAGCAGACCTACTGTATGTCCCATATCATACATGAACTTTATAGCACCACCTAATTTTTCCCACAGACTGTTTACTCTGAAATTTTAGAAAACAGTGTTTCTCTGCCTATTGACAAAATAAGCTACCATAAAAGTTGTTTTCAACAGAACTTTTAACCTAGCTGTCCATTAAAGGAAATGTACCAGCTTTAAAAATTAGATTCATACTTTTTGTATTTATTTCCAAATTATATCTTCATCTACAGAATTACTTTATTGGACACAGTGTTCTCTTGCACTTTATTTTAAGATAGGGTGTGAACACTAATTTCTGCACCTCGATAAATGCCTTCTGAGTTGAAAGTGAGTCTTCACACTGTGTCCTTTAAATTAATTCTCATGTAATCATAACTGCCACTTCATTTAATGAATGTGTTCAACGGCCTTTGAAATGGTATACAGTAATTGTCAAATAAGGACAGGTTAATATAAAGAGGGCCTATGTGTATGGTAAATCAGTGCCTAAACAATGGTATTTCTTAAAATACATCTCTGTACATCTGTCTCTGGCCTTTTCTGAAATTTCAAAGTGTTTCATATTGGTAATAATGCACTGTAGTGTGTAGGAAATGATAATTTCTTGATAATGTGACAGACTGTTGTACAGAGTGCTTTTCGGTTCAGCTGACTACTGTAAGCATTCAAAACATTATTTATTAATTTAGAAGCAATGTTTTTTTTATAATGCTAAAACAGTGATGGGAAATTATTTTCAAAGGTTGGCATGGCTGAACCCCTCTAAACATTTTCTCTGGTTCATTTTGTACTGAGAATGAAAGTTTCCATTATGAAAAAATATTAATAGAGTGCAACTTGTGCTGCATGCTAACAAACCTTTGTGGAACTTTGAAAACAAATACTATTTCTATCTATTAAATCAAATTAATGAATCTAAAGGTGTGCTTAAAAAAACAGGAATCCTGAGGAATTTTAAGACTATTTTTATAATACCTTTTAAAATAACTTCCCCTTGGTTAGAGGGTAATTTCGATATCCAAAACACATTGACTCATTGGATAGAGCTACAGTATTTCTGGTTTTAAGTAAATAAGAGTTAAATAATGACCTAACCACCCCCCATCCTGATAGATGAGATGTCAGTCCATTACAGATATTATCCACAGCCATGGTAGTCTCACCATTCCTATTTATAAGAAAGGGCAACTGGAGCAATTGGTATAAAGTACAGTACCTCACAAAACTGCAGGTTCACAGCAGGGACTTGAACCAATAACCCCTTAGTTATAAGGCCAGAGTCTTACCTGCTATGCTACACTGTTCACTTCTCATGTACATAACTGAGATCGAAATCTTGAAATCTTGAGGTAACTTGATACCTACAGTAGTTGAATGGGTTGGTCAACTAATATCAAAAAGCTGATCTCCTGATCTGTGATTTTCACGTAGGGTAAGTGTGAAATATCAAGCTTTCTAGAATATGACCCTGAAGAGGACATGTTGAAAATATTTTAAAATCTACAGTATGTGAAGTAGTTACATCTCTTATGCTTCATGATAACATACTGTATACTGTAAACAGAAATACTATATTTTACAGAAAAAAATGTGTCATGAACACATGGAAAAAAATGTAATGCCATGTTTTATTGTCTAGTTCTATTAGAAATTATTGTTAAATGTATTCCTAACACAAAACGTCTGTGATTTACATTATATTGTTGCATATTGGAAGCAGTATTTACATTTCTCATCCTAAACAGGTAACAATAGACAGGATTGAAGCTTTTGGCATCCTGGCACTCGGGCAAACAATCTTTATTTCTGGTTCACTCACTTTAAACAGTCACACTGACCAAAGATTAAGGTGACCAAACAGTGCAATCTTTAACTTAAATCTTAAAGTCAATACTCTTTGAACACAGAGAGAAAGGGAAAGTAGAGGAAAAAAAGAACAGGCACAGGGATACAAAAACATACAATAGAATAATGATGAGAGAAGGAACTTCTTTTAACTAGGAAACCAGAATCTGTCCAGGTTTAAGCATTAAGAGCACTGGACTCTAATCCATGAGAAAGGCACTTGTTTTATATTTATTAAACTACTGATTTCCCATTTATGTCATCCTTCAGGCTAGAAGAAATCTAGCATAATTTAGTGACGCAATATTTTGAATCGAGAACTGTGTTCCAATTTTTTGTAGAGAGAGATTTAGTCCTGAGCAGGATTTTGAGAAGGCAACATGTTCAAGCGAGATGTAAACTTGTTTGAACTACATTCTTCATAGGGCTGTGGAGAATAACCTTCTTCTTCACTCGCCTGAGTGGTTGGCTTGTGACAATTAGTTGGGTGGTAAGTTATATCACATATGAAATAATCAAATATATCATATATCAAATAACAGGAATTCAAAGATTCAGGGTTAGTTTTTTTTCTGCCACATACCTCCCCTATACTTTTGAATAACATTCTACAGTATATAAACAACATACTACAGTGTTTTAGATGATAATTAAAGTACTAATGCGTTGACTTTAGGTTAATTTAACGAACATTGATAGTAATCAGTTGAAATAAACATCACAAATCCCTCCTCTGCATCGAGCCTGCACTTTCTCTCTCTGCTTCCGTTAGCACACTCCACTGTAATGAATCAGGAAATAAAACTGTCAGTGAGCCTGTAAAGTCATCTCTGGCCCATCATTCCCCACACTGCCAAAACAGAACCTGGAATGTTCATAATGCATAAAAACAAGACATGCTGAGGTGAGGACGCTGGGTAATGGGTACTTGGACAGGAGGCAGAAAGAGTCTCACTAGCTAGATTCGTCTCATGATCCTAGTCTGTTGCGCTGCTAAATTGACAGTCAATGTTAACAAACCTCAACCTCCACTCTTCTTTCATCCAAGACCCAAATCAAATTAAATTTGCAGATGTCAAGACCCTACTGTTTGTTCAAACAAGTATGGGAGTATGGGACCGATCACCCTTGACAAGCTTAACATGGCTACTATTTACAACACCTGGTTATTAGAAGGATCTTTTATTATATTAGACATAGCTTCTCTTTCTTCCCCTTGAAGGAACTTATATTAGACAGCTTCTCTTTTTCCCCACTTCTCTTTTCCCCACTTGTGTCCCCGGTGCCTGTTTTACTGTATTTGTTGAAGCTAGACTTGCGGAACCATTCATAGCCAGAAATGTACTGCTTGGTCATTACTATTTTACCATGCACAGTGACATTCAGTATTTCATGAGTATTTCATGTGTTGTTGATTTTAACATTTGCTTGCATACCAAGCTAATTTTGCTATTGATTTGATATTTCCTTGGTAATTTAAATCCTTCTGTTTATATCATTATACTAGGTTTTGCATAAGCCTTGCAATCAATGCAGGCAATCAATCAATTGCAGTGACCATTAATCCAAGAGCAAATGTCTTCCTACACAAGAATTTAAGAATGTTTACAAATGAGAGGAGGTTGTACAGCTCATCTAGCTCACTTGTTTTTATCAGTAGCTAATTGATCCAAGAACCTAAATAAAGTACATTAATTTTTGTCACAATTTTGCTAAATTAATCTATATGATTGACCACGATTCAGGCAAGTAAATTTAATGTCACTTCATTGGTAGAGTGGATTGGACACAAGTGAGAGGATGATTTAAACTGATGATTGTCAAGCCTGGTAAGAAATAACTAATATGCCCCTAAAATCAGGAGAACTTTCTCTCTGTGTCTTTTATATGTTGAAGGCAAGACTCAGACAGGTTACAGAAGAAGTACTCATCCGCACTTTGATTATAGTGATTGATGATAACCTGTGCTATACTGATAAAGTCCTGGGACCTCACTTTCTCCCCTACATGAGGGCTTTTCCTGATGTGACAAGATGCCAGCAGCACAAATCACATCCTCATGCTGCTCTTATTAAAACAGTTTCCTGGAAGTGATGGTTACTGTGTGTCATGGATGCTTTACTCACCAGATGTGAATCCCTTTGAACAAGTGTGAGATATGCTGGGGAGACATGGCATCTAGGGCTCGGAGAAAGTGAACAGGCATAGCCTTTTTAGACTTTACTGGAGGAATGGGACAGAATTTCACAAGACGACATCTAAATCCTTGTACAAAACATGCATTTACAGATGTCCATCTGGCATGACTCACTGTTTTCACACTTGCAACTAGACTGTCTAGCAGCATTTAATATTTAAAAAAATTAATTTAGTATTATTCCACATAAAAGTTTTTTTTTTAATGGTTTTTAATACTCTTTCTGTTGCCTGTTTTGCACATACCAGGACATCATAAAGGGGTACAAGTAAGTGCTTTTAATGAATAGCCTGCAGCATGGATAAAGACACCACACCTGATGGCATCACAACCAATCCCCAGTGATGATAGGAATTTAAAAGACATTGCAAAGCCATAACTTTGCTTACTTGCTCTGCTCTGTTCTAGCTGAAGAATCAACCACACATGTATGTCTGCACGTAAACAGAATTCTATCCATGATTCTCTCTACTCAAGGGAAATCTTATGATTTGCAAATTGTAAATTTTCACCTGACCAGCTGAATTAATACAAATGGACCTTTCTGTGGATAGCTTGAACAGAACATATTCAGTAACACTTGTCTCACTCACTCTGAGACTCTACCCACAGACTGTTTGAAAGCAAAGTTCAGTGCAATGCGAGAGCCATTGTTAGCATGAAGCTAACCAATGTTTTACAGGAAACATTCTTCACTTTTCCTGATGCAAGCAGTAGTACTTTGGAACTGAACCAGCAGAAACAGATTGGACATTGCTAACCCTCAGCTGTCTCTATCCATGTGGTAACACCTGGACAGCAGGTTTTGATAAATATAAATTCAAAGTTTACATTAATATTATTTTGAGAATGAAACTTATTCTAAAATGTTTGATTAAGCTTACGGTATATTTTTACCTGTCTTCAACAGTACAAGACTCATTTATCTCATGAGGTACACAATATTGAATGTTAGTCTATTTAACCCTGATGTTAGTAATTGCTTTGTAATCCCTGAGTGAATGACCAGTCATTTATATCACAGAAGATTAATTCACCTATACAGCACACTGTATATGATATATACTTTATATTGCGGTGTTTGTTTGCAATACACATTTTGCGCTTATGTTAATAAATTGTGTATTGTATACAGCATGTGCTATCTGTGCAGATATTTATTTTTATTTTGTACTGTTGATTCCTAATAGTCATAAAGCACTCGCCTGTGATTTTCACAGGAGACACTCAGTCCAGCAACCCTGTAGATAATAAATGTTAATCAGCACAATAATAAAAGTATCTATATTAAGTCTGTTAAACAGAATGTCAGTACACCTACAAGAAAAAGTATGTTATTTCCCTGATAATAATTCTTAGTTTTTGCAGGTATAAGTGATTAGTTTGTTTTGATGCTCTGTATCTATGCTGTTGCAGTTGATGGATTACAGTAATGAATGACAAATCCTTGCTGATAAATGGAAGTATCTGGCACAGGCATCAGATGGCGGATGGTCCTCTGTGCTACATACTGTATAGCACAGTATTAATTTACAATCTGCCAATACGCTGCTGGTACACAGTTCAGCTTGTGACTATGCAGTTAGATCACAGTGCGCAGCCTGCACCATGCAGCAGAGAGACAAGTATAGAGTTCTCACCCTGTAATTTACTGTATATAGCTGGAGGGGGCACATAACCTCCACCATATGCACTTTCCATTCACACAACATAATTTGTCATTGCAACCCCTTAAACCCTTCCCCACCAAGCCTGTATAAAAAAGGAATGTCAGCTATGTTTCTGTGTAGCTTTCACCTATTATAGGAGAGATCCAGTATCCAATTGGCAGAATGCAGCTTTCCTGTTACAAATCACGCTGAAGGAGGTCTGCTTAAGAGAACAATGAAGATTACCGGCGTGTCAAGGGCAGATATCTTTCAAGTTTACAAGTTTACAGCTTTGCAATTTATTTGATCGCTAGGAGGGACAGAACTAGATATGTTTCTGTGCCTTTTCTGTAACTTACATCTTATTTAATCCCCTCAACCTTCTTTTAATGATAGGTCAGCTATTGTGCAATCTTACTGTTTTGTCATTAATTTTTTGGAGAAAAGGGACATGAGGCTGATGGGGTTATGTCCTCTAATTCATTTTTAGAGGAACACATTAAATCATGGTAAAGTTTCAGCACAATTTACAGTACAATTGGAGAAAGACAATAATGCATATGAATGCATGCTCCAATGTATGATAAATAAGTGCTACTGCACCTCGTTCAAGGTTTTAGGCTGAAGAACAATGAGTCCAGATTTCTAAGCAGTGTGTTGCTTTTTGACTTATTGTTCTGAAATGAAAATCCATATGCTTTTATATAAGCAATGTTGGACTGAATGGCAGCATTGAAAACCCATAAATCTTATTAATCGTATCAGCACTACACTTGTCTGCACTGCAGGGAAAAGCAGTTGGTTTTCACAAGGTTGGAGATTTTGTCAGACTGTCTACAAGTGTAGTCTTCAGACACCTTTGTACCTATAATACAGTATGTCTGCCTTTTATAAACCTTGCATCAGAAGAACATTATACAGATCTGTGACAGTATGACCTCATTTTTTAGACTGTGAAGTAAGGAACATGACAGGATATCTTTAATTACAAACCTGTGGGAAGTTGTTATACCTTTTTCTCAAAGAGCAGCCCTGATTGATTTCTGCCACCCAAGTGCCAATGATTATATAACTCATAGATGCTGTTATTACTTATTATATAATTTCATGAAGTTTATATTTAAAATTTTGTATTACATTTAAATGTAATATAATCGTCAGATTTAGAGAGATTTTTGATGAACATGTGTAAAATTTACTGACCCCAAAATGTAGTTTTGTAAAGAAATACCAAAGAGATCAATAACAAACTGTTGATACAGACTGAAAATAAGACATTTTAGTTTTGCGAGTTTCAGAATTCAGAATAATAAATCAATTGAACAGAATAGCCTATTGTGAAATGGAATATCCTTAGAGTCTTCAGAAGTCCTTCAGAAGTTTCCAACAGTATCAGATAGGGTTCTGCACACCAAAATATTGCCTGTTGGCTGAGAGTTGTGTTAATTGGCAGATTCAGTTTATGCAGCCAAAGTCAAGTATGAGATCCTATAAACAGTCCATTTAATGTTACTTGAAGGTTATAAAGTTCTACTTGTTTGATCACTTTAACAATAAATTAGATTTAGCCAGGATTCCAAATCATGTTAGGTGATGGGTTTCTGGAGTAGCCAAGGAACAAAAATTCAGTGGCGCTCTATAATTCTATTACCTACAGTCTCATAAAGCTGCCTTAGACAGACCATATAAAATAGAACAATGTCTTTCTTTAAAGGGCTTTGAAGATCAAACAGTAAAGGCTTCATTAATACATAAAAAAAAGCTCTGTACAATTAACATGTTTACAAGACTAACATAAATGGCACATGTAGCACTAGAAACAATGGCTAAGTATGTGAAAATCTCTGATGTAGTGTGAAAAGTCAATGTAAAATTACACATGACGTACAGCAGTACTGTTCATCAAATCCACTTCCCAAAATTGTGACCAATGGAACCAGACCTTATGAAAATGTTGATATTCTGACGTTCAAACAGAGAAATACACCTAGAACAATTTGTGCTCTCACACACCTGTCATACACCTACAGATCAAAAGGAAGTGAGTCAATTTAATCTTCAACAGAAGGTGACTGCAAAGCCAGAATAAGTCAGGTACTACCAATAACTACAATAAGGGGATCTAGGGTTCAACAACAAAATACAGGGTAATATAAAGAGTTTAAGAGCAAGTTTACACAGAAAGATTAAACAGGACTTTATTAGCACGTGAGAGTCATGACTAATTTAAGCAAACTTCACAGCTGTGGTGCCAGAACCAACTCTGTGGAATGTTTAAAAAAAGATGGCATCCTGGGATTGATTAGCAACTAGAAATTAGTTGGATGAAATGTATTGTGTATTCCCCCAGATAATTTCTTTTTTTATATTTCAACACAGCAATTATAGAGAAAAATAAAAAAAGTCATAGGTCACTTTCACAATGTGTCATGGTTTACTTCCCCATCATGGGTTAAAAGCTCTTGCTAAGCACTTTTGTAGCAGAAGAGCTACTAAAAGAGAATTCTCGTGTGAAGGCAATTCAAATCAAATCACAGTAGGGGAGCATTGCACTTGCCTGGCAGGAAGCCGACAGTGCTGAGGCTGGAAGTTCTGATTAATGACATTTTTTGTCATTCCCAGGTAAGTCAAACGGCTATGGACTGGAAAAAGGTTCCATATTAATATTTTTATTTCCATGTCCTTTTTTTAATGCCATGTGATTTTTTTTTCAAAATAGTTTATTCCGCTTTCACACTGTGAGCATAGGAAAATCATAAGGTATGGTGTATTTAAAATAGATTTGAAATTAAAATAAGAGCTGTATAATTAATGTGGATGTAAGATTTACAACACAGGGACTTGAGAACACACATGTACTGTATGGAAGACTGAACTCAGAGGAACTGTACAAGTAAAATCTGACACATTGTTAAAACAATTGTTCCACTTTTGTAGAAAAATGTTGAAAGGTTTAATAAATATGCAGTGTACTTGTCTTTAGGAGTATAATCATGCTTATTACTATTGATAGACATCACTGGCATGTTTGGTACTGGCACTTAGTTTCTGTCCTGCATAACTTATGAGGAAGTGCTTGACTGAGGTACAGCAGATCAGAACAGAGGGGAAACTGATTATTCCAACTACTGTACATACAATATTTTAATTTAACAATCTGGTGTATAATGTTTGAGATAAAGATCTAAAACATGTAATAAAATATTTTGTAATGCATCAGGTACTGTAAAAAAAAATAAATATTAACATTTTAATCATTTTAACACAGTAGCCATTTCACCCCAAAACAATGTTAAGGGAAAATTTAAATTCCTCATTTACTCATCTACTTTATTTATCTACTACTATCTATTGCTATTGGTCACAAAAACACTTGCATTCATTGCACTGATCAGAATGCTAACAAACACTGAAGTGGATTTTAATTACTCAAATTACATTTTTGGGTGGCCAGCTGCTGTTACAATGGGTTTGTTAGCTACTATGGAATGTAATAAATTAGTCTGTAAATTAAGTGTGATTTAAAAACTGTTAAATCTTTTTTAGTTTCTTGCCAACAAAGCCTTCGCAGATCAAACCACATGAACGGCTGTCCAATTAGTACAGTACATACTGCTTAGGAGAAGCCTGTACAAATTAGCTTGATATATTAATTAAGCCAACAGCTAATTAATAATGTGGGCAATAGTGAAATAAATAATAAAAGATAATAAAAATACAAAATATAGGACATGACATTTACTTTTCTTTTTATTCATATTAAACTAAGTCTGCCTTGTGGCACTTAAACAACATTCAATTTATCAAAGGATTAATTCTCAATTTGCATGCTAATTAATGTCAATTTGGAGGCAACCTGTCCTATCTCAAGTCGTCTGGTTAATTTGGGTCCAGCTGGCAACTGTTTTACATTATGACCAGTTGCCAGTTGCATAAGACACCCGAGTTAACCTCATATTCCTCTTCTTCTTTCACCTGAGTTTAACTGTCACTTGCCTAAATCAATAGACTAGCTTTTGGGGAAATGTGTCCTCAAGTGCTGTTTGTAATCCTATGTATTTATGGTTGTTTAAGGTGTTCCTTCAGATACAATCTCCTGGATTTATAATTTAAAATAAAGGGATTTCCCTCTTCAAGAGAACAACTGCCAATATGTCTCTCGTGTGCCTTCTGGCTTATACTACTAAGGAGTCATTAAGGTGCAGTCAAAGTGCATTGTAGGATGTATGCTGTTCCAAAACATGTATCAAAAGCAGATGTTTAGTTCACATACAGTATAACAGATATGGGGTAACGCTGAAACCTATCCTAAGACTAACCACTGTTACAGGCACGTCTAATTTACTAATCCAGGAGTTGAATTATTCATGGCAATTGTGAATCTATATCCGTCCTTCAGATGAGACGTAAAACTGAGGTCCTGACTCTCTGTGGTCATCAAAAATCCCAGGATGTTTTTTGAAAAGAGCAGGGGTGTAACCCTGGCATCCTGGCCAAATTTCCCATTGGCCTTACCAATCATGGTCTCCAAATAAACCCCATCTTGAATTGGCTTCATTACTCTGCTCTCCTCCCCACTGCTAGCTAATGTGTGGTGAGCGTTGTGGCGCACTATGGCTGCCGTTGCATCATCCATGTGGATGCTGCACATTGGTGGTGGTGGAGGGGAGTCCCCGTTACTTGTGAAGGGCTTTGAGTGGAGTGTCCAGAAAAGCACTATATAAGTGTAAGCAATTATAATTATTATTATTATATACGTCACGATCGGAATCCCTCCTCTTAAGGGCGCTTCGGCCCTTTCATATTTTAGTTGATTGTGCACCTGCCTCTTGTTTTGTCCCACTATTTAAGCCTGGTGCTTTCACTATTCTTGGCTCAGCATTGGGAGATGGATGCCCAGAAACCCGCCTACCAGCGGGTCCAGGAGAGACCCGACAGCATGGGCTTCATCACGCCGTCCTGACCATTTGAATCCGGGACTCGGAGCGCCTGGCCTTGTCATTATGATTTTATTCCCTGCCCCTGTTCCGGAACCCGGACCGAATTTTAACTGTGTTCATTTTGTCTCTGATGGATCACCCAGTTTTGGACTTTGTACTGCGCCCCCAGATTTTCCCCTTGGACGGTCTGAACTTGGTTGCCTGCACCACGCTCCCCGAGCACCGGATCACCGTCGTCACGCCCCCCTGTCTGTCTACCCATCCTGTTATCTTCGTCTCCTCCCTCTTGTTCTTTTCCACTTACTTCCCGATTAAACCGTCTGCATAGGGTCCTGAACTACGCTTCGCAGGAGCCTGGACTGGCTCCCGTTACAATATGTTTCCCAAACAGAAAACTAATGTGATGTCCATTGCTTATTCTCAATCTAACTCAATCAATAGGTCAAGCTCCATCTACCCCATGCCATGCTACATTCTCTTATACAGACCTAGGAACTTGAGTGGTCAAAAATACTCTATGACAATCTAACCGCTATACTATGATTTAGCCTTCAAACACCCCCTATGTTTTTTGGCAATTGTTATGTTTAACACAGCTTCCCAAATTTAATCCTGAGATCTAGCAACCTTTCTACAGTAAGTTCCCTTCAGTAAAAAATAGGTCTGCGCCTTGGAGCTTGCTTAAATGTATCCAATTATATCTCCATGATTTTAAGCTGTTGATGACTTCAAAAGATTCAGAAACCCTGCTAAATTCTGTAATGAAGATGAAATTCCTGGCTTAACACATCGTATGGCATAGAATTAAAATAGTGTCCTATTAGTGATCCCAGCATCTCAAACCCTGTTTATGTACAGGTACAGAGTAATCCATTGCTTTTTTAATTCTATTCTGTCTCTCAATTATAACATTGTACCAGTTCATTACTATCTATAGCTTATGCCTGAAAGATCAAAGGTTTCTAGAATTAAGGTATGAAAAAAAAACCTTTTGGCATATTAAACATCTTCATTATATTATATTTCTATGTATTAATAAAATTCACTTGTGAATTACTCAAATGCATATCTTTTGCACTTTAATTACACAGATCGTGAGTGTGGCATGTGTAAAAAGAATGTGATGATTATGTATACCAAACACTTTACATTACCAATATCAAATAAATGGTGTCCTTTAAAACTGAAAAAACAGCTATGAAATGTTTGTTTTGATTAAGCATTCAGCAGCAAGATGGGAAAGGGATTTTTCTAAGTATACAGTACCCATGTTTTCAGGTACTAGTTTCTAGTCCTCAGCAATTGTTTTGTTTATTCTTGATAGCATAATTAAAGGGGAACTTCAATGTTATTTTTACATTTTTGGGTTGTAATGAATCGACTATGATGAGTGCATTTCAATCACAATGAAACTACGAAGTATACTATAACGCACTGTATACAACCTCTAATTTGACAAGAGACAGTGTCAATGTATGTGTAGCACCATATTGCTGTCATTGTCAGCGATTCAGAATGAGGCAACAAAACTTCCGTTGATGCAAAACCAGTCCTATTACACTGTAAACATTCTTGAAACCAAGCGAATATTGCCACTATTAATTTTAAATATTTTCATCAAAACCAACACATACAAAGCAACATTCATAACCATTTTCAAGCTTTGCAAAAGTGCTCTCTCATTTACATTGGTGTTTATTTTATGGTAAATCACAACTAAAAGAAAAATTCTGAAAGGACTTTTTGGAAGAATGTGTCATAGCCCATGTTGTCACCTCATCAAATGATTTGAATGAGTGCAACTTAATGGAATTCAACATATTGACTTGGAGAAGGTTTTGCTGACAAATACTACTTGTTAACGCTGCATACATATTACATTCAAACATTTCTGGGGTGAAATGTCTTCTGCACAGCCTATCCTTATTCAATCTTACATCACACTGAACTGAAAAGACAAAGTATTAACATCATTAGGAGACCATGTTTCACATTTGCTTAGAGCAACTAGTGAGCAGGAAGGACCGCTTTTAAGACACAATTCACATGAACTCTGTCTCACCCATGATGAGACCGGAGGTTTTTTTGCCTGTGAAAACATGGTAACCAGTTCAGTACTTTCACAAAGTTCATGATTTTTCAGCTAATTCAAAATTTGTAAAATGTATCAATACCATAAATTAATCTATTTTGTTACCAAGATTTAATAACTGGTCTGAGAAATTGGAACTTCATTTTCCCTTTAAAAATCAATTTGAAAAATCAACGTGACAGTTGGACTGGAGCTGCTTGTGGGAGCAGCTGTTGGCTTAGGGTTCTCATCTTGATCATTTGACTTGGGGCTGTGTGCTAATTCACTGTCTGCGTTTTGTGGCTCCGTTTCACCGTTCACTGCTGTGGTCTCCAAATTGTGCTCCTCGTTCTTTGCTAGGCTCCTCCTGGCTCATGGTCTCCAATTTCTGTTTGCAGTGCCTTACCAAGGAACTGCAGCTTGAGTTTATTGTAGACCTGCGTGGCCTTATCCATCACCTCACTGCTTGCTTTGTACCGCTGGATCTTCTTGAGGGTGGCTACTACATTCATGTTCTTCTGCAGTATCTGGCTGGTGACCTGCACTGAGCCAAGTTCCTCCAGAGCCTGCAGACAGGGCTGCACATCAGGATTGTCCACCTTCAGTGCAAATGATGTCAGTGTGGAGCTTCTGCAGCTTCTCCTCAGGTGACAGCTCTTTCTTTTTCTCCACTTTTTTCTCAGAGAGCCCCTCCGGCTTCCTCTTGACCTTGTCCAACTTGTGGGGGCCTTCCACGTGACTTCTCCTCCGATCGCTGGTATCTCTTCTGCTTTCTGTCCCTGCCCTCCTCCTTCCTCAGCCTCCCTTTCTTCTTGCCCTCTGGCCGCTTGGCTGCTTTCTTCACCTCGGGGCATGGGGGGGAGTCAGAGTCCGAGTCAGAAAGGGCGGGGATTGGATGTGGTGGCGGCTGCTTGATCTTCTTGATTGGCTGATTGTCATCCACGCCCTCATCGGAGCTGCTATCGGTGCTTGGCCTCTCTCTCTCTCCTTCTGGTCATTGACGGATCGGCGAGGGGTCCTTAAGGTATATTGAATGATGAAGTATGTTTGCTTTTCCTGGTGTTTGCGAAAACAGAGTGGGAAATTCAGTAAATATTTGGTCCCATCTTCCACAGAATAGTATACTGTATGGTCCTTGTCACTTTGCTAACATTTTGTTAATTGTAGATGGAAGCAACAACAGAACCTTTTGTCCTGGGTGGTACTCTCTATGACGTGAATGTTGGTCATACCATCATTTTTGGGCTTGTTGAGCTTCCTGGAGATTTTGCCTTGCTCTTTCCCGGTACCTCTCTAACAGTCTCTCTTCTGGAGTACATACTGCAAGATTCTCTTTTCAGTTATTTTAGCAGATGAGCCTTCCAAACTCTTTTTAATAAATCCAGGGGTCCCTGGACAGTCCACCCGTACAAAAGTTCAAAGGGGGAGAAACCTGTAGACGCCTGTGGAGCTTCTCTATATGCAAACATGAGGAAAGGAAACCATTTATCCCAGTCATCACCTGTATCGGATACGAATTTCCTAAGCATATTTTTAAGTGGCTGGTGAAACCATTCCACTAACCCATCTGTTTGAGGATGATAAGGATTTGTTTTGATTGCTGAAATACTAAGTTGTTTATAAAGCTGTTTCATTAAACGAGATGTAAAATTGGTGCCCTGGTCTGTAATAATTTTCTCTGGGATGCCTACTCTTGCAAACAATTGTATCAGAACACTAATGATCCTGGATGTGATAATAGATCGCAATGGAAATGGCTCAGGAAATCTAGTAACATAATCACAAATTACCAGTATACATAGATACTGCTACTCTTTTCTAGGGATCCCACTATGTCCATTGCAATTCTCTGAAATGAAATGGAAATGCCAGGTAATGGATGCAGGGAGATCTATCAGATCTATGGGCATTACTGGTCTTCTGACAAATGGCACAGGTAGCACAGTACTTTTGTATGTCCATGTACATGGTTGGCCAATAAAATCGTGAACTAACTCGTACTGTATGTATGTTTTCTTTTGTCCCAGGTGTCCGGCCCATGGAATGGTGTGTGCAAGGTGCATTACCAATGGTCTACAACTAGTCGGTACCACAAGATGTTTGTTCTCAGCTTTCCCATTATACAAAATGTAATTTTCAATAGAAAAAAACATCTTTGGACTAGTACTTGGTATCTCTGTCAACCATGGCCCTGTCAAATAAAGGCTTTAATGATGGATCATTCCTTTGCAACCTAGCAATATCATCAGGGACCTTACATTAGTGTACAATCAGTTCAGAATGCTCAACTTTGGGTTCCAGTGTACCTATATATTTAGACAAACGACGTTGTCAACGCATTTTCCTAGACCCCTTTGGTCCCACCTTCACACAGACTTATCGTCTAGGTCAGGCAAGGGTTGCAGACCAGCTTTTGCTTGAGCCCTAGTGATCACTGGACATGATCCCTACATTTAATAAACACAGTTGCGCCTCTACTTTTATAGTAATCATTGTCATTGGGTATTTTCATTTATCTCCCTATAAATAAAGCTCTGTTTCTTCCGTCAGTCTCCTCGCAGACTGATGTTTTCACTCTTTTCCTCACAAGGCTATTCCTCTCACAATCCCCTCCAGAACTGTCATTCTTCTCCACCCCCTCACAGGGTTACTACAGCAGCTAATCAAGTCTTTGCTCACTCATACTGTACATGGCGGCATACCCTTCTAACATCGCCCCGACTAGTAGCGTCTCACACCCGCTACTGTCATGCTTCAGCCCGGCTCTCTCACAGCAGAGTGTCTGCATTAGTTCTCTCACCACTGCAGCCACAGCAAGGCCTGTATCAATTCACAGTAATGCCTTTTGGATTACATGGAGCTCCTGCCATGTTTCAACGACTCATGGACCACATACTGGAGGGATGTGATGACTATAGTGCGGCATACTTAGATGACGTAGTCATCTTCAGTAACACCTGGGAAGATTATATCCAAGATTTGCAACAGGTCCTTATGAAGTTCCACCAAGCAGGACTAACCCTGAATACCCAGAAGTGTAAGTGGACCAAGTCAGAAGCTCAGTATCTGGGTTGTCTCATGGGGAAGGGCAAAGTCAAACCACAGGTGGATAATGTAGAGGCCATCCAGAATAGCCCTAGACCATGGACAAAGAAACAAGTCAGATCATTCTTGGGGTTAGTTGAGTGGTACTGGAGGTTCATAGCACAGTTTGCGTCCATAGCAGCTCCCCTCATGAATCTCACAATCAAAGCCACCAAAAACCCAGTAGTCTGGACAGAGGAATGTGAACAGGCCTTCAACGCACTTAAGGAACAGTTAACTTCAATACCGGTATTAAATAGTCTAAATTTCCAAGAAAGATTTCTGGTGCAGGTAGATTCGTTTAGCAATTAAATGAGCCTTAGATAGTTTACGGTGCTATCATATCGGAAGAGAGTTTGATCTAGATATTTCCATCGAGCATTATCTTGCTTATAAACAATGAAGGACTATAATGCCAGGGTGACAAGATGGTACCTGGCATTACAGCCCTACAAGTTTCATATTCAACACAGAGAGGGCAAATACAACATTACAGCTGACTACCTGTCAAATTTGCCCCTCTTTGGCAATCCTGAAGAGGAGGGAGGTAATGTGACAGAGGAGCCTGTCACAAGGTACAGGTAGCACAGGAAATACACTATTCATACAGCTTCCTGTTGCTAGATAAGTTCCTGAGGGTGCACACTCAGGGCTTGACTAGTAACTGCTATTACTTAATTTCATATACATTCACATACATAAAACACATTTAAACACAGGTATGAGTGAGTATTGTAGTGTTAATGGAGAGTACTTGCAAAATGGATGATACTCACTGTTTGTTTGGTGTTGGTACTTCCAGGGTGGGTCAGCCTATGGTGGCCTCAGAAGGCCAAACCTAACCCCAGTTCTCAAGGTTTATTTATGGAGATGGAAAAACCACATGCATGTGAAGAAAGGGAAATGTTATTGTTTGTATTGTTTATTTTCTGTATTTTTTATTTGAACCAGGATCAAAAGAACTGTGTGATTAAGATATGTGATGTTCTCTGGTTAGAAAGGAATTAATTATGAATGTATAATTTGTGAATTATTATGGTTTGGAGAAATGGTTTCTTCCAGAGGGGGAGGGGCTACATGCTATTTAAGCTGGCTCCTCAACCTAAGAGGGAGTTGTTGTTGGTGGTTAGTGAGTTAGGTAGTGTGAATTAAATCAGAGAGAAAGCAAAGAGAACAGGAGAATTTGTTTTTATCTGAAGAATTATTTTTGTTGTTTTGTTTTTTTTTCTGGTGTGGAGGTCTGGGAGCACTGTAAATAAGATGCATTTGTTTTACTTGAGTGTTTTGTGGTGGAGCCATTCTTTTATAAAATGGACCTACTGTACTTTGGCCTTCCTCAGGCCATTGTGTGACAAACAATTTATTAAGTCATCACAATCAATTGACAGACAACCAGACAGATAAAACCACAGGAATTGAAACCAGCGCCCCAGAAATGTGAGGTAACAATGCTAACCACAGCAATAACCTGCAACCTTACCCAATAGGCCAAGTCTGAATAATTAGCTTAAACTTTCGTATACTGTAGCTTTCCTGAAGAGGGTTTTAATTATCTTGGCTATGAAGTTATGCCATAACTATAAAATGCCTGCAGCTAATGGACTTTTTTTCGTGTTATTCCTACTGATGAAAGCCTCAGTAATATGACCAATTTTTATTCATTTTTCTCTTATTCTTGAATATAAAGCTGTTGGTTTTCTCTCTACATCTGTGAATAATTCCCCAGTCAAATCAATGCCTGTTCTCACCATTTCTGCATGACCCCGAACATATAAACATGAAGCGACAAGCGCAGCTTTATTTCGAAATGAAAAAAGAAATTGAGACAGACAGAAAGTAGGAAGAAAGGTGACCTTCGCACGCTGGAACAACAACTGTCAGTTCTCATAGCTCCTCCACCCTCCCTGCCCCCAGTTCCATACATCTGAGCCACATGTGTATAAAGGTGCTCTCACTTAGCTCAATCTCCTTCCATTCAGTTCCCACCTCCTATTATAAACAAGCTGGTTGAATGCCCTCCTTACTTGGTCTGTTCTATTCCATAGGTCCTCTTAACAGTTCAAATACTACACATTCATCTGCAGTTTACCTTCTCTTTATCATTTTAACATGAAATGATAGATAGACATTCTGTGACATCACGGTGATTTCTTGGTCTCTGATTCTCCTTAGCAGCTTCAGCCTCAGCTGTGCTCACAACCAGAATTCATAATTACTCTGACAGTCAACGTGGTGTCTGAGTAGACAGTGGATTCAGGTGAACCATAAAAAAAATTGGTATACACCAAAGGTTAAACAAAAAATTATGAACGGTAACTCAGGTCAAGCAAGACACATTCGGTTTTCTGCAGTATTTAAGATTGCACTCCTGTTCACTCCATCACTGTTGGCCAGACAGTGGTACGGTTAGACACAGTATGAGAAAACTGCAAGCATTTGTTTGCCATTCCTTTAAAAAATAAATAACAAGGTTGATAAAAGATTTCATTATACACCAGTAAACGTTTCTACAACAGGATCTGGGTACCATGTTATATCTCTTCACTTTGGTGCTCAGTCCAGTGCAACCAATTTCAAAAGTCATCTTTAATTAAGAAGATTCAGAATCTTTGAAGCTGCCATTTATCTGAAGGTACTGTACTTAAAGAGGTTTGAGTAAAGTCTTTCTCCAAATTTTTGGTGTGATGGAGCTTCTGATAATTACAGTCTATTTTATCCAGAAGATCTAAGTTATATTACACTGTCAGCAACCTCAAGGGCTAAAGATTAAAAAAAAAACTTTAAAGTCGTTTCACAGTAAATTATTTAGTTTGTTTACAATGTGAACAGGGTAGCACGGTGGTGCAGTGGTTAACATTGCTGCTTCACATGGGACCCTGGCTTCGATTCCAGACGTGAGGTGCTCTCTTTGTGGAGCTTGTATTTTCTCTCTATGTCCACATGAGTTTCCTCCAGGTGCTCCAATTTCCTCTCACAGCTCAAAAATATGGGTAGGTTAATTGGTTTCTGAGAATTGGCCCAACGTACTTTTTGAGTGTGAGTGTGTACGTTTATCTGCCCTGAGATGGACTGACATCCTGTCCAGGGTGTATTCTGTGTTGTACCCGTTGATTTCTGGGATAGGCTCTACCTCCCCTGTGACTGTGAATTCAAAGAAGTGTAAGAAAATGTATGGATCGATAGATGGACATTGTGAACAATGATTCAGACAAGAATCAAAGCTGCTTTACTAAAACACAATAATATCTAGAGCTCCTGAAACAAGAATCAATTGTCATTTCCTTTGGTAAGAGAATGAGATTGAACTGCTGAGTAATTTATGGATAGCATAATACACAGCATATTTGTTTTAAAATTCTGGAAAGAAAACATACTTTAATGAAGATGCTTGCACAACTTTGTGGTTTTCTAATCCAGCTGTGTTTTGCACAATGTGTGTGCGTGGTGAGAATTTTTATAGAGAAGATACTTAAAAGGGTAAAAAAAATGCTTTTCCTTCTTTTCATGTCTCTTTTGAAGTTTGCTCCCCAAGCGGATTGAACCACAAGTAGCAACCATTCAACATTTTGCAAGACTCTAGAAATGGTCTTTCACTGACATTCATGCAAGCTGTTCAGCAATAATGAAGTGGGAAAGCAGATGGTATGTTGGTGTGTAGCAAGCAAGAGGACTCACGTTCTCACCTTCTTGTGTGATTGATGTTTCTATCCATCTCTACTGTAGAACAAGCTCCAGACATTTAGAACAGAATAATCTTCCAAATAGAAGGATGTCATTCAGCACACCTAGCTTGTTTGGTTTCTACTTGTTAATTGTTTCAAATACCTCTTCTTGAAACTAAATATGAATGTTTAAAGTCCTCTTCTACTATCAGGTCTAAATCCAGTTGCGAGGTTTCCATAGAACTGTCTTTAATACCTGACAAGTGCTAAGTGTGATTCATTTTCTTCATTTCTGCACATTTTAGTTCTCCAAGCACCTTCGTGTTTCTTTGGGAGCATCAGTCAGAGTGATGCTCATAATACATAGTGACCTTCTTGATCTTTGTAATTTTTCACTTGTCTAGCACAAGTTTGTACTTATACCACAAGGTGTGGGAAAAAAAAACAACCTGCCCTGATAACCAGCATGTATTTTCTTGTCTCATTATAAATGAGAGGAGGCCATTCAACTCATCTATATGATGTTTGATAGTAGTTAATTGATTGACTTGTTTTTGCAAGTGAAAGTGTCAGCTATGGGCATGATCTTTGAGTTATATTTGAAAATATAACTCTTTCAGGCCAAACAGGTATTATTAAAAAACAGTAAGGCATTGAGGTAGAAGAATTTTTATCTAAATGGAAAAAAGGCTTATTCTTCCAGTTGTCAATATTATTCAGTTCCAAAATCATGGTGCATTCTGCTGAATACATAAGCCTCACATTGAATCATGAGCCTCATTTGTCATTTTCTTATGGAGCAAATCACAATTCAGCCTCAGGAACTCTGGAAACTACTGGTGTGCTGCTTTGTAAACCCTTATACATTTATCCATTCAGCTGAACACATAAGCATTAATGGCTGGCCCCTGAAACACAATTGTTCAGTAAATGACAGAGTGTCAAAAGTTTTGAACCAGAATCATAGTTCTACTGGGTTTGCAGAGTCATTGAGCTGATCAAGTAGTTCAACAGTTGGATTAAATTCTAATTTTGACAAGCTGAGATGAATATAAAGAGATGACGCACTTAATGTTTTAGTGTTTGGCATTAACTCAATTTGATGAAGAGATCACAGCCCTGACTGTAAGACAAGGGCTATCAAAATCCCTCTCCTAACAAGGAATGAACCAGGGAGGCTGCTGCATTGGTTAAGATGGAGTGAAGTTAGCGGTCCTAGAAAAGATGAGTGCAGAGTTGTACAACAGGTGAGTATATGTACAGTACGAGAGCAGATATACATGTACAAATTACAATTCCATCTCCTCCCAAATTTCTGCTGAGCAACTCCATCAGTCAAGCCCCTGAAATTAATTAATTAGTATCAGATGCTGGCTGCCAATTGCTTATGCAAAATGAGACTAATAAATGTAGCATTATGTAGAAGCTGGGCATTGGTTAGTATGTAGAGTCTGGTGCAGTTGCTTGTTGCAGTTGCAGATGCAGTTGCAGGAGGCTGATACTTCATAGGAGAGACAGAGGAAATTCTACAATTCTGGAAACTCTGAAGAGAAACTGAACAATTCTACTATCTTCTGTTAGAAGAAAATTCATTAAAAAATACATGTTCTGAACCTCTTTAAATGTGTACAGATTGACATACTGTACAATTGATTCTTTATTATGTGGAGAAAGAGGACACCTTTCTTTGGAAAATCAATTTGTTAGTCAGATTAAATTGATTACAGTCCATCTTTAACAGAAGTGCATTTATGAATGAGTTTTGGAGTACCAAAGGGACCACTGGGCTTTTGTATACAGATGGAAATTTGACTAATTTTTGTTGCTACAGATCCATAAAAAAGTATTCACATCTATGTACTTCAATCAACCATTTTTAATCCTCAAGATCAAGGCCATCTCCATTTGCACCAAACAAACAGCATCAAGAAACATACAGTATTCCACCAATAATACATCTTCTGGTGTTTAGAAATTAACTCTTTATTGAGATTATTTCAATTTCCTGACATAACACTATATTAATGCTATAATCATATTATTCAATTTACATCTGCTCTCATATGATTCTCCCCATATTAAGCCATATTGGGAAAAGTTGTCCTGGTATGATGTGCAGGATTTACTACCACTTGTACCCATTGAATGAATTGAAAGAAGTGATTAGAAAATAGATGGAAGGATGAAATTGGACTATATATACAATTGCTGAATGCCAAACAATTCCAACAATCAAACAATTGAATGCCACCTTCTGATTGGCAATTGCTTCAGAATAAGCCATAACTGAAAACCAGAAACTCCAAAATGATTCTACTTCACTAATAAGAAGAAAAAAAAACGTCAAGTTCAAATTTAATGGAATATTGCCTTTAGGTGTACAAGACATATTACGGTGGGAAGCTGCGTCAGCATGCGTAGGCTGCAAAGGAACAAGTAATAGGTTTATTCCATGCAGAAAAAAAGAAGAAAGAGAACACAAGGTTTCGGCCGTGGATCCTCCTTCAGGTGTGAGAGAGACAGGGCAGTAGGCAAAGGTAAAGTAGCGGGAGAACAAAGGTTGGGAGGGGGGAGGAGTGAGAGGCGGAAGCAGGGGACAGAAAGAGAGGCCAATCGAGAGGTGTGAAGTCAGAAGTCAGAATGGGTGCAGAGAGGTGTGAAATGAAACTTCCAATGAATGGAGAAAATTTAAAAGAATAGAAGTCTGTCGTTAAGAGAAGGGAGAATGTATGATCCTAGCTGCAGAATAATTTTGGTTTCGGTGGTCTTTCTGATGTATGAGTTCGGAAAACCGTCTTTGAGAACACAGACGGAGAGATTAGAGTGGTCGTGGCCATCAGAGGTGAAATGAGAAACAATGGCCTTGGAGAGATCTTTAATCTTCACAGCCCTGACGTGTTCTCTGAAGCGGTCTCTGAGTCTCCAATGTAGATGGCTGGGCATTTACTGCAAGAGATACAGTAAATAAGGTTGCTGGAGGTATAAGATGCTGTCTGGGTGATCCAGAATTGTCCTGAGGGGCCCTGAATGAGTGTGGTGGTGGATGTGTACTTGCAGGTGATACAGCGAGCTCTGTTGCAAGGGAAAGTGCCTGGTGTGGATGGTTGTTGAGGGCGGTCGAGACATTTTAAGTGCATGTACAGTAGACTTTGTGCATCACCGTCCTCACTATAGAAATGTTCGAACTGAAACACTTTCACTTTTCCTTCATATACTGTAATAAAGAGAAAATCCATCTCAACAGTTAAGCCAGAGGCACTGAGCTCAAAGGAGAAAAATACAGTGAGCTGGAGAACAAAAAAACTGTGGTTCATTAATTAAACGGTGTCAAAAACCAGGACCTTAAAAAGGCTTTATAGTGCTAAAATGGCAGAATATATTCATTAAGATGAAGGTAAAATAAAGAATTGCACTTATTAAATTTTCCTTCTGATGCAATACAGTAGTAAGTCAAAACTGGCAGCTTTTTAAATCCAGTAGCACGTTCAAACACAACACATGGGAATTGTTTCAAGTGATTATGTGTTCTAAAACGTTATCAACCTGTTTTTTTTACAAGTTAGCCTGTTAAAATGATCCAAAGGATTGCAAACACATTTTCTTCAATTATTAAAGCACTTGTTCCTGGCAATTATCTCTTAAATCCCAAAGTACTATAACGTCTTTGTCTGTAACTTGCTGAACACAAAAGCCTAATTCTTCTAATTCCGACCACAGAAAAAGCCAGAGCCCAATAGGAATGCACAGCCAATCCAGTCACCACACACACTGGATTACATGTGCACTTCATCTCGCATCTTGAAGAAAAGTTTAAATTGTTTTTATTTTTCCACCACGGCATCTGGGAAGCAATTCTGAAATGAATGAGGAAAAAAAGACGAACAGACACATATAATAAAAAAAGAACGAAAAACCGACCACCACATGTTGGCATTATCATTCATTCCTTTTCTCCGATGCACGGAGACATTTTCACAAAACACAATTTCTTGTTGCTTTGTTAAAAACCCTCACTTGGCCACTGATTTGCAATCAATGGCCTGTGCTGCAGTCAGGTAATGAACTGCATACAGGCTCAGGCACGGTGTTTCAAATGGGAAATACACATTCAAAGCAACTTGGGTCCCATTTGCATGCAAATAACTAGTTATAGCCACACAATCCAGAAAGGTAAGCCCAAGCCTGATGCTCTGCACCTGCATCCCTTGTAAGTAACCCACAGGATTTTTTTGTATGAAGATGAAAAAATAGCAATACTAGATGGCAGAGAATTTCTAGATGGCAGAAGTACAGAAATTCAGTTCTGGAGTCTCATACAGTACGGGTCTTTTTATCTCCAACACCTGATAGACTTGTTAATATATTTGATTTTTTTAAGTTAGCTAATATTGCAGCAGTTATATTGTGAAGCACTCCAGGGCTGGTGTGTGCACCCCAACTTCACATCAAGCACGTGATTTTGAGCCTCTGTAATGTGTTCACACCTTCTCTGTTGTGGTTCATTAATGCCTGAGCTTCTCCTTTCTTCAATAACATTAACAAGTGGGAATTCAAACATCCATCCATCCATGAATTTTCTAATTGCTTTATCCAGTTCAGGATCATGGGGGACCCAAATCCTATCCTGGTAAGCAACAAGTGGAAGAGTGCAATCCAGGAAACACCCTGGACAGGACCCCAGACCATTGCAGGGCATACTGTACATACTGTAGGCATGCACACCAGGGCCAGTTTTCATGGAAGCCAATTAACCTACCAGTATGTCTTTGGACTTGGGAGGACAGCAGAACACCAGGAGGAAACCCATCCGAAAACATAAAAAACACAAACTCCATACAGATTGCACTGCTGGTCTGGAATTGAATCCAGGGTCCCAGCATTGCAAGATAGCAATGCTATCCATCACTCACCTTTCTGCCCCATCCCAACTCATCTTGATCTCAGATGACATGGAAACGTTAATTGATCAGGAAAGTGGACTATGCTGTTACGCTGGGTCATTGGCAGGTTCCAGATTGTCCAGATATTTTGAAACAGGGAAGGATGTTTGCCTTTCATCAAATTTAAACTAATTAATATATGAATTAAACATGAATGGATAGCTAAATGTATATCATGGTAAGTTGCCAGGCAGTATTAAAATACAGTACAGTATCAGAATTTGTCTTATTCTCAGTAAGGGCCACTGAAATACAGACCCTATCCTTGAAGCACAAGATGAGACAACAGTGCTAATGATCAAGCCACCATGCCACCCTTAAAGAGTGATATAGTATTAAAAAGAAAAGAAAAAAGTTAAAGAAATAAATGGGGGGGATAACAACAAGTCAGTCTCACTCAGCTGTTCCTAATCACAATCAATACTGAAATTAGCTACATATACTGTACATATTATAACACAAATGCTTCCTTTTGCATCATCACACCCCCAACCTTCTCCACCCCATTTCCACCTTGCAGCTTCCCTTGGTTAATTCCTGTCTCTGAATGGGGTTCAAGCCTCCTCATCCTATGGTCAGGATGCTTAATCAACTGGGTTAAGCCACATCTATCTTACCAATCTATTTTAAACAAACATTTATAAAATATATTATTAATGGATGGTGTTGTCTCTTGTGAATTAATGTTTTATAATTTTGCAATATTTCGTTTCTCAAATTGTAATTTTGTTGTATCCTCCTGTATTATTAATTTGCTTTCTGTGTGTCTGGAAAGTACAAGAACACAGGTCTTTATCATTCATGTTTTTTGGTCATGTTATTGGAAATGTTAACTGTGCACAGATAATGCACAATAGAAGTCCCAGGCCTAGGTGTGGTATAGTACAAACTGTATGTTTTAGTCTCAGAAGAGAAGAGTGTGTCTTGAGACTAACAACAGTTTTATACCAAGCTTGAAATTATTAGTCTCTCAAAACTGAGAGAAAACATCTAAAGAAACATATTACAACAACTGCTGATCTGAAAAACAAGGTTAACACATTGTATAGTCAGGGGAGAATGTAAAAATAATTTTCTTTGAAGAAGTTTTTGAGTCTAGAATGTGTGTGAGGCTGTATGTTTTTAAGATCAATGTTTTTATTTGCGGTGGGGGGCTTCTTTGTTTGAGTTACACTTGGATTCCTGAAAGAAAGTGAAGTTATTACTTAAAAAAGTACCCAGGTTCCTTCTTACCAGAGAATGCCTTCAGGGGAAAGAGTGAACAATATGTCAATTAAACCTTCTTGACAAATTAGCATGAACAATGCACATCATCCTCCGTCTATCTGTTCAAGATGAAGGCCTTGGGGCTCTTTTTAATCTGAATCATTGGCTTTTTTTCATTTCTCTCCGCTTTAGCCTTGAGGGGAGCTTTTGTTTGCTTTGGCTCATCCAAGTCTGCAGTTCCCATTTCTTTTTAATCTTACAACCAATTTGTTATCTGAATTACTGGAGGAACTAAAACTACTGTACTAAAAATGAGAAATGTATCTACATGCATCACATGAGCAATCTGTGGCTAGCAAATCTGGATGCGGAAAATCTATTTTTGCTCTTTGAACTGAGCCATCCTGTTACTGGCCCACTGCACTTCTGTTATAGCACTGTCTGCACTCCAGGGTGGAATTTGTCTCTGGAATTTATCTCCAGACATTCCTGCTGTGTGTTTCTGTAAACTGTAAAAACTAGCTGCCTGTCTCTGTCATTTGCAAATGCAGCACTAAATAAGCAGTAGTCTGGACTTATCACGATGTGAACATCTTCTTCGTCTTGCTTCAGCACATCCTAGAATACAGACAAGAGCCACAATGTATTATGAGGTTTGTCACAGATGTTCTAATCTAAGCAATGACAGGTGTCCATCAACTGTTGAAAACAAAGAAATGGCAAAATCAAATTTTATTGTGCAATAGGCAATGGAACAGAATTTCTGATATGTAACTAGTGTACTGTAGGTTACCAGCACAAATAGCTGTATAAAACTGCTAGCTTGAGCACACACATGTCAAAAGCAATGTGGATTCATTTTAACACCTTTCTCTTTGTTCCATTTTGTTTCCATGTCCATGAGCAGACCTCTTCTGTCCATGATTCAAAGAAGACTTTGGCTGTCATTCTGCTTGTAGGTGCTAGATCTTCTGCACTGGTGTACATAGGCTCTGACTGATAAATTTTTCATTGTTTGGACAGTCCCCAGTGCAGAAGACTGTGAATGCAGAGGTCAAGAACAAGAAGATCTTTTTTACTGCTAGCACTATTATATTAGAAATTAATTGTGTTCTATTATGTTTTAGATCAGGCTGAAGTTTGTTATGTGTGGATTATAAACAAGCAACATGCCTACATAGTCGTCCAAATCGTCTAGGATTACTGTACTTCCATTAGACAATGAAATGTAATTATAGTAAAACTATATTTGTGATACAGTAACGTAACATCTTCCCAAAGAGTGGTGCATGGTTCTGAAAGTACAGATGCAGTATTATGAACTACCCCCAGCACAGAAGGAGTAATCTCTGACAACACTATACACACAGTATGTACACTATGTCTGGTGACAGGGGATAATGTGCTACAATGTCATCCCTCAAATGAAGTGAAATCCAAGTACTGACTACTTGAGCTTTGAAGATCTAATGATGCTGTTCATTTCACCTCTAATTTAATTGCTGAAGTAATTTCTCACTCCAACATCTGATCTTCTTTGCAGTGGGGCTGCTGGCACCTAATGGCTACCAAGTGTCACCCTGGTACAGTAAGTGCTTTACTATACAGTCCCGTAGTCCCGCCCCCAGGTGCTGTTCTGAGCCCGCCTCGCGTGCGCATGGCTAAAGCACCATGTCTGGCGCTACATTGCCCCCGCCTGAAGAGTCGAGCGTCCCACCGACCTCAAACCATCCCTCCAGGCTGCACACGCAAGGCAGGATGCTCCGCTGGCTCCTCCTGCTAGCCTCCCCGTCTGGGCAGGTTCTACGTCCAGTCCAGGACGCTGGGCCTCTCACAGCACCACTCCGGGCCTCTGACTGATCCACTCCGTCCTGCTTCTGACACCAGTGTATTGTATTTAATATTTTTCACAATGTTCCATTACTCTACAGTTTGCTACATATAGTTATTATTTCTCCAGAACAAATTCCCTTAATCTTATTTAGCTCTTTTTAGGACACAAACTCAATGAACTTTTTGTACCTGCATGAGCAAATGCAAACATGCTTGCTTAGCCTTAATAATTATATAACAACAGTTTTTTAGTACTTTTTAGTACATTCAATGCTCAATCACAAATTCCAAAAAATAACAGATTCCCATTTAGTTTAGATTAATAGCAATCCTCAGCTCAGTACAAATGTTTAATGGTTTTAAATAAAATGTGGCTTATTGCTATCTTTCGTATGGTCATTGGGTCACATTTTTGAATGTCTCTCTCACCTGTTTTCTGAGAGCATCAGACATTAAAGGGTTTGAATATGATAGAAACAGAAAATGCTTGTGAGACCACCTCAAGGTGTGGCTACCCCTAGGTCAATGCAAATGAGAAGAATGCCAATAGGCCAGTTTATACAGATTTTATTTTTAATTTGAATATTTGTTTTGAACAATGCAAAAAGACCGTTAGTATCACTCCTAACAAGCGAGTGTGCAGCTACTGCATTTTAATTACCACTTAAGCTTTTAAGGTAAGCAACAAACAAAAAATCCTCTGTGTCCAAAAATGTTGTTAAGTCAAACAAAAAGAAAAACAAGATTTAATAAATGTTACACAACAAAAATTAGAATAGAGAAGTGGTCATCATGGAACATCCTCCTCTCCCTTATTCCAGGCCTCCTGACATTTCATCCCATTGCATGTATTCTCATTATTGAAGATTGTAAATCATTATGGAATGATTTATTTTGAGAAGTGTAATCATGGCTGTGCCCCCGTGTGCTTGTGGGAATATGTGTGTGCTGCCATGCAGACATGTACAGTACCTTTCTAAAGAAAGACTCGAAAAAAATCCAGAAACAAATAATAATGAGTTAAGAAACCTTATGGAGCGTGAACCTCCAGGGACTAAATAAGTCTAAGCAATACATACTGTAGTACATTTTAATTAACAAATGCATACATTAAGGCTCTCTCCATTTCTCAATTTGTATGCATTGTAAGAGTCTCCTGCAAATGTTTTAGTACATTTGTGTGTGCAGGCTTATCATTGTTCTTCCATGTGTACATTTTTATTTGTATAAACCTGTGTCTGGAGTCATTGAAGATTATTTGCAACTCTTCTTATAAACGCGCGTATCTTAATAGATTTTAGTTTTTACGCGCTGAAGTGTAGGTATATTATCTATTTAATACAATCGATTTCAAATAATTACTGTACCTATTCTTTGACTGTGACATGATAATAATCATGGCTTTGCCATAACACTATTGTTGGTCATGTACTGTAAATTGCATTGTAGCTCGAAACAAGTACATAACTCTTAGGAATTAAATTGATATCAACTGGTTGGGATAACAATTGAATTCTCGAGCTGTAATGCATTGAAGTTGAATACTCATCCAATCTTTGGGGATTCAGATCTTCCTGCGGGCACAAAGAAACAGTTGCAGGCTGTTGCTGTCCAATCCGCGCTCTCTGGCAGTGTGCCAGGCTGTGCTGTGCTGCTTGCGACAGTGCGCTGCAGATGCTCACTGACCGGCTAGTTAGTGTTGGCTTTAACTAGCAAAGTTTGTGCACAGGAGAAAAGATGACTGTGGGTCCCAGCAAGTCAGGAAGAGGACCGGTTCGTTCCTGATGAAGAGCTAGTTCTGAATAGTGATTCAGCTGTCCACAGTTCTGACCTATTGACGAGGCCTGCTGCTGGTGCTAACCTCGGGTGGATCCTCTGGTTACTCTGGCAACCTCCGCTCTAGACTCTTAGAACAAAGGAAAGTTCTGGCACTCGGACACACTGGCCGTTCCGTGGTTGTCCGGGCTGAGTCTCAGGATGGTCAGGAGGCGCACTGCGAGAATGTCCTGCCCTTGGGGGCCTTCTGCTCCTGGGCCGTCCTGCCCTGGAATTCTCCTTTGAATTCCCTTTAGAAAAGTCCACAGAATTCTCCTGAATCCCTTCTGAATCTTACTGAATCTCTCAGGCTCTCTGTGTTGCCTGTTTTTATCTGGAGGTACTTTAGCTTGTTGATTGGCTGAAAGTTCCATGGGCATCAGAGTCCCACGTGGGTTACTCGGCCCTACCAGTCCCTGATTGGTTGATCAAGGTGAGATATGAGTCACTTACTCCTGACACTTAGGAATGCAGTCCAGATGTCCATCTGGCACTCCCTAGACAGATAGGCACCAATGGATGACCATTGATCATGATAGCCAGGCTTAGCTAAGTGCATCCCCCTTTGGGAGCTGTCCTAGGAAACCTTATCAAAGGAAACCTTAAATCAGCCTGCATGAATAGTTTCTCTGTGGCTGCACCACAGAGATGAACAGAGAGATGAGGCCTAATTTGGGAAAGCTCAGAAACACTTAATTCTGCCTTATTAATAAGCCTCGCCGCTACATCTGTAAACAGTAATTTTCTCAGTATGAACTTATGTACAAAATAGTTATTCCGTATTCTAGTTTATGGGTAATTGCGTAGAAATTAAAAGCCAAGGTATGGAAAAAAAACTATTTAAAAATTATGCTGAAATAGACACTGGGAAAGAAAGTACTTCAACATCTTCGAGGAAGCTAAATGATTATAAAAACTAGTACTACAGTATATCAACTACAACGAGAAATAAAGAAATAAAGCTACAGAAAAAAAAACAAAAGAGGCTTTTCCTTGGGTCCTGGATGATAGAATATGGACAAAACCAAGAGGAAGGGAGGAATACTCCCAGGATCGCCATGCAGTTAGGAACTAGAACAGAGATTAGAGCTGAGAGAAGTCCTGAACCGGATCAGAGTCTTAGCAGACTTCCTCAGTGGCGAGAGATGGGTAGTCAGCGTCCAGCCTGGAGATTAAATGAAGCTATCATTTCGGTTCTACTATGTCATCTAAAGTATATCATCTACATGTGTCTTCTTTGAGCAATGAAACATTAAATCTATTATAGATAGATACTTTATTGATCCTGTGAGGGAAATTGCAGTGCAACAGCAGCTTAACACAGACAACACAGCAACAGTGTAATGAATGATACAACAATAATAATACAATACATACAATACAATCAGTACAGTGAGAGGTGCACTATGAAGAGTTACTCACAGTCCAGAACACACAAAGAACAGAACAGTATACAAAAAAGTCGTATGATGAAACTGTATAGAACATAACAGTAGTTCAGGTGGGTAGCTGCGTCAACATGCGTAGGCTGCATAGGAACAATAGGTTTATTCCATTGCTGAAAAGAGAAGGAAGAAAACACAATGTTTCGCCCATGGAGCCTTCTTCAGGTGTGAGGGGAATGCTGGTTTCATAAGAGGGGGACAAGTCACCCAAGGAGGAATAACAAAGAGATCTAGAAAAAGATTTGAAGGATGGCATAGTGGGTCACAGGAGATGCAGGTTGAAGTAGTTCAGGTGGGTAGCTGCGTCAGCAGGCATAGGCTGCAAAGCTGTGAGGGTTGCTCACACCTGAAGAAGGCTCCACAGCCGAAACTTTGTGTTTTCTTCCATCTCTTTTCAGCATGGAATAAACCTATTACTTGTTCCTAGAACACAACAGTATGCTTAATACTAATGTGAGTTTTGAGGCACATTTGAGATGGCTACATCTGTAGCTTGAAAGCCTTAGAAACAGGAAGTGAGTATATGTTTTTGTGTTTGTGTTTTTGACAGTGTGGTCTTATATACTCCCCACCCCACCTTTTTACATGTGTATCAGCACTTCCATATGCCTCTCTCTGGGCTGCATCTCATGAGTACCTTTGTGTTTGTTAGCTGATCTCTCATAAATGCGTTCTTTCTCTGAGTTTCATTACATCAGCAGCTGTGCCCAGTCCTGGCTGTTAAACTTTCTGCCTGTAATTAAAAGTTATGATGACACTGCTATTGTGGGGCAAATTAGCAAACATCCTCAGAGGCCAGTTATGCTGCTTTCCCAGGCTCCATTAGATCTAAAAAAGTATATGACAAAGTACCTGAAATAATTCAGAGTTACTTTTGTCTTCTTTTGTTACAGCTGAACTCTGTTGCTCAGATTGATTGGAATCTTTATCTGTATTGGATTAGGCCTTTCTATTGGCCTAACACAGCCAAACAACATTTCATTAATATCTAAATGTTAGTTTCCACATGCGTTCTAGACTTCATCACTTCTGGAGATGACGATCACTTCTTCTGTGGTCTGTATGGTTTCAGTGTGTGCAAAACAGAAAATGCCTCTTAAGGGTGTTTCAGTTCTAGAGCATGATACCCACAATTTAAAATAGTTATGTTGATCTGAAGAGGATCAATTCCTTTGATGAAACTTCATTCTAAATATTTAATTTATACATCATGTACCTGTATGTGAATGTGCTCTACATCTTAGAAACAACATGGAGTTTAATTATGTAATGAGCAGAAAATAAATATTGGAACCAATAGCATATGTTGTGTTTTAGGGTCTTTTGATATACAATTTCCTAAAATCTTCAACTAGTGTTTTCTAAGATTTTAACAACTTTAATAATTCTGAACACAGTTTAGTTTAAAGTATGAAATTTAATTCACATTTATTGGAATCTTCAAATTTGTAACAGAATTAAATTTGAACAATTGTCATAAATGTGATTTCAGCAATGCAAGGGAGAACTAGAGCTTGCCAGTCCATTGCAGGTTACATGCAGACATAAGCGCATACTCACTCCAGATTCCTGGCAACCCTGAATTGGATGAAGTGGTTAGAAAATGGATAAAATATATTTTGATAATGAGTCCTCCAATAAAAAGAAATTTAATTCTAAAACTGCATTATATATTTAACTGCAATCATATTTTTCTCCAGTGTGACTTGTTTTTTTATTTATATAGGTGGGCATTTTACATATGCAATCTGAATGACATACAGTACTGTGCAGTCAGTCATAACCTATCCAAGATCTGAACCCAGAAAATCCTAATTACAAATACAGTACTCTAACTATTGTTTCACATTGCTGGTTAATCAATGCCTTATATAAATCAAACTTAAAAAACAGCACTAACTAGCCTTTTGCTGCCCAGATCCATTTTAAGTCTGATTCTTTGGTGTGACTCCCATAATCACTCTGTTTTCTCTCATTTCTTCTTACACCACCTCTCATCCTCTGCCTTCCAATACTCCTTCAACACCCACACATTCAGATCCTGCCTATACACAATATGACTTAACTGAGGAAATTCTGTGGTTTGTGTTATATTGTTTTGTATCAGTATTTTTTATATCTTATTAAGTAATATTTTAAATGTGTATTTACCGTCTCCATCTTTTTATAATACTATATATATATATTCAATTTCATTATTAATATTTTATAGTTCACTCACTGTGATTTGCCTTGAATAAAGGCATCACCTAAGTGAATTAATGATCATAATAATGCAGCTGAAGAGATCAACACTATGAGCAGTGCAAAAAAACAGTTGAAAAACAATATTGAACTGAGAACAGAGCACTACTGACTATAGCATGTACAATGTCTATGAGCTTGTGTCAAAGTAAATGAAGCCTCAAAATTTTAAATTCTTGTGTTCAGCAAAATCTCTCAGCTCCACTTGACTCTAACACCTGCCAGCCATTGTGCTTGTGTTCATTAGTTATGATGCATTCGTGCTCCTGTCTATCACAAGGTCTAAGTTTGAAAAGCATGAAGACAAGAGAACACAACCAGCTTAGGTTTTTCTCCAAAAAGAACATTTTCAAAATAAATAAAATCTGAAACAAATGAGCCACAGGTAAATCTGATTGAATTAAAAAGCACAATTTAAACTTCTAGACAGATCTAGAGTTTGGGCTTTAGTAACTATTTCCATGAGCAATCAAGATCCTCTGCACCCAATATCTTTAATAATCCTTATTGTTGAGCTTCTGAAACCACACAGACCTGTCCAATCTCAGCTTTAGCTTTACTAACTGTCCATGTTATTTTACAGAGATGACTATCATAATTTATGCAATTGCAAAGCACTTTTCAGTGTGCAATGTTACTCCAGTGAATAGAAAAAGAAAAGCAGAAGACTCACAGGTTGCATGAAAAGTGCAATGAGGCAATCAGGAAATTCTCAAAAGAAATTAAATGTTACTATGAATATAGAGATTATGAAGACACAGTGCAAGAATCTTAAAGGTTAAGCATTTTAGTAGTATTAGTAGTAGCAATTGGTAGTAGCTGTAGCACTGGTAGCAGACATAGTATAGTAGTGGTAGTAGCAATTTTAGTATTACTAATATAGTCGGAGCACTACTTAATTACATAAGAGATAATAAAAGGGAGGATAGTCAGAAGTACTACATGAAGACTTCCTGCATAGTAATTATAGCAATTATAAAATAGCATGCTGTAATTGTTGTTCACAAGGAATGACAGCAGCCAAAGACTGTGTAACAGTAGAATCTTTATTGGATTTAGTGAAAAGTTTGGCTTAACCCACTTAGCACAACCTCAGCAGGCTGGCAACCAGGCAGTTTTTTTATGTGCATTTTCTCTCTTCCCTTTTCCAGACCATGGCAAGCAACTAAAGATTTCTACAGCAAAGCTCATAATGCGCAGGGGAAGGCCTTGACCCCATGCTTGTGGAAGAGGTGACCAAGGGTTATCTACAAACGCTGTCATGGGGTGAAGAAGGGATGTGAAAACGAGCGAGGAAGAGGAGAGGGTGACATGTGGTATATATGGGATCTGAAGAAATCACGACAGGATTAGGTGGGAGTTGTGCAAGGTGAGCTTAATTAATTTGGGCTGCCTTCATCCCTCCCAAAATAAATGTTGCATTATTTCACTCGTTCCCTGACCAACAAGACCTTACTATTGAATAAATTGATTAGGATACTTTTCTTGTTTAACAATCAAAATGACACTTTTTTCTAACCCAGGTACCCTTCCCCATGTACTACAGTACAGTATACTGTATGTCTCTCTTGAAAAACTTAATGCATCTGGTAGGAGGGGTGAGCTGATAGTTTGACCTAAAACCACTTTCAGACTGGTATGAGTTTTAAAATAATTTGAATGCCTGGCATTGAAGCATGTTTCCAACTTGCCTGTAGCAATGTTATTTGTATACTAAGTCACAAAAGTGTCACTAAAGCAGACTTCTTTTTCTATAGTTTTGCAGTTCTTTTGTCACCTAAATCAGTGCTTGATTTTATAAGGGATTTCATTTTAGGATTATCTTTTAATATTGACTATTGTTTTTTTTTCCTCAGAAATCCATGTGTACTTGTATTGTTTTGGCCCACTCATCACAAATAACACTGCACCATTATTGACTATCATCTGCTTGTTAGTGACTTGCAAGTTTTCACAACATCAAATATTGTATATTAATTCACATTTCTTTACCCAATCCATTTTAAGTTCTGCTTTGAAAGGATTTAAGATTCCTTTTGAAAAATGGTTTGCATTCCACAGTTGGAGGCATTTTTAGGTTTAGTCCTGAAGAAAAACAGAGAACTCTCATTTACACATTATTCCCCTTGGTACTGTCACGATCATCTCCTCTAGAGGGAGCTCCAACCCTTTTGCGTTTTAGTTTCATTATCACCTACACCTGTCCCTGGATTCACCATATTATTTAAATGGTGCTCCGGAAGCTCAGAGCTCTGCATTGGAAGACGGGCGCCCGGAGGACCAGAGCCCTATGTCAGCGGCTTGAAGACTTAGGCTTCCAATTGGCATCCTGACCAAGCTTAGTCCGGGGCTCGGAGCGCCTTGCCTCTTCATTCCGTTTTTAACTTCCTAGTCCCAGATCCTGTTAGTGTTTTTGCTCTTGTCTCATCTTGGATGGATCACCTGATTTTGGATTTTGGACTGTACCCAGATTTCCCCCTTGGACTGTTTTGGACTTGTTTGCCTGCACTCCCCCTTGCACCTGATCACTGCCGGCACCGCCCCCTGTTTGCCATCCCTTCCATTCCTAACAGTGTTTTCCCTTTAGCCCTTTTCCAGTCACTTCTGGATTATACCATCTGCACAGGGTCTTAAACTACGCATTACACAGGAGTCAGGACCGGCTCTCGTTACAGGTACAACAGCCAGCTTCACTACATGAAATATCATAGGCATAAACCTGAACATATATGAAAGGACACTGGCCTGTCTTTACTTGTTCTCAAACAACACCAGACATCTTACAGCAATAAACTGACTGACTTAGTGTTTTCAGTGAAGCTCAATCAAGATCGGAAAGGTAATACTAGAACAACCTTTTATACACAATTCATTATCACGCAAATCCAGTTAGAAATACCACTTAGAAGCATCTACAGACAAACTGCAATTGATTTTCTGAGCTTTTTCAGTCCAACATTTATGGTCAGATTACAACCAGACTTTTTATTTCATGTCTATGAACAGTTTCCAAGCTTGTCATCTTGCAGAGTTTCATAACAGCCATATTCTTTGGTCCTCACTGTTTTGTTGTGTCCAAATTGTGCATTTTTTGTCAATTTGTCACACATATCAATGAAACATTAAAATCTTTAATCATCTCTTTAGCTCTTAAACTTGCAATGATTATCACTCTGCGAAAAAAGCCACAGTCCATTTGGCCCAAATTTAATTTATCATTTTGGGCAAAAGTTAAAGAATGTGTTATTACTTTTACAAGTTTACTATACTCATGACATCCAGATTTATGTGAAAAACTGATGTTAATCAACCACTGACTATTGATACAACAAATATAAATAGTTTTGTATGTGAACTGATTGGCCTAACTCCTGTGTCATCTTCCCAAATTATGCCTACCTTTATTTGTGTATGGATGATCTTGGAATCATTCTGAGTACTTACTATAGATCAGAGTACTTAGACTTTAAAGTCATCACATCATCTTGGAATCAAGTCATGCATTTGAATTTCATGTTCACAACATTGTCGGGGTGTCTGCTTTTCATCTTCATAACATTGGTGGTAATGTTTATATCTCTCTCAATATGATGCAGAAAAGCTAATGGATGCCTTTGTCTTTTCCAGACTTGAGAATCAGAATGCACTGCTTGCTGGTGTATGCAAACATTTTACCAATTTGGGGCATTTTCATAATTTTATCGCTCGGATTAACTCACACCATGAGGATATAGTAGTGACCCCTGGGAGCCTCTGTTGCAATAAACCTCCCCAAAATTGATTTAATTATCCTTTACCGAATTTCCCAAGCAGTTGGCTGGACTCCACATTAGAACATGATGGGCTATCCAATGCACATTCTTATTGCTAACCCATTATTAATAAGTTGTTTTGTGAAGAGTGTTTTGCCAATTGTGCCACATTTCCCTTACTCTTGTATCACCACTTGTTTTATGGGCTTCTTTGTTTCGGACTGTGCTGTTGATGAGACTGCACCCAACAGTTCTACAGTACATCTTGCTTTCTCATGGCATTCAAATTATCAATATCGATAATCTAATCCAACTATCTAAATTACACCATATCTAGTGATACCTGTACTTCCCTCAAAGAAACACCTCCTTGAGACCCAGATAACACCACTGCAGATAACATGCAACTGATACAGATGTCCCATCTGAAATCATTGCAATTAATGAATTCAAATTAAGTTAGAAGGTCATGTAAAATTTTCAGTGCATTTATGTTACTTGTGTATCTTTTCAGAACATATATATATATATTTTGACACTTAAGCATCTTAATGGGCATAGTAAACTTTTTACAGTTTTTATGCAAATCAGTATTTGAATCTGACAACCAAGTAATGAGCAGAAAAGCAATACTATAACGATGCGGACAAAAAAAAGACAGGGTGATGGAAACTATAAAAGACGTTTCAGCAAGAACAGCCTTGCCTGTATGATAAGATAGTCAAGCTGAAAATGTCTGAATATCCTATAAATTTACCATAAACTGTGAAGTTTAAAAGTATCCAGTGTCACGTACTTTAAGCTCCAAAGCTTTTAAATATGAATTTCTTTATCTGGTACTTATTTTCAGTGTGGCACCATGTCACAGTAGTAAGCATTGCCCCCTCACAGCACCAGGGCTCTGGGTTCAATTCCTGGGGTGTGCATGGAATTTGTGTGTTCTCCTTATATTCACATGGGTTCCTCTGGGTGATCCAGTTTCTTCCCATAGTCCTAGTCCAAAAACAAACTGGTAGGTTACTTGGCTTCTGGGAAGATTTGCCCTGTTGTGAATGTGTGTATTTGTGTCTGTGTGTGCAGGGCAGTGGACTGGCTTCCCAACAAGGGTGTGACCTGCCATGTGCCTGCTACTTTCCTGGATAGGCTCTTGCTCCCCTTTGACCTAGCATTGCATAAAGAGAGTGGAAAATGGATATTTAACTTTCCCCTAAAGCTTGTTTCTGTTCGCATTTAGAACCTTTTTTCTGGCATTTCAGTTTCAGACATTGGGTACAATTGCTTGAATGCAAATACTTGCATGTAACAGAGATGACATCACTCCCTGAAATCTAGATGGTATGGAATTCTGCCACAGCAGAAGTCTCCGCCTTTTGGAGCAATGAAGATTGTTGCTCAGTAGGGACAGAGTTGCAGGCACAATTTATGTATCTGTCGAAGAACACCATTTAAGGTTATGATTTTTTGAAAAAGTGGGTGTTACAAATTATGGGAATGTGACTATTGGATTAACTATGCCCATTTCACAACACTGGAAAGTGGAACCATCCCACTTTGTACGTATAAAGTTAACTATCTGCTTTTCCTTGGCTCTCAGTACAGAGCAGGTCCAACCTTGCACAGTTTCTGATATCTGATTAGATCTGGCTTCAATGTGGTAACAGTGCTGTGGTAAGGGCATGTGTGTCATTAGACCTAATTACCAAGGAAAGAGGGAACACATTTAAGGTCATTTTTTGCACAACTTTTAAAATCCAGATAAAACTAATTTGATTATCAGTTGATCATGGACTCTTTTGGTCTAGATGGGCAAAAGGGCAAGCTGCTGCCCCAGAGTCATTTTAGCTGGAGTTTGAAGCCTTGATAGAGTATCAAGATACTGGCAGGAATGTCCCTTGGCCTCTGTTCATCTGATGAAAGCAGTGAGTACTGTTGAGCCTGATCAACCTGTGATGCATCTGTAACGGGGGAGACGTTTACCAGTCAGAAACCAGTGACGTTAGAATATTTCTGGCTGCTCGTTTGATAGCCTGCTGAAGGCAGAAATCTAAAATAAGGTTGGGGAAAAATTGCAACATAGTGCATACTGCAGTTTTACATGCGTGTTTCTACTGCAATATGATACATGAATACTGTACGCCTGGAGTAGAAAAGACGGAGCGAAGTGCTTCTCTATTATCTGGAATGGACAAGGAGAGTGGATATTAAAAGAAGCAAAGCAGTGAGTAAGATGACATGGACAGGTACTGTATATGAGCTATGAGGGGGATTTTATCCCACTCCCACTTGAGGGAATTATTCTTAATTCTATGTCAGATAAGTCTTTTTATATTTTAAACACTTGTGTCTTATAACTTTCCACTCCAAATGTTCTGAAAGTATGTAGTTCTGCTTTTGTCTATATATGCTGAATTGTACCCTACATTATGTGGCAAGGTATAACTGCCATATGTTCCTAGCAGAGTTACAAAAAAATGAGGAACTTGCTTGACTGCTCTTCACGTGCACAGCCAATGTCAAATCCCTTTTATGGACATGGTTTACAGCAAAACATATGTAATCCATCCATTGTGGGAGTAACCATTAAACTTATTTTACTATATAAAAAGACTGCCTTTTGTAATACTTCTTTGAGTCTTGCTTGACAAATCTTGGCTCCAATATGCATATGCAATAAAGGCGTTTTCTGCAGCACGGACACCAGAGTTGCTGCCTTTTACCTGATACTACACACTCATAGCATAAGAGTTCCACTCACACTCTCTAATATGGAATATGTTGATCCTTTCTGGTACAGCCTACAATTACAGCTGCTTTGTTTTCTGCAAAGTGATATCCTAACAGGATTCCAGGACAGGAGGTACTGAAAAGCAGTGATGGGAAATTCACACAATTATACTTTAAATCTATAGCAGTTCCCACTGCTGGGAAAAGATTGCTTTCATAACTTGAGTTCAGCAAACGTCAAAGTACACAAGACTCTTTCATTACTGTAAAATGCTGGGTAGAGAGGTGCACTACAAGTAAACAAAAACTTCAGTTTCAAGGTAAAACAAGAGAGATAATAATCAGATAATTTGCTGCAGCCTTCTCACCCACCTCAGACACAGATCACACAAGCAATTACTGCAGAAAAAACTCCAATTGAATGGGAAATGTGTGCCATTCGGGTTTCTCAAGCTACAAGGTCATGTGCATATACCCACACAAGGCTATAGATTTTTCATACTTGTATACTTTTTTCAAATACATTTTCAAAGAAGCATTTATTAATTTTCTAACCTCTTCTTCCATTTCAGACCTGTGGCCAAAGAAACATCTGGTGTTAAAATTTTGAAATTATATATTTTCCTCTGTACATTTTGTACCTGTAACTATGTAAAAATATAGACATTAAAACTTTCCTTCCAGGACTGTTATCTTAACCTGCTATGACATCACTGTTGTGGCAAATATAGATCGAAGCTATTCATTCTCACTACAACTGAGCAACATGCTGATATGCTTCAGACCTGGCTGAGGGTCAGCCATTTTTGTGATGTAACACAGAACAAAGAAAATGCAGACAAGGAAACAAGGTAGAAGGATGTTAACGACATTAAGACAAGACAGTTAAAAAAGCAAAAAGGAGAAGGCAAGCCCTTTCTTTCTCCCACCATTAGTCTTGCATAATTCACACACCTATTGTATTACATGCACTATTACAGGTGTACTCTGCTACAGAAAAACAAATACAATTCACCGGACTTCTTGGCACACTGTTGTTTTCAACAGTGTCCACTTTCCTTCAGGATTCTCATGAACTATGAACACAACTATAATGAAAACCAAACTATGGAGAAATAACATCTGTTACAATCTGCTACATGTAGAAATATAAATAAAAATCTTCCAATGGAACAGTATGCAACAGAGATCTTAAACATTATTACTATGAACCAAAGGATTCATGTGAGCCATCATAGACCCAAATGCTCGTCACGTGGAATGAGCATACTGTTACTATCCATGGAGATAGTGTTCCCAATTGTCCCATTGTATGTGTACCATGGTGAACAGCTTTAATAATACTAATTTATCTGAATAGGCCAACTGAGAATAATGAAGAATTTAATACTGCAGAGCTGTAGATAAGTGTTCATCCATAACTAAACCTATTAGAAGAATTACCACTATTTGAGCTACATATTAAAATGATATATACTGTAAACCTGTATGTAGATGAAGATGTTTGAGAGTAAAGCCAGATGTTATTTACTAATATACTGTACTTATTGAGTGGGACAAAACTTTGTGCATGAATTGTCAGTCATATGTATTGCCTTTTATACTATTTTTTAATATATTTTAACTGCAGATCTCTATAAAGTAAGTATTTAGTAGAATGATAAACAATATGAACAAGAATGTGAAACTAAATTAAGCATCTGATTAATTTATTCAGTAATAATGGTTCTAACTTCATTAAGCTACAGTGTTGTCTAATAAAATGTTTTTTTAATAAACAGCAACATTTTTCTCCGTCTCAAAGAAATGCTGTTTGTTTGCTGACAAAATAAACTGTTAAATATGGGTACGAGAAAACAAAGCATATCAACAGGAATGGAAAAGAAATGAAAAGAAGAAAAAAAAAGTGAGAATCTTCAAAGCATTGACAGTTCTGTTTTGCAGAAATCTCAGATTCTATAACAGCACAGCAGGGGAACATTCGTGGAAGAATTTGGATCTTTAAAAAAAAACAAATATGATGTTTGAGTGTTTTATGGAGGCCTTACATTTATAAAAAATAAATATTGTACTTGGATTTAATAACATATTTCTGACATTGCACAGGCACGATGGAAAAAAAACATTAAAAAAAGGTCATCACAAAAATCAGAGGAGGCTGCTGGTAATCTGCCAATATGAATACCATAGAATCAAGACAAAATACATTTAAATGAGAAAACAATCAGTATCACATTCAACAAAAGGAATGGACTATTTTCATAACAAAAGAGAAAATGAATACCTGCACCCTGCAGTAAACTGCCTAGACTGAAGGAAGTGGAAAACTTGCAGGACTCCTGTTGCATGACAGTTTAATTAATGTGAGGTTTAAGAACTCCGCGGTCATCATGAAATTTTAATTTAATTACTGCCATTTTAATCTATTCATCTGACCATGCAGTTTTATTCAAGGTAAAAAATGTGGTACTATCCAGTACCTATACATGTTGGCGTTACCTTCTACAGGAATACAGGTATGCAGCCCATAAAACCTGAAATGGAACAAACTGCAAAGCCTTCTCTGTTTCCCCAAGAGCACTTTCAAACAAAGTGACAAAACATGCCATACAGTAATGTTACAGTATGTTCCTGTCTCTGCGTGAGAATGAGAATTTTTCCTAACCTCACTAGAACCCACTAAATTTTATTTTGTGTGCCATGTTACCTGTGTCTCCGTCCTAGTGGTCTGCACCATTCCCCTTGCAGTTTCTGCCTCTGTCTGATTAATAATTAAAGTGATAAATCACACAACAGTCCTCCAATATAAGCCCCCTGTTGTTACAGAGGAGCACCTTGTAAACTGCTAATATAATAAACGACTAATTATGCATGCATATGTTTCCACATAATGACAAGAACACAGCCGTCCCTCACATTTTACTGCCACTTAGGAGCTGTTTAGTCTCTCTCACAGCTCCCTGTCTCTCCTGGCACTTTTCACTTCACACAGTAACTGAGGGCAAAACTAAAATCTGGATTGAAAGCATTTCTTATGCTACTTTCAGACTCAAAGTAAGATTAAACATGGAAACAGAAAACATCATTTGAAAGCACACATCCAAACTACTTGAATTTTGGCCTGTCACCCTTTTCGTTAAAATGATTTTATTAAACTGTCAAATAGAATAAAACATTGTCCCTAAAATGGGTGTGCTCAGATTTTTATCTAGTAAAATATAACGTTGCTGTATTTTTCCCCCCATACTGTAAGTGGAACTTCTGTAATTGAATGTATTCAAAAACAAGTTAAGGGTAGTTTCCATTAAGGTTCTGATCAATCACATACTATTTATTGGCTACAATTAGGCCTGTGAATAAAATATATCTTGCAAGTAGATTGATAGTTACTTGGGAATAATTATTGAAAAGGAGCAGTCCAGGGCTGTGCAGCACAGTCATATCTAAAATTCCTCTATCACACTCTCACAATATACTGTATACAAATGTCTTGTAATACCTTGAGTGCATCTGTGACAGTCCATCAGGAGCAATCTTCAATCTGTGTAAGTTTGAAATGTTGTACATCTTTCAAATGGTTTTGCTGATGTGCTTCATTCTTAATGCAAAAGATAGCACTGCCCCAGACAGGCACTTTATTAAGGACTACCATCCATTTTGTCTAGTTCACTATCCATATAAAGTAGCTGGGAATGGACAAACTAAGTGAGAAATGAAAGTTACAAGTATAAAGTAAAGACACTCTAGACCCCTTGTGGTGACTGTTGAAGCAATGAGTACAGTCACTGGCTGATCTAATAACGCTGCCATGACAATCAGGCTTGAGTGTAGCCTGAAACATAAAGTAGAAAAATCCACACTGCTACGAGTTCTTTGTCAGATCATTAAATCTTTTGGAATTTTGGGGGCTATACAAGAAAGGCAAATGTCCCCAAATCCAACCAAGTTCCAAATACCCATAAATGAAAAGAATATTAATTATATTTAAAATTAAGTACATCCTGGCCACCAAAACCTTTGGGGCACTGAAAAGTTACCCCTTCAATTAAACCCAACTATAAAAAAATGAAATTGTTTTAGGCATTTTGGTTAAACATAATGAAAGTTTTTACAAAGTAGATTTTATCCATATAGTTACTGTACATTTGGTAGAATTCAACAATAAAAGTTTTGCTCCACACAAATTACCTTAATTTTAAAATATTCAGGCAAATGTTGTTTTGTACCACTTTTCAAATTTGTATCGGTGTTGCCAAGTATTTAAGGCTGCCTGATTACTTTTTTCCCCCAGTAAAAAGCAAGAGCTGAAATTTCCACTTTTTCCAAAGGCTAAAGTCCCTAAAGGCTATTAGTCCACAGATACAGTACACCTGCATCAATAAAATTCAAATTTAATTTATCGACAGTTATCAGTTACTGTATACTGCGTTTTTGCCTCTTTTGCCTCTCTGATCAAAGTTTAATGTCAAAGCTGATCAAAACAATTACATTTGAAAGGATTGTTCCAAACCTACTTTCAGTGTAGAGGGTAAAGAAGACCAACCAGACCAAGGTTTTTTGTCCTGGGGTGGGAATGAAGACCAAGGGCTGCTGGACTAATTTATAAATTAAACATAGGATGCCTACCCACTATACAAATATTTCTCTGATTTTCTTTCAAATATATTTGTATTTTCTGCACTTTACTACTTAATTAGTAATAACTGTACTCAATAGAATTTATCCAGAAAGTTTTTTAGCAAAACGTGAAATTATAAATAAAACCATTGCACCTCTTTGTTTAAACATTTTTTGGTGATGCAGAAGAAAATACATTTCTAAGAATTATACATACCGTATCTTTTGGCTTCACATTCACCACAGAACATTATGACATACAGAAGCCTCAATGTTTCTTATGCAAAACATTTTTTTTTTGCAATGTCAGCATGAAACCATGCTAAAAGATTACCTTTCTTCTGTTCATTCTGGGAATGTATAAGAACTTCTTGAAGTATCTTGAAAAAGTTAAGAACCCCTGATCTAATCAAATCTACTTGAATTTTATTCTGGATCCCAAGAACATTCTCTTTATGAATCTGTAAAAAATTAGAGGAGATCTTAATACCCTAATAACTTAATTTTGTAACAGGAATATGGGGAAAATAAGCTGTCAAAGCACTGGCAAACACATAAGTATACTTTATACAGAGTTTATCAAAGTCTTATATGGGTTTAGAATGTATAGGGCTGAATGTGATTTTTCACGTGCTGCATGTCAAAGGGAACAATGTTCAGATTTTTTCTAATTCTCTGTTCCAATATGTTAAACAAAAATATTATAAAAAGTGGAGAGGGTTGGAGAATGGTGTGAAGTCAAAACCTGCATGAGAATACAGAACATTGCATGAAAATAAGTCTATCATTGAGAGAAGGCAGAACGTGTGAACGTTCAGGATGAGTTTCATCTCTGCTGTGGGAGTTGAGAAACCCTTCTTTGAGAACAGAGACAGAGAGATCAGTGTGATCATGGCCGGCTGAGGTGAAATGAGAAACTATGGGCTTGCGGAAATCTTAGTAGAGTAGTAGAGTAGTAGAGTAAAATAGAGTAGCTCTTAATGATGGTCCTGGGGATAGAAAGTGTGTTAGGGTGTTAGAGAAGCACCAAGGGAATGTGGTTGTGAGACTGGGAGTTCCTGATTGAGTTGATGATTCGAGGGCTGTTTTTGGCTGGGTGAGGGCCCTCTCGGTAACCTGGGTGGGGTATTCTCTGTTGATGAAAAAAGAATGCATTTTGAGTGCTTGGTTCTGGAAATCCATGTCGGCAGTGCAGAGTCGACGTAGCCTGAGGAACTGTGAAAAAGGGAGAGAGTTTTTAGTGTGTTTGGGGTGAAATGAGCTGTGCAGGAGATAGCTGTGTAAATCTGTGGGTTTGTAAGAGACCGAGGTAGAGAGTCATGGAAGGTTAATAGATAGATATGTCTAGAAATGGAAGAGTGGTAGAAGATATTAACTGTATATTTGAGGGATGGGTGAGAGCTGGCGAATTGATGCAGGAAGTGCTCTAGCTGGTCATTAGAGCATGTAGCAGCACAGACACAGTCATCAATACATCACTTGTAGAGGTCATAAGTAGTTATGAGTAGGGGCAATTGATAAGGATCCATCCACTGGATCGTGATCCAACAAGCAAAGGGGAGAATGCAGGATAGGGTCGGTAGTCCAACACAGTGCACACGGACATAAACACATTAACACCAGCGTCCATTTTCCCAGAAGCCAGTTAACCAACCAGTACAGTATGTCTTTGGACTGCAGGAGAAAACTGGAGCACCTGGAGGAAACCTACATGAACATGGGGAAAACATACACACAGATAACACCACAGTTCTGGAATTGAACTCATGGTCCAGTCCTGCAAGACTCAAATACTAATCACTGTGCCATCCTATTAGTATTCATGCCTACCAATCAGTACAATACAATCACTACATTCAATTATAATCTTTGTATTATTGAACATACACAAGAAATAACTTTATAGTGTATAATTATTCTGTTGCTAGCTACATGTTAAGTAGTATGTGTCCCTCAGATAAAATACTGTATAGTCAGATAGAAAAGACAGATATAATAGACTTTAAATTGTCAAACAGTACTACAATACAGCATACAATGAAGTGTTTATTAATATAACAAATATACTCCAAAAAACAGACACTAAACACAAATGCAATCATGGAATCTTGAACAAAAACATTTTTTCCACAGAGCTGACAAGCTGAAAACTGTAAAAAAAAATGCATAAGGCCTGTTCCTATGAGAGCCAAAATCATCATAAATGTGGTGTCTCCTATTGAATGGATCTGGAAGTGTCCAACAAAAAAGTAATTTTGGTAAACATCAATAGGATTGTTTCTATTGTCAGCCTCTGGCAAGCAAATAAGAAATTAATTAGACTGACTGCTTTTATCCTCCAATTTCATACAGATGGGATTTGAACAGGAAAGAATCTTTCCACTTTTTGTCACGAGAAGACAGAGAAGTTGCAATGATCTCCTTCAACAGCTGAAAGAGAAACTGGATGTCCCCCAGACACCTTTACCATGAATAAAGATAGTTTAAAGAGAGTGCCTGAGGCAACCACAATAAAAGTCTCAGCAAGTGAAGCTGTGCATCACACAGCCCTCCTAATGTCTGCCCCAGTGAATAGTTACAGAGAGCTTTGCTGTGGATGAGGATACTGAGGTAAGAAGCATTTTCCTGCCTTTCTTATCCTTGGCTTTTGGGGAGGGTGTGGTCAATGAGTCTTTCTTCTCAGAGGAGTGCATAGTCTCCAAAAAACAACATATTGCCTCAAGCTGAAAGTTAAATTTAAAATAAAAAAACAGGTGTTGGGCATACGCAGTAAGGTGCTAACTGAGATCTTGTCACAAACACTAATGATGAAGTCTGATGTTACTGTCTTCTTTCCAATTGAGAACCACCAACTTTTAATCTTATCTGCAAATAACCCTTTTCCCCATCTTAGTTAATGAATAAATGTGCCTCTTCACGCAGCGATTCCTTCAAATGAAGGAATAAAAATAATTAGAACAACAAACGGAGTGTGGTCAGACAATTCTGAGAACTACAGTGCATGTTTTTCCACAATCGCTAAGAATTGACAGAAAAATCTGTATCAGAAACACACTGCAAATGTGAAGATTGTATCCAAAGTCTAGACCCTATGAGGAAAGAAAACAAGCAATGTTTACTATATTCTAGAATATAAACCAAGATAATGGATACCACATGCTTGATATTCTATTTTTAATAAATATTTTAATTTATATTAAAATGAACCTATGGCTTGTAAGTGCCAAATTGTATCAAAGTGCCATCTCATATTCCATAAATAAACATTGGGACTGATAGCTGTGTTGTACAGATTATATTGTCTGTCAATGGTGGACTACAGCCCGGTTACAAGACTTATGCATTTCTAAGACCGATTGCCTGCAGTCTTCTGGCCACGAAAAGATAAAACGGTGATCAAGGACATTTTTTTGTTTCTTGGATGAATTACTCAGTCCAACAGTGTGTAACGTTCATTGATTGGGGCCAAAGGTACTGAGAAACATTTCTGACAGAACCACAGACCCCTAGATATTTCAAACTGCTGGTAAAGGTTTACACTGTAGATTCTCCAGTGAGGAGCTGTCTTTTGTGCAGCTGTAAGAATAGGAGCTTTAAGAGTTGTTCCAAAGTGGTGGCAAAAGTGGGCAGGTCTTGGTCACTGAAGTGTAATTTCAAATCAAGATAGCATTAAAGAGTATGCAGGGTTCCAAAAATAAAATATGTACTGATTTCCCACATGGTGTTTCTGCTGTTTAATTATCATGCTTGTAACTTTTCTTTTTATACTATATGTAATTCTTTTGACAACTTATTTTGCAGTGAAAAGTTCAAACCTATTTGAATCACTTTCTGATCTGTTTCCCTAACCCCCCCACGCACTGTTTCATTGGTGTATGATAGCGTTATGTCTTTCTGGTCTACTGTATAAACCCAGCACCATACTGAAGACTTGAAAATATACAGTATACTTAATATAGTGCTGTGACTCAGTATAATACTCCACATCCCCGAAGTGCACTGATAATGATCTCACAAGAACAATAAAATCCACATTGAACATCTTAAAAATGGTATGAATTGGACTTCATTCTTTTAATGTGAAATATAAAGAAGCTGGATGGGAGAGAAAAATTTAAGCTTCACTGAGCTTCACTTCTTTGGTCATGTGAAAAACTGATTTGCTGTGGTTCCTAATGGCTCCAGAATGTTGTCACTGTACTATAAATACTATGATAAATGTTTCTATGGTGAATTTACTTTAGTACAAAACTATGGTGATTACATAAACTCATGATGAAAGTGCAAAAACCCTGCACTAAATGTGTCAATTTAAATATTTGTTTTAAAATTTAGTTTACTATACAGTATAAGACATCCTTATTAATGCATATATATTAATTATATAAGTAATTAACAGCCCATATTTTGCAACTTCTGTTCTATTCTTTTTTTAATATATCCTTATGATTCATTAAACTAACAAATAAGTACTAACTGGGTTGTTGCTCATGAACTATTGAAACACTGTAAGTTATCTGAAGAAACAGTGCAGCCATCACTGAACTACAGTTCATTGCTACAAAATGAAATTAAACGGGATGCTTTTCTTACATTCCACTCAAATTCAATTGTCCCAGCCTTCCTTTTCCTCTGACAACTACTATAGCACCTTTTCTTACTTTCTAAAGAACATTTTCTAGGAAGTCTAAAGATCTTTTTTTTTTTTAGATCTGCCACCAATAATTTGCCTCAAACTTCCCAGCTGTACATGTTGATTATTACAGAAACTGAGTCATTTGTGTTCAGATGAACATGTGGGATTCTGATTAGTAATGTCAGCTATGTAACACGTCTTATTCAATCATAGACTTCTAATTCTTCTACAGAAAGGTCTGCCATTATCCAGTTATATTAAGACTCAGAAAATAGGTCTGCCCCAGATTCTAATAGCTGTTACACGTCTGAGCTGTCTGGGGTGAGATTTTGCTGTTGAGGGCTGCCATGATTCTCTTTTTTAACACTATGTTGATAGCAAATGTTTATCAAATTGTGATCTGTTGTGCCAAAGCTACATTTGTTCAAGTACACTATTCCACTAACAGCCTGTACAGATCAGTAAGAAAAAGATAAAAGGAAGCTTTAATAAGTCCACAAGCAAGAATTGTATCATTATTTGTTTTGTATGTGTGACCTTATAAGTCAGAAAGCAAACATTGCCTGGGTTTCAAAAACCTAACCTTAAGAGTCTGGTTTTGAAAGAGTATTGCATCCTTCATCAGTTAATATTAAAGTACTACTGTACTGTATTTTTCCATAAGACTCCAGAATTCAGCTATCTGTATGTGTGCACACAGTAAAGACTACCTGCATTTCACTCAGTTCCATGCCTTCCTTTTCACCTTCAGTCATCTACATATACGTCTTTTCTTTTTCACAATTCATGACCATATCTCATTACCTTCCCACAATTCCCCTCTTTAGAGTATGGACATGTCCTACAATCTGCTTCTCCGCCTCACACGTACTGGTTACTAAACAGCACTCTGTTTCTCTACATTCAGTCAACTGTGTGACACTTGGAACATTTCAAATACAGTCATCTAATGATACAGCGCAGACTCAAGCCTGGTCTCTAATTCTCAACTTACCTGTACATCACAACCTGAATAATTTATTGGGTGGTATCTCAGTTTTATCCTTTATTAAAAACTGTAATCGATTTTATGACAATTTAGAAATCTATACAATTTCTTTTAAAATTAGAGAAGGCAAAGAGACACAATGCTTAAGAGGTTTAATAATAAAAAAAAATATTTTAGCCTTGAACTATGTCAGAAGAGAACTTAAAAGTCTGATTAATTTGCTTTCTAACAAATTACAGAAACTAGTTAACAGAGATCAAACAAGACAAGACTGTTTATACAGTATATACCCAAAACAGTTAATAAGCACATATACCATCCTAAGGATATACTATATATGGGAAGGCCAAGAAGGAAAATAAGTCAAGACATAATTTTTGCCTTTTCAATAGAACTGGAGGCTTCGCCCTGTTCAGCCAAATTAAAGCAATGCTACAACATAATCCTCAGATACTATAATAATCATCCAATATGTGATACTGTTCTTTTAGTAAAAATGAGCACCTCAAATTTTCAAATTAAAAAAATAATAAAAGTATAAAGAGAAAAAGCAAAATAAATACAAGCAAGTTATAAAACATACATGGAAAACTAAGTCAGACCTCCCCAACAGGCTGCTTTCCAGCCTAATGAAATCCAAACCACACCCTGTCACACAACATGAAGGAGGAGAATTTTAAAAAATTGAGTTTATAACAAGTGTTCAGGAGGGATGACAACAACCAAACTCAGACTCAGCTGTCAGTAATTTGCAATCGCTCCTGACAATCCATTCCTCTCCCAAATGCTATAAATACCTATGAGATCCATATCTCTCTCTTGCATTACACACTCACTCCATTTGCCCAGGAGACTCATCAAATTCAATGGTTATAGAAGGCCAAGATGTTGTTGTTTTACCTCCGTCCTGTCAGAGAACCAATAGGTAGAATAGGAGGATCCTTATGCGTAACCGTGAATCCTGCAGATTGTGGAGTAGCACAGGGACAATCCAAAACAAGTAATCCAGGGGCATGGTCGATAGGAGAAGCAATGAGTCCGGTAACCAGGGAAATCCGAGATAAACAATCCAAAAAACGAAATCCAAAGAGCTTGGTCAAAAAAGGCAGGAGTAAATGTTAGGAACCAGGAGATCAGTCAAAAAGGTTAAAAAGCACACTAGAGAATACTACAGGAGGCATCTCAATAGTGAGCATGGGCTGGTGCGTGAGAGAACTTTAAATACTGAAGGGAAAGGGACATGGTTGGATAATTGGTCTGGAAGTGAGAATTTGTGGAATTTGGTGTATGTGGGAATGTAATGTGATGAGTTCAATTAGGAATGAGATTGTGAAACAATGGGTTTGGGAATGTAACGGCGTTTGCGAGGGAGAGTGTGGGGTGTGACACGTCCCTCATTCTATTCACAGTGCAAATACAGCGAACGAGTCCATTGCTTCTTTTGGGGGTACAATTGGAAATTTGGGGCCTTATCCATTCAGATAACACCGCCATTTTTAGTTCAATTTAATAATACTAGTGACTTCCTTTCCCCTTTACATGTTCTCGCAAATCCGGAGCTATCACAGGCAGTTCTTCCAACTCAAGGCTAGTTCTTCTGGGGGTCCTGGTCTCCTTGTCCTATGACCGGGAGCCCAGCCCTCAGCCAAGCAGGTGAAAACACAATTTCGCTCCATGACACTTTCATCTTGGGTGTTTGTCATTCCTCATGAAGTCAAATAATGGTTTCTGGGAGCTATAAAAGAAATGTGTGCACATTTTGAGGTTCTTCTGTTTGATCAGCTTTAGTGGCAGCAGCAATAGAATAACATAAGGGATTTACAGGAATGATCTTCATGTTTTAGATTTAAAGGGTGATGATCTCAAGTCTTGATTGCTCCTGAATTGTTGTGGAAACTTGGTGAAACTTTGTGCACGATCTTAAGTCCTGTACAAAAAAGGGGTTATACCCCAGCTTCTGAAGGTATTGGTAGCATGTGATCTTCTCATGCTTCTGTGTCACAGTAGGAGGATGCAGGTGACTGCTTGAGTCGACCCACCACCTCTAACACTATTCATCACTTTAAGGCTAATGTGTCTCACCTTCTGCAGCCGGAGGGCGCTCCTACTCTGTCCTGTCCCTAGTTTCCTGTGCTTTGCTGTCCTTCCGGTGTATCTTTCTCTGGGGCTATATATTTCCGGATCACTTACTCTCCTTCGCTCAGCATTGATGTTCGGATGTCCTGAGACCCGCCTAGCATCCAGGTTGCCCCACGTCCGCTGCTTGAGGGCATTGGTTTCTATTCGACTCCTGAACTGCTGAGCCCAGGGTAATCGCATATGGGTCTTTTTCCACTCTCCTGCCTCTCCACGGTTTGTCCCTTCCAACATCCATGTCATAATCTCAGAAGCCAGGCTCAGTTTTAGATGTAGTGCTCACAATGTTTCCAGACTACAATGCTTCAAAATGCCTCTAAGCTTGCAAATGACTCAGGATACATCATATAGAACCACAAATGTAGCCTGTGTGCAAAATTTCCTGCTCCCTGTTATGTGTCTAATTTTGACATGTCTGCCATATTCAATCGCTTTCAAGAACCAAACATTTCTAATTGTATAAAAGTAGATAAGTGATAAAATAACAGGCAGATTAAAATTATATAGTCAGAAAATGGTGTGTATGCAGTATTTTGTTTATTCTACAACTATGAATGAAATCTATATCGGTGTGACCTCTCCCAGATCTTTTGTTTTATTGTAAACAAAAAAATATGACTGTACACTTAACTGACATTATTGAAAAAGGCCTTTTAGTTATGAAAAATTGGCTGATCATTTGATTAAACATTAGAGTGTTTCATAATTCATTTGTACCAGAGGTTCTGCATTTAATTCTCATTGCACTTGTAAACCATTATAAGTCTCTGTGGATAAGGTTGCTTTGCAATACATTAGTAATAATAATGACATATGTTTAAAGGAGGTTGCCAGTTAAGCCCTTAGTGTTCAACAATATGCAATCAACACAAGAAGTGCTTACTGTTTGGGACACATAGTCTCTAGAAATACTGTATGAGGCCAGCAGGCGGCGCTCACTCTTTGGTCCATGTGGTTCCTAATGCCCCAGTATAGTGACGGGGACACTATAGTGACGGGGACACTATACTGTAAACAAGCGCCGTATTTCTGATGAGACGTAATGAAAGGATGAGACGGTCGCATTTAATGGCAATGTCAGCTCAAAGATTTGGTTCAAACCACCAAATAGAGATGGGTGTGCCGACAACCGGACCCTGCTGATGTGGAATTAACGCTAGGATGATAGAGTGTCTTAGCCTAATCGGGGAGTTGCTTCGATACAACTCCCAGGTGGTGGCTGGAACTTTCATGGCATGTTGAATCCTCTACAACACAGGTAGAATGTTGCTGGGGGAATAATTAGAATAAATAATTAGAATAAACTGGGGAAAACTGAGAAAAAGCAGAACGTCACTCTGAAACGCTCCTGCCTACTGCTGAACAAGGGCAGTAAGGCAACAGATCATTGACAGATTTTCAGAAACTATAATTCTATGTATGTTCATCTCCCATCCATACAGAAAGGTTAATGGAATATAAATTTGGTAGCTACTTCAAACAGTCTAGTGTTGAAGGACAAGCCTATTTATCCAGGCAGTCCAGCTGAGATATGTGCAAGCAAATATTCAGTTCAATGGATTTTTCAGAAGAATCTCATCTTTTTCCTGTTGCTTTTTATTTCGCTGCCCTTGCAGCAGTGCAATGCAGTCAAACGCTTTTCTTTGTAGACACAAAGGCAGTTTTCCTTTTTAAACCGTGACAGATATGCCAAAAGCTCTCCAGCCCATTTTGTTGTTTTTTTTTTATTGTTTTTTTTTTCAACAAAAACAAAAATAGCATCAAGGCTGAAGATAATTAATGTGCATAAATCCAAGTAGTTGTTGAGCTCACTTAGCTTAACGGTTTTTACTTTAATCACTGTGGGAACAGTGTGTTTGAGAAACATCAGATTCATTTTCTATATGTTCATTTTCAGACCTGCTTTGAAAATGGTTTGATATACTAATATTTTGGATTCAAAATATGGTATAATGAGTAACTCTCAATGGTTCCTCTAGGTTTTTTAGGAACCTCCTTAAAGTTAAGAACTAACATAGTCCACTGATTGTGTTTGACAAGTTGCTGTTTGCTGTTTTTGACTCATTGTCTTTTGTCATTTTCAGCATGGATCTTTACAGAGATTTTATCATGGCAATGAAACTAGAATGTTGCAAAGACCCAATCAGTTTCAGGCCTGTCTGTTGTTTATATGGCTGTTTTAATACCTGTGCTGGAATATGAAGTAGACATACATTTCTCTATACTGAATGACCTTCATAACTTTCATAAGAGTAGGATGTATTTTAACATGCAGTGTATGTTTAGACACTGTTAATTCTACAGTATATTTTAATACAAATTATTAGCAGCAGCTGTTGCTATTAATAGCTAAAAGCATTCTATTTGGGCAAATGTTATGTAAAGTCTTTATACACTGGGGCAAATGCTGTCATATTGTTCTAAATATAACATGTATTGATCCCAACTAGCCATCACTATCATGTTGGACTATCACAGCAAAGCAAGGCTGGCAATCACAAAGGACTGAGTAGATAAAACATCACCTGCTTAAAAGTTTAAAAGATCGGTTCAAGATAGCTTGATATTCTGTAAAAGATGGTTATGCTAAAGTGAGATGGACATTGTTTCTGAGTAAAAAAAATATACATACATAGCAAATGAGCAGCAGCCTATAAGCAACACTGTATCTAAAAGAAGCACCTTTTCTCTCCTGGCTTTGGTTAAACCCGTATACAATCTAGCCTTGTAGTCTATTAGTCCATATATCTTTTAAATATGTATATTGTAATAAACTTGGTGAATCTGGTAATAAGCCTGTTATTTATTTTGCAAGCTGTGTCTATATTGTAGAATTTCCCTGAAGAATGGGAGTGGGATATTAAATGTATTTTATACTTACAGTACCACACAAAGACTCGTTAATCAAGTCTGGATATAATATTGCACAACAATAGCTCCATTCATTTTGTAAATACAGTTCTTTCCAAAGCACATTTCTCTTTTTTTTTCTTCCAGCTAAAAGAGAAAAAAAATAAATTGCTGCCTTCTTAATAAGTGCCTCTAATTCAGATGAATGGATGTCTGCATGAGCCCATGATTTTCCCTTTGCAGTAAACAGCTATTCATGCCAAATGTCGGCTATTCACAGAGGACGAGCATTCAATCACCAGCTAGCTCAGATTTTAAACCAGCTCCATCTTCTGATTATGGCTGCTTTCTGTAGCCACTTGCTTATATTTTGTCACTCTGAAATGACAGCATGCTCAAGGTGCTGAAAGCCAGTGTGAATCACTCCTATATGACACAGAAACGAAGTCTCCTGACAGACATAGTGCCCCTACAACTGTTCAAAAAAGCTGTGATCAATGCTACTGGGCCTACTGGACATCACTAGCACCATTTCTCTCAAAGACAGACTTTTACACTTCATTTATCTTACAAGATACAGTGTAAAGGAGCATTTTTATATAAACAGGAACAGTAGCAAAGATTTTTATTAGTATTACTTTTGCATCAATGGCCTTCTACTGTATAAAAGAGATAATTACAAGAAAAACAATTGTGATAATTGATATAGCAAATTCACCCCCCAGACATCCTTGTTCCTGAAGAAGCCACGTAGTTCATAGAAATTACACTTCAACTCCACCACAGATTGGCCCATTTTAAAGAGTAAAGTACATTTAAGATTGTAGAATTAAAACATGTCTAACATTTTAAATTTACTTGAAACTATTAAAAAAATAAAAGGTGTAATCTTATTTTCAACAGCCTGGAGCCTGTAAAACTTTAAGGGATTAGGTTTCAGTGTCAATTAAGTCTTATTCAGTTATGAATACTTAACTTCTTGTTAAGTACAAATGCTTTTTGTTTCTTGTTTTCCAAAAGTAAAAACTACTTGTTTTAACAATTAGAAAGTGGTTATGAGAAATTACACAGGTTGATGTGTCATGATGTATGACCTTTGTAAAGATGTTACTGTATATAGGCAACAAAGATTCAACAAAATCCAAAGTATTCATCAGCACTACTGCTTAGTAGGATGCTTGGATTTCAGTAGGTTTAGAAGCATTCATTGATGCTTTGATTTTAAGGTTATCTTTTGAGAGGACAACATTTCTATTAAAATTAAAAGAGAAACAGTTATCTATTTTTGTAAAATTGTTAAATCAACATGGTCTGCATAATTAGATTAGCAAAATCATAAACGTTACAGCTTAGCCGGAGGCCAATGGTAGGGTTTGAAAAACCTTCCCCTTAATATGACAGAGTCTCCACTAACCAAACAGGATTCAAGGTAACAGTTTAATTGAGAAATCCATGTCACACTTGGCGGAGAGCAACACACTGACACTCGAATTACTGGAAAGCACAATGGCCTCTTTATGTTTCTGTCAATGGGAACTTTAAACCACTGTACCATCTAGTGTTCAACATAAACAGATGTCAGGCTCCAATGTAACTAGCTTAGTAAAGGCCTCCACTTCACCCAATGCACAGGCTGGTGCCCTAAAGTCAGAAGTGGCTTGTTTCAAATCCAATTTATATCTGGCTGGCTCACAGCTAGAGAGTTGCTTGTGAGGTTGTGTGAGTTTGAAGCCTTTAAAGTTTTCCTCACCCCTCACTCCCTGTAGCTAGTGTCTGCAAATCTGCCATGTCAGCAGTGCAAGTGGCATCATTCTCAGGATAAAAAGAAGTGGAAGGTGTGACAGACGTTCCTTGGAGAACCAGTGTTTGGGGTCTTCATAGAGCCAACAATGTGATCTCAAAAGGCAAAAATAAAAAGAAAATAGCTATCCTAAACTCAAAATTTTAGAAGAAAGAAGTAAACAAAGTGTTGCCTCCAGAGTACGTTTTCTGACACTGAGGAGACCTTGAGGAGATGAGCTCATCTGTCATTCCACCTTACAGTCATCAAAGCTTGAGAGGCAGTAAAAGAGACAGAGCCATGTCCTCCATAAAAAAAAGATGAGAGAAGGTAAAAACTTCAGACAGAACTTGGGAATTTAATAAAGAATTTAATTCATGTTTTTATCAGCATGAATTTTGTCCCATAAATGTTTAATAAATCCCCAAAAAATAGGCCAAAATAAGTTTCTGCTAATACAGAATACATGCCTGAGGCTAGCCAGGTAAATATATATTTTTCCTGATATGAAGCCAAAGTGGTGCAATAAACAAGTTTACTAAAATAAGATTATATTGAAGCCTGTACTACTTTGTTATTGTATCTGGACATTAATAATAAGTATCTGAAATGTCACGATTACTATACAGATTAAAAAAAGGAGAGGATAAAGAAAGTAGAGAGTTAGTTTGCTCAAAAAACATTCCTTAAATTGTTAACCTTATTAATTCAGGGATTAAAAAGAAGCAATACATCTTTCATGAATATTTAGGGTTTGTGACTTTGTTCTTCTGCCATATTTCTGTTTTGTTACATTAGTACAGTGATTGTGAAAAGATTTGTGAATCTTCTGCCCTGCCGTGCCTTGTATTAAAATGACAACCTCCCAACAGAAAGGAAATGAACAATCATGTTAGCTGGGACACATTGCTGTGTGCGCCTTGGGTTTGGTGTTGTGTCATACAGTATGTGTTGTTATTAATGTCCACATGGGAAAACATTTGCCTATAATGAATTAACCTGCCTAAGAACAACAGTAAATTAAAACTAATGTATTGACTAAAATTCAAATCAAAACAGTCAAAACAGCACTACGATCAAGAGTAAACACTTCAGTGACTTATAAAAAATTCTAGTCAGTACACACTAAACAATAACTAATTGTTTAATAAGTCTACAACTACCAGTGACATGTTTTACAATGCGTACTTTATAAATTTTAAAATAAATGAAGCATTTTGTAATTAATCCACTCATAGTTTCCGTAAGGTACTAAGGTGGGGACTGGGTTTTATTTTTTTCCTGAAATAAGGTATTGTGCTGAATCAATGTTCATAGGGTCAAGGTAAAGACTTATTGCTCAGTTAAAGTACACAAAAAGGGTGCCCACAGCTTTGTTTACAGTGTTTGCAGCTTCCTGAGATTTAACTTCTAAATAAAGAGTTAAGTAGGGTGGGCACAGTGAGGGTACCAGTCTTATTTTCTTTTCTACAGTATCTGATTTTCTTTTCAGTAACCTAGTTATGGGTTAGACAGGCACACAGAGCTTGAGACATCTTATTCATTGTGTTAGACACATCCCAGTCTCGCTTGCAAAAGGAGGCCTGTAATTTCCAGAGTCTTTAAAGTATTTTAAATCCGTCTCAATGATATGATGGACTTGGAGCTGATTATCCCCCAGGAGCAATATGATGCTCGATTTGCTCTGAAATGGGTCATTTATACACTTTGGGAAACATTCACACAGCCATTTATTCCTGTGTCATTCACACCATTTAATTCTCAAATGGGAACAAAGAAAAGAACAGCATTGTACAGAAATCTGCCTCATTAGAATCTGCAGTCTTGACATCATGAGAATGAAAAACAATACTAAGGGCTTTTTTGACAAGGAAGTTCTGAAAGATGGTGGTTAGCAGAAAAAAATCGCAAGGTTCTCTTTGTAACATTTCAAATTTAACTAATATTCAGTTTGTGTCAACATCTATTTTCTAAAGACATCCTAGTAAAAATTGAAATGTCTGAGATAAGCAGGTGTCATTCCTATTTGTCAACATTCATTAGGATTTTGCAGCTATTATTTTAAAGTGTTTCTGTTTTGTCTTAACATTATTTAACCTGAACTGCTGCCACCCTGCACACGCTAAAGGTGCCACTCGCCGGCATGTGCAGATGCCACCAAGAGGGAGTTTTCCAGTTCCAGTTTTTCCAATTCTACCCGCTAGAGGTCAAAGAGTCTGCCTGTTTTTTAATATTTCACAAATGATTAAGCCCCCGAACATCCCCCCCAATAAATTCTGCATATTTAGGCCTAATACAACAAAGCTTGGAGAACATTCATTATTGCTTTCAAGCAATTATCTTTAGCTTTGTTCTCTGTTCCCAGAGGATTTTTAGTCTTTGATTGGAAAAGGCACCATCTGCTGGTGGATTCCACCCCACCTCTACTCATATCCTATTTTTTCCCAGCATTGCCCTATATGGCATATCAGAGCTCCTCTGAGTTCCTCAGTCTGTGATCAGAACCTGGATTACAAATCATCAAAGATCACGTGACAGTTCGCACTATCATGTGGCGAGCTGTAACAACAGGGCATATCATGGGGGCTGATCAGATCCCAGCTTGGCCAGCTTCCTTGAGTGATTGTTTCATGAGTGTAGCAGACAAGACTTGCACTCCTCAGAGTGTGTGGCATTAGCGAGCTGGATGACAGGAACCAGATTCGCAGGTTACAGTAATGAATTCACTACAGCGGGAAGGGCAAGTATTAGCTGGCCTTCTGCTGCATGTGCTGACGTTACCTCTCGTTATCAGTCTTCCACAGGTCGCACTATAAAGAGAGAGAGATTATTTCTTTGTTACGCATCGCCGACAACCGATATGACACGGTAAAGAATGACCTCCACCTGCTGAGGGTCAAAGAGATATGACAGCAGCTGTCAACTCCACTACCCTGGACAGGTGTGGGACATAAGACAGAGGCTCTGGGGACAACAGCAGCTACAGGAGGCATCAGGGACACAGAGAGGGAGGGAGAGATCGGGGCAAGCTCAGCCACTACATGACAGAAGTGTGGAAGAGTAGAAAACAGCAATAATAAACAATTACATTGGGTAAAGAGAAGGATAGATTACAGGTGGCATTAACCTGCTGCTTAGAGAGAGTGCTATGCTGAATGCAGATGATAGAGTTTCTAAACAGCTGCATGTGTGACAGTAATTTTCCACGCTGTGTTCCCCAGCATTGCATATTTGACTGCACTTCGTTCAGTAATAGAGTGATCAAGAATGTTGGGTTCTCGGCTCCAGTTATCAGTTCTTCCATGTTACAGATTTAGAATATGTTCAATAGTACCTTGATGAAGGAGCTTGGCTGCAATGTGTTCAATAACATCATGGCTAAACTGTTTTGCTGCACGGTTCAGTAGGTTAAACTTTGAGTGCCAGGGTAAGATCTGGATAAACTCTTAATGACATAGGCCTTTCAGCTTTAACAAACTGTATTGATTGGATTAGCAATTAGTATTAGTTCTGCACTCACAACAAGCTCTGTGACTCATTAAGTAATCCTCAACAGCTGGATAAGATACAAGCCAATCACTACACTTATAAGATGTATTTTGAAAGTGTTAATTCCCAGGTTTTGGGGTATCAATGGTTTATTAAACAAGTTGAGGACAGACTGAACAGAGTTCCACTTACTACACCTCTTACCAACAAAACAAACTGTTAAAGTAGAAGTTTTCTGAAACCAAAGGCTGAGTGCCTAAAAATGGGTGAAAGAAGAGATTAATTAATAACAGGAGATTAATAAGACAGGAGTCATCAAGATCAAGATTCAGAAACATTTGAGAAAAATACTGCTGTAAATTGAGTATGGCAGAAAAAACTGTACAGATATATCCCAGTGTGCCTTAGGAAATGCTGTATTGTTTGTGCAGTGCAGCATTTAGCACAACGGAATTTGAAACTGCAGTAGCTGCTTAAAGGCCACCCTCATCAAATGTTGCTGTGAGCAGTCAGGCTGAGTGATCTTTTACATTATTAATTGAAATTATGTGTATTTTCCTATGTAAATGCTACATTCAAGAGAGGTTTGGCTCTCCTTTGGCAACTGGAGGAAATAACTGAGCGATCAGTCCTAATTACAAAATAAATGTTGTTTGTCTCACTCTTTCAAAACATCAAAGTATGCCTGCCACAACACTTACAGCTTACTTCATCGCAAAGGGATCACACTAACAGTCCATCATGTTTAGATGATCTAAGGCATGGTTTTATTTTCCCCTAGACACAGCATTTTACACAGATCTGTCTTTAATATTTTTGTATCTTCCTTCAGCTCTATTACCTTTGTTTGGCAGAAGAGTAATGCATAGTACATTACAAAAAGCCAAAGAGCAATTTGTGACTTTTTACATAATTAACTTAACTTTGAATCATCTTTCAAAAATCTTTAACTCGTGACTTGTCAGATAATAACAATTAGCAAGCCTTTAAAATGCACCTTTTCATCTCAGACAACACAACATTTAACGCAAAACAATTGTTATTGTCACTTTTGCATTTTGCATTACAAAAATAGCTCTTTAATGTGGAAGATGGTAGCATTTCAGATCAGAGCTCTTAAGACAGACAACCTTACTGGTTAGTCACAAACAAGATAATGGGCTTTTGGGTAATTTGTACACCTGCAAAATCTTTTCTGCCAAATAAAGATAAGATAAGAGAGAAGATCGCTTTATTGGCCATATACAATCTCTTCCATTAGGAATTTGTCTTTTTTCACATACCCCAACTTGCTCTCCATGAGATACAGACAGGAAAAGAAGCTTGGGGTCAGAGAGGGGCAGCCATTTACTGTATGCAGCACCCCTGGAGCAGTTGGGGTTAAGGGCCTTGCTCAGGGGCCCAGCGGAGTAGGATTCCTCTGCCGGCAGTGGGATATGAAATGGCAACCATCCAGCCACAGGCGCAGATCCTTTGCCACAGACCCACCGCACCACCCCAAAATCTCCTGCTTTAGTGAGAGCCCTTTTAAATTGCTCAGTGTCATTCTAGTAAAGCAAATGTCAGGCTGAAGTTTGCAAAAGCAGCCCTTCTTAACTTCACAGTACTCTTAAAGTGAGTCACGGTGCTGTTTACTCCATTGAAATACAGTAATCACTTCTCCCTTTCTTATTATTGCACTTCATTTTATGGACCTATCCACAGCAACTCAGTATGTTGCTTATTTTAATAGGGCCTGGCATCCAATAGGAAATCAAATACCCAGTTCACACAGCTAAAAGTTTTCCAGTGCCCTATTAGGACATTTAAGCACAGGTGGTCTCAAAATTAAAACCGACAGCAACAAAATGTCACAAGTTCTCTGCAATTAGTGAAGAATTGTAATGAAATTCAATAACAAAGTAGTTCAGGTGGGTAGCTGTGTCAGCATGCGTAGTCTACAAAGGAACAAGTAATAGGTTTATTCCTTGCTGAAAAGAGAAGAAAGAAAACACAACATTTCATCTGTGGAACCTTCTTAGGATGTACGATACATACATCCTAATACATACACAAAGAAGGCCTCACAGCCAAAACGTATTTTCTTTCTTCTCTTTTCAGCATGGAATAAACCTATTACTTGTTCCTTATAAAATAAAGCCTATTTTGCCTGCAGCTGATGAAAAGAATGACCAAACGCAGATATGTGCATATAAATATCAGAATTAACAATGTAGCTAGCACAGATGTGATCTATTCATGTGTATGCCATAAAAGGAAGATTTGAGTCTGAAAACATCAGAAACTACAAAAAGTATGGTAATATTTATTTGCTTATTGTAAAAACCTGTAAGACAAGAAACACTGTGAAAGTGTTTTAGAGAGACAGGGGGGCAAGTTGCCCAGGGAGTAAAAATGCCCAGTGAAAATGATCTGTAACAGACGTGTGGGGAACACCTGTTAAAGGTAATTATGGTAATGTTGTCTAAAACATCCATTCATTTTAACATTTGAATATTTTAAAATGCTTTATCGTTGCATACAATGGTTGATAAGTTTTTGTATTTTTAACATGGTAAGCGTCAAAAGAAATGTATCACTTATACTGTAAGTGCAACAAATTCACAAGCACAGTATGATGCACAGTAATTGATGAGGCTAAATTGTTTTTGTAGCAGATGCATTGTCAATCTATTGAATACACTTGATGGTTAAATTCATAATCAATGTAAATGATAAACATTTTTCATCACTAAAGCTAATCAATGAGGGGATCTACTGTGAAATTTAATAGCGACTAGCAGTCATTAGCCAACATTATAAACAACACATCCTTGGACAAACATGTACAATATTATATATTGGACAAACGTATATTATATCTGGGATGTTCCAGAGCATTGTATAACGTTTAACATTGTGTGTTGCACTTCCTAAAAATAAGCTTTAAATCACAAGGTAGTTATTTAGGAGGTATGACAAATGGTGGCCAGAGTATAAATTACAATGTAAAAATACCATGGAATGAAGAACCATGGGAAAAGCTTCACCAAACCAATAATAGGCAAATGTTACAGTACTACAAAGCCTAAAAATGGTTCAAAAACAGGTACAGTTTCAAAGAAATTCCATTCACTAAAATGCAGAGCAAAATAAATTGGCTTCCACTCTCAAGTTCTTCTTCCTCTAAAGGATGACCTCAGCACACACACCCTATCCACACGCTCCTGCCACTGCACCACAACTGCGGTTTCCAGGTCCACCAGGATCATCCAAACGGTTAAGAAAATACAACTTCCATGAAACTGTACCTGTTTTCAGATATTATTGTATCTTGGTGTTAATAATAATAAATTGCTTACACTTATATAGGGCTTTTCTGGACACTCCACTCAAAGCACTTTACAGGTCATGGGAACTCCCCTCCACCACCACCAATGTGCAGCCCCACCTGGATGATGCGACGGCAGCCATAGTGCGCCAGAACGCTCACCACACATCAACTATCAGTGAGGAGGAGAGCAGAGTAATGAAGCCAATTCATAGAGGGGAATTATTAGGAGGCCATGATTGGTAAGGGCCAATGGGAAATTTGGCCAGGACGCCGGGGTTACACCCCTACTCTTTTCGAGAAACACCCTGGGATTTTTAATGCCCACAGAGAGTCAGGACCTCTGTTTTATGTCTCATCCGAAGGACTGCGCCTGTTTACAGTATAGTGTCCCCGTCACTATACTGGAGCATTAGGACCCACACAGACCACAGGGTGAGCGCCCCCCTGCTGGCCCCACTAACACCGCTTCCAGCAGCAACCTTAGTTTTTCCCAGGAGGTCTCCAATTCAGGTACTGACCAGGCTCACACCTGCTTAGCTTCAGTGGGTTGCCAGTTGTGAGTTGCAGGGTGATATGGCTGCTGGCAATCTCTATAATTATCTAAGCCCAGGGCCTGACACATGAAGGACTTCAGAGCCAGGCAATGTACAGGTACACACTAAACAACACAGCTGAGAGGGAACAGCTTACATTGAGGTCAGATTGTAGATTGTATTCAAGTCCTGTGAATAGAACAACCGCACAATTACCCAACATTTCCCGCACACTGCCATGTCAACTGGCCCAGCATTAAGATCACACTGTACATCCACTGGTTGCGTTTAACTGTGATTCCTGTAGAGCATACAACTGCAAGTGTGCATCCTGCAAAGGCACGAGTAGAGATTACTTCTACACTAAATAATAAAAGAAGCAGAGGACGGCTAAAAAGCAGAAACATTGAGTTTTTCACAATTTTTACCTTTCAACACAGAAATAAAACCAACTTTCTGGTAAGATATGTAAAGAGCCTGAGGAAATCATGGATAGCTACTGCATAATATTTTGTCAATTATGCATCATTCTTTCAGATGAGTTAAACCAAGGACCTGGCTCCTTTATTATCATCATTTTTGATGAACAGTGCAATGGGATAAGAGCAGATGTGTTAACCTTGATGTCCTGGCTTAATGCCACTCTCGATTTACATGACCTGATCTGAATCCCTGTCTTAATTCAATTGGTGAAGCAATTTCTCTCTTCTTCACCTGACTTGCTACCAGGGCAGATGGCACATAATGGCTGCTGCACTTCAGTGGTGAGTGAAGTGGGCCTCTTTTGTGTAAAGCTCTTTGGGATCCTTTGGAATGAAAAGCACTACAAAAATTGCAAGTATTTATAATTCAATATTTTAATCCATTACTGTGAATCTGCTTGCATAACTCAGGAACCTGTAATTAGACTGGTGACAGACTGAGGCAAAAAGGTTGTGAAGAAAATGTAGCCATCTCAAAAAATGCAATTTATTTTAATTTAGGTGCAATGTGACTATAAGAAAGACTATAAAAATGCCAATGCAGCAGAAAGCCATACCAGAGCTGTCTGAAATATAATTAGGGTAGTGAAACCAGGAAGTGAGAAGGATAGGAGTTTTTGAACTACAGTATAATTGAGATCTACATAAGAATCTAGGTACAGCAAGATAAGAATATTGCGAGACAGAAATCCAAATTTGAAGTTAGGATAGGGACTTATTCATGCATGGTCTTGGTAACACTTTCCATGTTGCTTATTTCTATCAAACACATCATGATTTGTAGTATAGTATTGGACAATTCATAAATTCATAAATTGTCAAATGCTTAATAAGCACAGGTGCTGTACAAGATCATGGTATGTTAAGAGCTGGGCCGTCAGTCTTCCCAATACCAGTGCCCTGTACAGATTCTAATGCAGGCTTTTTCACTTATGATAAAATGCCTCCTTCTAGTTTCAATGACTTACACTGTTTAGTTCTTCATTTATTAAAACATTAATTGTTTAAGCAATAGATTAATTAAACACGTACAATACAACACTGAATGTTGAGGTCTGAATGTTGCTGGCAGACTCTGGGAAAAAAAACAAACACAGGCATATGAGAACACTCTTCATATACTGTAAGTAACTTTTTCTACAGTTTCCAGCGTTTATACAGTTCTACTACTTACAGTATGATTGCATTAACTTTAAGTGACTTTAACTAAATGCATCAGTCAAAAGAAATATTATAAAGCTGTGGCAAACCACTCTGACAAGCCAGCACAAGCTGAAAAGATTGTCTTTATTCAGGGCTGCACAAAGCAATTATCAGACTAATTGCTAGATAAAACAACTTACCATAAAACAAGTAAATTCCTATGTCTAAACCTTGTCCAGGCCAACATTTGCCCTTACAATATACCATAACACATAATGCAAGTGCTGTATTTATCACATGACTTTATTTGACCCTGATGCACTCACAGCTTTGGTGTCAGTGATTTGGATTAAGGTGAGCTGTATGGTATGTCTTAAGGTTTTGCGATATATCTGTCTCAGGATGTGAAGTGGGCTTTCGGATTTATCAGCCAAAGTGTCTCAAGGGTGCTCCACTTCGAAAGCAGCATTTTTAGACTTTATAGGTTTTGATCTGCACACATGAAAAAAGATTGTCTAGTGCTGGAGTGTTGAGGTTCTCATTCAGGAGAAGGCTCTCTTTTTCTGTACCTTTTTCTGTCTTTCTTACACTTCTGACATCAAAGGACTTTAATCTTCATGCTTGTCCAAAACTAATCTCCTAATCTCCAGCAACCAGCGCACTCAGTTCACATGAGAGCAGTGGATGCTGCCGAACGGACCTTCTGCTCAGCCAGGCCCCATTCCTTCCCTCCCTCAACCCTGGAGCCAATCAGAGCACCTGTCAGTTGTCACAACCGTTTTACATTTTGTTTTGTTTTTCGCTACCATGTTGCGCTGCCTGTCTCTCCTAATTAAACTAATTCATATCACCAAAGAAAATAAAGAAATAATTCAGAAATGGCAATGGAAACTTTGCAGCACAACGGCACAACACATGAGTAAGAGTTCTTGGCAAATCATTAACAGCCAAGGCTCCCCCCCTCATTCTCCACAGCTGAAATGTTTTTTTCTTCTTTCTGCTTGTCAGCATGGAATTAACCTCTACTTGTTCCCTTGCAGCTCCCCTCTGGAACATGTCAGGTGTTTTAGATACTTGTGCAAAAATACCGAAAATAAGAAAAGAGGAAATCCTGCTAAAAAATTAATCTTGTCTCACTGATACAGTGACAACCATCCTATTCAAAGCCACACAAGTATTCTGATGTAAATCCAGACATTGTGTGCACAGAGGAAGCACAACACTATATATAGTAAAAGCCTAGACTATAAATTACACCTTGAGTAATTGGTTGACTTGTAAAGTCGTCCTCTGAAAAGACCTGCATTGAGGAGTCAGACTGAGCAGGATTCCCAGAGCATACCCTGATCAGCAACGGAATTATCATAATAGTCTCATAGGATATGAAGCACTTTCACCCTAGAGAGAACTGGTAACAAGCACCTTCTAATTTAGCCTTTTAGAACAAAGGCCAAGGATAAGAAAGCCAATAAAGTGGTCTGGCATACTGCGTTGATGGTCACTCTATTGCCTGAGGTGTATTAACAGTGAAACTACCAGTCGGTTTGACTGCTGGCAGCTTTTGAATACAAATTATTCTGCCTTCTAGGCAAATGAGTCATAGGTAAGTAGCTTACTGCATATACAATACATATTGCATATACTGACATACGAGATGAGAGAAATATGTACTGTAGATATAGTGCCCTGTATTATTTTCCATTAAAATGAATGTCTGCAGTTTGTGTTCAATATTCATGCACGTCATATGATGTATGGATGTATTGATCTTTTGGTGAATGAACACCCAGATCCAGGTTTTTCCAAGCCTTAAAAAGTGTGTACTTCAGCAGCACTGAACCAAGGAGCAGTGGATGTATTTTCTTTACCCTCCTGTTCTAGACGATTGATAGGGTAGGAGACCATTCTGTAGAGCAACGATGTAACCAGCAGTATTTAAACACCTTAGAAAAAAAACACTATGTCATTTTTTTCCACCACAGCAAGTAGCAGCAAAATCAGGGCACTGAAACCATGTCTAACTGGACTGCAAACTGGATAATTGAAATCTGGCTCCTGCTCTTCCCATGTACTGTAAGTTGCAAGGTGCTGAACAACTACAATTGAAAAACTCTTAAACCACTCCATGATTCCTACACTTGGTCACATTAACTCTTCTCTTGATATCTCACATCCAGCAGTTCCATGCACCAGACAAACCTTCTCTACAGAGTGCTAATGCTCTTCTCTTCGCTGTACTGTATCTGGATAAACAAGATCCATTTTGCTCATTTGTCTCACACCTAGAGGATGATCAATGTGGCATCACTCAGCTTACTGATCAGGCCTGTTAACCAGCTTTGTCTATCAGATCTCTCATTGATCCCAGTACCTGATCTTATCATTTTCCTCTGCTGTTTAATCATTTCTCCTCAGACTAACTTGCCCACTGAGTACAGTATTCCTCACCAGATTTTCTCAAATTCCAAGGTGCTCTTAGCCAGCTAATTCAACAGTGCTCATAAGAACACTATTAAACACAAAGCCCTCACACTTTTCTCTTTACACATACAGTATGATCTTGGTTGTTCAGGGCCATTTAACCTGACACAGAAGCTGTCAAGTGTGACAGACTCAATCCACTCTGTGTCTAGGTACAGGGAAACATTCTTCCTCTCAGCTAACCTTTTATCCATCCATTTTCTAACAGCTACAGAACTTCCAATTCAGGGGTGCAGGGGAGTTGAAGCCTATCATAGCAAGCAACAGGCGTAAGGCAAAGTACACACTGGACAGGGTGCCAGTCCATCACAGACACATATGTTTAAGTTAATTTCACGTTTATTTGTCATTCCAGTCATATACAAGTTTACAGTGGAACAAAATATCGTTCCTCCTCATCCACGATGCAAATACAGACAGGATAGACAAGACACCGACATAGACATCGTAGACAGGATATACATAGTGCAAAGTGCAGACAAGACAATACATAGTACAATATACACAACACACTGGGGGGATTGGATACAGGTAGATTCCAGGGTGTTGAGGAGCCTGACAGCCTGTGGGAAGAAGCTGTTACAGAGTCTGGTGGAGCTGGCCTGTACACTGCGATATCTTTTCCCAGAGGGCAAAGAGTTTATGGGAGGAGTGGGAGGGGTCATCTACTATACTGGAGGCCCTGTGTAAGCAGCATTTGTGATAGGTGACATGGAAATGGAAGAGACAAGGTGAAATGGAAGAGAGGGAACCTCCCTTTTCAGCTGTTTCCACAATTCGTTGCAGGGTCTTGCAGTCTGAAGAGTTGCAATTCCCACACCAAACAGTGTTCCAGCTGGTCAAGGCGCTCTCAGTGGTGCTTCTGTAGAAAGTGGTAAGAATGGGCAGGGGAAGGTTTGCCCTCCTTAGTCACCACAGGAAATAGAGACGCTGCTGTGCTTTCTTGACTAGGGAGGTGGTATTGAGGGACCCAGTGAGGTCGTCTGTAATGTGTACACCACGAAACTTGGTGCTTCTAACTGTCTCCACAGGAGAGCTGTTGATGTGCAGTGGGGAGTAATCAGTACCCATACAGTACCCACACTGAGGGACAATTGTCCCAGAAGCCAATTAACCTGCCAGTATGTTTTTGGACTGTGGAGAGGAAACCGGAGCTCCTGGAGGAAACCCACATGAACATAGGCAGAATATACAAACTCCATGCAGATACTGTAGCATCCCAGGTCCAGAACTGAACCCAGGACCCCGGCACTGCAAGCCAGCAATCCTAACCACGTCACCATGCCAGCTGCTTTTTTATAAGCCTGCTAATTGTTTACAGGGGTATGGTTAATACCGAGGGAGCTTTTCTAACCATCATATCCACACTTGGGGTTCCAGTCTCACCTCTGTCCCTCTGCCCTGCAAGAACTTCTAAAACACAGTTGTGCTTGACTCAAAATCACACACCTGCTTCCAATTACTTGGTCTTCTACAACCATCTGGGATCTGGGCCATCTTAGGCCTGGGTTTGAGCCAAAATGGCAGACTCCTACAGACGAAACAAAATCTGGGCAAGAAGCAAAATCCCTTAACTTTACATACAGGAATACCGAGCTCCCATCCTGGGTGTCATGTTCCTGTGAGCTTTACAGTTTCTCTGTCACTTAAGAGTTTCTTTATAAATCAGAAGCACACAAATAGATGTTTCACTTCTCCAGTTAAGCCAATAATTAGTTTAGAATAAAACCCTGAGGACTGCATGACTGAACTGAAGATCCCATCCTTCACCAAGAAATCTACAAAGTTTGTCTTATGCAGAAGAGCTTCTTTGATTTGCCAAAGCAGTTCCAGTGTTTCCAAATAATTCTGTACTTTTTAATGTTTGTTGCAATTGTGTTTTGATAACTGGATTCCTATTTAAATGAACAAGTAATAGGTTTATTCCATGCTGAAAAGAGAAGAGAGAAAACAACGTTTTGGCTGTGAAATCTTCTGACCAAACCTCACACACTCACACCTGAAGAAGGCTTCACAGCCGAAACGTTGTGTTTTCTCTCTTCTCTTTTCAGCATGGAATAAACCTATTACTTGTTTCTTTGCAGACTGCGCATGTTGACGCAGCCACCCAACTACTTCTTCCTATTTAAATGTTTGCTTTTATATATGTTTTTGTGCTGGTTATAATGTGGTGTGGTATTTCGGAGAGCAACTGAACTATGGACTGAATGTCATGAAAATTTAGTAGCTGTTTAATACTGCTGTTAAACCACAAACAATTATAACACAGCAGATGATTTATGTGTGTAAATATTGTTACTATTATAAATATTGTTAATATGATACATAACAGAACATTGCAACATATTGCAAATTTGATCTTTGAATGCAGCAGACAAGTTCTAAGGGGTTTTGGATCTTCCTCAGATCAACGTTTGGTGTTCTGAATGCAGATTCCCAGAATAACTCATGGTAATAAAAGTGTGGAAATAGAGAAATAAGACAAAGTGAACCATTGTGAATTTTTAAAGAGCACAGGCAAGAGGGACCTTTTAAAGGCCCAGAGAATCATGACCCTCTCTCAAGTGTTTTATTTTGTCCAGATCATTTTCTAAGCAGTTTCACTGGGCCTATTATTTCAAATCCCTTATCAATTATTAAGTGGCTGCAGTATGACCTATCTATGCACAAAACAAAGCTCTTTCTCTCTACTGCAGGATAACACAAAGAAAGGAAGTGCTAAAAAAGTCATCTTTATTTAATGGAGCAAGATGAAAAAGCTTCACTCTTTTCAGACATCTTATCTGAAAAACACTGATTATCTACCTGAAGCCACTTATAAAAAATATTGTATAAAAGCCAAGGCTGTAAGAGCTCTTCCAAATCAAGCTTCATAAAGAGCAAGGAGCAGCGTTCTGTAATGTATAGTGTTTACCACTAGTGTGCTGCTACAGCAGCTTCAGAAGCTTGCCCAATGTTTTTGTTTAATTTTTCACGTTTCATGATTGCATACCTATACAGTATGTCGAGTGCACTAACTCTAAAGACATCACCTTGCATTCATGTTGCAGAGATGTGTCCTCAGGGCTTCAGTCTGCTGCTGTAACAACGTGATTGCTTTTCATAAAAAGCACTCTAGCAATCGCAAGTGATCTGATGCCAGTAGGACAACATTCTCAGGAACACACCTCCAATGCCCAACATGCAACATGTATTCCTTGAGCCCTGTTCCACATTGCTGAAATTACTGCAGCACCATGGTATGATTTGTACTGATGTAATGTACTTTTGGATCCTTGGTACTTGTTTTTTTAAGTCTTGACACTGTAAAAAATAACGCATCTATGAACGACAAGTTCAGATCCACTTAAGATAAGAATTCAAAACAGCATGCACAATGACAGACAAGGCAGAATACTAGGTGTGTCAGTGTTATGCTATAGCCTTTTTTAAACATTTGGGTTTCGTTAAGGCGATCAGTCCAAGAGCATGTCGCAGAGGGCTCACAATTCTGATGGTAAATGGAGTTTCCAAGGAAAAGCTACTTTAGACTGAGACATTCAATTATGTCTCCACAGGTGCAAACAGTCTCCTCAGCATCCTGTGTTGGTTACAATAATGATGTTATCCTAAGTGACTGCATTTATTGTGCTTTACAATGCAGCCACAAAGCCAGTGGATTACGAATTCAATTGTCTTGCCTTGCCATTATACACTCACAGTTGCATGCTTAAAAACTGAGACAGTACATTTAGAGGCAAATTGCTGGCTCTGAAAACCTTGCTTTGATATGCCATCTTCATGTGGCAATTTGTTGTTTAAATTGTGTTTACTTCACGATTAAATGGGAGGTTTATCTTTGTTTTCGGTTTTGACAATGATATTGATGATGCTCATTTTCTTAGTGCAAGAACCTTTAAAATACAGCTGATAGTGATTAATGGGCATCAATTCATTTTCCTTTGTGTTTAAACTCAACCATTTACCTGTAAGTGTGTTCATTGTTTGTTCACCTAAATATGGAACATTTTGCATTGGCATAAGAGTCGCAGTGCATGGTGGTCGAGAAATCAGGGAGCTGTCTGCATATTTAATCTTTACAGGCAGACCTGTCTATTTTTAAGTTTTAGTTTCAAGCTCATAAGCTTGTAACTAAAACTTAAAAACTACCATGCAATGGGATTCATGTTTTCATCGAAGTACTCGAATGCTTATATTGTTACTATTTCTGTGCTCTTACAAACGAGTGTGGGTAATTTCCATATCCAAGTTATATGACCTCATATGGCTGGAGCTTATTCTGGTTTCCATGGCATTAAGTAGACGAAAGAGCACACGGATTCCTCCCCCAGCAATGCTGGTCCCATTACATACAGCTGGGTGCACTGGAAGAATTGGAGTAAAGTACTGTACCTCACTCAAGATACAACACCAATGTCTGTAGCAGGGATTTGAATCCACAACTTATCAGACTGAGCAGATAATACAACATGTTAAACCAATCCCCTGCACACGTACTGTATGTATAATGAAGGGTAACTGCTGAAAATTTAAAATATGCATTTACACATATTTTGGCACACAGAAGAAGACACGGCATTGAATTGGCTAGAGGTGACTGTTCACCATTCTTCACAGCAGTGATGCAGTCTAATTCAACACGAGTTCCCAGGACATGGGCCAAACATATACTGTACCAGTGAGGTCTCCTCAGCACACTATATAACACTGACTCTGTACCCATCTGTATGCACTGTGGACTTGCAATGTGAAACAGTAGCAGGTGATATAAAGGCTTGTTTATGATCAGAGACTATGAGTGTGTACCATGTAGCATGTCTCCTTCATGTTGGCTGGAGCTTTGCAATGTTGATCAGCAAATGCCAGTTACGAAATTTAGTGGCTACAAAAGCTGACAAAACCCCCCAAAATCTGGTGATTTCAAATGTACATGAAAAAAATTTGGAAGAAAAAGGCCAGAAGAGAACCAGGTCAAAGAGTCGGTGAAGTAAATATTGCTATCTGTGGTTCCTGTCAAACATTTGCCATTAATTCTTGCTCAGGCAGTAATTGTTCCCTAAACAAGTTGTACTACTGACTAAGCAGAAGCTAATTCCAGAATCTCAGCACATGTGCTCTCCCCAGTTTGACACCATATGAGCAGTTGAATACCAGGGACTTTTTTAATTACATTGCTCGGTTCATTGGCACATTCCAAGCTGGAGAGAGGGATTTAAAGGAGCTGGCAAAGGTAGTGCAGGAAGGCAAGAAAGTATTGCTTCAGTCCAGAATTCATTATCGACCTTTTTCAGATCAATGGCTCTGTTGACTGTGAAGCACATACTCTTTTTGAACAGCCTTGAAGGAAATTTACTTGTATCAAAACATATCATTATCGGCAATTACTTACTGGATCTATAAATGATTTTTTTTACCTACCCCTTAAAAACAGATTTTAATACAATCACAGATCTTTTAATTTCCAAAGTTGCTTTAATATCTTTTATATTATTGCAATACCTCTAAAAAAAATTCAAACACCTCATACCAGGGGGTGTTGGATGGTTCCTGTAGGAATGCTTAGTGTATTCTATGTCTATGTGGATTAAGTGCCCAAGGCTGTGATTCAAGTCTAGAATCTAAGGATACGTTTCAATAGCAGATCTTATCTGGTTTAACGCACTTGAATCTTGTGCTGTAGCTTGCATTGCACATGTAATTTCAAGTATGAAATTATACTAAAAGCACTTAATGATGTCTCTAAGTAACAACACTGCTTAATGTGTGGTTGTCACAAAAAAAAAAACAACTAACACCTGACATTGATTAACATGGAAAATTGGATGTACGTTATGCAGTATTCTAACAATTGGAGTTTTTAAACAATTTTGGCAAGTAAGACTTTATTCTTGCCCATTATGGCTTTCCTACACAGAAATATCTCACCAATCCATCATCTCCTCACAGTTTCCAGCTTTCTTAACATGGTTAGACCAAAAATCAAACCACAGTTCATGACTTAAGAGTACTTCAGGCTCCTTTCGGCTATTAGCATTACCCATCTCTTCATTATTCTTTTTTGCTTTGCTCTGTCAGATATTATGTCCATACTAAATAAGCATCTGCAAGTAATCACTTAATAACAGTTCCCCTAACAGCCTCCATCCAGGACTAACCAAACCCAGTCACAGCACTGATAGCTTCTGGATCAGTTTTTTTGGGCCAGCTCAACATTCTCAACAGCCCATCAACAATCAAATTCCAGATTCAGTGATCCTCTGAAACCTACCCCTCATATCACATTACAGAACCAGCCCCATCAACAAAAAGCTTGTGTGCCATAAGCTCTGTGATTGAAGAACTCTGCATCAGTGTTTTGGGGTTCCTCTGATCTCTTTGCGATCCTGTTAGCACTGAAGACAGGTCGCCATTTCCTCAGCCCAGTGAGTTACATCAAAAACTTCAAACACATTGTTTCTATTAAATTTTTCACCCTACTGTATTACAGTTAGACAGGACCACTAAATTATTTTTAGTGATAGAGGTTAACAATGACACCTTAGCTTAATGCTTAGCTGCTTCATTTTTGGGGTTTTATCCAACAAGACTCATTCTGTATTTTTATTCAGACTGCCTCTGTACTGTCTGTTCCACCAAAAGCTGTAAATGTTTTAAAGCAGGACTCAGTGGAAGAGCAATGCAGCCCTAAAAAATGGGGGTTAGAGGCAGTGCCCTGTAAATATTCAAGTGGTCTTTATTAAAGCATTTTTTAAAAAACAGTCAAATGTTAAATAAACAAGAAAAGCAAATACCCAAAACGGAATAGATTGGAAAAGGGAGCAATAAAATAGAATCTAAACACATTTCAGTTCTGTCAAAGTTATTTTTCTTTTAAGTTTACTGCAAAATACATTTTCAACAAAATACTGTTAATGTTGATTTGTACTGCAATACCTGTGAATCTTTCCTCTTTTCAATGGTTTTCAAGCACTGCACAGCAGAGCGTCATGTAGAGCTGATTGTAGCTGTACATGTGCCTGACTGTGCGCAAGATGGCATGTTTATTATCATCTTCTGTCTAGTTGTTGTCCAAGTGAGCGTATGCAAAGCTATTGGAGTGCAAGTTGACTGATTAACTACCAATGAAAGGACAATCCTCTTGGATATTCATGCAAAATAAATTTAATCAGTATCCTGACTCCACAAGAGCACTGTTGACCCACATATCCTCATTGTTGCCAATGAAGAGTGACAGGGGTACCATGTTGCAGCAGTTTCGACAGGATAGAGTAGGAGTTTTAATTCCCTGCCCATGAATTCAGGCAAGCCTCTTAGCTGTCTATTTTCTTTAAAAAGTGCAGTACTTGCAAGGAATACCAGTGAAAAAAAAATTTCAGCTGTCACTAACTGAATCTGAAACCACAAAGGAAAACCTAGAGCATAAAACAACATACCAGGTGGGGGGGGGGGGTCAATTTTTTTTTTTCATTTCACCAGAGCAAAAGTTATTTGCTCTCTTTTTTCAGAAAGCAAAAACGAAGTTAGCAGAAGAAAAAACATAGGTATACTAAACTGAAACTAAATCAATATAAGTCATTCAAACCCAATCAAGTGGTAGCAGCACCAGGATGCACTAGAGTGGTTTTTCAACATGGATTTCAACCAAGGAAAATGGCAAAGGACACAGTTTTTGGAGGGCTTGCTGAAGGATAAAAAGGAGATCAGAGGGGGTAGCATAATAATGCGAGGGGCCCTTAACACCAACTTTAGAACTCAACAACACAGTATTATATCTGGGCCATGTTCTGTCCATGTTGTTACACCAAGGGTAGTTCTAAGTTTCAGTCTAATAATGTTCATGGAAAGTGTCCTTCAAGAATTTCTGCATAATACCGATCTCTGTATTACAGGGGCAACAGTCTAATGAAGAAGCAGGGCGCTTTTTCAATATTCATTTCTAATGACATCATCAATGCTCCTAACTTACAGTGGTGTGAAAAAGTGTTTGCCCCCTTCCTGATTTCTTATTTTTTGCGTGTTTGTCACACTGAAATGTTTCAGATCACCAAACAAATTGAAATATTAGACAAAGATAACACAAGTAAACACAAAATGCAGTTTTTAAATGAAGGTTTTTATTATTAAGGGGGAATAAAACCAAACCTACATGGCCCTGTGTAAAAAAGTGATTGCCCCCCTCCTGTCAAAACATAAATCAACTGTGGTTTATCACATCTTTGGAAAGCTGAGTTCAATTTCTCTAGCCACACCCAGGCCTGTTTACTGCCACACCTGTTCTCAATCAAGAAATCACTTAAATAGGACCTTCCTGACAAAGTGAAGTAGACCAAAAGATCTTCAAAAGCTAGACGTCATGCTGCAATCCAAACAAATTCAGGAACAAATGAGAAACAGAGTAATTGAGATTTATCAGTCTGGAAAATGTTATAAAGCCAATTCTAAAGCTGTGGGACTCCAGCGAACCACAGTGAGAGCCATAATCCACAAATGGCGAAAACATGGAAAAGTGGTGAACCTTCCCAGGAGTGGCCAACAACCAAAATTGACCCAAGAGCGCAGCGACGACTCATCCAAGAGGTCACAGAAAACCCACAGCAACATCCAAATAACTGCAGGCTTCACTTGCCTCAGTTAAGGTCAGTGTTCATGACTCCATCATAAGAAAGAGACTGGGCAAAAATGGCCTGGATGGCAGAGTTCCAAGACGAAAACCACTGTTGAGCAAAAAGAACATAAAGGCTCGTCTCAGTTTTGCCAGAAAACATCTTGATGATCCCCAAGACTTTTGGGAAAATACTCTGTGGACTAACGAGACAAAAGTTGAACTTCTTGGAAGGTGTGTGTCCCATTACATCTGGCATAAAAGTAACACAGCATTTCAGAAAAGGAACATCATACCAACAGTAAAATATGGTGGTGGTAGTGTGATGGTCTGGGGCTGTTTTGCTGCTTCAGGACCTGGAAGACTTGCTGTGGTAAATGGAACCATGAATTCTGCTCTCTACCAAAAAATCCTGAAGGAGAATGTCCAGCCATCTGTTCGTGACCTCAAGCTGAAGCGCACTTGGGTTCTGGAGCAGGACAATGATCCAAAACACACCAGCAAGTCCACCTCTGAATGGCTTAAGAAAAACAAAATGAAGACTTTGGAGTGGCCTAGTCAAAGTCCTGACCTGAATCCGATTGAGATGTTGTGGCATGACCTTAAAAAAGCAGTTAAGGCTACAAAACCCTCCAATGTGGCTGAATTACAACAATTCTGCAAAGATGAGTGGGCCAAAATTCCTCCAGAGCGCTGTAAAAGACTCATTGACAGTTATTGCAAATGCTTGATTGCCGTTGTTGCTGCTATGGGTGGCCCAACCAGTTATTAGGTTTAGGGGGCAATCACTTTTTCACACAGGACCATGTAGGTTTGAATTTTTTTTCCCTTAATAATAAAAACCTTCATTTAAAAACTGCATTTTGTGTTTACTTGTGTTATCTTTGTCTAATATTTCAATTTGTTTGATGATCTGAAACATTTCAGTGTGACAAACATGCAAAAAATAAGAAATCAGGAAGGGGGCAAACACTTTTTCACACCACTGTAAATGCTGCAGGTTGTCTCTCCTACCACATGTAACATTTGACCTTCCTCAGGAGAAGCTTGTCCAGGAATGATGTAAATGTTTTTCATTCATAAACTGTATGATGAATGTTGCTTTTAATCAGAAACCATGCTTCTTGCTAGTTCTGTTTTCAAGAGACCTCATGAGCATAAGGTTTTGAAGTTTCTGACATACAGGGGATTTCAATATTTTCCTTTTATATAGTGTAGCTCATAAAAAAACTAAATTATATTAAATTATGTCTTTAAAACAGAGCTGTGTATTTCTAAACTTTTAAATTCTGTCTGTTGCTTTCTGTTCAAAGTGGACAGTTTGATTTGTTGAAACTCAGCTTACTGAATGTGTAATTTGAAAAGAGCTGAACTAAATAAACAAACAGACGGTCTGAATGTCCTCCTCTTATTTGTAACATTTATTATTATTATTGAAGAGTTCTATGCCTTATTTTACCATCTTATGCCCTTGTCCCCCACCTCCTTCCCTCTCCTAATGCTTTTGCAATACTTTAAAAGTGAAATGTGAAATAAAATGAAATAAATGCATGCATCATGACACTGGAAAAAAAACATTGGGAATTTAATATTCTACATCACAAATGCTGCATTAAAAATTTTCTCATTTTTCTTAAACAATCAAAATAAATATTCAGTGTTGTATATAGTACTTAATGGAATCCCTCCTCCCACATACAGAAACTTCCATAGATTCACACATTTCTTCCCTACTGGTTAAGGAAATAAATAAGCTGGCTCAAACATCACTGCCACTGGCATACTAAAATAGAAAAAAAAAGCTGTCATTTTTTCCCAGTAACAGTTCAAAATTTCCTTCTAAAAAGCCACTTGGCAAAAATAGGTAAGTTATTTTCCACACTAAGTAATCAGCACCAACAGTGATATTATCTAGTTTGTTCACAGCTCAACAATGTTGTTGTAAGTGTCTAGAGCAGACCATGAAGGCCAGGGTCTACAGATCTAGAAACTATATACTGCTGTGTTCTGTTTTCTTTGGTGTTGTGCATATTAGGATATTGCTCATTTTAATTCTTGCTCTCCATGATTGATTGGTTTGAGAAAAGAACTTTAATAGAGTTGGCTTTCACATTAGTTGTTCCAACTCTGTCAAGTCTGATGATCTTCTTCTGATTCCCTTTCCCTTTGTCTGTATGGAATCGTGAATTGCCCATCTCCAACTTGTTGGGTTTCACTGACAGCAGCAATGTTGATGTCATATCTCCAGTATTTTCTGGGTAATACATAAAGTTCTTGATATTCCAAGTCCCGATTTAAAAATTTTATTTGGCGTTTTTAACTAGATAAAGCTATTTCCTCTGGAAACAGCGGTGCTGTTAGGTGTTATAAGACAGACTATTTTAGGCCACGTTTCCCAGACCAGAAGAGTTTAACATAGAGGACCCTAAAAATGGATACTCAAGCATAGTTACAGTTACAGTTTCTTAAACCAAAGTGCTTGACCCTATGGGAAGGGCTGCTTCTAAACCAGATCATGATGAGCAGCTTCCAGACATCACTATCCTTACATCACTATCCGTCACCATTATCAAAGCAACTGGAAAATTAGCTCAGTATGGAAAACAGCTGCGCAACATCTTTAACTGTCAAAGTTTCAACAATTATTATTATTATTATTATTATTATTATTATTATTAAGTATACATATATTTGAAAGCCTATAATACATGTGGGAAGAATCTACAGTAGTTTGTTTTCCTGGAATCATTTTACTTAGGATGTCACTCCATCATAACATAGCTGAAGGTAGAAAACATAGTAACATTTTTTAATAATCAGCACAAAATCATAACTTCCAATAGATTACATAGAAATAATATGTGAATTATTTTTTGTGCCATGGCATCATGGACTATTGTCAGTTTTGAAATTTTATCTGACAGGTTATGGAATGAGATCATAATCATAACGTAGTTCAAGTAGGGAGCTGCGTCAGCATGCATAGGCTGCAAAGAAACAAGTAAAGGTTTTATATCATGCTGAAAAGAGAAGAAAGAAAAAACAAAGTTTCAGCTGTGGAGCCTTTGTCGAGTGTGACAACCGAAGAAGGCTCCACAGCAGAAACTTGTGTGTCTTTTCCTCTCTTTTCACCATTGAATAAACCTTTACTTGTTCCATAATCATAATGTGCTCTTGTTTTGGTCTTTCAGAATTCATAAGGAAGCTATGCTTCTTATTAGGAGTGTTATACAGCATTATTTAGTCTTTGACTTTTTGTAAAAGTTAACTGCATTTATTGTAAAAACTCTTACATCCAAGCTGTTAAAATTGTGAGGGTCAACACAAATTCACTACACCCACTCAATTTTGAACATGCAGACTTTTATCCATGTTTGACTTATCTGCTAAAAAATGAAGTTTCTTCTCACAGCCAATTTATTTTGGGGGAAAGTGCTTATGCTGACAGACTACAAGAACTAGGGAGATTTACTAGCGCTTAATGGAATTTTGATCATGACTGCACACCTGTCAGCTCCTCACATTGCCCTAATATATTTGCAGAGCACAGCTTTTATAAAGAGGAACAGCAAAAGTACTTTAAGAGCGCAATCACAGGACTATAACAGGCAGGGCATGTCAATAGAATATCTCTGACTGATAACTGGAGTAATCAATTGTTTATTTTATGACTAATTAATACATTAAACTGTAATTGAAATGTCAAGATTCTTTGGAGTGGAGATAATTAAGTGTACTTTAATATGCTATAGATGCTATAGAAGGAGAAGGAAGGCTGCCTTTGAGTCTTAGAGCTTGTTTTTGACAGAAGTCTTTTGGTTGTTGAGATTTCAGTTTTTCAGCTCAAGGTGTGTCCTTTTCATTCAAAACTGAACTCCACAACACAAAAAAGCAAACAAACTTCATTAATTCTCAACAGTAATAACGAAGTGTGGTAGCGCTTATATTTAAAATTACATGATATAGTGCTCAGTAAGCCGATTGAAGCATCATTGTTTCCCTATCATCACTGAGACAAGGGCAGTAAGTACTCATATTGCCCAGGGCTGCTTAAACAGAACAGAATTGCTAAAATGAAGCAAAGCATTAGCCTAACTCTCAAGGGGGCTTGCCATGCTGGTGTTCTATACCCTCTTTCTATTTACAGGACTTTTTTTCATTTAACTGTTTTTTTTTTCATTTTAATTTTCTGGCCTGTGACAATTACTCTGCCTGTCAAGCACTATGTGACCAAATTAGAGTTCTTGTGTGTGCTCAGTAAAGAGGTGTTTATTTGCTCGTTTCCACTTAATTCCTGATTAAATTGCAGCTGTGCTCCAGGTGGATTTTCAATTGCACTGCAAGGTCCCATGGACCCACTATGGGAAAATGTCCCTTCTCAAGTTGACAGAATTAGGGAAGGGCTTGAGCCAGCAAAAAAAACACAAGCTGCTGGAAAATAGATGAAAGAAAAACTACTGAAGCTAAGTAAGGACTGGGTTCTTACAGCTCTAATTTCCTTTCCCAGCATTCACTGCACAAACTTAACTGTTTTGAAACATTGACCTCTAGTGGGACGAGGTGGGCATACAGAAGCAGACCTATTCTTTATTTACAATTAAAGGCTCTTAATTGATTTTAAATGAATGCATCTGCAGGGCTTATATGCTCATCTATAGTAGTTATGCAAGGACACCTTCTAATTACATCAACATTCTATTGGCAGAGCTATTATTAATTTTATGTCAGTGATGTCTTGTTTTAAATCCGGTGTTTTTCAATCCTTAGGACTTTATCTCAGTATCCGTGTGTTTAGCTGAAACTAATAAGAAATAAGCCCTTTCATTTTGAGCAGTGCATTTCAGCTCAATGGACCCAAAAGAACCTGACATATATGAAGGCACATACTTCATCCACCTGTGATGTGCAACACTGGGTGACACATGCCAACAGCCAAACAACACAGCAAATCAGAGAAAGTTCCTCACAAACTGAACTTAATTGTAGCCCAAAACAGAATTTAGTGAAGATACCAGGGTTAGCACCCCTGCTCTCATGATCATTGCTACAGGATCTTTACCAACCAAGTAGTTAGGATTTCAATTTAACAGCATCTCCTACAGCAGGTTTGAAAAATTTGGGTCTAGAGGGAATCACCCCACTTACTGCTCCCCCACCTATAGTAAGAGTCTCTATCCCTGGTCCTGAAGAACCCCAATGAAATAGTTCACCCTACACTAGGAGTCTCCTGATTAGGGATTTCAAAACCAGGCATTTTCTGGTGACAGCCTAACTGCTTCTATATGCAATGTTAAGCATGTACTGCTCCACCTGGCGGTTTTACCAAGTAGTGCAGTCCAACAACTGAATATTTTTTTAAAGGGCAGAATGCTGCATTATACGGAGTACATTCTGAATGGCTGGATCTGTAGGTTAGGGTAAGGGTTAAGACTTTCAACCTCACCAGACCAAAGAGAATGTATCAAAATCCTCAACATGAATACATAAATGTGTCAATGGTACAATTCTATTTTTGACCAGTATTCAATTATTGGAATTTTTGTGCTGAATGATTTTTGTTCCAAATGATTGCTTGAAATTGCTTAATCAAACATATGATTTGTTTAAGGAAAACTAACTACTGGTATATGAAGTCTATATCAATTACTGTAACTATAAAGCCTGCTGGACAGGGACACTTCACAGCCAGGGCTGGAGGTTTCGGACTTACAATGGCAACACTATTTTTCACAAAAGACTCTCATCTCAGTCCCAGCCAAGCTAGGCCTTGCTTAGCTAGAGGTCCAGTGAGACCAGGCTACAAGGTCGTAATTCTGTTATACTGTAATCAACTCAGAATAAACAATACAGTAAAATTATCCCTAACCTTATGCAGACCCTCCAGTATTATATTATATACATTGAACTACAGTATATACTCTAGGTAGGCTTTATGGGCAATTGGGAATTAACAGTCTAGTGCTGTGCTTGAACTGTGGACTCAGCAAAAAGAAAGTTTCTTTGAGCTGATGCTTCACTCTCAGTAATAATGTTAAATGGATTGATCATACAAAGCACTATTGTCAAAAAATGTTTTCAGCTGGCTGCCAACTGGAAGCTTTTCCATAAAGAAAACATCCTTCAAAAATTGGATTATATTTGCTGTACCATTTGAAGTTAACATTACGGCAATCAGAAAAATTGTTAAATGAACCAAGAAAAGTTATGTCAGCCTGGATTCATGGTTTATCAGATGCAGTGCCATTTCTGTATGAAGTCATTCCCCAACCCCAAATGAGAAGAAGAGATTGCCAAGGATCCTTTTCATTCATTAATGAAAATAAATTAAAATGCTTGTGCTGATAAATACTGGTTTGAAGCATTGTTGTCTGCTCCAGAGAAGATCCATCTTTTCACAATAGGCATTAAATAATAGGAATTAATAAAAAAGCCATAGAAACTTTTCTATAGCAGCAGCACATTTCTCTTGAATAACTACAACCCCTTGAACAGGCCTAAGTAGTACAAAAATGGTCAAAATAAGTACAGGTCTTATTCCAATAAAGCTATTTTAGCTTGCACCATGCAAATCAAAAGAATACTTGTTTTGATTGTTTGCTAGTGCATTGTTAAATAAAATCTTGTTTTTTTAAAGTTGAATACTCAGTGAATAATAATCAACAACATGGCTGTAGATGGTTAGACAGAAATCTGCAACTCTTTCCTTAAAACAGTGGTGTCCTCATTTGAATCTATATGCTCTAGTGCTCCAGTACTGTTGATCTTACTTTCCATTTGTGTTCCTAATATTATTTTCATTATTAAGCATGAAAATAGTCCTTTTGGGATCTTTTTGGCCCAAATACAGTCAAAAATTTGATCCACTCTGCATCCAATATTTCAAACCCCAATATTTATGCTTGGCAGTAACTTCTTACATCTAGTGAGATGTTAACATCATATAGTGGGCTAGAAGCTGATGACTGGCAGCAGTCATAAATGGCAGCAAATTGGAGAGCTTATTAAATTAAAATCCCAGTCCTGGTCCTGAAATGTTGATATGTCTGCAGGTTTTCTAAGTCTCTTTAAAGCACCAGCACCTGCAGAGCTGGGAAAAGCTGTTAAACTCATCCAATTAAGGCATGAATATGCAAATTCAGATCATTACAAGCCAGCTTTAACTGAAAACCTGTAAACTCACCAGCCCTCCAGGACCAGGATTGGGAATTAATGATTTAAATACTCAAGGTATTTATTTGTTCTTTATAATAGGGATTAAAAAGGGGGAGAGAGATCAAAGTAGGTCCCTAAAGATTAAATGAACACCCTACCACTATCCCCCTACCTTCTTTCAGATTAAAATAAAATGTAGAAGAAATTTTAAAAAATCACTTTAACAAACTGATGGTCTTGTCTTCTTTTTATGTCAGTCTTTCTATTCCCACTTTTGTTTTCTTGTATGCTAATTATTCAAGAAAACAGCTCCCCTAATCCCAAGATTGCCATCATTTTGTATTTTAGCATTCAATCTTACACATTTAAAAGTAGGTTTAGTGACACAGGCTGCACATTATATCATGTGTGCGCAGGACACTTGAGTGTTTTCAGTGATGCTGAACCTCCTTCTTAAGAAATGTCAGGACATATTGTCATATTGTGTTGTTCTTCATTATTAAATACCATGAAAGCGTTTGTGCTATACAAAAGCTGTGCATTGTGAAAGGTGTGTTAAATGTAACTGCTCAGTCATGCACACAATGTTCCAAGTGGCAAAATAAATCACAAAATTACAGTGCAACTATAAACAGTAACTAAGATGTCGCAGTCTGTTGTGTCATCTGGTTCAAGACATCAGATACAGTATGTCAGAGAACAAATGATGGAATGCTGAACTGCAACAATATTTTCTCTTAAAGTACTGCTGTAGTAATGGCTGTAAAAATGTCCTTTCCCTATTCTGGAAGCCATGGAGATTTTATTTTTAGCTGTATGTTCTTTCACCAGAGGCAATTAGGCAAAATAACATTCTAAGCACACACCACAAACATGTTGGAATGCATAGATAGAAAATGCATCCATTTTTGCAAAAAGAAACAAAAAAATCATCTTCAAAATGGAGCAAGAATCCAAGAACCTTTACAGCATTGCACAGGTTGTTCATACATTTAAGATTCTCTGTTGAACTCTATAAGACCCTGGTAAGAGAGCTTTGACATTCTGGCTTGTATAATGCTTTCATGAGGTGTTCAATGTTCAATAAAGAAGTCTCTGAGGAGGTTTCAAGGTTCTAAAAAAACACTGACAAAGTGAACCCAAACAGTTAAATTACATATTTGCACACATATCACAGAGCCAGGCCAAACATAGTTTCTACACAAATAATTTTAAGTTTGATTTTCTAATGCCCTACAAGAAAAGGGACCTTTTTATGATGTAAAATACAATAAATTAAAATAACTGCACAGTGTTTTAATATGTTATCATTATGTACTTAAAAAAATTTAAAGCAGAAATTGAGCTACTCACAAAGCTGGAACAAGATAAGAAAGGTGTGAATGAGTTGCTCTGTCAACCCACTAAGAGACAAGTGGGGATCTGGCAAAGTAGCAAAGTTAACTTCAGTTCAGTTAAACTTTCACACAAGTACTCGCTAGAGTTCGAGGGGAGCTGCAACGTTAATTTTATAGTTTGGGCTTAGAAGGAATCAACATTGATGAGTACATTTCAAACTACAATAAAAGTAAAATGGACAAGTAACTTGTAAAACCTCCTATTTACATCACAAAATAGACTGATTTCCAGGTATGCACAGTGCCACAATGTCTATGATTCAGAACAAAGCAACAAAACATCCGATGATGTAAAGCAGCCCCATTATATTGTAAAGAAGCAAGCTTGTGAATACACTTAAGTCCAATAGAAATATTGCTCTCAACTTTGAGACGGTTTTGCCAACAAATACTACTTACTTGTTATCTCTGCTTGCAGATCAGGTTGGAACATTTCTGTGGCTAAATGTCTGCTGCACAACCTGTTCTTATTCGCTCATACATCACATTACATTAATCATTACAGTGACTAGTGAGCAGGAAGGGCCACTCCATGTGGCAATTCATGCAAACTCTTGTTCTCGGCTGTGGAGAAACCACCTGTTTGCAATAACAGTGGTGACCACACAGTACTTTAACAAAGTTCACAATTTTGTGTTTAATTTGGAATTTGTAAAAAAAAAAATCCATACTGTCAATTAATTTATTTTGTTACTGAGATTTAATAATTGGTCTGAAAAATTAGGATTGCAGGTCCCCTTTCAGTGACTGTTCCACCTTTGAAGTTACCTGGAGGTGTTGTACAGTGACTAGAATGCATCTCACATACAGTATGAGCTGTTCTTTACTGTACAGCAGTACCAAAACAAGAAAGTGCTCTGGGACTGCCATACTGTTTAAAAATTATATTTGTGCCGTATTATATTGCTGTGGTGGCTCATCCAGAATTACAAAGAGGGAAGGATGATGAGGGATGAAAGGAAGATGGCATTCCCTTCTGTGTTTAAGGTAGAAGCAGTGTCATAAGGAAAAGCAGGACAAGCTTGAACATCACTTTTCTTGATGCATTAAGCCATGAAACAACTGAACAAAACTTCAAACGTCTGTCTGTAGTGTTCTATGGGACACTCAGTAATTGATTTATGTAGCATCCAGGTTAGCAATGTGACCTTTCACCTTCATATTTCAGTGATGTTCATTGTTCAGCATGATTCTGTTGAGAAACATCTGTGAGCTTATGTCACTATTCTTTTGCTAGACCAATTCAATAAATTGAGCACACACACCTAAACACAGCCAGACAAGGTTGTTGGAACCGTACAGCAATTCAGCACACAAGGTCATATCCTACCTGCATGAGTTTGTGGGTGAACTAATAGCAGATGAGAAAATGCCAGCATTGTGTACATTATTCATAGATTCACAGGAAACAGTTCTTCTCAAAAGGAATAGAAAACAGCCTGTTTTCTATTACAAAGAACTGGAGAAAAATCTGACAAAAATAATGCTTTTCTGATTTTTCCAGGGGATCTGACAGGAAGGAAAGGTTCAGGGATGTCAAAAGCCGGTGGGATAAGGACTCGCAGGTGGCTTGTCCAGGAAAAAAGGCTTCTTCTAGATGAGCTCAGGCCAGAGATTAGTGTGGAAGAAGAGTTGTGTGTCTTGTTGTGACTTGAAATGACAAAAGTGAGTCTGAAGGAACAAGAGGCTATAAATAAACAGAATGTTGACAAGAGGCCCTTCAGCCTTACAGAGCTCCATGCTTTCTTTTATACTGAATGACTCTGTCAAACTGACTTTTGGAAGCCCACAACACCTCTGCCAGCACTAAACTGGGATGGTAATTTATTCTGCATTTATTCTAAACTGCAAATAAATTGTTTCCACTATAAGTGCAGGATTATCTCTTTACAAGCTTCAAATGTAGCTTGAATGGAACATTTTTTTAAACTTATTAGGCAGAAATTTGTCTGTGTAGTAAATAGCTTTCAATATCTCCCTAGCTTTTTAGTAAGACTGTTTTCTCTTCTTCTTGCACCATGCACAATGCACAACAAACAAAATTTCTAAGGCTGCTTTTAAGACTTACAAAGTAAGCAGTAACAAGATGATAAGTTTTATAATGCAAAGGTTAACACTAAAAAGAAACAGTGACATAAAATGTACAAGAAGAGTAATAGTGGTATTGCGTTACAAGGTGACTGAAATATCAATAGTACCAAAACCTTTTTTCCACTGGAATATAATGAGGGGAAATTAATTGCAGTTTTAAAGTGGGGAAAAATGCCTTTGGAAAAAAATGAAATGCCAACAGGATCAACATCTTCTTTCTCAATGGCACAAAAAGGAAACAGTCTTCTCTGCCCTCTGCTGTCCATTATGATGTATAACAAGAAATTTTGCAAAGTCACAAGGCTTTCATTTCTTTGATCTGTCTTTGGCTTAAAGGATGTCAGGCTGTTTTTATTAAATACATTTTTTAATAACTTTCCACCAGATCCAAAACATACCGAGCTTTAATATCATTCTGTAACTCTATACAAACCATCTTGTCTCAAGAGCAATATTTGCTGTTCATATGTGTACAGTGGAATACAGAATTGTCTAAACTTGACTGATTACCCTATAATCTCACAGGGGTCTGCTGCACAAATAACCCTAGTGGACTTTCAACCCAACCAAACAAGGCACAGCTTGGCTTGACTGTTCACCACTCAGTAATGGCTCTCAAGTATACTCGCATAAAGAAAGCAGCCCAAGTCCAACCAATTCCATAATTTAACATCTCCAATGGAGTTTCACACAGAGGACTTTAATGGTTGAGCCACTTGGCATCCCGCTGATTCTTTTATTTAATGAAATTTAGAGAGAAAACCTGAATTTTCTCTAATCTGGCTCTGGGTGTGGCTGTACTCTGCAGCTGCTAATGCTTTAACGTGTGGAGACCCTTGTACGTCACACCTCGCAAACATATTTTGATGTGATTTCATATCACTTCCACATCCCTTATCCTCATCAATGTGCTAACCCCTCCGGGCTGAAGGATCCCTGTGGAGCCAGGTTTATCCTGTCATGACTCTATGTTGGTTATGCAGCTGTGATCAAAGCCAGAAAAGGAGCTGGCAGAGATGCATAACCAAAAGGTCTTGTTTTTCAGCCTCCTTACTCTATGCTGTGAAGGGATCAGCCTAAAACCAACCTGAACAGTGGGAAATAGGATTTGGTTATTTAAGCGCCATGCTGCATTACCTAGGGCAAAGTCAGAAGGGATGATAGTCTGCAGTGAACAGCAGCACAAGCTCACTGCATATTTCACAAATTAAAGGCTTAAGAAGAATCAGAAAGGCCTTTCAACACCTCTGCTTCCAGATACAACATGACTGAATAACAAAGTCTGATTTTCACAATACCGTGTTAAGTCAGCTCAGCAATGCCACTTCATGTGTGTTCAGGAGCTTAAAACCATTTATCCCACATACAGTAAATATAGACCACTTTGGCAACATCCAGTATACAGGTAGCATGACCAGACATGCGAAGCTATGAGTTAAACACATATAACCTCAGAAAGAAACAGGTGAAATACCAGAAATTACCAGAAAACACCATGCCTCAGTTCAGATCAGTATATCAGTATCGGTGGTTTGTGTCACTATAACTAAAGCTATACAGTTACTACCACATTTTGCACAAGGCAGTGACATGAAATTACACATATGTGATTTTCAGTACTATTTACTCAATGGAACACAAAAATACAAACTTTGAGCCCTGTCATATTTGACTACACTGCAATCCTTGTAAATCAATGTAAACTTACTAAATGAGCATCAGCTACTGCAAGATATACAAGACTATCACATTCTGCTGTGTTTGTTCCATTTTGTGTTGTGTACAAAAACACTATGAACATAACTAATTGCTCATTTCATCATTATTATATTTGTCCACAGGTTTTATGTAGAAGAAAGAGGAAGGTTTTAACTAAGGTGTTTGAAAAATTCTTCAAGGTTGTGGGAGGCTCCAAGGACATTGAGAATCGCACACATGTTTCCTGTTACTGATGGCAGTGGTCTATACCTGCACTGGGGAGAGGTGTTCAGAGATAGGATCAATGCCTAGCAGGATGTACAGCCTGAGAATATGCAATCCTGCTAGGGTAAGAGGATTACAAAGCAAACAACAGATTCCTTTGGATGTGTGACTCACAACAGAAGACCACAGACACTTGCTCCCAAAACATGAGAATTAGAAATTGTCTTTGAGTGTCTAATCTGAATAAAATAAAATCCTGAACTCTCAAAAAGAAGGTTGTTAAAACTCAAATGCAAAAAAAAAACTGTTGTTTCTCCCTATCCCCTGTCATGGTGGTAAGACACAGGAGTACATTCAAGGAGGGAAATAGAATGTTTATACAAGTCTAAGACCAGCTCTGAGTCCATGATAAATCACAGGGAACCATCTCAGATTCCTTTAGAGCAGTGCTGAAAATAATCGTAATTGAAATCTCCCTTCAGTGAGCTTGCCTGGTATGTAATCGATGTAAATACGTAATTCAGAACCACACTGTTTATAAATAAGAGATTTCACCTTGGCTAAAATATAAAGAAATAATTTTAAAAAAACAATCCCACTCATACATTTTTAATTGAGCAATAAAAATGACAGATCAAAGACGTAACATTAGCTGAAATTGATAGAATGGCTATCAACACCAATTCATAAATTATAAACTACAGTACATATATACTACTGGAGGAAAATGACTGTCAATTTACAGTCACATACTATACAGTACATGTTTTATTAACCCCATTTTTAAAATCCATTGCCTCCTGAGCCAATGTCACCTACTCTAAAAAAAGTGTTTTTAAAAAATATTTAAAAACTTAAATGTTCAGGTTAAGTGTCTTGTTTTTAAAAAAATTATGAAAAAAATAGATAACAATATGATCCAGAGGATTGTGAATGCATGCAGTATAAGGACTTTCTCAATCTGTAGGCTATAAACAATGCCCCAATGCGGGGGTTTTAATCCTGACATTTCCCAGTAGATTTGCTCCTTTCCAGTATTAATCTGGAAAATTAATTAATCACAATTGTTTGGCAGTGGTATTAAACTATGAAAAGACAAAAGTAGCCCACAGCGTAAACATAAAGCTATTTACGGCAAGTGTTTCATTATCCAAGCAAACAAATTAGTACATTGTTTCCTGTATTGACTGAGGACTAACAGTATGAAAATATTTTTGCACATGCAATAAGATGCTAACCAATAATGTAGCCATTGATGACTGTCATGCCCTCTGCAGCCAGAGGCAGCTCCCACTCTGTCTTGTCCCTAGTTTTCTGCCTGCTGTCCTTCCGGTCCCTCTCTTTCCCTTGGACTATATATTTCCGGGTCTTGCACTCTGCCCTCGCTCAGCATTGTCGTTCGGATGTCCTGAAACCCGCCTAACCACCCAGGTCGCCCCACATCCACTGCCTGAGGGCATTGGTTTCTACCTGACTCCTGAACTACTGAGCCAGGGCCTTTTTCCCATTCAGCCGCTACGCATATGGGTCTTTTTCCACTCTCCTGCTCTCCAAAGTTAGTCCCTTTGGACATCCGTGACAATGACTACTGTTTGTTGTGTGTTGGAAGGGGTCATGCCAACATTTTAATTTGAAAAAACTAAAAAGTAAGAGCTCTTTTTTTATTTGGTGATGCAAGAGGAGAAGATGAATATTTAGCAGCCTTTAAATATGGTGTGTACAGGCTTTTTTATCCCCAGTGGATTATACTATCCAGGAAACCTCCACCAAACATTGAAGGCTAATCAAAGATAAGTGAAGCGTACTTAATTTAATCTATTTTTTATGTAGTGTTTACAGTCGTAAAACATTTAACATTAAAGTCTAATAAGGGCTGGATTAAATTAAAATGTAATCCTGCATGCCAACAGAAAATTAAAATTCCAGATCCAAATTGTTATGATTGGTTTCCATTGGGTAAAAGAGTAGACAGGAAACAAAAACAAATAAAAAAATAAGTTGGTAATTTTCCATTGTAAGGTGATTATGGGTTATGATTTAGTCAGGGCATTTAAAATTATTTTATAGCAGTGACTGGCAGTGTTCTGTGCTGGTCTGGGAACACCTGCAGGCAGAAGGTCATGCTTAACAAAATATTGCTTTTAAATAAAGAACTCAAATTTGCAGAAACAACAGGAGGTTCAAAAGACAGCAGAAGAAGAAAGTTCTGTATTCTGCAATTACTCCAGACAGGAGACTACCCAGGGACTAGAGATTTTCAAATATATAGAAGGGTAAAAAAAACTAAATCAAGTAATTATAGACCAATAGAGGGTCACCTATATAGAAATAATATTCTTGGAAATAACATGAATTTAGAGAAGGTAGGTCATTCCTAACATATTTGTTAGAGTTCTTTGATCACCTACAATATTGATTACACACAAACCATAGGATATAATGTATTTAGATTTTCAGAAGGCTTTATCAAAACTTAATTGTTTCTGAGGAATTCTCAAATTGCAGGGAGCAGCCATTCAGGGAAAAGTGAACCTTTGGGCTGAGAACTGGTTATTTAATAGAAAACAAAGGGTACAGAGAAAGACTGAATATTCAGACTGGGTTGATGTAATATGTGGTGTACCACAGGGATCTCTACCAGGACCACTGCTCTTCATAATTTATAGAAGGAATCTATATCAGGAAGTTAGAAGAGGCTACTTGGATGTAGGTGTTTATATTGACACACAATTTACAGTACATCATCTAGACAAAAGGGGGGAAACAACTTACAAGGTATGATAACGCTAACTAAAAATGATATATAGTTATAGGATATAAATCAAGTCGTATTATGTTCATATTGTATCTTCATGTAAGGTGTCATTTAGAATTTGGCACAATGTTGGTAGCCACGTTATAGAAAAGATAATAGAAGAGTAACCAAATACATTCCTGGGCTTAAGCTAATGTTCTATACTGACAGGCTGAAAAAAGATAATCTTTCTTGTTCAAGACTCAAAAGATTATGACAGAACTTGTTACAAGTAATGGATTTCTTCTTAATAGAGAAACACAAACCAGAAGGCACAAGTCTAAATCAGGTGGAAGTGCATTTAAAACCAAGAACAGGAGGCACTCCCTTAATCAAAGTCTTCTTTACTCAAATTAATGTAAATAAGGAACTCAAAGGGTTGTGGAAGTATCTAACGGTCCAAGGTCAGGCATGTTGTTGAGGTTAATACAATAGCTTCTTTCACTAACACACTGAACTTAATGGTGAAAACTGAATGGTCTCCTCTTGTTTCTCTGTCTTTAAACTCATATACTCTATTTATCCCCACCCTGCTTTGTGAAGTTGCATTGCTTGTTTTTTTAAGGGCTTTGAATCTCCAAAAACACTGACACAGTCGCCCCAATGGAATTCTGCTGGATCACAAACCAGAGGACGAAAGCGGAAGCTAAACTAAGAATAGGAAGCATCTGGTTGCAGAAAGATTTGTGGAACATGCTACCCAAACAATGCTATCTTAATTCAATAAACAGTTGGATGAGATCTTCAATCAATTAGTTACTCACAACTACATGAATTAGATTAGATAAATAAATGAATTCTAGCTTGTAACCTTTCTTGTCTTCTTAGGTGTGGTTTTCATACATACTGGACAATGCTCTATTCATATCTGTGAGCCTGAGACTGTAGCCAACTCAAATGAAAAGCACACGTGACATTCTACAATTATTCAGCTACATAAACATCTACGTGTAATATTTTTAATGAATTGCTTAAAACACAAAAATTAAACAAGTTTAAATAAAATTTTGTTCCAAAAAAGGCCTAGTCATTGGATAGTTCAGGTGGGTAGCCGCATCAGCATGCGTAGGCTGCAAAGGAACAAGTAATAGGTTTGTTCCATGCTGAAAAGAGAAGAAAGTAAACACAACGTTTCGGGCTGAGAGCCTAGTTATTTGATGTGTCACGATTGTAGTCCCTCCCCCTTAAGGGTGCTCCAGCTCTTTCACTTCAGACTTGATTTTGTGCACCTGCCTCCTGTTCCAGCCTCCTTCCAACCCACCTTAAAAGCCAGACGCCCACAGTGTTCCGGGCTCTGCTCTGGTTTCCACACCAGGTGAGTCTGGGACCTGGAAGCGCCTGGCCCCGGTAAATTTTTAGAGAAATTACGGATTTTATACCAACCGAATCTTACTACCATGTTGTTACCTTATATATAACAAAATAGACGTCCTTGATTGATTCACAAGAATGTATTAGAAAACTATTTTTTATCTAAAAATCTCAAAAGTATTGCTGTGCTTCATATTTACTTTTTAAATAAAAGTAGTTAATTGTCATACTGTATGTGCCTGTGTACAATGAAGTGCTTACTTGCGTGTTTTCCTCACATGACAAAATGACATCTAAACAGATGACATGACATTGACATAAAAAAATGACTAATTCGTAGCTATCATTTTAACCAGCGTTTAGAAAGCAGCTGTGTACAAAACTCAGTAGTGACAGCATTTTCAGTTGAGTACAAAAATTCAAGTGGTGGCAGTATTTTGAGTTCAGTGCAAAACAGATGGGGTGTCAGTGTTTAGGAGCCTTATGGCTGTGGGGAAGAAGCTTTCTTTGAACCTAAAGGTCCGTCTTTTGTACTCCTAAATCTTCTGCCAGAAGGAAAAAGAGAAATGCATTGCCAGGTCAGTTTTGATCTTATTTGCCATTCTGAGGCAGCCTGTGGTGAAAATCAAATAAAGTCAAATATAGTCAGCATTACTATATTTACCCAGCTATAAAGCACAAAATGCACTCCAGTCTGAGATGATACTGTATTCAATTTCATTTATCTCATGTAAATTAATGCAAAGTTTTAAGCATACCCTTGTTATAATAAAAGCAGTAGTAGTAATCTCATTATAAAAATGTTCTATTAAGCTGTAGATCATGAATGATATTGGATCTTATGCTATCTTTAGGAACTGCACAAATCAGCATGAAATGTCTTTGAAGATTTAATCATTTAAGCCTTTTCAGGCTTAAAAATATTCTAGTATGTAAATTTTTACATTATATTGCAGAATAAAAAAAACAGAATGAAGAAATGATGATGATTGCACACATCTCTCAATGCTCTTTATCAGTGATGTACTGTAACGTAGGGTCAACGGATGTTCACAGTCTTTTAACATGACACATAACATAACATGCATAATACAAGTGTGGCTTTGTGGGCTTTGTGTGGCTTTGTGGGCAATTCTAAAGCTACAGGATATTATACAAATTCTCCTTGTGTTTGGGTATATAGTATAGTTACAAAAGCTAAACAACTCACATAAAATGTCTTCACTCCTGTTGAGATGCATCATACTGACAGGTTTTGATTAATTGGTTTTTTTTTCCCCCCTGAGTTTTGTAACATTCCTCCTACCCCCGCACTCACCCTCACCTCAGCCACCCCGCCCAGGAGCCCTGCTCCTCTGCCTGCACTTGTCAATGTGACTCAAGCCCATGAGCTGTCAGCGCAGAAGGACAGGAGATTTCTCAGAGCTGTGCTAGATGACTCACTCTACTGGTTCGAGGGAGCCGAGCGTCTAGTATAGTCAGCATGGCTGGATGACGCAGTGCTTAGTCCACAGGACTGGGAACGCAGCAACCAGGGATGACGAGGCAGACCAAGCTATGGCAAGATCAAAAGAAAAATCACGAAACAGCCATGCTAGCTCAAGAACTGAACTCTTCTAAGTGTTTCTTGCCTGGTCATTGCTTTCCTAATGCTTACAGCTCTTCTGAGGATTCTGACTTTTGCAGAAATTATGCAATACACTACGTTAACAAACTTGTGTTATTTCCAGTTATTTTTACTTATAAATATACTTATATATATTTTACTTTTGCAGTATTTCCCCTGTTGATCAACCCTTTCTTTTATTCAGTATAATGATTTTACATGTCATGTCTGCTCATGCAGAGTGGCACAGTGGCATGCGGTCTCAAAACACTTAGGCTCTGGGTTCAATTCCTGGGGTTCATTCGGTGTGAAATTTGTATGTCCTCCGCATGTTTGCATTGGTTTCCTCTCATAGTCCAAAAACATATTGGGAGGTTAATTGACTTCTGGGAAAATTGGCCCGGGGTGGGTGTTTGTGTCTGTGTGTGTGCCCTCCTATGGACTGGCATCCTTTTAATGGCGTATCCTGCCTTGCACCCGTTGCATGTTGGGCTCCGGCTCCCCCATGAGACTGAACTGGATAAAGCAGTTTGAAGATGGATGGATGTCTGTTCATTGAAGTGGCACTGCACTTGCTTACCAGTGCTTGAATTTGTCATTTTTCCATCACAATTCATCTTTGTGAATTTGCTGAAGTTTCTTTGATACAAAGTATGGAAATATCTGTTTTTAGCATTAGTAAATTCCCATCAAGCACTGTTTGAGACAAATGTTTCATAAATAAAACATCTACAATTAAAACAAAAATTAAAAGTATCGAAAATGTCAAACTTTAAATACAGCATACTGTCCTATCTTGTGTGCCCACAGAGATATGATGACTAAAAATGAATCAAGAATTAAGCGATTTGTTAAAGGCTAAGTTCATATGAAGGATCTCAATATTGCCTCGATGGTTTTTAAATACACACTACTATTATTTTAAAGGCTAGTTTAATATACAACCTAATGTGATACTGGGCACTATTAGTGAGTTTAATTTAGTTAAACTCTACTCTGGGTAATGTTGCAGCAGCAGTTCATTTACTAGTTTGGAAGAAGAAGATGCATGTGTCAACGTTAATGATGTGTGTTACAAGTATCACTGTCAATGTACAGGCACAATGGACAGAACAGGGAATGCTCGTTGACGGTAAATGATCCTGCTAATGAGATCCAAGCAAGATCTTGAAAGTAAAGGGGGAAGGTGGCATACAACCTGAAATATAAATGCTTCAGAAAAATCCACAGTAAACATCCAAAACACCCATGACTAAAATTAGAGACCACAGATTGTAATAGCTGATTAATATTATAGGCAAGCAAAGCACTTCAGCTCATTTCGCAGGCTTCTCTTCTAATTAAAAACTACTGTTGCCTTAACAATAATCAATTACAATTAAACTGAATTAGGAGGAGAATCCAGATTTGCTCAGCCATATGTTTCAAACATAAATCTGTTCCTTTGCAGAGGCTTGGCTTGTTACCAATAGAGTCCTTGACAGAGATTATATGTAAGAGACATAACACCAAGCACGGAACAGAGAGAACATTAACAATGCAGCATCCTTCAGTTCTGTCTTATACATAATGCATGTGCAGACATTCATACAAATGGCTGATACTTTATGGCTATCTTGCAATTGGATGGTGTCCTGTCCAGGGTGTAGTCTGATTTGCTCCCCATGCTTCCAGGACAGGAGCCAGGTTCCCACAACCCTTGCCAGGAATAACCAGCTTTCTGACCATGGATGGATTTACAAGTTTACCCTGTCAATCTGGAACAGATTTTTTAAGGCCCAGCTCCCTGGCAGCAACTCCAGGACTTTGAATTCCAAAAATGGACTTGCTCCTCGGAAATGCCCACCACATTGCAATCTGCACAGCGCCCAACACGAGAGAGGGCCAACATGTGTCAGATGCAAGCAGGCTCCTGCTACTGTCAGTCAATACTTTTATTCATGTCCCATGTTGGCGAGTTCTGAACCTCTATGTTAAAGTGGTTTACAATATTTAATCTATGCTTCTTGCAAACTCTGCTCCTTATAGGCTTTCAGGTAGTTCCACGGTATATCCAGTCATCTAGGCCGGGAACTGTCCCATACAAACATTTTACAGTTATAGTGGAATATCCTATTACTTTGGAATCAATGTGCCCTCCTCTTCTCCGCAGTGAATGAGAGAGATAATGCACTTCCTTTGTATAGAAAAAAGTAAAATTCAAACTAAATGACTGCACACAGAACATTTTTTTTAAATAGGTAGCCAGTTAAGCTTATACCTGTTACCTGATTCATCCTCACCTGGGAATTCATCAGGAGCAAAAACCCTGCTCCATTGTTTATAACGTTCATCACAAGGCCCACATTGTGTACAAGGCTATCTGTTGTGTACTACTGCACTGCACTGGAACCCGAGTCACAATCAGCCAGTGACATGAGCTGTGCTAGAACTAGCAACTCAACCTGCATTGCAACCAAGCTTTTTCCCCATCTTAAGTCGAGCCATTCAGAACCCTGGGATGGCCGATATTTTATAGCATAGATGTAGCACTTAGTGCTGCCGAAAGAAAGTGGACAATTCCACTGTGATGATAGCGGAGGTTGTTCAATTTAATAGGTCACTGGTTGTGCTGTACAGCAAATGGAAACTCTCTGGGGGCATATTCCACATTCAGATATCAATCGGTCTCCGTTTCTTATTTAAAGTCTCAATTTTCCTCTGAAGAGGTCTGCGAGAATGGCTTCCATGGCAAGCATACAATTAGATGGGTGAGTCTGAGCTCAAACCAAAGTTTTCTGTTTGCCACAGGGCAGCAATGTCTCTGACTGACAATACCCGTGTGTGCTTACAGTGCTAATGTGTCAGATGAAGGTCCTACACAAACGTCTTGACTCTTAAGCTGGTATATAAGCTTGGCAGTTAGCCGAGCAACAGTTAAAGATTTCTATACATCAGGCATAAGGCTTTTTCAGTTACAGACTTTACAAACCATCATCTCCTGATCTGCAATGAAATTATACTGGGGCACTTCGGAACAAACAGGACTCAACCAATGAAGACTTGTACTACACTCACTTTTTGGTATTACTACATTATTCCCTTCATTATTAACTCCTGAACTGGATTATGTAAGATCTTTAACTTTGCAATTTCCAATACCTTTGTAATGTTAAATTGCTCTCTTTGTATTTATTATCTATTGTATTTTCTGAGTATAATCATTATGGTCCTTTGGATAAAAGCACTAATCATATAATAACCTAATAATTATTTTCGTGTATATAGCATTTCCTTCCTTAAGCATCCCAAAACGCGTAACACAGGAGAATGGACCGATTCATCCTTTAGTAAACTGGAGCATTGTGTACCAGAAGTCCTACTACACAGCAGAATGGAAAAGTGAGAAATTGTCTCACCAATTGAATTAAGGGAAGATTTTGGTAGTTCAGAATATGCAAATCCAAAGTGGAATTTCACTAGGACACTAGGGTTAACACCCTGGGATCTTTACTGACCATGTAGTCAGTTTGACATGTCATATGAAGAACAGAAATAGCTGCAGCAGTAGCTCCCAGCCCTGTTTCTGATGGTTCTTTTTCCAAATGACTTGTAAATCACTCATTCTAATTAATGGGTTTAATCATCTACATCAGTTTGCCTACCAATTTCTGCTCTCATTCAACCATCATCCATCTTCTAACCGCTTCATTCAATTCAGGGTCATGGGGGAGCCTATCCTAGCAAGTAAAGGGCGCAAGGCTGGGTACACCTTAAACATAATGCCAGTCTCTTTCAGGGCACACACAGACAAGCGTGTGTTGTTCCAGCTTTTTAAGCATGCTGAACACTGTGCACAAAAATGTCTTCTGCCAACTTGTTTATCAAGCGTTTGATCTCTTATTTCTGTCTTAACAGCTCTTAAATTGTGATCAATTTATTAAGGAAAAACAGGAGCAGAGGACTCCCAGTGATCAGGTTTAGAACCAGTGTCCTATAGCACAGTTTCCCCAGACAGATTTCTGTGGAATTGGTTTAAACATTCTGGTCCATGTAAAAAGAGCACCACCTACTGGTCCATCAACCCCACTTACAGCAACATCTTGGTTTTTCTTAGATATGTCCAATTCCAGTACTGATCAGACCCGGACAAGCGTTTGAGATGAGAAAAGATCAGTTTAGAAAGATCAGTGGTAATGCTGCTGTCAAATACTGAGGCATTATTAACCTTTGCTGCTGATAATTTTGACTCTTGGTATATTGGGAGATGTATCTGCTGTCTTGCACTGCCTAAAGTCCGTCAAATCTAGAAGTATACTTCACATCAAATAAAAAATGAAATAGTTAATTAAGAAAGAATTTAGTGTTTAAAATTCAAACAAGGCATGCAAAATGATGAACCTTGCAGGATATTATTTAGTATATTGTACTTTCCTCATTTACATAAATTTAAAGATGGCTCATTGAAGTCTCAGAGATAATGGGAATGATTGATTGATGATATGTTCAAGCTTTAAAAGAATCAGATAGTATAGGGACTGTTCCAATCCATTTTTTCCAAGGATTCATTTATATTTACTTTTCAGAATGTTTGATCATTTGTTTTTCACTTGGAGGTTGTGTTACAGTGTGTAAAGGTAAAATAACTATTTTAATACATCTTGATTTCAGGCTGTTAGACCATAAAAAGTCTTACTTAAAGTGCCTGAAGACTTTCTATAGGCACTTTATATATGTAAGAGATAGACCTGAAAAAAAATGCTAGCTGGATTAAGGGATCCACCTGTTGAGATCTATGTATCTCTAGTTTTCTGTAACTCGCCAGTTTAGTCAAATATGTTGGGAGGTGACTGAGCTTTATGCCCAACAGGTCTTATAAAATAAATAAGGCAACAAATCATCACATTACTACTGTAGTTTAAGTAACATTCCCCAAATTGTTCTTTTCATTTTCTTTTTATAATTGCAGATCTGATGCTTTAGCTTTCAAGTCATCAGCTTTCCAGCCCATGCAGTTAGAGTGTTTTCTTGAGTCTGCTGTCTGTCTGACATCACTTGCAGCTGCTACAGAAGTACCTTCCTCTGAGCCTTACTGGGACTGAGGCGCCTGCAGTTGGCATTTCTGAACATCACAGAGACATCTGATGGACAGCAGCCTCTAAGACACATCCTTGCTGCCAGCTGACATCATGAAATCATATGATTAATGTCACTGGCTGGAAGATTCATTTCTGGCTCCCACATTTAACAAGGTTGTCCGAAGAATAAAACTTGTACTATCCTTCAGACATGTCATCATTTACCCAGATCATTTACAGCTCGGTCTTAGCAAACTATTTCAAAGGTCATATAGAGTAAACAAGAATTGATGCAGACGTTTCGACTGCTGGTAGAGTGCGTGTGTGTTGCAGGCTGGAGTCTGAGTTATTTCAGCAGAAACGTGTTTTCACTCTTGATGATTTCTCTATTCATTGCAGTTATCGAACAGCCTGTTGGAGAGTGAAGAGGAAAGGCTTTTGAATAGAGCACTAACAACGATCATTAGCCTTGATGGACTTTGCTTTCATTAAAGAAAAACTTTCAATGACACGCCAAGGCTACCTTGTTAAGAACTGGCAAATGAGGAAAAACCTAGAGGTATATTAAATATCATTAAAGACCGAATGAGTCTTTTAAAACTAATTAGTTGCTGGCCAAATCAATGTGGGTAGGCGGGAAAATGCAAACAAAGAGTTTCAGGTTCATGACCCCCTGGGGTCAAGATTGCTCTATGAATGAATAAATGGTGCTGTGTTACAATATGTCAGAACCTGGGGTGCTTAAGAGTTTCTATGGAAACCTTTTATATCTCAGGTTGGGTTTCTCAGAATATTAGTGCAGCTTACAATGCAACCAGCTCAGTGTACAAAACTGTATAGCTCATACCTTTGGTGGTTTGGGGATTAGGTCTGTATCCTAAATCACAGAAAGAGGTGTATCTGGGGCATATTTCAGAAATATAGTGACTCTTGTCGAATTTGCACATCAATTAAATATTACTGTCTACTGAGCTATGGGCGATGATGAAATATTGCTGCCTTCTGAGCTATAGGCTATGAGCTATAGGAGGCTATAACCTGTCACTAGAATTTATCTGCATAATGCAATTAATTACTTAATCCAACAGCAGCAATGAAATAATTCAAGAAATTAAAAATGTGGCCTAGAGTGACCTTCTAAATGCAAGATACAAATGTCACTAGATGTCACCTAAGAGGCTTGCGATCTTCTCAGACATGTTCTGACTGGTAGCTCGAGGTAACTCCTGATTGACAGGTGGGTCAAAGTTACTATAGATGAATATCAAAATTGGCTCCTTGGCTCCAAACTATAATGAATGGACTTTATAAATGAAAGTAAAACCTACCAATTTGTAATGAAAGCAATAATATCATTTTTAAACCAGCAATGATATGCTGTGCTTGCATTAAAGTATTATGGGAGTGATGTATTTTTTCAAAAGTACATCACTCTCATTTGGCTCATTCCCTGAAACTGCTTTTAGTTTAACATATCAGTTGGGATGATAAACTGCTACACTCACCAAGTGTGTAAATAAATCAGCAGCCTTTTGGCAAAACAATAAGTGAGGTAAAAAGTTTGCAATAATAGTTATGTTTTTTTTTTACAGAAACCACCACAACTAAATAAGAAATGCTGCACAAATCCAATGCAACAAAATAATACACAGACACACAGGTCTGATGCAACAAACATTTGAAATGTGTGCTTTTAAGTTAGTATGGTACAGTACTTCCAAGTGAAGTACTATGAACTGACCTCAATCCAGTTGCAAAATACTTTAAATTAGATCAACTGATCATCAGGTTTAATGTACACAGCTAAAGATTAAAACTTTCTTTTTCTGAGAGCTCACACTCTGTCAGAATTAATTTCTAAGGAATTAATTTTTGAAGAGATTAAGCCTAGTTTCCAAGAATGGACCGTCGGCATAATTATACTGCAATACTTAATCATTACAATCCAGATAAAACTTGTTGTGCTTAAACACTATTAATAGCGACACATAAATAACAGTGTTACTTCCAGCAGCATGCTGCTCTATTCTCTCCAGGACTCGGCTGTCAATGCCAGACACACCTGGCACATGTTCTGCACAGAGACTGTGCTGCACTTGCTCTTTGAGAAGAGTCGATTTCTTCTGGTGCCTGGAACCCTCACTGCCCGACCTTTGTTTTAGCAGCTTTTCCTTTGTCTCTGCCTCTTCATCTCACGCTGATTTATTAAACTACTTCCAGTTCTTTAAGAGACTCCTTGTGTGCTGCCCCCACCTCACATGTATCACATTTCATATTTACAGTTCTTGGCCAGCTGATGTGGTGTACCTGAACCTCCAAGTGACTTTGTGCAGTAAAATCTTCCACCTGAGAACAACTAACTCCTCGTCAGATTCCTGCCTTCTCTTTCACCACTGGGGCATGGCTGTGGTCCTTGTGAGGCAGTCCAGGCACATTCTAACCAGCAACACACACAGGCTGGAGTGGTGTAGTAGGATATTACACATTCAGCCAACCTCAAGTTCCTATGAAACATGTTGCAAAACTCACACAGCTTATCTCACTAAGCAGTCACAGCGGATCACTAAATAAGTATACAGCAGCTCCTTTTCATTAACACATTTTATATTCATGACATATAAGAATCAACGTTTTACTTTATAAAATTGCCAAGATGAAAACAAAAAAAAATGATGGAATGTTTGTGTAGCGACTGTACTGTCCTACCTCACCCCAGCCGTATTTAATATTTAACTCGCACAAACAAAAATGTTGAACCCATACCACAATTGAGTATTTTATTAAATAACATGCTTGGGTTCATTACACCTTTCAGCCACTTACCTAAATGTTCATGTATAGTATTTATCATGAAAAAAAATTCAAGATCACTGGTGATAGACTGTATCTATGCTACCATACCATAGTGTCATATGCACCCGAGCACAATGAAATGCTTACTGGCGTGTTTTCCCCACATGACAAATGACATAACAGATGATATAAAAGATCACGGAACATTGACAGAAAATGAAATCACAATTCTCTGAGACAGAATTGTCATCAGAATCAGATTAACAGATTTACGGGAATACACTTTTCTTGACATTTCAAATTTCGAAGAAGTGTGAGAAAATGCAACTACGTGGAGAGGGTTTTCTAAACTCTGGAACATTGCTTTCCTTGTCATGATGAATTTATGCAAGTTCCCCAATATGGGCAAACTCACATGCATTTTATTTTTCATACCACAATGCCTCTGCACAAGCACGTAAAAGGTCTTGGATACTCTTTTATGGAACTCCATGCATTTTGCAAGGTTTTGTGAGCTTAGAAATTATACTTAGTTGTAAAAATAGTCCTAAAAAGTCCAGTTTCCCATGCAAACAAGATTATACTGAACTTTATCATATTGAAACAAGCTACTGTACCTTGATGAAGAGGCAACATGTACGGAAAGCAAAACTGGCATGCACTGTATGTTGTATAACACCAAGTGAAAAACAGGATAGACTCAAACACAGCAATATCTGATAGAGTTGCCTTCTACAGTGTATCATGTGAGGCCTGACACAGAAGGATCATGCATACTTCATTGGGACAAACAGATGTGAGGAAACGGTTCTTTTCCACTATGGTGCTTATTTTAATGGATTACTTCATAAAAACTGCAGGTGCATTAACCTCATTGTTAAGACGACGTCTACTGGTGCCATATTGTCTGTCAGGCAGCTTTCTGAGGGACTGTTTTTATGCAATGCCCCAAAGCCATATTAAGATGAATTTATTCATCTATTTTATTTGAAAGGATAGAAGTGCTTACATTATAATATATTTAGGATTTGCAGGTTATCATCCATTGTGAATGGTATAAAATACCAGTAACTCTCCAAGTTGTTTGGTATGGTACTCCATGCATTACTTTGCAGATCATATAAAACAACAGGTCCAATACCTAGAGCGTAGACAGATGGATGTCTCTTGTATAATATAACGAAGTATAAGTTTAATATATCACCACTATGTACATCAGGGAGGCACACGAACATCCATTTGCGCAAGCACAGGGCTTGCCTCTTCAATTCAACCCAGTTATTTAGTGCTGTGCCATGAACAGTCAGACCTCTTTATGAGACAAAAACAACCCCAGTACCTTCCCCTATGGGGAAGGGCTCCTGTGCTTGTGGGCAATACGATCCGCAGATCCTCCCCTCCACGTTAAGCCTAAAAATATTAAGAGGGTAAGAACAACACTACTAAAAATCATGAGGAAGCAGATTAATGGCAATCTGAGGGCCTGTCATGTTGTAGGATATATTCATTTGAGCTGACAGCAGGGTCCATTCAGAGGATTTTACCACTTTTAATGATGACTCTTGCTTTCTATATGAACTTGAGGACATAGACTGATTTGCCTACAATTTTTCTTTTTCTCCCTCTTTCCCTTTTATTCTGGCCTGATTTCTGTTCTTTCAAAGGCCTCCACAGAACGGAAACCAAGCGACAGCCTCCACCGTTTACATTCTACCATGTCAGGATTTATAGGTTTAATGACTCCTCAGTAGTTTTCACAGTTATTTCCCTTTTGCATTCCGGAGTCCCATGGTGCTGTTGCAATGTGCTTGGTAAGTGAAGTGAGCTTTTTAACACTCATTTTATATACATGTTGTCTGTTTCGTGAAACTGGACAGAATTCTTGGATCATTAATCTACTTCAAAACAAACAATTTTTCCCACATATTTATACTCTTATTTTTTATGTGGATTATATATTGAGAAGGTTACTGCAGTACTAGAATTGTCCTTTCCCCTCCTCCCCATACTGTCCAAAGAAAAAACGGCGTCAAATTGAGGGCAGAGTAAACAACTAGTTAACTTACAGTATGAGAAACAAGTTGAAACTATGTTTTAACTACAACACAGAGCTCAAGATGCACTTAGATGCCTTTCCTAGCTGAGACACTCAGTAGACCTTCAGACAGTATTTTGCAAAAGTGACGTTAGACATTAATCATATGGAAACTAATAAGCAAGTAATGATGCTTGGTTTTGGGACAGGTCACAACTTGAATATCAGCCACGTGCAGGGGACAGAGTCCATCCATTATCAGTGAGAATATTCCTTTCCAGAAAGCTGTGGAGTTCCTGGAAATTTTCAGAGATGTTTTGCTCACAGTCCCAGAGCAGCTCAACACATGAGTTCATAGGGTCAGCTCGGCAGGTTTCTTTTTACAGTGCTGTCAAAGTTTTGAAAAACATACAGTCCTCAGTTCTTTTTCCATTTGCTCCCCTTTCCTCAGTTTAGAACCAGCAGCTTTTAGTCAATTTGATTCACCGCTACAACCCACTTACATGGAAAGATGAAGACTATTTCCACAGCTCCTCCTCCTCAGGCACTCTTTTTCGCAAGCAGCAGAGCTAGAAAAGAATGATGAAGCCTGCACCGCTAGTGATGGGTACTCAAAGGCACCCAGCATGCCAGAGGGGTTCTGTAACGTAGCAAACCAAAGCAATCTCAGCTAAAATTGCAACCTCAGCAGTGACAACAAAACACAGGTTCTTTGGGACTCCCAATGCCAGATGCTAAAATATCATAGTATTTTCTTGGTTGCCAGTACCTATGGCACAACTTCTGAAATACAAGAGGCCAGGCATAAAACAAACCATTCTAGCTAATGGATTTTCCTTTGTGGAAGATGATGTAATAGAAATAGCCACCCCAACCACAACTCCCTCCCTAATACACTGAAACCACTGCACTCTAATTGTTCAGTATTTTTAATCATCCTATTAGTTACAGCATTGTTAATAGATATGTGCAGTCTTTTCTTTCCAGATCTCTTTATCAAGCTATAATTAGTACACACTATGGTTTTGACTCTATATGGTAAGGTATACAGAGTCAAAAAAGTAATACACCGACATGTATGTTCACTTTCCTAGATCCAGATATAAATACCTCTCTACCCACTCAGAGCTGTTATTGATAGAAGATATTTGCAGGGCCAGTGTTTGTGCAATTTGACTGGAACTGACTGCATGAGTGAAGTTAATCTGTCATCCCTTCCCCCCACTATGTTAGCTATCTTCCACAAGCCTGCCACCATGAAAATGGTCCCCAAGGCAAGAGACTTGGATACACAAATCTGACTTGCAAATTATATATTTTTTTGTCCAGAAACATTCCAGATATTTAATGTTTCACAATATATTAGGCACGGAGGCACACACATAAAATGGGAAGAGGCATAAAACATATTTCTGTGAAAGAGAATTCTATAGCAGTGCTTTAAAATAAGTACCACAGGAGTCGTTGTCAGAGATCAGTTACTGAGCAGGGTCTTCCCTGAACAGCGAGAATCATGCAGAGTTGCACAGAATGCTAGCAAAGCTCATCTAGCATGCTGCCAGGGTCAGACGCTGCATTTGCTTCTGACTGGAGCCTTGGGCTGTGCCAGCCCCTTTTTATCTTCAATTCAGGGGGACGTTACTTGGAAAAAAATGATCAGTTACAAATTGCTTAAGCAAAATAAATTGTTTACAGATATTAATAGTTTTGGAACCATGTAACTCATTACAGGTACAATTACAGTATTGTTATTATTAAAATGGGAGCACTGGAAACATTAATAATAATAATTAATAATAATTGCTTACACTTATATAGCGCTTTTCTGGACACTCCACTCAAAGCGCTTTACAGGTAATGGGGACTCCCCTCCATCACCACCAATGTGCAGCATCCAGCTGGATGATTAAAAGTAGACCACATAAGGCTCATTGCTTTGATTTATTTTTTAACTGTAAAGAATGTATAACTCAATGTATTCGTTTCTGGACAGGAATTCCTTCACTGAAGAGTTTACTTGCTCTTTCTATCTTTGTGTCGGTTTTTCTGAATGCTCATATTTCTTCCTGACTTCTAAAGATGTGCTAACTGTTTGTTATTTGGCCTCTCCTTATGTGCAAACAAAGTATATTTTCTTTGCATAGAAGTAACAATAGTGACAAAACAGCAAGCTGACAATGGGAGGAATTGAGCCTGATCTATAGCTTATCTTATCTCTCTCTTATCTCTTATAGCTGTGTGCATCATGCATGGCCTAAAGGATGTGGTCATGCTGAAGTGGGATATTTATGCGACTGGTGCTGAAGTCTCAAATTGCCTGCAGGCTTAATCCCAAAAGATAATGACAAAATCAATTAAATTCAAGGAAATTCATAAAAAGTAACAACGATCCAAGAAACCACAAACACAAGTAGAAACGTATGAGCTTGGCATTCTTTAAAGAAGACAATTTGATGTAAAGATTAAAAGACAACAAGAAATGTTGTACAGTTCTCCCCCCATCATTCAAAAAATACCAGGGCTACAGAAAAAAACACAATATTCAGTTATATTTACTAATTTCACTACTGCTTGGTTTTTAACAGGTATCTATACTGACATCTCAGCACAACTACTGGAAATAAAGAGCTGATTTTTGACAGAGAAGAAGGGCAAGAAGGAGTGAAAGGAGGGAAGAGAAAGGCAAAGAGATGGGAGCAGAAGGTAACAAAGTAACAGTAACAAAGTCTGGAGTGTTTCATTCTGCAAAATTTACAATTGTGGAGAACATAGCCATGTATGTTAACATTTTTGTGTGTGTTAACATTGAGATCTACTCTGTATCTGTAATTGGATTGCGAAGTTTTCTATGAAGTCCAAAGCTGAGGAGTAGTGATGTGACTCCAGCTATACCACGATAAGCACAGATAAGCAATTCTCTGACTGCTTACACCCCCTTGCCTTCAAAAGAATCACAGTCTGACGATTCTTTCATTTGAAATTGAAAGGGACAGAGTACACTTCTTTGGTACTGGGCAGGGACATGGTTTAGGCTTGTTCATGTGAGAAAGTGAAGCCCGGGATATATCACTGGGTCAGTACCAGTCTGTGGTTTATCAGAAGACGTAGTTTTCATTTAGAAAGCTTATTTAAATGTGTTGGCATATTGTTTTCTGTAAAAGCATAATGCAAAAGTAGGCTACAACAGCTCTCTCTGGCTGAACAAGGGTGAAAAAATGAAATTGTGTCTGTAATCTTTCATTCCAAAGCTGATTTTAGCCACAAAATTGAAATCGGTTCACAAGTTCTACTAACATGGTAGACAAAATTCATGACATTTGGCATTTAGACATTTTGCTCAATGATGCTGAAAATAACTGGATTATTATGAATTCGTTTTTTTGTGCAATTGCAGTTATTTTACTGTTCTTTTGCTATTATTTCTATGTTTTACTACAGTGGGCTGATGGAATGCTGTGATATGCCATAATAGATGTTTCTAACAGATATCTACTGTATTACACCTTGATATCACTCATATTTGTTTACGTGTGATCCGGTACAGTGCAAGATGGTAAAGGCACATGCAAGAAAGCCTTAGCAAAAACGTTATGATAATTTCACCATGGTCAAGTTCCAGAAAAAGTATCAAGATGCACCATGTAACTCTGATGAGGAAAAGAGAAACAGAAATAAGAAAAGTCTGAGAGAGGATAGAAGAAAGGAGGGAGAGGAGGCACTGAACTCCTCAGTGAATGTTTTACAAATGTAGATGTTTGCTATTCAGCAGAGAGAAAGGGGGCCTAGGGAGACGAAGTAGTACCTCAGTGTGGGAACAACAGAATCCTAGATAAACCTTAACAGTTTGAAGACTGGATTAAGGGAAGAACAAACTGTGCTTAATGACCTAAGAGACGATACCTTGAAGTGTGGAGAAGTTACTTAATAAAAGAGAAAGGCGATGAAAGAGAGGGCAAGGGAGTATAAAATATAATAGGATATAAGGAGTACACACAAAAGCATCCAGGTTCTCCACTATCTCATCTCAAAGCAACAGGTTGTCTACATAAACCTTCTGACACTGGATTTCATCAAATCCACATTTTTATACAAAGAAAGTTCGAAAGAAATAGCACAGAGACAGATGACTTTGTGATACTACAACAGCAGCTGTTGAAATTCTGTAATAAAACAGGCAGACATTACAAGACTTTTAAGGTGATATATAAGGTTTCATTTTGTTCTGAAAAGTAACCATAAAAGTTTGACAATGGGAAACCTTTCCAAAGGAAATACAGGATATAATTAATAAAAAAGTATGTTTACTGGAAGTAAAAGAAGGTGGTTTCAATGCATCAGTGACTATGAACAGTTCAATTAATCCAGCAAATAGTTTATGAATAACTGCTGAAAATTTCATGTAATTGGTACATGCTTATTTTGTACAAAATCAAAAATCCCTTCACAGGAAATCACATACTGTTTCATATACAATTAAGCATATCAGCAAATTATAAAACATTACCAAAAAGTTGGGATATATTTTTAACTGGATCAAAAAAACAAGAAAAACAACCCCTAAGATTATTTAATGAATATCTATTTTAGACCATCAGAGTTTAATATCCAGTGGACTTTTTTCACTCTGTACAGCCATATTTCTCCAGGATGAAATGAGACAGACAATGACAGAGACAGAGAGGCAGAGATAAAGCAGACTGGGTATCGGTATTACCAGCAACAGTCGTTGTGTCGGAAAGATGGGTCTGAGACTGATAGCCTCCTCCTGGCAGAGTGGGGGAGGGCAGGGATCAAGTAACAGACACAAACAGGTGAGAGCAGGTGTATTCATTCCTCTGATTATATCACTCTCTCAACGCCTTCCTAGAACACAGACCAGTGAAGGGGATCGAACAGACGGGCAGACAGAGAGGACAGAGCATTTTGTTTGCTGTCCGACCCACCTGTGCTCGGAGTGCCACTGCAAGAGACACAGAAAGAAGGAGAGGGTAGGAAGGGGGGGAACAGGAGGAAATAAAAGTCAACCACAGACTGAGGGAGAATCAAAGAACACAAAGCAAAGGAGAAGGAAATGCTTTGAAGGAGAGAAACACGGAGCAGCTTGAGTCAATGGTAAAATAGAGAGAGCAAACCAACAGCACAGAGGAAAGGAAAGGAGATGCTGAAGAGTAAAATAAACTGGGGTGGGTAGAAAAAGAAGAGAGGTTCTAAAGCAGGAAACAAGAAGAGAATTAAGAGTTCAAAGAAAATTTACTCTTCTAAATGTAAAAAGTGACAAATGGAGAGGAAAAACTCACAGTGTAATATTATCACTCTAATGTGTGCTCCCAAGTCAGAATATCCTTACAGAGGGGATGCCAAGAATGACAAAATTAAGTGAACGAGAAGGTTAAGTTCAGTTAAACAACAAACAGCTAGAGAGTGTAGGCAAGGGTCTACAGATTTTCCAAAGGTGAGGTGATCCAGTGGAAAGTCTTCTGTTCATTTGGAATAGGAGAGGGGGAGGTGCCTGGGTTCAGAAAGTGGCATGTTGTAGTGCAGGGTCTCACTGACTTCAGTTTCGGCTTGGCTTGGGTCGGAGAAACAGGCAGCCAGGATGATGCAACAGATCCTACAGGACATGTACATCGAGCCTGATCTGCTGGCTGAGCTCAATGAGGAACAGAAGCAGATCCTCTTCTACAAAATGAGAGAGGAGCAAGTACGTCGATGGGCTGAAAGAGAGAGCCATGAGAAGAACCAGGAGCGGCAGCCAAAGACCAAAAAGAGTGAGTACTAAAAAAGTTGCTGACATTTCCTAAAATTAATAATAATGAGAGTTCTTGCATCCTGTACACCTGTGACTGATCTTGTCAGATTTCACAGCTAAACTAGGCTGGGCCTTGACAGGACTGGGATAGGAAACCTCTGAGGAAACCCATTTTGCTGCAGTAAGCTGTTTTGAACTCCAGTAGATGGGGCTCTTCCTTCTTGGCCAGATTTTGCAGAAACTAATGCTCCAGAATAGTGATCGAGGACATTGTACTCAAGAGAATCTGCCCTTCCAAAAATACATTTAAAAAGTTCCTGAGTGAGGCTGAGCTGGTAAAGCTGAGCTCTGTGATCTCAAATCTGAGCCTGGGTTATGGCACTAGCCAATGTTGAATAGGATTCCCCAGGTGGAGGCACACAATTGGATGAGCTGTTTGGCTTATTCTTTTTAGTGTACAGTGAAAGCTTATCCTAGCAGAATGAGAACTAACAATTCTATCGACTTTACATCCATTTATAAAAAGATCAACCAAAGTACCATCCATGAAAACAAATTTCTGTTATGTTATGAATGTTATTATATTCAGTATGAATGTTTAACTGTACAATGACATAAAATTCAATATTAAAGAGTCTTTACTACACACACACACACAAAATATAACCTGTACTGCCCTTTATAAATGGAGTAGATATTGGCATACTATGAGTGTCTCGAATTAATAATCGAGCCTGAATATCAATATTTGTCCACCTTCTCTACATTTTCCAACTTGATAGCCACTTATTTCTTTGTTTTAAAATCGATAACTATTTGTTCTTTTGCATTATGTAGCAGAAAATTGTTTCTGCTACATTTGTATTTATATTTCCTGTCTATACCCATCTTCGGAGTTCTTTATCAGACCAATAACAGCTGGTAGTTGTCAGCTGTCGACCAGCTGTTATTGGTGTCATCAGCAAATTTAACAATGAAACCAAGATGAGCTGCTGACAAAGTCATTTGTGTTTAATGTTATACACAAACACTGACAAAGTTGTTTGTGTATGCTGCACTACCTTATGGTGCTCCTGTGTTTCTAGCAATAAAAATATATTATATGGGGTAGAGCATGAATGCTGAGTTGAAAACTCAGACCAACAAATTAGATTATCGTTCACACACATACTGTTCCAGAAGATACTGCATCATAGGTTTTGGTTCAACAGAATTAATATTCATTATTATTATTCTGCGTTTAATTCTAAATAAAGTATCTTTAATATTTTCTCTGCTTTATAAGCAAGAGATTTTAATTAACTAATTTCCAAACATTTCATGTCTACAGATATAAGGGAAATTGGATAATAATGAATAAGGATTTGGTACTTCAAGATTTCCAAAATGTTCAAGATATGGGATATGATGCTGGTCAATAGACATGTGATATAAGATGTGAGAGAAGATAACTGTATTCTACACAATTTCTTCTTAATTATCAGGGTCAGCTGTCTTTCAGGGATTGCTCCATGGAAGAGAGCTACAGATCAGCATGTTCCAAAATAAAAGTTATCAGATAAATGACTTCACTTATTGACAACAAAAAAAACAAAAACAAAATCCCCCTTCTTGATAACTTTACCCTCCATAACATTAACACATCTCCAAGCATGACAAAAAGTATTTTCATTAAACCCATCTTATAATTTGGTGTTAATCTTTTTCATGTTTTCTAAATGAGTAATTCAATATATTTCTGGATTGCACTTTCTTTTCCCTGTCTGTGAAATGCTGTGAGAAAATGTTTTTTTTTCCTTAACTTTTCTTCTAAACAGTTTCCTCTCTGTTACACATTATGGCACTGTGCCATAGTGCACCAGGATGAGAGTAATGGCAGTGTTTACTGAAACATTAGTATTTCTGTTGTATCAAATAAAATAAAAACTTGACATCAATACATCAACCTATTGAGGGTAAGCTCAAATAGTTGTGCTCTTTAAAAGTGGGTTTAATTAATGTACGCGAGAGGTGCGGTAGAACCGTGACTGTGGTAAGACAAAAAGTAACAAGGATGCAATAAGCCCCTTGACTTTGAACTTGTCTGTATCACTTTAACCCTGACCTACTGTACATGATACTAGGTATTGTCCTTTTGTTTTCCGTTAGTCTTAATTCCCTTTTTGTCCCATGTTTATTCGTCTGATCAACTGACATTTGTTTTCATATCACACATTTAAAACTAACAACTTGAAATGAATGGACAAAGGCAAATGCAAAAACCAAATGATATATTAATAAATCATTGTTCTTGTTATTATATACTGAAACCATGTTTATTATAACAAACTCAGAAACAGCAGTGAGTGGAAAACCATAAAGGAAAGGAAACATTAAAATAAGAATCAATCAGAGCAATCAGAACAAAGCAGGAGTATAAAACTGGTAAATGGTCCAGTTCAATCGTTGTTTTCAAATATCCACATGCAGGGCCTTGTAAAGCAGTGAGCAGTGCATTTGTCATTTTGATTTTTCTTTCAAGTGTTTTGCTTTTTGAACTTCTGTGGCATTGTTTGCCATCTTCCTCTTTCCTACTGGGATGTCAGCCCCCCTCCTGACAGTGTGTTCCTCTGCCAAGGTGCTGCAGGTGGTGATAAGGGCGTGCAGTGGCTGCTGGGCCAGGATGGAGATGTGTGGGTGTGGGTGATGGGAGAGGCGCCGGGAGACAAACCTTATGAAGAGATTGTGGAGGAGCTGATGGCAGAACGAGCCAGAAGGCAGGCACAGCAAGAGGCCAAAGAGCTCTGGTGAGCAAAGAACATGACCAGCAGGCAATTGGAATCAGATGTAATTGTCTGTAACTAAAGGCTAACGAAAAGCCAAATAGTGACAGTGCATGTCAAAGTATATTTATAATTGTATCATTATCCACCAAGCAAAAACATGAACCATTTATAACAATCACTTTCTTTTGTAACTACAGTAAAGTGTCTCACAAGGGGAAATCTAGTTAATTTTCTTTATTTATTTATTGGCTTTCCATTGACAAACGTACATTTCTATTCAATAAACAGGCAGTCTAGCCATTAAAAGAAAGCAAATGCAAGTGGAAAATATGTGTGTTGAAAGTGGAAATTGCTTACAGGGATTGTGTAGAACCTTTATGCAGCTATTAAATTCCCAACTATACCAGCACCAGATGTTGCATCAACAAATAACGAAAGAAAGAGCCCTCACATATTCTGTGAAAGATGCATCTAAAATGTCCTCTGCTACAATTCAGTCAAAGACTCTATAGTAGTGTATTTTAAAGGCCAAGTTCCTATTTATTGTTGTACATTTCTAGTGGGGGTCATGTTCCATTAGGAAGACAGGGACAAGAAAGAGGTTTACAGTGTGACTACAGACTGCACCACACACAGCAGTTCTGCCCAAAGTGGACTGGCAGAGGAAGGGGGGCTGAGACTGAAAGAGACAGGGAAATGGAGACGAGAAGTAACGGTGAAGCAGAAGCGGGGGAAAAGAAAGATGAGGTGATGCAGTGTGGAAGAAAGGAGAAAAAAGGAGATTGTTGGAAGGAAGGACAGAAAGAAAAAGGTGGAGTTTTAAGGCAGAATGATAAAACAAGAGGTTCAAGATACAAAGGGATTCAGCTCAGCATTATTGCTGCATGCACACAATACATTAATATAAATTATTTTTTAAATGATAAATTTAAAAAGTGAGCAAGAACTCACAAGAAGAAGCCTAACTAACTCCCTAAGAATACTGGCAATCAAATTTTCATGCCCTGGGGCAAAACTATAAATGATTTACAAGTAGATGTGTCTGTCTCATGAGCTGCATATTGCACAGCATCACTACAAAGAAACATCCATTGACAATTAACCAGCACATCCACACTGGCACTAAATTTAACAAAGCAGACCAAAGAAAATTACATTTGGTGTTAGAAGAAACAAGAGCCAGGATATTGAACATTGTAAATATATTTGGGCTGATCTGAAGTAATATTAAGCCTCACTCATGACCTCCAGATTTAAGAAAGATTTTGCCCTTCCTCTTACTCGGGGTGACGCATACAAAGCTTCATTGATCATTTTGGAAAAGGAAGATCCAGTAGCATCTATTCCATCTGTGGTGCGCGTGCACTCCAAAGTCTCACCTCTCTACATTATAGTCACTCAACTTCTCTTGTTGAACAGATCGTTCAAGGACTGTGCCAGTTCACAAAGGATGATTTCATTAAAAAGGAGTGAATTGTTCACAAACTGCACAGAACTATTTTACAAGAACATGGGGTACCAGTTGAATTCTGCAGATCATTTCATAAAACCCTGACTAATATTTTCTGATTCAAACATTGCCAAAGGATTTCCAGCAGATGAACACAACCATTGAAATAAAAACATGTCAAGTCACCTTTATTGGTTACAAGCATTCTAAACCAGATCGGATCACTTAAATGCGAGAGTAAACATGTTCACAGCAAGAAAGATGTTTGTATTATGCTTCTCTATATCTTTTTTAAACGTTATGAAATCAGTAATATGGTCAGCACATTTCATGACAGAATGATATTTTCTGCTATTCTCTACCAGCATTGTACGAAGATTAAATACAAACACATAAGGAAGGCAATACAGTTCTTGACAAGGTATCTTGCATTGAATGAAGGTAGTTAAGTAAGCTCAGAACATGTGGACAACCCACTAATGGAGATTTCTAATTATTTTAAGGTTGGCACAAATATAGAAGAGTTGAACCAGCTTATGCAGCCAAGCTTCGGCTATAAAACGTGGAATAAAAGGTAGCTCAGTTGCTGCCTAAAAGTAGCAGTGGGAGTGCTTTGAAGTCTATTTTGGAAACAATAATGAAGCTGAACAAGCTGGTTGAATCCAATTTACACCTGCACACAAGACAATGAAATGCAGCTTTTGCACTTTGTTTTTTTGGAACAGTGGCTGAAGGATTTGCCTGCCTGTAATTGGAAAGTGTTAAACTGCTAATAACACTGCCTAATCAAATTAGAAAGTCATGTGTGTTAAGCAGTACCACCTGTGAACACACCAAAGAACGTAACCTAAATGACAACAAACATTTGCTTTCATTTGGACAAAATACTTCAGCTGTCAAGTCTCCTACATCTGCATAAAAGCTGAAATATGATAAAGGCAATTTCTAACCTACTGGCATGACTTCTGTTGGAAACTGTGGATGGAAAATCATAAATGAGCGGATTCAGAAACAAACTGATTGCCCAGATGCTCCATTTCCAACCAGGAGAAACTGGAATGGCGACATGTTAAGAAAAGAAGCATGCAGTTTGTTCAAAGCTGATTGTTATTTTTTCTGATCCCCCCCATGAGTAAACTAGTGTGAAGCATTTTTTTACACTTAATGCAGAGTAAAGGAAACACTTTCCAATCTGAAACAAAGCTTAATCTGCTGGGAATTTCTAAACAAGTTCTAGTAAAGACTGCTAAAAATCTACAACTCTGTTTCTAACACAGCGAAATCTTGTGACACTATCATTGTAACCTTAGAATCAGATGTAAGACATCACGCTCTGTTTTTTGTGAAGTATGTTTAGATGCAGTAATACAGCTGGTGTAAAGACCTTCCAACCTCTTTAAAGATAAATGCGCCACTAATAAAGTTATTAAATCAAATACCATTCCGTCTATCTAGGTTTATTTTTGAAAAATGTTAAACTCAATTTTATATACCAAGTCTCTTTATGAAAAGATTGAGTTTAGAAATGCTGTAAACCTACCTACCCCTAGTCTACACAAGTTTAAAAAGTGGCTTGTCTCTTTCTCTCACCTCTATCCTTCCAAACTCAGGCGAGCAAAAGAGGCCGAGATTGAACAGAAGTTTCGGGATGCAATGGCAAAGGAAAAGGCTCGCTTTGTGGCGGAGAAATGGAGGGAGGAGACGGAGGACAGGAGAGCAGCAAAAATGGAAGAGGATCGGATTCAGGAGGAGCTAAAGGTAAATGTGCATTGGAATATTGTCAAGTCACCTCAGAAGTGATTAACTTGTGAACAGTTATGTACACTCAATAGAGCTCACCTAATCATCTCCAAGTACAGATATTGTTTGCATTTCAACAGTTTCTCTTTACCAGTCCCTAATGTTAAAGAACTCTGTCATGTACAGATAACCAGACTTTGGGTGACAATGTGTATATGGTACATACTGTAGTATCAAGAACAAAATTCAAGCAGATACAAACACAGCAGCATCTGCTTGTGTAACCTCATGCATCATGCAGGGCTTGAAAGTAGATGCACATGCAGAATGCCAATATTTATTTCACAGGCTAAGCAGGGTTTTGAAAAGGCTCATTGTAACCTGGCAGGGTTCTGTTTGCATATTTTGGGGTAACGTAGCTGCTAGACTTTAAGCAAATATATGGCATGCCCTGATAAGAGTGTGCGTGCTCTCTGCATTGCTCTACAAAGCATTTGGGGGCTTGATGGGGAGGAAGGGATTAGCCAAAGGCTGTGATTGAGAGCTCATTTCCAGGCTGCTTCTATAAAGCCTTCAGAGGCCTGTCAGTCCTGAATGATTTAGGACCTCTTAATGAGACCTTCTTAAGAAGCTCTTCAAATATTAAACATCTTGTTTATCTTCACCCCTCGACATCCAGCCAGCCAGTGGGAAAGCTCTGAGTCATTAAAGTTTAACTGTCTTTCAAAATATTCTTTCAGTTGAAAACTTAAAAGAAGGAAAAATGTAATCCAGATGCCTCTCACATCAAGGCTGGTTAAAAGGATCTTCTATTCTATTCATTCTAAAACAGCAATAACAAAGAAAATTAATCCACTTTTCCCCCATAAATACACAGGTCAGGTTCAAGGGGAAGAAAAAGCCCCATTCTCTAGCTTTTGACCCCCATATCATTTCCATTTTCATTAGCTCACATGAACAAAAAGATCCAGATGTAATAACTGGCTATAGTACCTCTCACTCATTTTTATCCATCAGATTGATTGATAGTCTTTTACATGTCTTGATGGATTTTTTTCATTGGCCCAAGCAGCAAGCGGCACCAGCATATATGACTGGCCAAGCGTTTTGATTTAATTTTTTACACTCAGAATGTCCCTCTGCTCTTTATAGAACCCTTCAGTGTTCAAGTTAATGAAGAGAGGAGTCAGGCAGGGATGTTGCACATATTATTTAATTGTGCTTCAATGCTACAGACAGACCAGCCTCTGCACAGAGTACAGGTTGGGCTCTAGATTGATTTGAGTCAATGTTCCTATGCATAGTCCATAACTGGCTGAGATCCACCAGGTCTGGGTTGATTTCAAGCAAAATGGGGTTTTATCAGCCTGTCATTCAGCAATGATGCCTATAGTATATCTCAACAGGAACCTATAAGCTTACAGTGTTATTGGAAAGAGCTGTTGTGATTCTGCTGTATATACTGTACTGTGAGACTGAAGATTGAAAAGGAACAGACGAAAAAGACTAAGATCACAAATTAAAGGAGGCCATTCAACCTGGCTAACTTGTTTGGATGCTGCACCTACATTAGCAGATCCTTTAAAAAAAGATGTCTCCTTTGACTACATGGCTATGTTGCTTGACTATGTCAACCACTTTCCAAGATGTGTATAAACAATCTACAAACAATTAGACTACAACAAACTCTTTGGTAAGAGATTTGAGACAACCTGAATATTAATTATCAAATCCCAAAATGGGAGAGAACGCAAAAAGAAAAAAAAAATGATCATGAAAATATTTTGGGCCATATTACTAAAAAAAATGTTTTTTCCCCCATGCTGAAGAGAAGCAGCACAAAAAAAGATAATGACTTTTGATTTTCAGATTTATTTTATCTTTCAATAAGTTCCCAGATAGTAGGTCTGTGTGATGGTGTGTTGGACAAAAATAATTTGAATAAAGAAAAATCACAAAGAGAATTGACAGACTGAGCTACCATGAAAGAGTCAGTAAAATGTCTGTCCTGTGGCCTGGAGATCAAGCACACTAGTACACTGTGATTTGTAAACACCTTAGATGGTAGAGTATGCTAAATTCATTTACAGGTGTCAGCAGCTCTCTCAGCTGCCTGCTCCAGCTGGCTGGCCAGCATAAAGTACTGCAATACTTTATACTGACCAGCCAGCTGGATCAGAGCTTTACAAAACTCAGAAAGCTGAATCACTTTGACTCAAGAACAGGATATTGCTACCATGGAAAGAGTTCAGCAGAACAAGTCACTTTGAATACCAGGGGGCTGATACTCAAATATTCAAAAACCTTAATTACACTGCTTACAGTCCATAACAAAATAATGTCCAAAAGATGAAAAAGGAATTAAAATTAAGAGGACAAATATTTAATACCGAGTATAGGAACTTGTTTATTGTAAAGGGAGGCAGATGTCTGGAACAAGAAGTGCAGAAATGTGGTTTCCTGGGAAAGAAGCTGTGAAACAGCTGTGCAAAATCCTTCATTAAACTCCTAAAAACCAAATAAGGTGGACAAGGTCAAGCAGGTTAGTGCATCCATTTCACAGTTACAACACGTATTGTAGATTCAGGTGTTTTTAGAACTTGGCTGTTTGTAAATAACTACTTCAGTACAAAAGAGTCAGATGTCTTACAAATTACTGCAACTGTCAAAAACCAGCATAAAAGGCACATTATAATAAACAAGCATGCATGAGTCTGAAATGTTCTGAAAACACTTGAACAAACCAACAGTACAAGGAAAGAACAACACGTAACCTAATATCTGTTACAGTTCACATCAGTTTCCCAATTTCACTCAAAACTACTTTTCATTAGACATACTAGACAGAGACATAAGGTCCCTCAGCAGACAAGGTTTACCGATAGCTTCCCAAGTCGTCCTAGTGGATCGCCTAACCAAGACCATGTGGAATTACAAGAACGCAGTGGAAGGAAAGCAGATGTGGGAGGATGGGTGCACAGCAGAGGACAAAGGGGGCAATGAGTCCATATGGTCTCTCCCGCAGAGGCGAGAAGAAGAAGAGAGGCAGCGCGGGGAAGAAGAAATACGCCGCACAGAGGAGAGGAGAGCGAGGGAGCTGTACATGTCCCTCAAACAGGAGGAGCGAGGGAGCGAGAGGGATGACAAGGAATGGCAGGAGCAGTGTGAGTATAGGCACAGAAAGGGAGGAGAGACAAGAAACTTCATGACAGTGACTTTGTGACAGTGGGCAAGGATGAACAATCAAAGGATAAGAGTAGAGGAGGAGGTCGTAAGAACCATTTGTGTTCCATCAGCTTTTCACTGTTTGTCGCTTTCTCGCTTTCAAAAAGTATATTATGAAAACAATGTCAGTAATTCCAGCCTTTCTTCTGGTTTTGTTCTGTCTTTCTCTTATCTGTCTCTCAAACACTCAACTTCTCCTCCTACCTTTCTTTTGCCTTTTTCTCATCTTGCCCCTCTCCCAACCCACCCATTTTCTCCTCTGCTCCTCCTTTCTTCGCATCTTCGATATCTTCATGTTTCCTCTCCCTCCCCACTCCACACGTTCCTCTGGCTGGCTCTCTACCTCGGTCTTCTCCCTTACCCTTCTCTTGCACCCTACTGCCCAACTCCATCTCTCTCACGCCCCCTCGTAGTGCGTCGCTCCAAGGCTGCGGACGAGGAGATGAAGCACAAGGCTCGGCGGGCACGGGACGAGTACAAGCGCCAGTCTCTGCGTGCCATCGAGAAGGGCCGGGTGGCGGGCCTCAGCGGCCTTTTCCAGAAAACCCAGCTAAATGGTGCAGGACAAGGCCGGCGGCACAGCGCCAACATCGAGGCCACGCCTTCTGAACGCAGTTCTGACACTGGCCACGCCCACAGCGCCATGGCCGCCCCGTCCGCGGCACCACCCTCTCACACCCGGAGGGGCAGACAGAGTCGCCGACACAGCACCAGCACAGCACTGCAGTCCCCAGCTAACAGGTACTACAGCACCGCATGCCTCAGAGATGACACATACCAAGTTTCTGAAAAGACAGTCTTTGGCAAACAACCCCAGGTATTTCTAAATATTACAGATGGATGCCGACTAATATCACTTCAACAGAAAAACAAATAAAACCTGTGATATCTCACCATACAATCATAAGTATCCACTACCTAATGCAAGCACACATATAATCATGCACAAGAAGCACTTGACTGGACACATCACCTCCCTGTGCAGACAGGCAGACACAGACAGACATGAACAGACCCCTCTGTTCAGGCTTCTAATACTATACAGACAGACCAAGTGCAGTTAATACTATCAGCATAGAACACAATTCTGTACATTCAATAAACCACGGTCCCAAATACAGAGAAAATTTAACTGCAACAAATCACAAAAATGATCACTCAGCAGGATCATAGAAATACCATATTATAGTATATGAGATACCCCCCCAAAAAGTCCTGTCTTCTACAGGGAGGTCACCTAAATGTCCAGTTTGTACCTTCTTAGGTGTGGTCATCTTGGAGTGGGTTTTATCGATGAGAAAGTAAAGCCCATTCTCTAATAAGAAGGTTCCACAGGCTCCCATATGATCTGCTCTAGAGGTTTCTTCACAGTCTGCTCTTCTCAAAGTCTACTGTGAATTTGTCTTCAGGGTGTTTGACTTTTGCCCCGTGATGATATAGTCCCGCTTCTGTATGTGCTCCATGTATATTTACCCAGTGTGTAGTTAGTTACCCTAAACACTGAGAATTTGCCCATCTGGCCATCACTAAGCATTAGCCTGTATTTACTGCAGTGTTTGCTCTTCTGCCTTCTTAGCTCCCCATGGATAAGACCCCCCCGGCCCAACTCCCGCGAGTCTGTGCTGCGCTGGTTCAGAGAGGAGCAGCGGCCCAGGCGAGCTGGATATGAACGCAACAGCAACACCATCGCCCCCTGGTTCCATGGTGAGAGCAGCCTCCCTCTTATCCATCTTCCTGAGCACCTGGGTACATGTTCAGCATGTACAGCTGGTCCAGTTCGGGCTGTTGCCTCCTGCGCGGAAATGAAACCTCATTCTCAGAAAGGCAGTCTGGCTGACTGTACTTGAGGAGATAATTAATTATCCAGATAATCTCTTCAATGTCAGCTTTAAATAATCAGAAGATCTCTCTACTCATTATATTGAATTAATTTTGGTAATTAGCAAATTTCAACAATTCATCTAATTATTTTGTCTGTGGATGACTGTGCGGAGAACAAATCAACCTGAGGCTGCAGTACCTATCAAACAAATCCGTTCACAGGCTCCAGGTGGTGCTTGGGTAGAAAATAGAGATTCACACCTGATTTGTACCTCCATCTCTGACACCCCTCCCATTGTTTGAGCGACACAGCCCAAATGCAGCTTTAACTTTAACAGCTAGTAACGAAAGAGCACTCTTGAGAATCAGGGGAAGTGATGAAATCATAGCTCACTGCATACTATGACACTCATGCATTCAAGAGGAATGTCAAGGTGGTAGCAGCATCAGCATGCATAGGCTGCAGAGGAACAGGTGAAGGTTTATTCCACGCTGAAAGGAAAAGGAAACAGACAGCTACAGTTACAGCTTTGAAGAAGAAGAACCTGAAGATGGCTCATACCTACAGAAGGCTCTACAGCCGAAACGTTTGCGTCTCTTTTCTTTTCAGCATGAACAAGTTTTACCTGTTCCTCTAGGAGGCATGGATACTTTAAGTGTCAAATGGGAGGCAAGTACAGGAGGTAATTTCCATGTCCAAGCCACAGGCCAGAGCTTCTGATTACTGTGAAGTTAAGCAGATATGAGAGCACATAACGTCCAGCCCTTTGTAGGGATCACCCCTGAAATGTTTGTCCCCCGGTTATACAGTGGGTGAACTGGCCCAACTGGGGAAAGTACCTCACTCAAGATACAATAGCAATGTCTGTAGCAGGGTCTCAAACCCAGTAGGTATAATTCCAGAGATTTGCCCACTGTGCTGCACTGCCTTCCAAATAAGAGGGCACGACCTAAAAAAAAAAACAAGTGAAGATGTGGAATTAGCTGATGATTTTCTATATCTAGGAAATCTGGGATAAGAATCAAAATGCTGACAGAATATATGTATGCCATAAAGATGAATGTTTTATTAAAAAAATATATCCCACATTAAAATATCACGAGACTTGATATCAACGGTTTTTTTTAATCCATGATAGTCAGCATTAAGAAAATCCTGATGTCATTGGATACATTTTGATTGCGTCAGAAAAACAGACAGTGAACAAGTCACTGGGAATTTTTAAAACATGCCTGGATGAGATACTGGACTTAGTTAGCTGCTATAAATCGAATGATTAATTCGTAACTTTCTTAAACACCTCCCCTTCCCCACCACACACACCTAAGCTCCCTGAGCAACCCAATACCACTGTTTCCAGCCCTTGGATCAGGAGGGATTAGTGAGAGGAGTGTGGAATATCGCTGCGCTGTGTAACTGGAGAGGTGCTGGCACAGAAGATGAGAGTGCAGTGAGGGCAGCTGTGTGGCAGAGCAGGAGTCTGCAGCGAGGGAGAAGTAGCTGCTCAATAATTTACAGCACCTGGGGCTAATTACTCCCAAGAGTCCTGCTGTCTTTTGTCCATGCGACAATGGGGTCACAGTGTGTGGCTCCTGTTTAAGTGACAGTGGTTCAGATTAAGGCCCTAAGTGACGCCTGCTGGACCCAAACACGGGGCTGTCATGAGGGCCACATGGTCACAAGGTGCCCAGATGGACAGGGCTGACACATACAGTACACGCTTTCGCACGGTTGTACTGCTTCAGGAGACTTGACAGTGACTGTTGAAGGAATCCACTATGACTACTTGAACTGCCATTTCAACTCCAACTCTCACTCTATGGAGTTCCTCTCTTGATCTCTTTCTGTATCCGTGCATAATCTTGTCGGCAGGCACAATCTCTTCTTTCGGCCTCCTTTTTTTCTCTCTGCAGGTATGAACAGCCTCTGCTGATACCGTCTTTGTGTCAAGAGGTGTGATTTATCACTGTCTCCAGGTGCAATCTCTTTGTCTCAAAGTTTAATCTCTCCCTTTACTGTGGGTGTAATCTCGTTCTTTGGAAGTAGGTTTAATATGGCCGTTCATGTGGGAGTCTACAGGTATAATCTGTCTTTGTGTCTGGCTGTTTTAACATAACAAGTTGAACCTTGCTAGACTTACAGTACTTTTATTTATAGAAAGAAAACTGCTATCAAAATGTCTTTATAATATTACATCTTTACCTGAACAATATATTAAATTGGGTACTATAGGTCAGACTTCATCTGAATCTTCTGCATGTGCTTTATCATGCATCAAATTGACTTCTGTGATTCCTTATTCAGTGGACTGTCAAAACTGCAGTGAACTCTGCAGATGCAGTTATAACTCATGCCCAATTAGCAGAACAGTCGACTCCTTCGACTCCCTGTTTCTGTTAAGATTTTGCTACAGTTGCACACTGCAGTAAATGCACTGTTAAGCACATTGAAATCACAGGAAAGCAAACCTCTCTAGTTACAAATTCCTATGATACAGTCATGGGAGACCAACACAAAGCAGAGCAAATGCATGGTAAATGAATGACAAATAGAAGACAGATCCATATATTTATAGAGGTAACATTTCATTTCCTGACTTAAAGGCAGGGTTGTCAACCATCTGCAAATTTACAGCCTGTCAGTGGAAAAAAAGGATCAGTTTTATCGCTGCCTGTAAATGCATATATTAGAACAAATACCAGTGAAAGGCAATAACAATAAGGAAGGTTGTCTACTTCTCTGTTCTACTGCAGTTTAAGAGTGGTTTGAGATGAGCACACACTGGGAAACACACTCATGGAGCAGGTCATATGTGACAAGTAGTTTGTCCTGGACTTCACTTAAAACTTTGCTTACATCCCACCCACTTAACACGTTTTCAGTTTCATGAGGCACACCGGAGATGAAAGAGGGACGTTTTTTTAGCAGCTACCTGGAAGTGCCACATTTTGGATCAGTATACCAGCAAAAATATATATATTTGTATATTTCACCGTGAAAAAAGGAAACCCCTTTAACTCTTTAAATCATGGCTAAAAGGTGTGTTTTTAATAGATGTAACAATTTATTCTGCAGTGCCTACATGTTCCTAAAAATTACACTGTATCTTGTTTTCTCCATCCATACGTGTCTGGGTGCAATCGATTTGCTTGTTTTATGCAGAATAATCTCTCTCTTGTTCTACAGGTATAATCTCTCGGCAGGAGTCTGAGGCTCTGCTGATGAACGCCCCTGAAGGCTCATTCCTGGTGCGTGTTAGTGAGCGGATCTGGGGTTACACCCTTTCCTACCGCACACACAGTGGCTTCAAGCACTTCCTCATTGATGCCTCCGGGGACTACTACAGCTTCCTGGGTGTGGACCAGAACAGACACGCCACATTGGCTGATCTCATTGACTTCCACAAGGTAGAATCCACTGGATTCCACTCATGCCAAACACTTCTGTCCAGCTGTGTAAAAGACATCTGTAGTTATGTTTTTCCTTGATTTTTTCTTTAAGCTTGCCTTAGGCTTAAAGGTGTTGAGCAAAAACAAGAGAACAAATTGAGACCAGGCAAGTCAAGCATAAACTAATCTTTGCTTTACACTTAAGGTATTCAATATCTAATAGTCTAACCCTTACTACCCCAGGGTAGTGAGGTAACTATCCCTGTTGTCTTGCTGTATTCTATAGTTTCCCAGCAAACAAGGCATTACTTAAGGACATAACAGATATTTGTATTAAGTTTCACAATTTTCCATCATGAAAAACTCCAAAACTTCAAACATCACTGCACCTACTGTATTTGCACAATATGTGCCAAAATGAATGCAGTTTAAGCATAAAATTCCTATTTTAATGATTCTGCATTTTCTATTCCTTTATTTTACCATACACATTAAACAAGAACAAAATTTAACTTACCATGATGACACAGAAATTCTTTTATAATCAATTTCTGGAAACTGAAAATACCTTGGGTGCCACAGTGGGATCCTACCCAGGATTTGAACCCACGATCGTGCAGTGCAGAGCTCTGGAATCCAATCACACCTCCATATTGTTGGAGTCCTGTATCCCCTCTTGATTATGTCAAATGCAATCTTTGTCTCTGTAGGAGGAAGTGATCACTACATCTGGGGGAGAGCTGTTGCAGGACCCCTGTGGCCAGAAGGGGTCTAATACAGACTATGGGGGACTCTTCCAATAACACCCCCTCCTCCTAAACTCATCTGTGCTCTGGTGCACATCTCTGGAGACTTTTTGGAGACTATTTGTGTGAGTGCTGCCCAAAGGACACAGAAAAGACTTATATTAGAAAAAAAAAATCTTTCTTACCTTTTTAAGGATGTAGGAATTCCCTATAATCTGAAGATCACAAGTTCAGGGTTCCTGAATTCTCTAATGACCTGGATTCTCCAAGAACAGCAGCATCCCGTCGTCTGACACACTGCTGGAGAGGCGGATATGAAGTCGATCAGGGATCTCTTCATCTTGCTACATCGGCTCCTGTGACTGCTGGCTATCACTTAGCTTGGGAAGAGCTGTGTCAGCCCTTCCTCTCATTCCCTTTCACTGTGAACACCGTCGATTTGCATCGTGCAGAAGAAGGAGACGACAAAAGAGCACAAAGTCTGTATCTCTCCCTTGCTAGCAGGAAGGCTGGAACAGCCAAGCTGACTAACTAACTGCAGAGGTATAAACATTTGGCAATTCCATATTGATTTTATTAAAAAAGGACATTAACTCGCTTTCAGTATACAGTATCTTCACCTTGTTACCTGATCTGAAATCTCATAAATGGCAGATACAGAGACCTCTTCATGTCTTATCCTGAGATCAACTCTAGCACCTTACTGAATCCCCGAGAGCAGCTGTTCTTAATCCTAACCATGGAGGATCAGTCTTCTGGTTTTTACTCCAGCTGAACTTAGTTACAGGGTAATTGATTTAACTTTTCCATTTAAGGCCTGTATTTAATTTTGCTTATAAGTTCTTAAACATTGAACAGGATTTCTAATTGGTATAAACATTGTACAAATTAGGGTGCTTCACTTATTTGGATGTGTCACGTGAAAGGGGATCAGCTGGTGTTAAGACAACGTAGGAGTATCTAATCATTCCCAACTGTGTCTGTTTATCATGAACTGATTACCTATGAATAGCTGTTTAGAAATGGAGGAATGTCTGAACCACCAAGGTCAGAACAGACACCATAAAGGTCTGCATGCTGAAGGTATTGGAAATACTGGCAAGAGAATGGTTGAAACCAAGGTCTTAATGCAAAAAAAAATGTCTAAACAGCTAGCAGATCACTTAGAGGCACCAGTGTGTAGAACTTAAGGGTCCTGTTGGAAAGAAAACCGGCAGACACAGGATCAAGAACCTCTTTAAAACAAATCATAGAGCAGCTGGACCAGATTGAGAAGGATGAAGCAAGTCTCATGCAATTAAAGATCAACACATTTGTACTAACACCAAATGACCAAACAGGCTAGACGGGTTGAGAGTTCTCCTCGTGTCTGTAACCACATTTGTTAGGTACTGTTTAAAGTACGTTATACAACGTCTGTATAAACATTTAAACATTATTTTTATACACATTAGAACAAACCTTACCAGTACAACCATGCTAAAGACAAACAGATTAATATCACTGTTCTCTACTGCAATTCCAAACACACTGAGGCCCAACACCTCCACGTCCTCAACTGTTAAAGTAGTCAACTCACTGAAAGCAATACACAAACACAAGTGACAGGATAAATCTGTAGTATATATAATGTACATTGTGATAACTGCACTGCACAGCTTCTTTGCACATTACTGGCAAACATTTGTACTGGGTGGAGAAAATAACATTTGTGTATCACTACATAGGATAGGGGCAGCATTTTGGTGCAGTGGTTAACATTGCTGCCTCGCAGTGGTGGGACCTTGGTTCATTTCTGGTCCTGGGGTGCTATCTGTGTGAGGTTTGAATGATTTCTCCATGTTTGTGTGGGTTTCCTCCAAGTGCTCTGGTTTCCTCCCACATTCCAAAGAGGTGGATTAATTGACTCCTGGGAAAAATCCTGCCTTGTGCCCATACAGTAGCTTGCTGGGTAGGCTCTGGCTCTCTCACAACACAGTACTGGATAAAGCAGTTATAAAATCAATGTATGGATGTAGTGGTTAGAGAAGACTTTCCCAGCACCTGTCTCTCAGAATCTGGAACTCAGCCAGACTATTTGTGTCTCCTAAATTCATAAAGAGTAACTCACCTGGGAGAAGTGAAGTATTAAATAAAGTAGGGTGTCACCCTGGCATCCTGGCCAAATTTCCCATTGGCCCTTACCAATCATGGCCTCCTAATAATCCCCATCTATGTATTAGCTTAATCACTCTGTTCTCCTCCCCACTGATGTCGCATCATCCAGGGGGGGCTGCACATTGGTGGTGGTGGTGGAGGGGAGTCCCCATTACCAGTAAAGCGCTTTGAGTGGAGTTTCCAGAAAAGCGCTATATAAGTGTAAGCAATTATTATTATTATAAATTGTATTCAGGCTCAACAGGACCAATACAATCCTTTATCTTAACTTGTTGACCATTGAAAGAGACATACAAAACCTGCAGGATGTCAGATCTCAAGGTCTAGAATCCAGTTCCCAACTACTAGAGAAATGTGCTCTTCTAGATTTTGGACTCTAGTCCAAAATCCTGCAGGTTGTCTTTCTTCTGTGTTGTAATTTCTTATGGTTGAAAAGATCAAAAGATCATCAGATGTGTTTGTTAGTTTATTTAGAGTGGGCCTTAATGCTGAATGGTTTCCAAATTCCCTGAAGCTATTCTAAATTAGCAGAAGGCTCTTTGTTTTCTATTTTTGTATACTTTCACAGACATTAAGCACAGGATGTTTCTTCCTTAAAACATACAAAAAAACTGCTGTTGCTCTATAGCTTGGGGGAACCTCTTTAGTAACCAATATGCACAGAAAGAAAAAACATCTGATTCAGGTGCTAAAGACAACTGTGCCTTTCAAACAGATCCAGACATACAACCATCTTACTCTTACAAGACCTTACAATTTCAAATGTTTTATTCGTATTTTGTTTTTGCTGGAATGCAAAGGAATTTGTTATTTTTATGTCTTAGGCCCTTCACAATCCATTAAACAGATCTTGTTGGCAATAAACAAACACTACAAAAAACATTTGCCAAATCACACAGGGAAGGTGAGAGATTGAGGAGAAGTGATTACAGTTTTATAGATAGGCAGGCTGGAAGAAAATGAATTGAAAACAAAGCACCTTTCCAACACCTCAAACATGAAAAGCTACAATCTCATCTTTCCAATTTTTGTAGAACAGCAAAAAAGTAAAAAAAAAAGTTGTTTTTAAATATATGATTTCTTAATTCATTCAAAAATGTAAAGCAGGTGACCAAAGCAGTTTTATCAGGGAGGTTTGTGTAAGAAAAAACTTTGCTTTGAGGTATCCAAGCTGGCAGCGGTAACAGCATCACTAGAAAGCATTAGAAAATCCAGATTTGGACGATTCCAGGGGCGTTCACAGTAGGCGGCTTTCCGCCCTCACACCGTCTGCTGAGCTGATAAGATTGTGTCTCCCCTGTTCCACTCTAGTCCCCAGTTTGTGTGTGGTTCTGATGTTTTTCCATGCGGGAGATTGACTTACCCTGACTGCCACTGTAATTGGAACCCTGCCTTGCTGACACTGCGCTATTGTACTGAGTACCACACTGCAATAAACCTTCCTGTTCACACAAAAGAGCCCATGTGTGCCTTCATCTTCATTACCAACCTCTTTAGCATTTCTGAGAAGCCCCTTAACAATGACTACCAACACACAGCTTGAATTTCTATAACACACATTAATAACCCAGTAGAGTCATGGTGACTTTGCCCTACAAATACACCTCTGGGTTTGTATAGCACAGTGGAGATTAGCATAGCACGGCCCTGAACTCATCTGGTGTCACTTTACAGATGCAGCTTCTAGGGAAAATAGGTGTATTTCCATTGACTAAGACCCAGTGAAGAAACAAGTCCCAGAGGTCCTCTAATGATAAATGAAACTGTAAAAATATTTCAGGCACAACATCATACTGTAAATACTGAGTCTGTCTATTAACCAATGCATGGCTGCCTGCCTTATACCAAACAAATAATTCAGAAGACCAGATCTTTCTCTTTTTTAGTTGATCCTAATCTGCAAAGCCATACCTGCTGGGAACACAATAGAACTATATGCTTGCTCTTGGAAGATCCATTAAAAAGTGAATGAATAATGTTAAGACTTCCTTGTTGGAATTCTGGTTTCCGACTACACACCTGGAGCCCAATCCTCCTTACAAAACTGCTTCAGCTTGGTGAGGTGTGAGGGCATTCGTTTATGCACAGCTCTTTAGGTTCCACCACATCTTCTCAGTGGGGTTGAGATCTGGATTTTAACTTGGCCATTTCAAAACCATGATTCATTTCTTTTTCAATCATAGATTTAGTGGTACATTTTGAGCCAATGTCCTGTTGCATGATCCACTTTCAGCTAAGCTTTGGCTGTTGGACAGATGGTCTCACATTTTCCTCTAGAGTACACTGGTACAGTATACAGTAGAGAGGAAATCACGGTGGACTCTGATTGTGTGGCATCCAGGTTCTGCGGCTGCAAAGCAGGTCAAAATCATCACCCTTCCACCACCATGCTGGACAGTTGGTATGAGGTTCTTGTGGTGTTACACAGTATATGGTTTTCACCAAACCTTGTTTTCTATTACAGCCAAACAACTCCAATGTGATATGCTCTGTCCTTGAGAACATTGTTCCAGAAGTCTTGTGTTTTATTCATGTGCAGTTTTATAAACCTAAGCCAGGCAGCTTAATGTTCTTTTTGGAGAGAAGAGGCTTTCTCCTGCTTACCCTTCCACAAAAACCATTCTTATTCAGTCTTTTCCTAATGGTAGAATTATGAACTCTAACGATTACCATTTGGTGATAATAATAATAAAATAATAATAATAATAATAATAATAATAATTGCTTACACTTATATAGCATTTTTCTGGACACTCCACTCGAAGCGCTTTACAGGTAACGGGGATTCTCCTCCACCACCACCAATGTGATAGAAACCTGCAGATCCCTGGATGTAGTTTTGGGGTTCTTTGCATTTTCTAGAAGAATCATATGGTCTGATCTTGGGGTAAATTTCCTGGGACACCTACTCCTGAGTAGATTGGTAACCGTCTTGAAGTTTCTCCATTTGTAAATTATCTCACTGTGGAATGATGTACTTCATATTGTTTGGATATGGATTTATAACCTTTCCAAACTGATGACCAGCAAAACTTTTCTCTGACACCATCTCTGACACCTAGGCATGATGTGCTACCACAAACCTAAATGCTCCAGACCAAACTGATAATGTTTCTGATTTTATATACATGTGGAAAGCACTTCCTGATGATAATCTATTAATGTACACTTGTTAAGCAGTACCTGTTTCTCATCACCTTTTTAATTGATATGATAGCAGTAAGGGCGAATCCTTTCTAAACACAAGGATTCTGAATTTTCGGTTGATTTTGTGTTTAATAAATGATAAATTAGAGTTTATGTTATCACACCAGGTTAGATTTATCTACTATTTGGACTTGGTGAAGGTCCATAGAATCATAGAATCTAAAAAAGGATGTTTTTTATTTTTCACATCACTGTATGTCACAGGTCACACTAGGCCACAGCTAGCCCGAGAACCTGTTAGTTTCCAAGAGGACTCCAAAATACACACACACAGAACCACACGCTTCCATGAGCATCTTATAGCTCGTTCTCCTATGCATAACAAAATTGAGCCACTGATATGACCTGGATATCCTTGAGCTTGACAGTGGTGAAAACGTTAATAATTACTTTCATGCAAAAAATTGAAACCTGTTTTTAATTTCAAATTAGCTCCATGTAAGAAGCTGGGAAAATATAGTGGTCCAAATTTGTTACAAATCTTGGATATAAGTGGTATAAAAGGAACTTTTATACTTAAAAGGGAATAGTTGTATGCTCATAGACACAGCAGGGGGCTCCAATGTGCTGCAGCCCTCAAATTACATATTACTTTGAAATTGCAGTAGGTTTGGAAAAGATCGTAACGCACAAGTTTTAAAACGTTAAGTCCAAGAAGCACAGAAACTCCAAAAAAATGTACATTTATTGCATGAAAAAATTGTAATATTATGTACAAAGAAGTCTAGCAGAGGTTTACATATAATACAGTAGAAAACAAATCACTTTGTACAAAATTTTAAAAATAAAACATTCCCTAAAGAACTCATTCCCATTACAATGGGAAATCATTTGGAAGGGACTGTAAAGGTGTGCTTCTGAGAAGTGTCAGACTCAGGGAGAGAGCACCATTCTGCTGCGTCTGATGTTGTGCTAATGGCCACTACCTCTGTTATACGGGCCAGATACGGCTGCATCTCTCTCCCACACACGCAGACACACAATCTAAATAGGCTCCTCACATCAACTGCTCAAGGGTTCCTCAGCTTTTAGATGTTTTCTTCACTCTCAGTTATTTGCCCTTTTAGATTAATGCATCACTTTAATCTTTTTGTTAGAATTACTGTATACAGCCTGTGCTGAATCTAGTCAGGTACAGCTTTAAAAACATAGCTAGGAAAACATAACATATGCAGGATATTTCCCCACTTGTGGCTACAATGCTTTTATTTCATTGAAACATCACATTGAGTGGCATGTCGATATCTTCTGGACTGTTGCGTGCAAACCAGGAGTTTTCTGTAAACACTGTGCAATATGAATCAAGATACACCCCCTCCCACTCCCTTTATGTCAACATTTATAAAAGGGTACAGCTGATGAATCTTTAATTTTAAACTCTTGTCAATATGTGGACTATCAAAAGAAGTTTCTTGCATGCAAGTCAAACATTTTCAGAGCAATGCATGGGTCAAAAAATATTTTTCACATTCGAATTTATTCACTACTTAAAAGAGTGCTTTAGATATACATGCAGTCTAATTTCTTTAATTCAGACTCAAAAAGCAAGTTGTGTGCACTTTTTTAATGAGGTATACATTAAAAGGACAAAGTCTGTAGCATAGAAGTAGGGTAGAACACAGATCAGGAACTATTTGCCTAACGTTGACAATTCACCTCCACCATGGTCTCTCAGCAATCTATACAGAAAAGCTTTGGGGGGCTCCTAGTGGCTTTAAAGCTGCTTGCAGTGCAGGTTGATTCCTGTAACACAGGCCAATGCGTTTAATCAAATGTGACTAGGATTCTCTAAGTGACAACACAGTTGACCAAAACTGAGTGACGTTAGGTGGGCTTCAGTCAGACAACTGTCACTTCAACAGCAACAAATGGGATCTTCCAGGTGCTTAAGATTACCGACAGATGCACAACACTGGACCACTTGTCCAGTTGGTGCTAACCCTTCAGTATGCCATAAGACATCTGCAACCTGGCAGTGCACACTGACCATGGACTTCTAGCTACTTTTCTTATCACCCAACTGCTGCAAAATCCACCGGTTACAGTGAAAAGGTCAATTGTTGAACAAAGAGTGGACTTATGGATTTTGCATAGAAAAGTGCAATATCGCTTGAACATAAAATAAAGAGTATCAGGTAAAGAACAGGCAGACCTCCACTGTCACAAACTAACACACGTGGACTTCTATGATGTAGGTACTAGACCTCAACATGCCTTTAGTAAAATCTTAGCATTACCTTGTAAAGAACAAGGATGTATCAAACAGTTGAGGTTGCAGTAGTACTAATGGGCTACTTAGATTGGTGCAGTGGCAACACACATATTCACACACAACAGACTGAATGTACACACCTCATAGAGCTGTACAAGTGTTTCTTGCAAGAATAGCTTCCAATGTCGGGGGGGGGGAGGGGGACTCATATCACAGCATATGGGGCTCTGATGTCATAGCCTTTTTCTCAGTCAAGCTCCATAGAAGTAAAAGGCAGTAATACTGCCTCGTTACTCATCACGTAAACATTAAATTACAGGTGCTTTGTTTTCTAATTGGCATTTTAGCATTACAAAAATCTTCTCTTCTCTCAATAAGGGAAAATAAATACAAAGAAACTGAACACAAGGTAAAATTCTCAAAACTCTGAATAAAGCAGATGTTTTTGTCTTTATACATTTTTCAACTTTAAAGCTCAGAGTAACGAATGAAGGGTGACATCATTAGTTTAGCAGGGATCACATAAAATGAAAATCTAGGAAACCTTCATGTTACTCACAAGAACAAAATATTACAAATGGAATTCATAAGCTCCTCGAAATGGAATACATCTAAATTAAACTTCTCTACAGAAAGTGAATTAGCTGCAAATGTGACTTCTGAGCGCCAAGTACATCAGCGCCCCCTTCCCAGTGTTGACAAAGCACACAAAAGGAGCAGTAAATTTGGCATCTTTCTGAGGCTGCCGTAAAGAAGCACTTTGCCATCACAAAAGCTCAAGTCTTTTTCTCAAGATCTTTCTGGGTGTCCTGCAAGGCCTCCAGCAGTGACAGGATTATGAATGGGAACAGATGTCCAGTCTCTCTCACTGTTGCCCTGTGGGCCTCACGTATTCAATACCTAATGAAGTTGGACCTCACATATTCAATATCTCCAATCAGAGTCCGAGCCAAGAAGATCCCCAGCATCTAGGGGGAGAAATGGACAAGTGATATCAGCCTTCTAGCACACGGGTTCACATCAGGAGATTGAAGTGAGAGAGAGGATTTTAACAGTCAATTACAAATACAGTGCAACACTACAGCCCTGTGGGTGAGTGAAGGCTGGTAGAAAACAGGACATCAGCTTTCCATGACAAAAGGAAAAAATGGGGCGGCAAGAAGGAGAGTCGTATTAGACTTAAAGACTGAGAGTGAAAACGAGCAACAAGTTAAACTAACAGAGTGGAAAGAGAAGTATGTACATCAGATAAAAAGGGAGGGAGAAGAGAAGAATCAGTCAGAATGTTGCCTGACAAGTCTTAAAACAGAGCCAGAGCAGTCCTTTACAGCAGCACCAGTGAGCACAGAGATCACAGAACATGGATTTCCACATAGAATGGCCAGCCCTGGGACACCCTTCACCGTACCTGCAGGAGGGAGATGACAATGAAAACTCCCGCGACAATGTAGATATTCCGTGGTAACCATGCCTCGAGCGCTGGAATGCAGCCCTTGGTGTAAATGGCAGTACTCCAGATGTTTTCCTAGGGAGAGCATCAACACCACCAAGAGATGAGTCAAGACCACCAGCCTACTCCCTCATTTCTTATTACCACGGACCAGGGGCAGCAAAAGATTAGCCAAGACCTTTTTTTATTACTGTAGTAATGGTTCATACAACTTGAAAGGTGATCAAAACAAATTCACATTCTGTAAGTGAAGATTAAATCACTTTCATGTTCCTTAAACTGCAGAACAGGGAGGGTTTCCAAAAACTGTCACACTAAATAACAGAGCACTAAAAACAAATTAAGATTTCAGTGTTTCAGCATACATCATGCTCAATTTTACCCCACTGTTGGTCACTGTCAGGTTTATTACACTCCCTAACAGTAGTCTGTCAAAGCCAGAAAGTCGTGGCAAATCTTACCTTTTTGCTCCTGATGTCATAGCCACACTGCGTATTCACAACCATATCCTGTGGAGACAAACCATGCCCGTAAAAACAGTGGCACACCGTTACGTTAACTGGGTACCTCCTACAATATGATGGCATTTATCTTAAGCTTCTAAATTTAGAAATGATACATAAGAAATATATGAAAAACATTAAAATAATTGATAGAACTGAGAGTTCTAAAGTTCCTTTCATTTAAACGACTACAGCTCCTTTCAATGGTAATAGGTGCAAAAAAATAAAGTAATCCAGAAAAGTTCAATGTACCAACTGTAAGCACATGAAATAGAACAAACAAAACTTCTCTGCACCAGAAACTTAAAAAAAATCAGAATATCATTTTGGTTTTGTATGCATCAGTGAAACACCAGTCTTCACAGAAAATCAAATGCATAAAAAAATGCAGCACAGTCCCACTCACTACACAGTAAGGAGAGGTCACTGGCCTAATCAAGAACCAAGGGTCACAGATTTCCAAGCAATGACAAAACAACGTTAGTTTCACTTTATGTACTGTATATTCCACAGCAGGATCACTGTACATAACTCCTTTGCACCAGATATTTAAAAAAAATCTATATCATTTTGACTTTGTATGCATCAGTGAAATAGCAGTCTTTATAATAAATAAAGTGCACAAAAAGCACAGCATGTGATGTCCCACCCATTACGCAGCAGGGAAAGGTTACTGCCCCAGACAAGAACAAGGGTCACAGATTTCCAAGCACTGACAAAATGTGAAAACTTTAGTTTCACTTTAGTTACTGAATACTCACAGCAGGATCACTTAGGCAGCAAGAGAAGGGAACCCCACACTTCTCACGGCTTGGGTTTTCAGTAGTGCAGTTAAAATATACATTCCCATTCCAGTCATTGGGACCCTGGGCACCACAGCAGTTATTCTGGGAATGGGGAGACAAAGCAAGGAGTCACTTTCATGGCAGTTTTTGACCTTGACTGCTTGCTTGCAGTGTGTCCTTATCTGTATGTGTAGTGAAAAGTGGATTTTTAAAGGCTTGTTGCAAGATTCCAACATCAAAGTAGGGTATGTGCCTTTTGCTAATGACTCTGTCACGAGCAGTGTAAAAACTAAATTTCCCAACCAGCACTGCAAACCAAATTTTCATGCTGCCCCATTAACAAATCAGGACTATTGACGTATAAAGATCACTATCGAGCAGCAGTGTGACACTAAAGACCTCCAAACTCCAAACTAAATTTTTCCAATTTAGCATTTTCATGTGTTTCATTACCATCCCCATTTTCTACGTAGACTAATGTTAAATGTCTGTTCAAGCCTTGATGAACAAGCTGCTTAGCTGCATTGTTGACGCTGCTGCCCTATGATCCTTAGAAGACAAACTTGGACCAGAAGGCTTTTCACTTGTAACTTTTGGGTTCTTAAAACAATTTAGATCAGCTCCACTCCCTCAAACATGAATGTGTACCAAGCCAGTCTTTAAGAAATGCGAGTGACGCAGTGCCCAAGCTGCGCCTCAGCTCACCAGCCTCTGCAGCGAGTCGATGAGGTTCTGCAGGTCGATGTCCTCTCTGTAGCCCTTGATATTGTTGAGGAAGAAGTCGCTGAGCCAGTCCCGAAGAGGGTCCTGGAAAACGAAGGCCAGCACGGCTGCCGTCAGCTCCAGGAAGAAGATGAAGCCTATCAGCCCGGAGAACTGGAAGAGGCAAATAACACGTTTTCAGCGCCAAAGACAAATCACCAGCCAATGGGATGTTAGAACCGCAACAGGAAATTGATTTACAACAGCATTCCTTTATTGTGTAGAAGTGTGGCCTTTTCCAGCAAACAGCTGCACTACAAAACTCACATTCTATAATGTTTCTGCTCAAAAAGTTTATGCAAGTCCAGCAGTATACAAGGCAGCATTTTTAAACTGAACGGGGGAAAGAAAATCCAAAAAGGCTTATTCAAATTCAATGACAATTTAAACACGAGCACTTACTCCTTGCTACTTTCAATCCAGTTGGTTTACTGGACTAATACAAACTGCCACATTGCACAATTTAAATCAGCTGCCACATTTATTCTGGATAGTAGTTACAGTATGGGTTTTCAAATCCATTCTGTTTCTGGTCATGCACTGCATTCATAGTTTCATGGGACTTCTTGTCTTGCTTTACCAAAACACTACGTGTAGTTCTTAATTTGTCATTTAATGTGAACATCATAATTTCAGTGGGTGGAATGGTGTACAGTGGTTAGAACTGCGATCCTGCAGCTCTGGTTCCCTGGGATTCAATTCCCAAGGTGCTAAGGTGCTATCTGCACAGACTTTGTATGTTTTCTCTGTGATCATGTGGGTTTCATCTGGGTGCTCCAGTCTCCTCCCACAATCCAAAGACATATTGGTAGGTTATAACTGGCTTCTGGGAAGACTGGCCCTGGTGCGATGGTGTGGTTTTGTCTGGGTTTGACCTGCGATGGACTGGCGTCCCGTCCAGGATGTATCCTGCCTATCCAGACCCCCGTTCGGCCCATTATTGGATGAAGCAGTTATGAAATGGATTGATGGATCATAATTCCATCACTTAAAACAGAACTGTTCTCTGGTGACATAACCATCCTAGGTTTTGGATTCTCAGTACAATAACATCCTGTCTCTGTTTCCGTTCCGTTGCACATCAATGCAACAGGTTATTGCAAAGTTATTTCTGGTGTTACTTCAGCTGATATCCCAGAGGGGAGTTCTTTGTACAGATTGTCAGTAAGCGAACTGCTTTTCCTTCTCCTTAAGAAAACAATGTCTCGAACATATTTCAGTGAGATAGTATTGTAGCTTTTTCACCAGAAGTAACACTATGAACTTTGAGGATGCTGTATTGATGTTTTATCCTGTTCTGGTGTTAGCAGAAAGCTGTGTTTTGTTTGCCTGTCAGGTGGGAATCCTGAATTGATTGAACACCTCACATCTAATTACAAATGCCACAGGTGTGATATGACAATCTTCACCTTTCCAATATTTACTATTACATCTTTCAAGGGAAAAAAAAGTAATGGCTTAAACTACTCTGATATGTACATATGGAACTCAGACATTTCAGTAAAGAGCATTAAAAATAGATCATTCCTCTTGACTATGCTGTTCAACACTTGAGAAAATAAATAATTCCAAGCCAAAGTCTACATGATCTGTCTGATGGAAGAACAGAGAAAAAGGCAAACATCAGCATCAAAGCCACCTAGAGAGAACCCAAAAATATGTGGAAAGGAAAGGCAGCATTGGGTGCAATCCAGGAGAAAAGTCTTGGCGATTATGTGGCCAGTACTGAGTGCTGTATAGATCTGCTGTCAGGAAGCAGATCTATACAGGGATCAGTTTCATGTAGGGGAAATAGGAACTCATGGCACTAACATTTCAATATGGATGAATATTGAAGGAAAATTGTAAAGAATCCAGGAACCAAAAGCAACTCTTTTGGAAAGGTAGCTGTAAATCAGGCTCACTTTCCTTCTTACTGCCAAGACTTCCAGACATTGAAGTCTTAATTACTCTTGAATCAGCTCAAAACAACCACAGCGAGTGCCCCATCTAAGCAGAGAGGGACAAAACTGACATACAGGATAAAAAGCTGTGAAGCACAGGAGGAGACTTACAAACTTCAGCAGGCAAATATTCTCCCTTAGAGCCCCAACGCATCCTGCAAAACCCAGGATAAAGGTGACACCGCCCACGACCAGAACCACCCAGACTGGGTCAAAGCCGTGTATCCTTGTCACCTGGGTCAGATCCAGCAGCACCCCCTGTAGGACAGAAAGGGAGACACACACAGCTCAGTCTAAAGAGGTTTTCTATACTTCATTCCATTCTATACTGTGGTAAAGCCCTATACTGTAAGCTCCCCAACAGGAATACAATAACATCTACCTATTCTAACATTTCAACATCTATCAATCTCTATTTGTAATTTGTTATCCTTATAATTGTTTATTTTATTTTAAATATTTATTAACCTACCATAAAGCTCTTAGATATTTAACTTTTAAAGGCACAACAAATAAAATATATATTTATCATGTATAAATATTATCTACTAATCAGCCAACCTCTCTGCAATTTGATGTAAGACTCATTTCATTATCTTCCATAATGTACTATGTAAAGTACTATGTAAATCAACATCTATTACTTCCATTAATGAATTTTTTTAATCGCTTCAATTCAGGGTCGCCAGGGCCTATCTCAGCAAGCAGTGAGGTCCCTGATGGGATACAATGGATTTGCCCCAGACACACAGACACACAGACACACAGACACACAGACACACAGACACACAGACACACAGACACACAGACACACAGACACACAGACACACAGACACACAGACACACAGACACAAAGGCTAATTTACACAGTTGTCAATTAACCTAACACTATATTTTCAGACTGTGGGAGGAAACTGGAGCACCCGAAGGAAACCCATGCGAACATGGGAAGAACATACAAACGCCACGCAAATAGGATTCCAGGACCAAAACTGAACCCAGGGCCACGGCGCAATGCTCACCACCATGCTACCCATCTGAAACTTCCTGCACTTTATTGTGATAGGACCATACATCTCATCTCAACAAGGTGCTTCATAAAGAAATGTTGGCTTCCAAGTCAATTTTACCATGTTAACTAAAGCCCAGCAGCATGCTATATTTACTTGATTGGCACAAGTATTGCCAAAATGTAATTTCTGAAAAAAGACAGTTTTTCTAATACTACAGTTGCTTAAAAATCATCTGCGAGTCTTTGACAACAGAAATAGAATTTGCATGCACAACAAATTTAAGTAGAACAACAATATAACATAAACAAGCCAGAGGGTCAGTATCCAACAGCACAGAAATCCATATTACGTTGAGGTAATGAAGTATCTCCTGAAGTTCTATTACAGAGTCAAAACAATTTCCTAGGATATAAGGCAGACAATAATGTAGCAGCCTGTAATCTATAGCCTTATTAATCTGCTACTGAATCAACCTAGATACTGGAACACTGATCTGATTACCTGAGATGCCGAGTGGCCATGAAACACTGCGTCATTTCAAACAGCAGGGGCGGGAGATGGACACGTTGGCTTCTTTGAGCTCTGGAGCTTTCCGACTCAGTTACGTGCCCCTCCCCAAACTCCCACAACAACCACCCTCTTGCAAGCAAGGAGGAGATAAGGGGTAGGTGCACACATACTAACAGGTGAAATGGATAGTGTTTTATCTCTGCTGCCTGAGCTGTTGGCTTCTCATCTGTCCACGTCTGTTTCACGTCCAGGATCCAGCTACAGGGAGCCCACTGCCTCACCAGGAATCAAGGGAATCAAGGGAACCCATCAAAGTCTACTAATCCCACAGTTAAGAATCTACCTCCCCCCTTTACAACCAACAGGAGACATTAAGGGCCCATTTGTTCAACCTTCAGAGCCCTGGAACATAACTCATTGCTGACACAAAGCCAGCAATCCTCAGAAAAAGAGACTGCATTCAATGTTACTCATAGTGGTTTTTAGTTTACCTTCTCACTCCATGCCCAGAATCCAATTGCAATAAATGCTGCTCCAGCAAGCTGCAGAGAAAAGCATAAAAAAATAAATACACATCATGGTACCGTACCGAGGCAATGAGCTTTCCTGACTGCTCGCTTGTTCACGGCATGTTTGCAGGGCTGACAAGGGTTTAAAATAATAAGTGTGAGTAAAGTGCATGAGGGGTTAGTGCAAGGCAGAAACCAGCACTTTTGTCACAAGAGAGCAGATTGCTGCAAGCCTGGATGAAATTTGATGGTAACGCCTAAAAACTGTTTCTACACTTCCTGTTGACACAGGCAGGGGAGCCAGAAAGGAAATGAGAATCTATCACTTCAGATTGTGCTCTGCTGCTAGCAGGAGGTTTGCTTGACTCAAACCTTGAGGGATGAAAGGAATTTAAAGAAACTGGGATTGCAAACCTTCTGGTTTCTCAAACATCTCCAAAAATCTATTTTGAAACAAATTCAGGATAAAGACAGTCACTTTAGAAAGGGGAGAGTAAGCCTGGGCTGGGTCAACCTTTTAATAGTTAGAAACTAGTTCCCCATAAGTCTACTCAAAAGTTATTTGTGGTAGGAGGTCAGGCACCAGACCACAAATGATCAACAAAACCCAAATGGCATGACAAAATCTATTTTGGCAGATCAAGGCACAAATATTTTACACAGGCCACAAGATTGTTCTTCCAATTTAAATTCTTTGAATTTAGATTGATCCTATATGGGGACAAGCATGATCATTTGAAATGATTAAGGCATCGTTTTTAACATTGGTGTTCTTTAAAACTGAAAATGTTGACTCACAAACGATTTACTGGGTAAATGGGTGAGATTACACCAAAATGTCATTTTTCCAATACACAAATGCCGCAGTACACAAACATTTCATGGTCCAGTAGGTGGATTTCTAATCACTGTCAACACTGATACAGATCCTAGGTTCCCCACAATGCTACCCTTTGCCAACATACAGGGGGTTACTGATGCACAAACTGCCATCAAAAATAGAGCAGCATAATTTAACACAATTTTTTTACCTAAATATTTCTGCAAAAAACGAACAACATCCAACATTCTAAAATGCATTCTTCTTAGGTAAAAAAACAGACCTAAGAAAAGGAAGACACTAAGCATGTACATACGTACACATATAAACATTATATTAAATGTTAATTTATATTTTACTTTTATGAACTGTACAGCATGTATTCCATGGATGCCCCTACAATTTATCCAAAAAATTGATAAGTCAGTGGGATCTATCGTTTACTGAGCAGCAAATGGAAATTGACATTATGCAGGAATCTGGACAGGAATCGGTATTACTTATAATAATAATAATAATAATAATAATAATAATAAACTTTATTTTATATAGCGCCTTTAAAGGTGGCTTCTCAAAGCGCTTTACAGGATGACAATAAACAATAAATAAGAAGACTACAACAATAAATAAGAAAATTTCACAAGATAGGACACAATAATTACAACAATACAACAATAATAATAGAGGAGACCGTGGAAGATGGTATTAAGAAGAGCAGAGGGGTGAAGAATGGAACCAGTTAAGTAAAGGCTTTTCTGAAGAAGAAGGTTTTGAGTCTGGATTTGAAGGAGTTTAGAGAAGGTGACTCTCTAATATCCTTGGGCAAAGAGTTCCAGAGCTTGGGGGCATAGCAGGAGAAGGCCCTGTCGCCCATACAATGTAGACGGGCTTGGGGGACAGTAAGGAGGGCAGAATTTGAAGAGCGGAGGTTGCGAGGTGGGGAGTAGGGCGATAAAAGTTCAGACAGGTATTGAGGTGCCAAGCCATGTAAAGCCTTGTAGGTGAGCATGAGGATTTTAAAGTCTACGCGGAATTTGACCGGAAGCCAGTGCAAGGACTCCAGGATAGGGGTAATGTGAACACTTGCACTAGACCTGGTCAGGATTCTGGCTGCTGAATTTTGGACATACTGCAGCTTGTTCAGAGTAGATTTAGATACCCCAGGGAGTAGAGCATTGCAGTAGTCAATTCGAGAGAATACAAATATGTTGATCAGCTTTTCAGCCACAGTTAATGATAGCATAGGGCGTAGTCTTGGGATATTTCTAAGGAAATTATGGAAGTCATAACATCTTCCTAAACACTATTAAAAAGACAAAGTACCATCTGTTGCCAGATCTTAAATTTATCTAGTGTTAGCAAATAATGCAGACTCGTCATCAAAAGAAACTGCAACAAACTCAGATTGTTCCAAAAAAACTTCTGTAAGAGGTAATCTGACATTATCATGCTGATCAACATTTGTAATTATAAAGGTTGATGAACAAGGTGTTTACTGTAATAGTCACAGGCTTAAAGGTTTTGAGGCCAGCATTGGAAGCAACAAGCTGTATATCAGGGTGCTGATACACTCATAGGATACCTATGAAAGGCTGGAGAAGCACATTCCAGATCACTAATCTCGGAGCCCTATGTCATATCAGCTCATAAAATAAGCATAAATGTCACATTACAAACATCTTTAATACTGGAGCAGACGTTCCTGCCCAGATCATCCCATATGGACCTTCCCACCAAGTGGTCTAATTGGTGTTTACAACAGAGTATCAACTACAAGGTATCTTTTTTTTTAAAACCCTAATGGTGATATATATGTAACCTTGATTAATTGCTAAGGAGCAATTGGTTCCACTGTTGGAGTTCACCAGAAATGTTGTCTCCAGACCTGCAGACCATAACTATTTAGTCATCCTCCTCCATCAGTTGGACTGATGACACGTGTTGTTGCTGTGTGAAAATGATCACAAGGACGAAGCGAGGTGATGAGTCTATCTCGGTGATGCGTGGGTGCGTGTGGTTGCGCTGACAGACTACATTTGGCTGCAATGGTCAGAACTGCAGCAGGTTAGAAACTAGACAGTGAGAGAAAGGGCACTGACACAGCTCAACCTCTAACATCACAATGACGGAAATGCATTCTCTTGATTGGCAGAGCATATAAGATAAGATCACTTTGTTAGCCATATACAATTTCTTGTATCAGGAATTTGTCTTTTCGCATAACCCAGCTTGCTCTCCATGAGACACACAGTCAAGGAGAGAAGCTTGGGGTCAGAGTGCAGGGTCAGCCATTTATGTGGCGTCTCTGGAGCAGTTGGGGTTAAGGGCCTTGCTTAGGGGCCCAAATGGAGTAGGATTCCTCTGCTGGCTGCGGGATTTGAACCTTGAATGTGAATCTTCCAGCCACAAGCACAGATCCTTAGCCACAGTGCCACTGCTCCACCCCAAGCATATTGTCTCCTTTCTGTGAGACTGTGTATTCCACTAGTCTGTTTCTCACAGGATCAAAGAGAATTTTATTGGGACATACCATGCAGGCCAGGTGACTCTGAGTAAGTGTCTATATGAACTGCACGTCTGAGCAGAATCAAGGGCATGCAGGACTAGGGTAAGAAAAGCAGTCTGTTACACTCAGTTCCCTCCTGCAGTATGAAGTGAGTCAGATATGCTGTAGAGTCATGTAATTACAACACTTCAGTTAATAACCTCTGCATACTGCCTGGGCTTCAGTTCTTTTTTTCCACTCTTTTATTACATATCTATCTGTAAGAGGTGAGGTTTTGTGTCATTCACACTACGCATTTAAGCATACAACTTTAGCAAGCTTGATTATTTAGCCAGACACCAATGAGTTAAGTGTTAGCAAACTGCTTACTACTATAAGGACTACAGGCCTATGTCACACAAGATAATAAAAATGTGTTAGTGCAACTTCTAATTTTCTTGTGATACCACTTTAATTTTTTTGTTACACTAAAACTTAAATATTACTGCTAGTACTTACCCAGAAGATGATGTTGTAACTAAACATCAGGTATTTATAACAGCAGCTGACTTCTGCGTTCTCATACCGGTAATAGTGCATCTTGTCCCAATTCACTGTGGAGAGAGAGGTGGGTAAATGGGTCTTTTGTATTTAATGGAAAGACATAAATCTGTCAAGGCCTCCACCTTCTTCATCTTGCCTTTTATTATCAGAGTTAAAAGAGTTATGATAAGAAAGAACATGCGGTATATTACAAGTTCTAAATATTTTAAAACGTAAGATGTACACACGTGGAATTAAGATTGCCAATGCCATGTTAACATAAATCCTCCACCCAGATCAAATAGCCATTACGAACTTTACTACTTGACAATTACTACCACTGAAAGATGACCAAATAAGACACATCAAATAAATGAAACCAGATTTAGGAACTGCTGCGTATTAATACTGCCAAAGCTGCACTTTACAAAAGTCTCACAAACATGTATTGTAAAGTATTACAAAGGTTTCCCACTGAATAAAATTAGATGTATGTATGTTCTTCATGCAATGTATAAAACTGCACCTTTCAAAATTAATTCTCAGTCCATGGTGGGCTGAAAAAGATAAAAGTCACAGAAGAGGTTTGGGAAACTTTGGAGGAAACAATAAAGAAGGCAACTGGCCCCTCTTAAAACAGTTTCTAGCCTTCAAAGTCAATAACCTGTACATTTTCAGCAGGTGCACATTGCTTTAAACCTCATCATCACAGCAAATAATACCAATTACAATGTATATATTGTTTTAATATTATTTTAATATAAAATTAAAAAATCAAAAATCAATGTTAAATTCAAAGAGCAGTCATCCTGCGTTTTATTCTGCAAACTGAATTAGGAAACTTGCGAGACAAATGCTCTTATTCTTCCACACAGACAATCTAAACCTTATTAAATGGAATGAACATATACCTGTTCTAAACTCAAGCCATAATTCCATTTGCTTAAAGAAAGGATTGATGTCTGAAACATCACCAGTTATACCTAAAGGTAAGAAAAAAAGCTGTAGCAAGATTTAAAAAAAATCATAAATCACTTCTGAAGGAAACACTCAAGCTATTATGGACAATGTTTTTGTAGCATATGTTTCTTAGTCTATTAGTTTAAAAAAACAATTTAAATGTTTTTATGTGAACAACTGTGAGGCTGACTTCAGAGGAAATGCTAAAATAAGCATTGTGATGGGCCATTAGCCAACTCTGAAAGAGTTCCCCATGAGACAGTACATATTTTGCTAAAATACTGAGATTGGTATGTGTTTATACACCGCACAGAAGTGACCAATGTAGTTTACAAGGTACCTTGAACTATAAATGTTAATTCTCTCTGTTAAATTATTTGGTACAAGCCCTGTGTTAGGCATTGTGGTGTTTGTAGTGGGAAACGATGTGAATATTCAAACTGCGTACAATTGTAATGACGTGCACACATCGTTCTTTTCCCTGTTGTGCATGCTACAAATGTCAGAACACCGAGTCAGACTGCTCAACAAGGCATACAACATTTCTTCTATCTAATTTTTAGCAATGACATTGTTCCACCTATCAAGTCCTCCACCCCACTTGTTAACTCGCACTGCATTTACACTAATAGCTGAAAAATAAAATTACTTCAGACTGTCTCTCCATACAAAACACCCAAATCTTCTCTTGGGAGTATTGACACAGTTTTTAGAGGTTGTTTATTAAGTACTCCTTTTTTTGTTCCACATAGATAAGGAACAACACACAAGGAAAGAGATACTAAATAGAGAAACAATACTAAAGAGCCTGAGACGAAGATTATGTTTGTTCAATACAATAGCTTTTGTTAATTTTCTGGAGTGCTCGGTTTTGTTTTATATTTGACATTGCTGAATGTCCACTGCTAAGTATCTGTGTTGTAAACTGCTAAGTGTCTGTGTCGACTGTTTTTCATCGATTTCCCTTCGGGATCAATAGTCTTACCTAATCTTAAAGAACCTGTCCTGTAACCTCCATTATGCCAGAAAGCAAGCGGAGACCCACTCACTGGTTTAAGTGCACCTTACATTATATGGTAGGGTCACTCAACCCTCTCCAACCCTTTTGTACCTTTTTCACAATCGAACAGATGAGAAAGGCAAGTATGATGAAAGTTATATTGAAATGGGATTTACATGGACTGGCGAACTTAAAATGTCACAGCCACAATGTGTGGTGTTTAGCAAGGTCTTAGCTAACAGAGGCCTTAAAGCCTCTAATTTACGTGACCACATTACCAACTTAAAAGACAAACCAGTTGTATTTTTTAGATCAGATTTATCAGATCTTGCAAGGACACATTAAAGGGATCTTACCATGTGAGCTATAGAGTGGCTAAAAAAAAGCCACACACAGTCGCAGAAAGATTTTGTTGTGAAAAAAATGGTAAGTTCTGTGAAAGATCTGTGAAAAGGCAGCTAAAAAGTTGAATATGATACTTCCTTCTGATAATACTGTCATATCAGTAGCACGTCTGAAAACATGCTCTGCCAAATAGCCAATCAGGTCAAAAAAGTGAATCTTACTCACCGCAAATTGATGAGAAAACAGACATTACAAATCTGGCATACTGTACCTTTTGGTTTACATTCATTACTTAGGGTACAGCATGTGAGGAGTTCCCTAACCAAACAACAGGAGAAGATATTTTTAATGGAATTTAACTGAAGATTTCCACAAAAGCCAACGGAATGAACTGGCAATGCTGTGTGGGAATTTGTACCAACGGGGCTATGCTGATCACAGGGAAATAGGAGTCGTAGCTCACATCAAGAAGGTTGCTCCTCTGGCTTCCTGGCTACACTGGAGCATTCATCGAGAGGCCCTTGCCTCTAAAAATATGCCAGGAGAACTCCTGTCAGTACTGAATGATTCAGTGAACATGGTTAACTTCATTTCGGGCTTGCCCTCTAAATGCAATGATTTTCAAAACACTGTAACCAAATGGACAGCAAACACAAAATGCTTCCCCAGCACAAGAAAGCATGCTGGTTGTCATATGACTAACTTCTGATTTCTTGAACTCAAATGTGAAGTTCAGCATTTTGTTCTGGACAATCCGTTTGAGTTGTCATCTTGTTTGGGATAACACTGGCTATAAAAACTAGCCTAACTGGCAGACATTTTTTCTGCTTGAACGAATGGAATTTAAGTCTCCGGGGTGTCACCGTCGCAGTGCTCAACACACTCGACAAAGTCGAAGCAATGATCAAAAACTGAAATTCTGGGCTAGCTGTGTCCTAACAAAATTCCCTTCATTGCTTTCCAACGCTGACACCATTTGACTGCAACAAACAATATGCCCCTAAATAAGCATGTGAAGGCATGATAACTGCAAAATCTTTGACCACCTCAGTCACCAGCTGCGAAAATACTTTTCTACAATGGACACGTCTTGAATCTGGATACAAAACCTCATTTGAAGTTACACCCTCCATTCCAAAGCTGTCATTTCACCAACAAAAGAAACTTGCTGGAGCTGATGGCTGATGGGGGACTGCAGTTACAGTTCAAGTGGAAGCCACTCATGGATTTCTGAGCACAAGTGATGCAAGAACACGAGTGTTGGGGGCATTACGCTTTTCGTCACAACGTTCCTTTTTAAGGCTTGTTTCTCTGCACTCGGAGCAGCTAAATCAAAGCATCGCCAAATGCTCGATGCTGACAGCGATTTAAGGGTGAAACTGTCTTCTATTAAACATGACTATGCAAACCATATATACTGCAGGCCCACCGATCACATTGGCAGCTAAGAACTGGGTAGAAGTAGCAGCAGTACCTGTAATACACAAGGAAAGTGACAGCGGTGTGCATATTCAGTCATAGTTTTGAAAGGGATGGCTCAGCTGAAAAAGTCTGAAAACTGCCTCTCTAGGCATATTAAACCAAACTTCTCTTTCATTCTAACTGAAGTTCCCAAGTGTAAAAAGGCTCACATCAACAAATCATATCTGCACAAGTGGTGAAAAGAGAGCGTTTCACTTTCTTCTGGACTGGTTCCAACACAATCACACTACACAACCAATGAAAACTGAAATTGCAATTATTAATTATGGTCCCAAGTACCAATTTTGTAAACATTACATTGTTTTGTTTTCATTGTGTGTTATTCAAATTTAGTTTAGAATTAGATTCCTTACTTCGCAGGATACATATTTTGTTTTTCAAAAAGAAAGATTTTTCCTGCCATATTCCCCGAGAACAGGACAATATACCTGCAACATTATGGGGAAAAGGGAAGCATTCAATTTTAGATTCTCTCATCATTTGCAGTTAATGTCAGAAAACACATTGACAAAAGCTAAATAGCCATTAAAAACTACAATTCATAAATATCCAGTAATCAACATAACATATAAAAAACAAATTCAAAATACTTGTAGAAACTGACAATAAACAAATGTATTTGACATTTATCAAGCGTACTGGATAATTACTTACAACAGTAAAGTAACAGAAGCCTCTTCAGTCAACAACAAAAGCTCTGTATACCTTCATTCCCATTAATCCTGTGCTAATGTATACTTAGTTAATACAAGACATAAACTCTGGCTTATCTATGTGGTCTATGTATTGTAACCACTTGACAATATTAAAGCACAAATTCTACAAGGCTCAGCTGATATTTTGTACCTGCATGCTCTAAATTCACAAGATTTATTCAGACAAGTAAAAAAAGAGGTTTTAAAGTTACAAAACAAACATCACCATGGACTCTGGCAATTCCGATGTTTCCTATTAAAGGTATGATTCATTATTACACACCCTCTAATGCAAATTAAGCATGTCCTTGGCAATGGACTGCAAACTATTAGTGATGAAAAGGCGTGATTTATAGCTCAGAAGATCATAGGCGATTACACAGTGCTATACCCATCCTGAAATTCACCCAGAGCTGCTGGAATCCTCAGTGAGTAAGCTACCATAGTCTAACTTGACAGATAAACAGTAGTAAGGAAAAAAACAGCTGAACATCCATCACAAGAAATTGCATGGTTTGCCCATCAAAAAAGGTGTGCCCATTATCACGAGAGGGTTAAGAACCAAAAGCAAACTCATGGTTTCCAAGGCATCGTGACACATATCTCCTAGAGAACCCCTAGGGAACCCCAGGTGATGATGCTATGTGGACAGCTTCCACAGGGGGAAGTTGAAGAGCAATCTCACTTCCTGCTGCATTCTACCAAACATGTCAGTCTGACCCACAGCTCCAAAAATGTGCAGGCCTTGACCACAGCCTTCAAAAAATGAAACGCACCACTTTGAAACCTGAAAGAGAAGTAGCTGCTAAGTTTTTTTTTTCCTGGCACACAGCCTGACCTACTGAGTGTGACCTTGTGTGCATGTGAAAAGTATTTCTCAATTTTAATTACAAAAACTGTAAGGGTTCTGTACGCTGTACTGCACGTTAATAATTTCCCGTCAACACACGGGTTATATTCTGTTTAAAGTTTTAAATATTACTCATGACAGCACTCAGCGGTGATAACAGTTCTCTTACTCTGCTCTGGGTTCTTATCACAGTGGCGCAGACTCTCTTTGGAAACTTTGGAGAAAGAGTGCAGGCTCATACCCCTGTTTACACAGCTAGTAGATACAACAGACTAAAGGCATACCCATGGCTAAACCCTTTCAGCCAATTGTTAAAGAGACTCAGGCAGGCTTCAGATAAAAACTGTACATTACCCAACATGTCCAAGTCAATACCACAATGGAACAGCAGGCCACAATTAATCGAGACAGGTCACTCTGCAGTCAAAGCCATAGCCTACTTACTGATAACATAAAGCATTATCCTACTAAGAAGTCTGTTGATTTTTTGGCTATAGATTAAAATATGGTTCGTCATTTGTCAAGTACTACTTCCCAAACAACTGCAAAGTGCAAATCGCCACACACACATATACCACTGATCCAGACAGACTACAGGCAGTCCACACACAACTGCAGGAAAGACCACGCATAAACACACCAGTCAACAACAAACGCAGCTGAAAACACAAAATATACTATTTCCAGCACTACTCCAGTCCAAACACTGTGGGCGCTGAAAATTCTTTAAAATGTGAATCTCGTTTTCAGTCGTGTAACTTGCAGTATTGCTCTTTGCAAATTATTGTTCAACACCATATACTACGGTTCACTGCACCATAACGTATTACAATTTAGAAAACGTTGCTTCTACAGGCCACATAATCTACTTCTCTGGTAACTTCAGCCATTCTAAATGAGCTAGTGTTCACGCACCTCTACAACCACACTTTAAAATAGCTTGTTTCATTCTCCAGTGTACACAAACAAAAAAAATCTTTCAAAACAGCCCTTAACTGACCAAAACTGGGGACCACACAATGGGCACAAAAGGACGGAAAACACTTTCGTTACTTATTAACAAAATGTAAATATAAATCAGCAGCTACCATTGCATTTTAGTCTTTACGTTTATCGTGCTTTTACGATAATCCGGCCGCCTTTTTTCTCTGAAAACCAGAGTATAAACGAAACTGAAGTTTTAAAGCACACCGAGAGATTTTCGCGGAACTACGTGACACACAATTTTTACTTAATATAAAAGACATTTTAAATAATGCAAGGGTAAATATCTGGTCGTACAACACATTTTAAGAAGAACCCGTTTTAGAGTCTAGACGTTCAGAATCGAGGTTTAATCCTAGATGAGTCAAATAGAAACGATTTTTGTTTTTCTTTTCCCTTCACTGTATCCCGTATAGTTTTAGAAACGACAACAGCAAGGTTGAAAGTGGTTTACTTTTATAATGCCTTAATAAACTCACCGCGTTGTTATCCTTTCTTCCTTTCGGCAGGACGGAGTTGTGAAAGTTTTCTGGCAATCGCATCGGACACGCTTCCTTTGCAAAACACGCCCTGTTTCCTCGCCGCGCTGTCGAGTTAATGAGTACAGTATTGTTACCAAAAAGACTTTAACTCGGCCCTCCGGTCCTCTTTCGTTCGTTCTATTTTAGGGTGAAAAAGAAAAACTAGAAATACCAACTACATCATAACAATTAAAAATTTAGAATAAAACGGAGTAGATTCCAAATTTGATTGGAAAAAAGCATCCTGCAAAGTTTCTCTTGCACTGCTTATCACAGTGTGTGATGAGATTGTGTGTATTGGCTTTAACGTGCGTTGAAATGTGGCAACTCGCTTAACTTTAAAAATGCGATGGACAAAGTGCAGTACTTTGCCTGTAGAGAACAACTTTTAAGTGTTGGAAGAACTAGCCCTTCTTGATATAGGGTCCTGAAAGTAACCACAACACCTGATGGTGTCCCAGTTGTAAGAGCCGCACCAATGAGTACAAAAACACAACACGTTCTAGGGCTCACCGTCGGTAAGCACTTTTAAAACCACATGAAAAAGACCAGTCTTTTGCTTCTGTATTCTGTATTAATCTAAAACGACCGCTGTTGTTTCTGTGTATGTTTTGTAGAATTATTTTATTATACTGTCTAATCAAATTGTATTAGATGTAAAAACTATAATATACATTGTGTGAAAGAAAAGTTTAGGTGCTTTTCCCTCTCAAGGTGGACACTTTGCAGGAACTTTCCTTTAAAATCAATAATTTAGTTATAGATTTTGCTACCCCATTCTTCCTTTTCTTTATATTTTTTTGCAATTCTTTACCTTATTACCGTATTAACCTTAAGATTGTTTCTTTTTTATTCAGTGATAGGTTCTTATGCATTTAGCTATATTTGTCTATTTCCCAATTAGTCTTCAATGTCTTCCAAACCTTTTTTGAGCAGCGTATGTCACTTATATGTATATATCTAATATAGTAATGCACTGCTGCCAAGTTTTCTTTTGCAGGTTCGGATCACATGAGTAGGAGAAGACTACAGCCAGAGGATTTTGACTGCATGCCTTGGAAGAGACCCCATGAGCACACTTTCAAAAAGGAAAAAGGGGTAGAGGGATATTTGCTACTGTAGGGAAGCAGGCACTAAATGTATTTTTTTTTCTGTGTAGTATTATTTTTCCTTTAGTGCTTTAACACCCTTCTGCCAAAGTAATTACGTTACAGATTTTAAAACTTTAAGACCACGTTTCCTTTAGTGGATCAACTAACCATTCGATTCGTTGAGTACTTCTCACTTATGTAAAAACAGAGGAGTCACAGAGTTTCACTGAGCTCCTACAAAATGGTGGAATCTTGGTCTTACTCTAAACTTCCATGTATTGTCAAGAACTACTTTCTTTTTATTCTCACAGGCAAGTTGACCACAGAGGGCAGTTGCGGAAGGAGTCATTTTTTCCATACGGAAAAGACAACACCAGATGTTTGTTTAAGCAGTGGTGTGCAGCAATAAAAATACAGTTTTTAAAACAGGTTTACACCCATAACCAAGCCCTTCTCACTTGTTCAGAAAAGCTGTAAAGACAAACAAAAATTGTATCTGCTTTTGTTTATGAATAACAGGACATCCTTAATTTTATCAATCACTCTTAACAATGTACACCCTGCTACTCATTCCAAGAATATAAATTCCAGCAAGAAATAACACTGGAGTAAACTGGAATTCGAATTCACCATACCACCATAAGCAAAGACAGGGGAACTATGCATTCTCTTTCCTTGAAATCCCCAGATTTACAGCAATCTTTGGATATCTGAAGGTATGATACCTGGCTCTTCCTTTATAAAATATTACTGACATTGATATGGAACTCGCTACTTCCTCATTTTACCAGGAAAGCTATAGAAATGGGGACAGTATGTGGCACCTGATTGATCAACTTCAGGTACAACACATTAAATATGTTGGATTTTCTGAAGACAGTTACTTTATTATTTTAATTATTCATATTTCTGAAGTTCAGCCTTTTCCTCAACATCAGAAACAGTTCAAATATGTACTCTTAATTCCCAAGACATGACATCTCGCTTTCCTAGTTTTTAATTTTCCTAGATAAACACGGACAGCTTTGTCTGCCATTGCCTTAATGAGAGAATGTCCTCGATGGCAACAAAAAACGATATCAATAAATTCAGGGATCCAAGAAGGACCACCAATATTGTCCCCAGTCTCTATTTCTATGTTGATTCTAATCTTTTAGAATGTTTTCTTCCTCCCATACTAAAGTTCAGCCTTTGAGAATCACAAATATGCACATGTGTCTGATCGAAGCAAAACTTGCTTTCACTGCATTTTAGCAATGATGCTGTGAAAATTACAGCTACACAGACATGGCACAGAAACACTGCCACATATAACATATCAAAAACAGAAACTATTAATCCAAGATCTTTCTGCAACAGGGACAGGCAATTGCAGTCCTTGAGGGCTAGTGTCTGCAAATATTGTCTGGTCTCTTCAAAGCAGCAGTACCAGAAGAGCTGGGAAAAAGTGCTATTAAGCCAATAATGGTCATTAACAGATTTGGAATAAAAACCTGCACACATCCCTGTTTGCTAACACGTGGGGTTTTGTATTGACAAGCAACAACTTTTTATTCTCATAGCTAATGAACAGAGGCCAGCTGTATGACGTGGAAAGTGCTTCAAAGTGCGATACACTGCCCAGATTAGACATTTATTTACATATCCATCCAAAATTGAGCTTCAGAATGTGAAAGAGTACACAAGAATGTAGAACTGTTAGTAATAATTTTAAGTTAATTACCTTCTCAACACGAACACTAATGAAGACAGATGCTACACAGCCAAAGCGTCATTAGGCATTGCTAAATGTATTTTACCATTTCAGTTCCAAATGTCATTATAATCCCATATTTAAAAAAAAAAATCTAAATTGCTTTGGCTTTGCATGGATTTGAAAACTGTGTTCCATTTCCCCATGGGTATGAATACGATATTGAACGAGAACACATCTGGCATAAAATAAAACTCATTATACAACATATGGTGCTGAGCTTTTGCGAGACCATATTAAAATACCATGTCTGATATTCAAATTCCACTCAAAAATAGGCCCAAAACTAATCAAAACTGTTATCCCTCAAATACTGACACAGTCTTCAATTTTCAGCCTTAAATCTTTCATCAACAGTTACCTCATATAGGAACGAACCAGCAAAACGAATGAAATTATCTTAAAGTTACATTTCTGATGACAATTTTATCTAGCAACTTTTTGTGTTTTACATTCAGCACATTAATACATACTTGCCTTGAGTTATGTCAGAATTAGATGTTACTTTATACATTTATGTTTCTTGAAGGATTACATCATATAAGAATGCAATATAAATAGCTGGTCTATCCAAATAACTCCATTACAAAAACTATCAAAAAGTAACATCATTGGTGAGTAAAATAGATATTTGCCCATATGGACAAGAGCAGTATGATCCACAGAACGCCATTCAACACTGTCGACCAAAAGATGCACCCAAACGATCATTGATGTAAATGGTAGCCACACTGCGACAATATAGCACCCTCTGGTGTTATCGTTCTTGTTCCTGATGGTCAAACATCTACTCAACAGATATGCATCATAAGATGGTTTTCTCAATGCAATTGGTTGAATAAGGCTAGTCAAGGTCATCTAAGTTTATAGGCATTCTGTACACATAAACATACAACGAAACATACCGCTGTGTCCAAAAATCACTGTTCCTGAATTCATGCATGGCATGGTTAAATAGGATATTCCTAGACTGCTGTACATGTTGGAACAGGCATGCTCTTTATTTGATTGAACTAGAGTCTGCCAATCCCCTGAATGCCTTCTTGGTCCCATGCATGTTGCCCATTATTCATCACGACAATCCACCCTCATTTCTTTTTTTACCCATGGTCCAACTAATGCAGGGTTCCCTTTCTCCTCTGCACTGGCCACAATGGTAAACTAACGAAACAGTGCTACCTCTTTAAACAGAAACTGAGATATTGAGAATCAAGATTATGAAATGTAACACAGAGCACTGTGTAATGTTCTCTTTACTGCCAGCTGTTACCGAGTTTCTCAACTTCATTGCAACAGCCCAGAAAAAAAAAACTTTGATGAAACACAAGAGCATTATCCCAAGATGAAAAAGAAAACACCATTTATTACACAAAGCAAGAGACAACCCTCTTTGCATTGCAATTGATAACTGACATTCCCTGTGAGCTTCATTAGAGGTAATTATTGATTGCATTTCACAATGAAGTCCAGAATTGTTGTCTGCATTTTTTCCATCATGGAGTTGATACTGTCACACATCACACAGACTTACTGTCAAAATCATACAGGGCAGCAGAAAATGTTCTTTTAAATCCTATGTATCTTATAAACCATACAGTATCTTGGGAACTGTGCTCTTTATTGTTTTTAGATCACAGACTCCAAAGTCCCCAGGAACAGCTATGTATTCCCTTTAAAAAACAGAGAGCAGATTTAAGACAGAATCCCTGCTAGGAGGTTATAATAAATAAAACTTCCTGCAAAGTAAACATGGTACATATTCCCAAAAGGCCAGCGCTCCCAGGGGCAGGAAATATCCTCTTTCTGTTTGAGTGGGAGTGCTGTGCCACCGTACAGTTACAGGTGAAGAGAGAGCGGGTTTGCAGGGCTGGGGTGTGAGCTCTAGGCTGTGGCATCCACCAGCCCTTTAAGGAGAGCCACCTCCCTCTCTGGTTCAATCATCCTTAGCCGCCCCCCTCAGGCTCGATTTCTGCTGCTTTTTCTCCTTCTGGCCCATTGTGCGGTACATCTTCTTGTGTGCCTCCTTCTGCCTCTTCAGCTTGTCCACTTCCTCCTGCTCCTTCTGCTTCAGGAACTCCTTGTGCTTCTGGTGCTGCTTGGAGCGAGCCCTCTTCTGCTTGTAGCCATGGACAGTGCTCAGAGCATTGAGCAGGGCGGCCACCTGGAAGCAACAGGACAGAAACCAGTTCATTAGAAACTCAGCCTACAAGAAAATCAACACTGCATTTGACTTCACATTGGGAACATCATCTTAATGTTCAATGTGTTGGTAAACTGTAGCAAAACAATGGCAAAATATTCTGTGGTTTATCAGTACACTGGATGGAAAAGCGTTACATTCAATGGAATCTGTTCAAATATGGGTGTGGGGTGGGGACAACATTTGCAAGTCATTCACTTCTATGATCCCAAAGGACCTTCATTCAGTATTGCTCCTGAGTTGTTGGAATGAGTGCTTAAATTTACAGCATATGAGTTGAGCATAACCAGGATAAGCCATGGACTGAAGCTGAAAAAAAATGTCTGGACAGTTAAAACCAAAATCAGTGAAGATGCATAGATACATGTCATACATATACATATTTATCCATATTTATCCAATAAATGATTCGGTTTACAAACTTCAAAGATGAAAACATTAGCAATTAAGTCATTTTTCAATAAATTTGGAATGTCCAATTCTAAAATGCCTCTTCAGTTAGGAATCGCCAATAGTGACTTTATGGTCTGGCAACCTTTGACGTGCAGCAAACTCAGGAGTGAACTACAAGGGAGTTATGGCACTGATTAGAGTCGTGGTGTGTCCTTAATAATGTGCATGTGAACTTGCAGAGGCTTCTGTTTCATTGGAGAGTCCTGGCCAGAGCTATCCCTAGCAGAGTTGACCTGTTTCAACATGATCCAGAGATCACCTCTCACTTCTAACCAATCTGAAGGTCTGATTACCGGGCCCCCAGTTAATATTTTGATACCATATAACCCCGCCTCCTGCAAAGAACAGGAAAAAAACTTCTCAAACTCGTTAGTGAAACACTATTAGGCGATATCAAATGATCTCAATGATCAAGGCGCGTACAAAAACACACTACTCTGCCTACCGCAACCTTCTTATCCACAAAGATGTTTTGTTCAAGCTTAACAGACTTTCTGAAACGAGAATAACCCCTCCAAAATGTGGTATTTGACAGGCTGAAAGAGCACAAATGCTTCTTAAGGGAGGCTCACAAGGATGCCAACATAATATATCACTTACGGGAGGGTCAAACTTTCTCATGCAAAGGTAGTCTCTATGCTTCCAGCCTACATGTTGTTTATTGCTCGCTTTAAAATAAGTGGAAATTGGTTAAGACTGGCAAAGAGCCAAGGAAAATGCTGCACTCAGGCTTGTTACAAAAACCTTTGAAAACAACAATAATTCATAGAGCTCAGAGGCAGGCAGCAAGGATGAAACTGCACTGTTTAGAAGTATGACGCACCCAAATCTAGAGATGTGGGTGACTTGCTTGTTCAAGTGGCCTCGACCTTTCTTCTTAATGTGAAGGGTGATTTTGACATTTCCAGAGAGCTTATTGTGAAAGTAAAAAAGAGTAGAGACAGAGCAAATGAGAGCAAAGGACATACCACAAGGAGACCTTGGTATGTCAAAGAATTAGTTACAGAGTCTCCTGACTGGAAAGATTGGGCTCTCATTGACATCTCTATTTCTTTTGCATCTTTTGCAGATTGAAAAACCTTGGGGTTATATTCGATTCTGTCTTAACATTCAACCCACATTTACAGCATACTTCAAAACATCTTTTTTTCACCTTAGAAATATCGCAAGACTACGCCCTATCCTATCATTAACTGTGGCTGAAAAGCTGATCAACATATTTGTATTCTCTCGAATTGACTACTGCAATTCTCTACTCGCTGGGGTATCTAAATCTACTCTGAACAAACTGCAGTATGTCCAAAATTCAGCAGCCAGAATCCTGACCAGGTCTAGTGCAAGTGTTCACATTACTCCTATCCTGGAGTCCTTGCACTGGCTTCCAGTCAAATTCCGCGTAGACTTTAAAATCCTCATGCTCACCTATAAGGCTTTACATGGCTTGGCACCTCAATACCCGTCTGAACTTTTATCGCCCTACTCCCCACCTCGCAACCTCCGCTCTTCAAATTCTGCCCATCTACATTGTATGGGCAACTCCTGCTATGCCCCCAAGCTCTGGAACTCTTTGCCCAAGGATATCAGAGAGTCACCTTCTCTGAACTCCTTCAAATCCAGACTCAAAACCTTCTTCTTCAGAAAAGCCTTTACTTAACTGGTTCCATTCTTCACCCCTCTGCTCTTCTTAAAACCATCTTCCACGGTCTCCTCTATTGTTATTGTTGTATTGTTGTAATTGTAATTGTGTCCTATCTTGTGAAATCTTATTTATTGTTGTAGTCTTCTTATTTATTGTTATTGTCATCCTGTAAAGCTCTTTGAGAAGCCACCTTTAAAGGCGCCATATAAAATAAAGTTTATTATTATTAATTATCTAACCTCAAAAATCCCATCATCTGAGATGGTATGGAGCAAGTTGCACAACACCTTTTTTTAAGAAAGAGCGCCCCTAAACAAAAGTTAAACACCCAGTATTCCTGGGAGACTCAACTGTAGTACAGCTTAACCAAGCCGAAGAAAGGCAACACTGGTTCTGTAATTGTTTAAAATCACATTTTGTGTAAAAAATTATAAAAACAATAATAGCTACCAGAGTAACATTTAACCTCCATTTTCTGGTGCAGAATATTTATACTACATTATTGCAAAAATCCCTTAAAACGATGTATTCAGTTTACATTTACCTAGTATTTGAATTGAACTAACTGCCAGTGTATCAACATTGAGAGGGTTTGAAACTGTTTTCTATAAAAACAAAGCCAAACCACTACAGACCACACTGTGCAGGAACTGGGTAAATGAGCCAAGCTAAAAAAATACTTTGTTTCTCTGATTCCTAACTGTCATCTGCACTATCAGAGCTGGTAGAACCTCTATAAAGGCTACATTCTCCAATTACAAAAATGGGGCATATATTTACAGTCTTAGGCAAAAATATTTACAGTATAAAATACATGTAACATTCATTATGGGGTTTTTTTCAGGGTTTTGACGGCAGTACGTCCACCTAGCAGTTTGATCCCATCAGATCTAAGAAGCTAAGCATAGCTGGACCAGGTCCGTACTGGGATGAGCCACTAGGTAAACCAGGAAAATTGATCATTGGTGAAGTAATTTCTCACTTTTCCCCCTGATCTGCTATGTAGTGGGTCTGCTGCTGCAGAATGGCTGCCATCCAGGTGGATACTGCCCTTCAGTGGCAAATGAAGTGGGCCCCCTCCTACGTGTGAAGTGCTAAGGAATTATTTTTTTTAGGACTGGTCTCTGCTTCCTCTATTACTCCAGGACAACAAAGCGTCATCTACACATTGGGATTTGCTAACCTTCCCCTTCTCCAGTCTGGAGAAAAAAAAAACTTTAACGAACTTCTGTGACATCTAATACCAGTTTTATAAAATGTACTCCAACGCTCTAGCTTCAGGGTGACCCAGCTCACAGCTCTCACCACATACACTCTGACTTGACAATGGAAACCATGGTGACGGAATGCCACCTCACCTCAGTTCACCCACAGTCAGAGGAAACAGGGTAAAACACTGCATCCCAATTGCAACACTCTTTCCGTGTGATGTCACAGTGACTGTGGCAAAGCTTCTCGGAAGGCATTGCAGCAGAACGGTTACTACATCACTAAATGCCGTATCTCGGAGTTGGCTTTGTACTTTCATTCTTCCATATTTAATCTGCAAATTATAACATATAACACTGGACTCTTTAATTAAAGAAGGTGGATATTGTCAAATTTTTTAACTGTTTAAATACTTTAAAAACCTGAACATTCAGTATTTATGACATTAGTTTTATAAAAAATATTAAAGACAAGGCTGTGATGCAATAAGCCTGGCAAAATAAATATTTCTAAGAATTTTAGAGTATAATAACTACCTTTCCCAGTCCCTCCCCTCCAACAGCAGGTTCAAAGGCCCAATGTGACTAAATTAAGCGGATCAGTTTGAAATCGATTGTAATTCGCACATAGAGCAGCAATAAAGGGCAAATTAATGGAGAAGCCCCACCCTCTTTAGTCAGAAAAAGAAATCAGCAGGCCTCAAACTCAGTTGAAACAATAGATTGTTGACTTAAGAACTTTGGTATATTATTCTGCATGCAAAAAAAGTATTAAATGTTGAAAAGTACCAAGCCTGTTTGAAGAGGATATATGAAAAGTTAAAAAAAAAGATGTGACTGGTTGCACATGGTATGACCAGTGGTGTGTAATTTTTGTCAACAGAAGAAGAGAAGGGGGGGGGTCTCTCTCACCTTCCTTTCGTGGGGCTCCTTAATGACAGCTGGCCTCTGGAGGTCCCGAGGAACCTTGCCCTTATGCTGGAACTGTTTGGGCTTGCTCTTGAAGGGTAGCGCCTTCTGCAGTTGTTTGGGGATGTGCAGGGGGTTGAAGTGTCTCTTCATTCTCACCACCGGCTGCCAGGAAAAGAGAACAGTGTCATTCTCAGCCACAGGAACAGCAACTGACATGCACACAAAGCGCACAGCGGGGGGTACACAGCACAAGAGCCCAAGAAAAGTGACAGACAAGAGGCATTTTTGCTTGTGTGGTCAGATCTGAACTCTCCTACAGCTCCATCCGGAAAATTCCAAGAAAACCAGCTTCTACAACATGGATAATGTTCCAGACACCAGCTACCCTTTGTAGAAAGGAATCTACCCTACATTTCAGGCTTAAATGAATCTCCTCTTTAACTTCCACTTGTGCCTCTAGATGTTTGATTTATTACAGAGCTGAATGGAATCATTTTGGTTACCATTATCACATTTCTCTGAGAAAACTCACAGTTTGCTCTGTTCAAGATCATAAAGATTAAGTTCTCCTAACTTTCAGAGATGCAGAATTATAGAACATTAGAACATACAGAGGAGTATAAACCCTGAACCTGTCCAACCTCCATCCGCAATTCCCCAACACAGTACAGTAACATTGCACACTGCCTGGTAGATGGAACATCTTTGTTGGAGGCAGTCTAGATTTTTTAAGACACTAATAAATATGTCACTATTTAAAAAACAAATCTGTAGATGGTCAAGCAGTTCTGGATAGAAGATGGCATGATGTCCTTTATTTTTCTGAGTGACTCACTTACTGAGGCCAACTTACTCTTTATGGTTCTAAAAGTAATCTGACTTTATAAGAACCTTCTCAAACACATGGTTCACTTCATACACCTAATAGTGCAGCTACGGCTGTAGCTCTCAGCCCTGGTATTGGGATATTGTTGTGCCTTCTGGCATTTCCTACAGGAACTCAATCAATTTTAGTTTTTTTTTTTTCATTTTTGTCTTTTAATTATTAAAAATGTGTGGAGCTTCTAATTGATATTCCCCGATTTTCAAAACTGCCCTCATTAATGTGTGTCAGCTGAAATATAGCCAATTTGAGAAGCAGAGGAACAAACACATATTGTGGGAGTATTTCATGTATTAATGTTATAGGCAGAAAAGGGAGCAAATTCTTATTAGAAGGTTGAAAAGAGACTTCAAAAAGTTGTGTTTGCTGAAGTTGTTGGAAACAATATACTCTAGGGTATTTCCGAACCTAAGGACTAAGCACAGAAAAAAGTCTAAATAAACAAGCAGATCAATTGCATGAATTGGCATCAGTGATTAACGGCCCATTTGGAATGAAAACCATTCGAGACAGACTGGGAACCACTGATCCAAAGGGCCCTATAATTCCCCTTGTTGTTGTTGTTTTTGTGCATAACGCACTAAAAGAAATGCAACAATAATATTTCATTTTTTGATGGCATGAAATGCAATACCAAATATAGGAAAAGAAGAACATACCTTTAACATCAAAGGCCTCTGTTAACTTTGAACACATAATGAATGGTGATCGAAAGAGGGCTCAATCTGTGACCATATAATCAGCTAAATGTGCCTCATGGGCCAGGCCAGGTGAGATCCTATACTGGGCTGTTTCCTAGGCTTGCTGTCACACAGAAAAGGTATGGCAGTCTGCGGAAACCATGCGCCTGCAATCCCATCACTGTGAGTTTCTCCTCCAGGCTCTCTGCCCAGCGGATGTGTCTATAGTCTGCATCTCTCCTATACTGGTACAGGGGTGATAGTCAACATTTTAGCTCACCACTAACAACAAGAACATGAACTGGGACAGTAACACACAAAAACAAAGTCTAAGAGATGTGTAAGGGAGCATGGATATTTTGTGATCAGTTATGGTAGAATCACTAAAGCAACATGAAACCTTTGCAGATTGTGTCAAGTTGTTTTGGTTTTTACATTCATGTACAGTTATTAAAATCATGACCTAGTGTATCGCTTGGCGCACCGACGCCACCCGCTCTGCAGAGTCACAGTGACTCTGGCCTTGGGTTCAAACCCTACCTTGTACAGGGAGTCCTTATCAGGCTTGCGGCGAAGGCCCAGCTCGTGCCTCAGCTGGCCCACAGTTTTCATCCCACTCCAGGTGTCCTTCTGTCCCACGGGGCACAGCAGGGAGGTCACGGGGTTGTAGAGCTGAGGGACGGACACAGGGAACCACGATCGCAGGAACACAATGTCTGCCAGCAGAGAGACGAGGCAGATTCTCTTAGAACAGCAACCACCCTGAGCCCATCGCTCTGTTTACAGCTCTGCACAGCGTACAGTGCTCAGAAAAAAATCTGACCCCCTCAGTTCATCTGTAGTCTTGTTTATTCTACACCTATTTTATACCGCCTTCATGAAAGCCTTAATAAAAAAATGGAAGATATATGTTTATTCACAAATCAAATGTACATAAAGGTACAAAACAATTGTATATGATATTAGCACAATGATTAATTTGATTAAATATAACAGTAAATACATACGTGTAAATAAATATGTAAACCCTTAAAGTAACTGTTGGCAATGCCCTCTTTACATTTAATCAAGTTACCTTTTATTACGTTTCATTAATTTTGTTTTAAGTCTAATGTATACAAGAATATGGACAAACCTAGGGTGTTTACAATCCGTTGCTCAGTACTGTAGTTACAGTTACCTATAAAACTGCGATACTTCCCTGTGTAAATTGGGACTGTTTCCTGCTTTGGATAAAGCCAAACTCATCCAGCACCTAGTGTTGGCTCATATAAGAACTTGCAGCTGTTCAAACCTCAAGTGTGTAAAATGTCTGCAGAGCACCACTGCAGCTGAGCAGGCAAACTGAAAGCTGAGCCAGTACAGTACACACACACAGTTACACGGCAGCTATTTAATTCATACAAACACCAACCACAAAATGGGGTACAAACCACCACACCTGCAAAAGGTGGCTTGGTCCAATGCGTTATGCAGGTCCTGAAGCAGACGGGCACAACGAAAGCAGATTTGTTTTTATCAAAGGAGCAGAGGTACTTTGTGAAACTCCATCACTGGCATGATGCTCCTTTCAACATGCTAGGATGCTGTAAGTGCTGGGGGAACTGGAGCTGTATTCAGCAGAACGCATGGTACAGCCAAGTGGTTATTTGCAAGCATATCATACACCCGCTCTCTTCCTCACCACTCATCAGCAGCCTGTCCTCAAAGGTGGCCCTGAAGGCTCCAAGCGGCGTCCTTAAGGCCTTCTTGATCTGTCCACGCACCCCACTGACCGTCCGCAGAGACGCCCCCTCAAACTTTGCCACCTCCAGCACAGTGTTGAACATCCCCTAATGGAGAAAATCAAGAGAGAGCTCAGGGTTATAGGCATTGGCATTAATAGGGCAGTAGTGTGGAGAAGTAGTCAGTGGAGCAGGACACCAAACCAAAGGGTGGGATCCTAACCCTGAGTAGGAGGCTGGTGTTGTACCCTTGATTAATATACTAAAGTAAATGCTTTCCCATATAAATGGGTTCATGCAGTCAGTGTTGTAAATGACAATTTCTTCTCAATTGGCTTATCTGGTTGAATAAAAATTACAGAAAATAATACATCTTGGTTATTAATTATAGACACCTTGGCCCTTAATTTGATGGACGATGATGAGCTCATCTGCATTGGGCAAAAAACCTGCGGGTTCCACCATTAAAGAAACACTCTGTTTTAACAAATATAATTTAGGTGAGACTGCAACTAGCAGCGTGTCTGTGCTCTTGACACATGCACCCAGACTGTAAGTGGAAAACGAAGGTATTTGAAAAATAAATGAAATAAATTATTGAAATAAATAAAATAAATATAAAAAAATTTCACACATGTAACACCACTAACAAAACCTGCCTGCGTGCTTTCTCCTTTGAGCAACCTACTGGTCTTTAAGGCATTTCAAGTTTATCGAATGGTACTGTTAACTGTTAGCACAGTCATCAAGGAAACAGGCTCAGATATCTTGCTAACTGCAGTCTCTTCAGTCTCAATGGACGCATAGAAATAGCCTGGCCTATGACTTCCAGCTTTTTAGGAATGGCTTGTTTGAATATACTCTAATTAACCTAATTTAAAACATCAAATACAAAACTATAAACATGAAACAGTGGGGGGATATTTAAAATACAGTAAGGGACAAAGAAATCAATTCGTGAAAATTCTTTCCCCAAGATAAAAACAATTACACCTGCCTGCATTGAGTGGAATTACTCAGTCCAAAGCTGAGTTTTTTTTCCAAAAATGGAAATTACAAACAACGAAGCTCTACGCTGAATATACAGCAGAATTAAGCACAGAACAGAGCCATGAGAGAAATGAATCGAGAACTACCTCTTTTGCTTTCTGTTCTAAATGAAATAATGATAAAAAAGACTCAAGTGCTATGTTAAGCTTTTGGCTATCTTTAGCACTGAAACTCCCCTAGTAACCAATGGTTACACCTTCAGCAACTTCTGTGGAAAAAAACCTGAACCTGAAGATACCTGAAAAAAAATTGTTTTAATTATCTTCTGTTACAAAGTCACATTTCTCTCAACAGTTGTGATCAGTGTTTGAAGTTATGAACTCCCACATGCTGGAAAACTATGCAAGAGACTGTCTGCAGCACATCCTTGATTATCCAGTCGGTGCCACAAAACCTCAGACTTCATCCTCACAATTCAGTTTCCTGTGAAGTTATTTTAGGAAGTGCATAAAAACAGCACCCAGATGGTCAGAATAAGCCAGTTTCTTTACTGGTGCTGCATTGTGATTTACCCCAAAGAGCACTGGTTGCACAAAGAAATACAAAAGGCAACACAAAAGACAAAAGAAAGGTAACACAGTGAACCCAGTGGCTGATCATCAAGACCAAGTTATTTACTAACAGCCATAACTTTCCAAACAGATAGCATCTTCCTCATTTGTTTTTACAGCAGACATCACTGCTCTCTTACAAATATTTACCTGACGGAAATGACAAGACTAGCTAGCAAGAATTGCTTTGATGTTTTATTTTGTTTTGTACACTTTTTCAACTTGTGAATAATCACGAAATTGCAAAATCGTAGAGAGGACTAAAAGGATGCTTTGACAATTGTCTTAGCAAGATGATACAAATCTCTCATTTGATGATGAAGTGACCCAATTTATTGAAGGAGTCGCACTTCTTGTCTTTCAACAGCTTACCTTGATGAAAGCTGTGTTCTTGAAGATCTTGTATGGGTAGCCAATGAGCTTGAGCTTCTTGACAATGGTCACTGATTTATCCAGGTCCAGCACTACCCCTGTGGCAGCGATGCGGAAGCTGGCCTGAGAGATCAAAACCCCGACAGATGGTGACAATGAGCAGACTGTTATTACTGCTGAACTGCACCTCAGACAATGACACACAATACCACACGCGCAGCCCAGAGATGGCAACACTACTGTCATTATTACAGTGATCTGTTCCAAGTACATTACTAGCAGAAGCCTCCTATACAATTTGAACTATGCAAATATATTCAAAATAAGGTCTCAAGCTGGGAATTCTGAGCACCCGACAGTAGTTTATTACATGGGCCTTGGAGCTTTTAGCACCTGAAAAGACTTAAAGAGCCATACTAACAGTCTTATTTCTGTGCATGAGATTACTAGACTAAACAGAGAATCACAGGAAGTCCATCTGCCCCCCAAAATGTTTTGTAGGGTGTCACGGGCAAATTCAGAATTAAAGATGAAGGTCTGCACCTTTCAGCATTAAAGCCACGTAAGAAGGAAAACCACGAATGTGGCAAACATGTATGCATTAACATTTCTCACACCATGTCTTGTTAAAATCCAACACTATATAGTCAATGACACATCTAACCTAAACAACATTTCTTAGGTTTAAACCTAAATCGAGCTAGTACTTTCAAATGCATGGTGCAACACAAACAAGGTAGAGTCAGACTCCTACCTGAGTGCCTGCTACAGACTGGACTGCCAGGAAGCCAGTTCCCTGTGGGGTGATGGGCCCTAAGAAGGAAAAACAGACATCAGCTTCCTGAATGCAGGGGGGGACAGAGACCCCAGCAATTTGGTCCAGGATTTCTGAAGTTAACAGTAAAATTCATACAGTTGCATCTTTTAACAAATGTTTTGTTGATTTTCTTGGATTCTGGTTTCAGACAAATGTGGAATGATTTGTTTTACAGTTAGGCCTTATAAATTATAACAAGCATTATTTTACTCTCTCTGTTATTAATCAGGTTCCTTAGGGTCAATGAATTCAGTACTAAAGCGAGGCTGCATTAAATATGCAGTGCAATCGACAACTTCTTCCCGATCAAGGTACACACCTAGGACAGCTCACAGTGACCACCCTGTTCCTAGTAATCTAGTTTCCTGTTAGTGCTAAGCATCTTGTACATCACAGAGCTGTAGAGAACTTCATACTTTGTGAACTTTGCACTTCATTATAATGTACAAATAGAGTAGAGCCAAGTCAAAGCACCTAGGTATAGATGTTCAAAGTCTGAAAAAAATAAACAGCTCTCCATTTCAGACTTTTAACTCAGGCAACACTCTTTAACCCCCTCTGGGAGGTGGGGCACCAATAAATCTATTATTGCAAAGCACTTTGATTCATTTCAGGTTTGTAGCCCAATAAAAAATAAAACATATATTTTTAGTTTTCTATTTTACCATTTCTAATTTATATATTTTCTATTTCTATTTCACAAGTCTAAATAAATTACTCACAACCAAGAAGGAAAATATCTAGCACCTAGAGATGATTTACATACACCAGTGTGCTGCTCATGACAGCTGAAATGGCCAAGATGCTATGCAGTGGAAGTGCAATTTCCATTCCTGCAAAGGCTTGAATTCCATGTGAGATGAGAGGGTCACGTCAATCATTTGGTTATTTACTAATAGCCATCACCAGGCACTTCACAATGAGACAGAAAATACAGAATATATTTTTATTAGTAACAGTACAGCTGGGCAACAGGGTTCAAACCTGTCATTACCTGATCACATCTGAGAGTTTTCCACACACAGCCCTTTATCGAATGAGGGTGTTTGTTCTTTCATGGCTGAGAGATCTGTTTTCCAGCTTCTCTCCATAATGTTGCTCAGTTCATAATAATAACAAATCCTTACACTTATATAGCACTTTTCTAGACACTCCACTCAAAGCGCTTTACAGGTAATGGGTGTCTCCTCTACCATCACCAGTGTTCAGCCCCACCTGGATGATGCAACAGCAGCCATAGTGCACCAGTACGCTCACCACACATCAGGTATCAGTGGGGAGAACAGAGCGATGAACCCAATTCATAGATGGGGATTATTAGAAGGCCATGACTGGTAAAGACCAGTGGGAAATCTGGCCAGGACACTGCGGTTACACCCCTACTCTTTTCAAGAAATGCTCTGGGATTTTTAATGACCACAGAGTGTCAGAACTTCGGTTTTACCTTTCATTCAAAGGATAGTGTTTGAATCACTGTACAGTACAGTGTTCCCATCACTGTACTGGCGCATTACGACCCACACAAACTACATTGTGAATGCTCCCTACTGGCCCCACACACCTATTCCAGCAGCAATCTTAGTTTTTCCTAGGAGCTCTCTAATCCAGGTACTGATCTTAACATAACAGCAAACAAAGTCTGTGACCTAAATCCAGTATTAATTCTAAAAAACTGCCAGCTGAACTGCTGCACAGTTCGAGCAGAGCCACTGGGTCTATACGGACCCCAAGCGCCGAGTCCTCACCCCAGATGGTGGCTCCGCAGTGCATATGCATCGGGGTGTACTTGAGCAGGCGGTGTCGGCCATTGTGGTCTTCGATGTGGTACAGCGGGATGGTCTGGAAGCGGCGCCAGCCCAGAGACAGGATCAGCGGGTCCCGTGTCTTCAGGATGCGATCGTACCAGCGGTGCTTCTTCAGACGCATCTAGAAGACCACAGCGACTGTCCGGGTAACTCAAGATCAACCAGCTCTCTTTACTTCTGAAACCCCTTTTCAGCATGTACCTTAAGACTAGACACATCTAGTTTACGGGTGTAGAGTGTAAATACAGGGGCTGTTTAAAACAGTGCGCTCATCCTGCAGAGGGGAATCGTCAGAGAGTGGAAACAAGGCAGTTCAAGAGAAACGTATGACTCCAGATAACTGCCCTGAGACATGCACCACACTTCCTGCCCTTCATTATTAAAACAGCAATGCAGGATAAAGCTGTTCTTGGAAAACATAAGCAGCCATGCTTCATGATGAAAGATATGGAACCCTGAAGCTTGACTCACCCTCACTCACACTCTGCCTGAATTTCCTCATTCATGGATTTAGCAGACTGCCTGCCTTTGAGCCACTTGTCTGTTAATACCTCACAGGCAACACGTGCTGGAGGTTCAGCTTTGCCAAAGTTGCAAGTCCCCCAGATGCCGCAGGGGTCACTGTGTCAACTGAGAGCCAAGAGAGCCTCTACTCTATGCTGGGGAGAGCTCAGCCCATTGGGAAATCCTGGTTACAGTTGACTAGAGACATCACTTAGGCTCGAACCCGTGATCATAGAGCTTTTGGACTACCTACTAATAAAACAGTAAGTATGCTTACAGTGGCAAAAGCACATTTCTTTCCTATTTGCTGTCAGAAATTCAATATTTCAAAATCTAGGATTACTGAAAACACTGGAGCACATCACTGGAAAACTGGTACTAGCAAGTAGACATGAAGTTCAAAGCCAGACAGGAAGTTCCATTGCTCAAAATACAGTAAAAAAGTGAATATTAGGAGACAGTGAGAACTTCAAGTTCACTGATGACTGCAAGATATCTAAGGACATCCTCAGGCACTGTCTAAGCCACTTATTTTCAGAGGTGCACAAACTCCCATGGTACCACTCACTTGCAGGTAGCCTACATTTCCCTCGCTGGCCCACAGACCTCCAAGGATAACGGGATAGTGGGGGTCAAAGTTCATGACGAATTCACAGGGAAGACCAGTGATTTCAAGACGCACATACATCCCAGGCCGGAAACCCTCGTACTGAACCCTCAACTCATCGTCCAAGTCCTCAAACTCAGCCCGGTTCAGCTGCAGAAGAATTGCAAACCATTAGTAATGTATTCTGTATTGCTTATCACACATTAATAGAGAAGATTCTATTACAGCCAATCACCAATTAACAAAATCAAGTTTTCCAGGTTTCTACTACTTATAAGTTCTCAATATTTTTGGCATCTTTCTATATATAGGAGAAAAGTGGTAAAAATCCCCCAAAAGAAAATACAAAAAAGTGTTCACCCCAGTTTGACTTTAAATGCCCCTGAGTTTCTTGTCTGATTCAGATGGTTCATAAACCTATCTATCCCCACCGGGACCCTATAGCCCCTAATTACGGCCCCATGACCTCTGACCTGTGCCTGCCTCTGCATCTCTTCCTTGAGGTCATCAAAGTAGGTGGCGTCTCCCTCATCATACTCCGAGTTGAACCGCTCCTTCAGTCGCCGCTTCTTCTCCAGACGGGCTTTCTGCTTCTCCTCTTCTTCAACAGCCCCCTTTCCTTCCTCCTCCTCCTCCTCCTCCTCCTCTCCACTCTCCTGCCCAACAAAGCATAAAAGTAAACACTCAGACCCCCTCTCTTAGGCCCATTTCCACCTCGCACTCACTGACTGCCAGAGGTGACAGTATTTAATCTTGTTAAACTATTAATCAGATAGACCCTCTTCCAGCCCCATTCTTCTGCCAGCAAATTAAAACAAGGCTGTTCCTGGCTGGCCTTAAGAGTCCCATTGCAGACATTAGTATTATAATGTGCATCTGAAAATCAAAAACACCAGCTGTATATATAACACGCTATGTAAAACACACACACATTTAATACTATTTTGACAGCAGATAGGCCCATAGAAAGTTGTAACACCAAGCTGAGACTGCTGCATGTTTATTACCAGTCTTACAAGTTAAACAATAAAGCTCTCAGCAGTGGAAGACAGAAACACAGGAGGAAGCAGCAGCTTCTTTCCCGTGAATCATGTACAATGAATTCCAAGATTTCGGGGAATGTAAATTCCAGTAGTGCCCTCCCACTCCTGTAGGGATAGCACAGGCAGACACAAGGTTTCTACCCCTCTGACAAAGTTGTTGTTCTGAATTCATTCTTGACACAGAAAATGATCTAATCAGTTTGACCTAAAATTAACCTCCAGTTAAGACCAACACCCATTCCTCACTTACTGTATCACACCACTCCATAGCTACAACAGTTAACAGCACAAGTACATAATCCCCCTGCTGGCGCTAATAAGGAACTATACATATTACAGACCATCTTTTCGGCATTTTTTCTTTCCCTCTTACTTATAGGTCTCTCTACCTCTGACTTTTAAGGAAATATTCAATTAGCTTTCAGAGAAAACCCAGTGCCATAATTCTCTTCTCACACGAAGGCCCACCGCAACAGGCATTTTAATTTGGCAACATTGTTTCTGTGAAGTGCGGAATTTTAGGACATGAACCAGGAGAGTACCAAGTGACTACTATTTGATGTTACAGGAGCAATGAAGAAAGCCACAGTAGACTGAGCACCTCACTCTGGTCCTCCATCTTCTCAGGCTGTCCTTTGTGCACCTCCCCTGTCTCCAAGTCTTCAAAGTCTCCGTACATCTCCTCTGGGGGAGGGGGGAGGGTGGAGGGGGGAGAGAGGGAAGGAGTCAGTCACAGAGAAGGAGCGAAGGAGCAGAGCTGTGTGACAGGACACCATGGTGACCAAGAGCAGACACATGACGGCAGAACCCGTTGAGCAAAGAAAGCAATTAGACAGATTCGTAAGGGTTGCAGGGAGACCTGCTGTATGTGGGCGATGGGGAGAGTGGGAACCACCAGAAGGAGTTACAGTGATGACGGGAACAAGGAGAGATGGCATGGGCTGGCATGAGTGCTGAATATCGCCATTTCTAGAAGTGAAGGAACTGCCATTGTATGCCACCCGAGATTACACCATTCTCCAGAAGCTGAAGAGTTAATACGCACATGCAACAAGAAAGGCCTGCTCCGCTGTGGGTGAAAAAAACTGAAAATGCTCTCCCCGACAACTGTTCTAAATCGTTATGGAGGACATCATGGATGGTACCACAGCAACAATAATTAGCATTTCATTAACTGCTCCATCTGAACAGAAAGATTGCAACAGCAAAGGGCAATTATACCTGCTGACAACAAAAATACTAAATGTATTGTACAGAAGTTACTCGAGTACATTAAGGTATCAGAAACGGGGAGTGTAAATGAGGCATCAAATGTGTATGATTTTGTTTCTCCAGTGCTAATATTATGTGTCAGACTAACTCAGCTGTACATTATTATTCATGAATGGCACTCTATACACGGGACAAGACACCCAGTCAAAATACGTAATTATCTCATACATAACTGCAATGTAAATGCAGTGAGTTTGTGAAAGAGAGCGCGGGTGGAAAAGATAGGATAAAGAAACTCACCGTCCTCCTTCAGAAGTGTGGAGGCGTCCTTCTCTGCCTCCCACTTGCCTGTCACAAAACAATCCCTGATAGACTCCAGCATCTGCAATGATCAAAAACCATTGGTCACGCCTGCAGCTCCTGCGCCCGCTGCCAAAAACGCAACTACCGCACTTCGCCACCACTACCAACTCCATCAAAATGAGTGTAACTGTCCAGCAGCAAATCTGTGCACATGATCCCATACCCATTATTCCACGTCAGCACCTGCATCAGGCGTGAGGCGCGAGGCTGGGTTGCCAGACAAATGTACTGAGGTTCAGAATTAAGAGAAAGAGGGCATCTTCACTCTCCATTCTCAAATTGCACACTCACCACCCATCTATCTCCCTTCTCCCACCTCCTCTACCTTCATTTAATACTCTGCATTTCCTCTTTCTTCCTGATCCTGGTCCTTACCTCCTCCTGGTCCCAGTTGTGAATGCCATCCGGGGGGTATCGTGAACAGTCAAGCCCATCTGCCTGCCGTTTCTTGCTTGTCTCGGGGCGACTGACGCGGAAAAGACCACCCAGCTCTTCTTCCTCCTCTTCCTCATCCTTTATCTCTTTAGCTGCCACTGTGGGGCAAGGTAAATCTATTAAGCCACATCACACAGCACTCCAAAACAGCTCTGCCAAGACTGAAGACTGCTCACTAGACTCAACTAGTGTTTTTCAACCGTTATCCATCCCACAACCCAATTCTATAAATTTATACATTCACCACTCCCTCCCTAACTACACATAGAGATCACTGACCAGATTATTAGTAGTATGATACACAAACACAAAAATTCTATGTTCAATTTTATATTTGCCGCCGCGTAGTCACCTTACCCTGGCCGTAATGCACGAGTCTCTCTCAGAACATCTCAGACGTTTGAAAAACATTTTTTCAGGTTTGAAAACCCAAGCTCGTCCAGGTAGGCTGCTGAAAATGGCCGTCAGATTCAGAATGTATTGTATGTATGATACCACTAAATATCCTGTCTTGTCTGCGCTCTCTTCTACTTGGGTGTGTGGTGACCTTCTTTGCTTTTCATTGTGCTTTTCTCCTCCCTTATTCTCTGCACCCCTTCTCACCCGCACACCCTTCACACCATTCGCAGGATGTCCCCCTTGCGCACGATGGGTTGGATCCGCAGTTAAGCCATCCAGAAATCACCACTGCGCCTGCACCCCCACCCCGGCAACTCCCACATGTCTTTGAGCACAGGCTTTGGTCTTGTGTTTATTCACTGAACAAGCAAGATGACACTTTAGTCGCTCTACCAAACCCATATATAGATCTAAGCCATATTTCATATATTCATTTTTTGTTTTTCCCCATTTAGGACTGTTCCAAAATTCCTCGGCACAGCCGTTCACACCTCTGTGCTGCGGCACACTGGGTAAGAAGTGCTACACCCCCCAGTGGGAAAGTGAAGCCATTTGACCAGAAGCATGCTCGGAATCGAGCCCTTGGCCACACCCCCGCCTCGTCTACCCCCTGGAAGAAATTAACCCCCAGGGGGAAATGATGCTGCACTCTCAGAGGTGTGAGAAGGGAAATGGGCTGTCTGTGGCTCATTACACTTCCCTGCAATGGGTTCACAAAGCTGTCCGAAGGCCCCCAGGCTGAGTAGCGACCAGAAAGCAGAGTGAGATTTGTCAAAAGGAGCAGTGCATTCAGTAACAAGGCCATTACTACTCCTGTTCAGAATATTGAATATTGAAAAAATTTATGTATTTTGAATTTTGTGGATGAGATTTTCCTCTTATTTTCCATATACTAAAGGAATTCTGAAGCACCTACACAACACAACAACTTATAAGGCTTTTACCACAAAATTAATACACAACTCCTTCAGCCAGAGGCAGGAAATCACAGGCACTGGCTTCAAAAAAGAAAGGCTGCTTTTGGTCTAATTTGTTTAAATTTTGTTAAGCATTTTGAAGGATATGTAAGCTCTAATACATCTAGCTGGGAAAAACACAGTACACAGCTGACTGGAAAATATACATGAAACCTGGTTTGAAAGAAAAGTCTGAAAGAAATAAAACTGTAACACTACCTACCTTACAAAAATCTCACAAGAAAACCCCAAACTCACATTCATCACTCTTTGAATAAACATTGACCAAGCTGCACAGGTTTAGAGATGTTAGAATTGTTCACATACATGTGAACAGAGCATGCAGACGTTTGGAAGACATATTCCAAATTCTGATATTCAGGAAATGCAAAATTCCTTCTGTCTGTGCCGTGTAAATGCAGTGCATGAATCAGGTAACAAAGAACTGTTTTGCAGAGCAGCTGAATTGAAAAGAGCAGACATGGCACAGATAAAAATTGTATGCTACACAGCACAAACCCTAGACCAGAAAAAACACCATCACAGTGGGACTTGATGGCTAACCTTGATGCAGATGCTCTTGTTGCACAATGATATTTAAATTATATGATCAGATTCAGAAGAATGATGGGAAAGAAAGCAAGCAAATGAATGGTTGCCATCGCCTTGGAACATGGCACCTGAATTCTGTGCAAATTATATCACCAGAAGAGTGATGCAGAAAAAACAAACAAGCTCACACACAAGGTACACCTGAGGCCTAAGTTTCATGCACCAGGCAAGGCCTGGTTTGAATTGTACCACCAGGCCCAGAACAGTGATGGGAAAACAAAAACAAAAAATAGGCAACTCTCCTAAGCTTGGGAAGTTTTTTTAGCCCAACGGGGCTCTGCACAGGAAATCAACACAGGACGGGATGTCAGGCACAGGATGTCTGTAGCTGGAGAGGCGATACCGAGTTCCGGAGGGGTACAAGCTCCTCACACTTACCTGTGCCATACACCAGCTTGCGCAGGTTGGGTGTGGTGCGCTGCTGCCGCAGAAAGGCTTCTGCTGCCTTCTGTGCCAGCCCCTCCTTCCACCGCAAAGCACCTGAGGTGGAGACAGTGAGCGAAAGAAAGAGAGAGCAAGTTAAGGAGAGTCAGTGAAGGGAGAGAGAGTGCTAGGGAGACAAAAGAAAAGAGGCTGAAAGCATTTACTTCAAGTACTCTGCTCTGTGAACAAAGAAGTAACCAACAGTACGTGGATACAATATGTACGATCGAGTCTTTTAGATCTTAATCGAATTTGAAAACTGGGCCTCAGAATCTTGAACTGTGAAAAACACAAGAATAAAGAGACAGCTCACCTTCGGTTTCAAAGCACAGCTCTCCATCCACTTCCACGTTTTCCTGCGTCTCCTTCTGGGGCTTCGTTTTTGACTCCTGAACACTGCTGTCGGTTTTTTTAGCAACAGGGCCTTCCTCTTCAGTCTCCGACTCCTCTTCCTCCTCTGAGCAGTGTCCAGAGTCAGCCAGCCTCAGGCCCCCCGTGTCAGCATCACTGCTTCCTTCAGTCTCGTTGGCCTCCTCTCCCTCTTCATCACCTTCGCTCTCTCCCTCCTCTTCACTCTCCTCCTCTTCATCCCCCTCACTCCCCTCCTCCTCTTCATTACCTTCATCCTCATCACTCTCCTCCTCCTCACCCTCACTGAGTTCTAGCTCATCCTCGCTGTCGGCGAAAGCTGGGATCTCAACCCCACCCTTCTCTTCCTCCTCCTCCACTCGTCGTCTCTTGAGAGGGACTGGGGCGCCTTTCTCTCGTGTCTTTTTCTCTACTCTTCTGCCATCATCTTGGTCCTTTCCATCTTCCCCTTCCTCATTCTCTTCCTCGCTCTCTTCTTCGGTGCCGCCCTCCTCTTCCTCGCTCTCTCCATCCTCATCACTCACATCACCTTCATCCTCTTCTTCGTCGGCAAACACAGCTTTCCTCCGCTCTCTCTGCGCCTGGGGATCCCACACTCTGCTCTCTGAGGGTCCCTGGCTTTCTCTGTCGCATTACAAAAAACAGGAACAAATTGTTAAGAAAATCCATTACTTCCTGTTCTCGAAATCACACAACGCTCTCTCCTGATAGCAACAGAAAATATACTTGTTATAACTGGGCAATAACATGCACATTTCTAGTTTTCCTTAATGATAAATTCCTTTAGGAATTTCTGAGATAATGATTGGCACTGTTGCTTAATAAATCAGTTAATCACTTCCCCAATTTCAGCAGAGGACAGATGAATGATAATAATAATTCCATACACTTATACAGCGCTCTCCTCCACCACCACCAATGTGTAGCTCCACCTGGATGATACAATGGCAGCCATAGTGCACCAACACGCCCACCACACACCAGCTATCAGCAGGGCAACATACATGTCTTCCAGAACACACACTATTTTCAACCACTTGTTCTTCACACTGAAAGCCCCATAGTGCAAACAGCAGAGTTAAAAGCAAAACGTGAGATTGAGGCTTATTCAGTAGGTAAAACTGAAGCCACTAGAATCTTGTTGGACAGCTAGCTGAGAAATCCCTGAACAAATATGAGCAGCTCTTAGCCAAACTGGGAAAGTTCCAGCAAAAGCTGGGTAATGCTATAGGGACAGGTTTTATTCAGGAATAAACCCAACCAAGTGGCAATATGTTTCACATAGCCTTATTATGTAAAATCATTGGAAAAGTGTCACAAATTACTGGCTTAATACTCTGTCATTACCGTGTTACCATGCTGTTACCAGGGTGGTAGGGGTCAGACAACTTGTCTGATCATTACTTTCAGTTCTAGTTCGTACTAGGAGTTCTTCAAAAATTCAAACATAACAGGGGAAATAAAATAATAATACAAATATAATTAAATAGTGAGCAGCAACCCCCATTAATTATACTGCACAAGAGTGCTGTACAACACTCCCAGTACCCACCCGGTCTCCTGGACCTCCCCTGGCGTCAGTGCCGCAGTGCCCGTGAACAAAGACACCTTACTGGCAGCCATCTTGGCATCTAGGGTGGCATGAGTGCTGATGAGAGACTGCACCAGCTCTGTGGTGGGCCGGGGCTCGTCCTGTGAGAAAGAGAGGGCACAGGACGTACATTCAGATTTAAATTTTAAGGTCTTAAAGTAATGCTAAGACCACAAGAAAGTCTGCCTTTTCCTAGTACCTTTATTGCACCGTAGAGGAATTTGTATCTTGTAAGCTGCTGTCAATTTTTGCAAAGAAACCGTTTCTAAAGAACAACAGATATAATGTGGGCACTCAGACTAGGACGGTAATCATTCAAATCTTTCTACTCGTACACATAGGGGTTCTCAACAGTAGATTCCCCAGACATTCCAGGTTTTTGAGTCAGCTTGCAACCTACTTTTAACATTTAGTGCTTTAAACGTTCTATAGAACTGTCCTATTTTAGGATAAGGGTGTTCCTCAAGCAGGGCAAAGCAGAAGGACAGGAGAGAAGATCTGTGTGGAAGTGGTGTTTGGTCCTACCTGCTCCTCGGCAGCATGGCTGCCTCCAAGGTCGATGTAGACAGCGTCCTTGTCGTACACCACCCCCCCCACGCCCGACAGCGGTGCGTACAGCAGCCTCTCCTTCTCGTTGAGGGCCCGCTTCTTCTGCTCCTCGGGCAAAGGGCAGGGGTCGGGCAGGAAGCTCACATCGGCCACCGTGTAGTCCCCCACTCCTGCAGAGCAGGGCGATGAAACAACACTGGGTCCTCACAGCACGTCCAATCAGTTAAAACAACTCTATAGTGGAGGCCCAGTTACTGAAAAGGGGAAAAGGACTCCATCCAGACGGTAGCTGGAGTCTCCGCAGTTTAGAAATCTCTGGTTTGAACTCAGACTGACGGCAACAAGGATTTTCAAAAGGCAGACACAAATGGACAAGACGTATCACAGCAGAGCACTCTGAAAATCGACCTGGATTTTCTTACTGTGCAACAGTGACCCCTAGAGTCTACTGGAACTCTTATGAGTGTGCAGTGTCTTAAACTTGTTTAAAACTAAATTTTGGGGAAAAAAATGGTTCTGGATTTCAGCAGAGCCTGCCTTGTCTTGTCTTGTTAACCCACTTCCTGCTCATCATCTTTTTTTGCTGTCCTGCATCATTCTTTGCCTATCTAGTACTGTTCTTCAGTTTCTTCTCTCCTACTGCACTTTAAGTTTCCATGACTTACCTGGGATGTGAACCTGGCTTTGGTTCTTCATGTATGTCCCTCGCAGGTAGCCGTAGAGGCACACTCTGCGGTCACACTTAGGGTCCACTCTCAGAGTCTCAGGGTCTGTCAGGTCCTCCATGCTGAAGAGAAAACAAAGGATCAGATTGCAGATATCTTTTGTTGCGTGTGTTCGGTACATGTGATTTTCTGCTTTTCCATTGATCTGCACTTCCAGGCTTGAACTGAACGTGTGGGGCACTGCACTAAGCAATACTCAAAACTCCCACTAAGTCACAGCAGCTCCACAAACCCAGAGTCGACAAAACCGCCTCTGGACATTGGATACAGATGTGAAGTTCTGCCGCGGGACCTGTGATTCCCATTTCAAGGAACCCAGGGTTCTGCTTTTCCTAAATTCTGCACATAACTGGAAAACACAAACATGGTGATGAGCAGCATACAACGAGTAACTGCCACTGCTGAACTAGGTCCAAAAACTTGTGAGCATTTTAAAGCCAAAGCCAAAAATACATATTTTCAGGTTCCCAAGTTGATCACCAACGAAAGAGCCCTGATAGATTCACATGGTCCAATTGACGCTGGTTCCAACCAGTGTCAATCCATCCAGGTCAAACCCACTCAGGTGACTGTGAGGGATTCCCAGAGCAGTGAAGCACAATCTGCAGACACCAAAACTTACGGATGACTTTGAGTTGGCCAGTGTTTCCTCAGCCTATAGCACAAGAGCAACCCATTTCTTTTGCATCACTAGAACTTAGTAGCAAACACAGCCAGTGATGGATCAATTTCCTATATCATTATGCTTTCCATTTCCATTCTAAGTAACAGTAACATGCTACATTACTCTGCAGCAACTTCTTCAGATCAGCTTCAGCACTGAGGGCAACAAACCAGGGCTCAGCGAACAGCAGAGCCAGTATGATTTGACCTGAAATCACTGCGACCATTAAAGACCTGCATGGTGTACTGTGGTCTCCCTGCCAGCTCTCCATCACTCCCCAAACTCTCTCCAGCTTCACTCACCGGTCTGCCAGCACGTACGGGTGGGAGGTCTGCCACACCAGAGGGCGGAACTTCATCACGGAGATGAAGCGGCCCAGATTGCGCACCTCCTGCTTCTGATACTCCCCGTGCACCATCCCAGACAGGTAGAACAGCTTGGCACCCTGAGCAGACAGGCAGGCAAAAGGACAACAGGATTAGAAACCTCTCCGCATCAACACAACGGCACCTGAAGAAACATGAGGACACAAAGAGCTCCCCATTTCGCTCACTGCCCTTAACACTGTAAATACGTCTTCCATCAGAAAACAGCTAAAGCTGGTTCTGGATAGTTTTTATACGGCTATCGGAAAGTCTTCCAAAAACATTATGCTTGTTGACAAAACAGAATTGATACAATCACAGTTGCCTCCTAAACAAATATTCAGTTGAGTGTAAGGTTTAATCTCCCAGCTCACACACTATATAATCCTTTGGAAAAGAGAAGAATGCTCTCAAGACCATTGTATTTGCATACAATTTACATAACAAATCCTTTATTAGCATCACCTTATATTTTTTCCTTAGACTCCATACCTTGCTATTTGTCTCCCCGGATTGCCATGATTAAGAAATATTCTCACAGGGGCTCTTTATTTAACCAGTTATATTTGTACCACTATTTTGCTATTAAGTCTTCCTCTGTTGCATCTCCTCTTGACTCCAATTTACTTTTAAACAGAAAGGAAAAGAGGCTTTGTGTTTAGAAATTCCCAATCACAGATGTCTGGCCCACCTTCACGGAAGATACAAAACAGCACTGGATGATGTGGACCACAGATGTAGTCAGATCAGATCACTTTATTAGCCATATACAATTTCTTGCATTAGGAATTTGTCTTTTCGCATACCCCAGCTTGCTCTCCATGAGACACAGACAGTGGAAACCTCTTACTCTAACCAGACAAGTGGAGACAAGGCTCAGAATCACATCCAGCCCTGTCTGTCTCACCCACCTGGTAAACCTCAGTCCAGAAACGATGTTTGAGGCGTTTCTTGGTCTTGCGCAGCTGCTTGTTGTTCTTGAAGGAGTCCAGGTGTGTGAGGACGCCCATGATGCGAGGAAACCCATGGACCTGGCAGATGTTGAGGAACTCGAAAGTCTCCATCTCGAAGCCAAAACTGGCATCTATGAGCATCAGGACCTGCAAGGACAGGTGCAGTTAGAACAAACTGACCCATGACTGGAAGATGGGCATGAGATTTCCTTCAGCAGATATCATAAGTTTAAAAGCCTGAGGTGATCAGCATGTGAACTGGTTCGAGTCTTGCTGACAAAACAGGATCTATTCAACCGAAGACTAAGGGAGCTGGAATCTGCTCAGGGTCTTTTCCTGCACAGGGTGTATAGCAAAAGAGTAATTTCAATTAATTCATCTAATTTAGGGGAGCTGGACCCAACAAGCAATAGTGCAAGGCGGAATATACTGTACACTGGATGGGATGCCAGTCCAGGGCAGACAAACTTAAACACAGACACACACACTCACAACAGGGCCAACTTACCCAGAAGCCAATTAACCTGCCAGTATGTGTTCAGACTGAGGAAACCCACATGGTCATTTGAAGAACACACAAACTCCATGCAGATAGCACAATACTTAGCACCCCAAAGCGTAATTTCTAGTAACTAATGTATTTAGCTAATTACTTTTACACTCAGCTACGACACATGGATGTTTTACCAGTATCACCTGGTATTTGATCCTGCAACCTTCTAGTTGTCCAAATCCCTAAAGTGCTCCACACAGCTGCCCCTGTACTCCTGTTGGAATTCTGCATACAGTTTCATCCAGTCAGAGTATAATCTTTTAAATTGCCTCCAAATTGAGAACAAATGAAATTTGTTCAATTCATCAGCTATGACTGGTGAAATTTAAATACTTAAAATCACAATTAGTGATTTAAACACTAGGGACATCCTAAGAGAGAGCAAGCTTGAAAAGCAAGCACTGAATTCCAACAGGAGTAGTTCCGAAAAAACAACTTAATACCCAGTTTTTAAATGCACACCAGTGTCTATAACACAGATGCAGGCTCACTAATTCATCACACTGGATATGCTCTCATACACTGAGCTGTGCAGTTTTTCAAACATTTGAATCTAATAAGATGGGGAGGAATGCAGTTGAAAAAACCTACTCGCTCTGGCTGAATTACACAAATTCCATCTTTCTTGGGTCTCACACAAGTAAAACAAAAATCCTTTCATGTATGAACTGGTGATCTTACCTGAAATACCTGAATTACCTGAATTAATTCTGATATTTTTCAATATCTTTTTTAAGCTGCTTTATAAGTGGGAGAAATGGCATCACTCTAAGAAGACATTTTTGCAATTTAAGCTTTTAAGAATAAAAAGATTTTAGTCACTTCAAACAGCAAAACAAATCTGGTCAATCTCAAAGGAGGAGACTTCTTTGTAGGCATCCACTAGCAAGGTTTCAGGTTATATATAATGGTAGTTATTTTCTATTTTTATTTTTCACTTGTGCCTGTAACAGGATACTATACACAAAAGGGGTGAAATACTTCATGACAATTAAACTTGTCCAGTACACAGAAAGTACAGTGCCTTTCATCCCCCCTGAGAACAGCTTGTTGTAAGAGCAGCCCATGAGTTGTGAAGACACAACAGCTGTTTATTCCCTTGATGCCTTTTCCTCGGCCCACTCACCAGGTCTGCCACTTTGGCCAGGTCGATCATGGTGTTGATGTCACTGCCACACTCCACAAACGTGAGGCGCCTTTTCTTTCCTGAGAACACAAAGAGAAGACAAAGATGATGTCTGGTAATGCGATCAATTAAAAAAAAATGACCAGAGTACAGCACATGATGAAGGGGTTTTTAAGCAATGTCTGTGTGAACCTTCCTCATTAAACACTTTTTTACGAGTACAATTAAATATATTAAACTAGGTAATGCTGTCAAGCCCTGGTTGAAGAATAAAACGTATCCTTCTTACTAGGTGTAGCAATCCTAAACATGGATCCCTGCCACATTAACAGATTGTAAAAACAAAGATCGTATTAACATGATATTAGAAAAAGAGCCACCAGACATAGGCAGCATTCGGCATTTTAGACTTGTCTGTCTTGGAGAGTCTTACGCGGATGTTCATTTGAGGGCTGATAGAATTCGACAAGTGTTGATAACTTCTGGGGGAAAACTGCAGAATTCCGGATGTTAAGGAGAGTTCACTTTAAAAGGACAGGGCTCTATATCATGGTCTTTTGCACTGTGTAAGACAGAACCACCAGTACAGCATGCCTTTTAATTAGCCGGTGGTTCAGGCCATCCTTAAACGGTCCCTTACCAGACACGATCGTGATGGGGCCACAGATGTCACTGAGTTTTTGCCGGGTGAAGTTTTTAATCAGGCAGCGGATCAAGGTGCTCTTGCCAACGCGTGGGGGTCCTACCACCACCACCACAACAGGGGGTGGCTCCAGGGGCATACGGTCCACCAGTGGAATGTGATGCTTCTTGGTCTTAAGATCCTGGGTCCTAGGGGGGAGACAGAGGTGAGAGAGAGGAAGTCGGGCAGCTAGGGAGATACACATTTACACATTGGAATGGGCAAAAAACAGTACTTTCACGTAAAATAAAAAGGGAAGCAAAATGGAACTTCCAAGCATACGCTACTAGAAAATACAGATGATGACTCAGATGCACCAAAAGAGTCAAGAGAGCAGAGTCAAGCCTCATTAGTCCTGTGTGAATGGAGGTTTTTTTTAAAGTGTTTGAATATCTTCTCCCACAGCACCCAGTTCTTTTTGTAGGAAAAGCCTCAAAGAAGGGATTTATTTAAGGAAAGAATCTTTAAGAGATATCTTTCATCTCAACTGTTGAGCTTTTTTGAAGTCCAGGACTCTAGTAGAGAAAACATGTGCCAATTCCAGTTTTTTTAAACAATCAAATTTCACTAGAAGGGACTTCCAACAGGACAGGGTAGAGACACTGTGATCGCTTTCAGTTGCCTAAAATGCATTTTGCAGATCCCAGAACTTTGGGTTTCCTTAGTCTGAGCACTGTAACTCAATTAGCTACATTTCAAAATCCTCAACACCCACTGAATCATTTTTTTGAAAATGATGTCACTAGTATCCAGGCTGCCTGGTTTAACCAGAAAAAGAACCATTGGGCCAAAGCACTGGAAATCCTGAAATCTGACAAAATAAAAATCTGATGCTAGTTCTCACATATGGACTCCAAACTCCAAACTCCAAAACTCGAAACCTTTAGTTTTGCAATCCATTTTTATAGTCCAGTTCATGTAGTTTTGACCATTATCTGGCAAAAAAAATCTTGATTGCATCCCTGAAGTGTTTGTCGTGTTTTGTCTCAATACTTGATGTGCAACAATGCACTCACAACATAAAGCACAAAATCACAAAAGTCATTAGGTTAAACAAATCTACAGTCTTACAATCTACAGTGGGGCTAAAATCAGCGAACCTAGTTTTACTTTTTCTGCAACCACCATTTTGTCCAAAATGTCTGACCTTACACTTAACTGTAAAAGATGTTATCAGCAACAATCATTGCAACCTTTACTGTGAAAACAATAGGCTAGCTCGCTTAAAATAATGCATAGGTTTTATAGTTTTTAACTTAATTTCTCTGTGGCCTATTAAACTTTTGCTGGATGTACCACTTTCGTTTCGTGTGCAGTTGAAATGCTTTTATGTGAAAATAATGGCTTGTGTGTCATAAGTTGCTAACTCCTGCTCTAGAAGCTCTATCAAATAAAATATAGATGCATCACATTAATTTCTTTATTTTGGGGATTTATTTAGAATAGGAAAACATTCCATTCTAAGACAAAAAGACTACATTGTAACAGCACAATAAAGCACAGAATATTTCGAATTAGAAAGGAATGGATAAATTCGGATGTGCCTGAGTGAGGGGACTCTGGGCAGCATACACTAAGATAGACACTGAAATAAAGCATTCGCTCATCTTTAGGGTACAGCAGCATCTATCCACAAGCCTGAACATTTCTGGAGATCTGACTGCACCTGCCTTGAGAGCGTACTGGCAGCGTACTGGCAGTTTGCTATTCATGAGTTGTAAAAGCATATTCTGAAAGTCAGAATCTGAAAGAAATCTGAAAGTCAAGGGGCAAACTCTCGTTGACCTTTGTAGAGCTAGAGAACGTTTTCTTGCTGTTGTAACATTCAGCTCTCCTTACATCATTCTACCTGTCCCCTTAATTACTTCCAAACAGGTATCACTGTGTAAACAAATGTCCGAATAAACACAACACGTTTTAACAAGCCATCAGCACATTCTCTGTCGGTGCAGTAAAGTTTTACCCATTAACACCTCACTGAGGCCTGGCACTTCTGAGCAACAAAACCATGACACCCATTCAAGAATCTCCCTCACTCCCCCACAAGGAAAACATCGTCAATGTCTGGCTTTACCTAATTATATCCATCCATTTTTGAACTGCTTCTTTAGGGTCACGTTGAACTGAAGCCTATCCCACCGAGCAATGGGCACAAGGCGGGATACAGCTTGGATGGGACGCCAGTCCATCGCAGACAAGACACACACTCACACCAGGGCCAATTTTCCCACAAGCCAATTAACCTACCAGCATATTTATGGACTCTGGGAGAAAACTGGAGCATCCAGAGGAAACCCATGAAACATGGTGAGAACATTAAATTAACCCTGCAGATAGCACCCCAAGTCCCCAACTGAACCTGGGGCCCCAGCAATATGAGACAGCAGTGCTAACCACTGTTCTTCCATACCTCATTACAACACTTACAACATAAGGCTCCAGCTGCACACTCAATAAGCACCAACCTGTGGAAGGTCCTGGCCATGCGGACAACGGACTGTACCCCAAAGGCCTTGGGGTTCCTCTTCCTCTCATCCTTCTCCGGCTCCACTCCATCCTCCTGCTTTTTCCTGTTCTTCTTCTTGGCCGCCTTGGGGCCACTCTGCTTCTTCTGGTGCTTCTTGTGCTCCTTCGCCTCCATCGTCACACCTGCCACGTGCACAACCCCACCGTCAACACTGGAGTCTCACGATATTGAAAGAGCTCCAGTCTGTCTGTGCGCAACAAAAAATGTCTCTAAACAGACATGGCACCCATCTCCTTTCATACTGATTGCACCACAAAGCCCACAAAATGGAAAAACAATTCTTACATACAGAAATGAACCCTTTATTCTATCGAGAAAGACATCGTAAGTATCCTTAGGATTACTATGCTCTCGGCTCAATTCATTCAAATTCAAACAAAATTAAATGCATTTCAGTAATGAAACTTTGCACATTCTTAAGAAATACTATTATCAGTTTTAAAAAAAGGTTACCCGCCCTGACAGCAGCATTGCCATATTGTAGCCAGATCTGGAGAGATCTCAGAGGATAAGTAAGGCTAAGGCCTCGGCAGTACTGGAAACCAGTACTGGTTGCTGTTATAAGTCTCGTTGATGACCCACTAGGTTGTTCTCTTCCTTGTGAACCAGAATGTCCAAACCAATGCCTAAACATGGTAACATTCATGAGCATGGATGAGAATTGAGCTCATGACTATTTACTCATTAAAGATCCACATGGCCCTGATCAAAAGAGTAGGGGTGTTTACCCTGGTGTACTGACCAAATTCCACCCAGGGATTAGACAATCTGGCCTCCCCAAAGACCCTATTTCAAGTCTAGTTCAAGTAATAAGTCTCACTTATGATTATGATCCAAAGATTCCACAAGCGATTTTCATTTTATTAGTGTATGTATTAAGAGGTCAGCATTGTCCTGTGACACTTAGCACTGCTGCCTTTTAATGTCAGGTTCTCACTCTATTCTTACAATACAATACTTTAGTCTTAGAACTGTATTTTACATCAAAGCAGCTATGTTTTTACACATACAGAAACTACACAGAACAAGTTCGTGAGTGACCGTACGTTGCAAACATGAAACACAAAAACTTACATAATATCTAAACGAATTCTTACTGTTGTACTTAATAATGCACGTGGGTTGCAACGCTCAGTGAAGTGGTGAAACCTTCAGCAACTACAGCAGGAAGAATTAGGAGATGAAGTTTGTCCCATACGCAGAACAAAATTTCTTTGCATTCTTTGCAAAATAAAGGATAAACTGTATTAAAATACAATGTTAAAGCTAACACTATGATATCAAATTATATACTTGCATGATATAAACTTAAAACTACCTTACGTCACTCGCCTCCCCATAAAGGGTAGGATACAATACGCTTAACACCAAGTTGCTGGATGCTTTAAAGTGTTGCAATTTAACCTTCGAGGCATTTTACTTTACCGTCAGACGGATCCGACTTCTGTTCAGAAATCGCCGCTCTCCGGTTTCTGTTAATCCGTCTCCAGTACTGCCAATCTTTCCAATACCAACCACACTCCAACAACCTCCTCGCTTTTCAAAGTACTCTGCTATTTTCACATGTGGAAAAGGCAACCGGAAGTACTTGCGCAGACATTCTCCGGTGAGAAACAAACATCTTTTTTGCATGTACACATTAGTTCCGCATGTTCGGCAAGTGTATGAAATTTCTGGAAATAATTTAGAGTTTAATGTTAATAGTTCGTTACATTAAAAATAATTTTGCATTTAAAAATATTTAATAATAATCGTCTTCAGTAATATTATTATGCATCCTTTTGTACATACCATTTGAAACGGATCACAAGACAGTGTTTTCCAATATGTTCGAAGATTTGGTAGCTGTCTATATTAATTCATGTTATTTTATATTTTGGTTCTGACTTTTATTACATTTTTCAAATAAGTCGATTGAAGTAAATTAGTTTTAAAACAAATTAAAACCCGGTTTTGAGGACACTGTCTTATGTATTATCAGGATCTAGAAAATAATAATAATAATTGCTTACACTTATATAGGGCTTTTCTGGACACTCCACTCAAAGCGCTCTACGGGTAATGGGAACTCCCCTCCACAACCACCAATGTGCAGCCCCACCTGGATGATGCGACGGCAGCCATAGTGCGCCAGAACGCTCACCACACACCAGCTATCAGTGGGGATGAGAGCAGAGTAATGAAGCCAATTCATAGATGGATTCATTACTCTAGCCAATTCCAATAGACAACATATATTTAGAAACAGTTGATAAGTATGTATTTTGTGAAAAAAGACTTTATTTAATTAAATACAAGTGCAGCAATAAAAACAGTTTTCCACTGAAAATAATTAACATGGTAAAAAGCACAGAATAATGTAGACTTTCTAAAATTTGCACCATTACAATTCTGCTATCCCTGAGCCTTAGAGCCGTATACTCCTGCTTGAGCAGGACTGGATACCAGCTCTTACAAAGAATTATAATACTACATTTAATATTGCACAGTAACATTCCAAAATATTGCACAGTACCATTCCAAAATATTGCACAATAACCCTCCATAATATTGCATAGTAACATTCCATTATATTGCACAGTAACGGAGAGAAATCCGATTGGGATCACAATCCTTCCACCATCTGTCCTTCATTAATTCCACCCTCAGAAAACGGGCATGTCTGCAGAGTGGCTCATCCCCTGGCTGGTCTCCCACCATTCTGACTGCAGTCCGCTCAAGAGCTCCTCCAGGGTGTGAGCTTGCTGGTCATAGCCCAGATCCTGCCCAGCAGCAGCCACGGGACCAAACATCCCCGCTGACCCTGAGCTGGGCTCCTCCTGATGGGGCTTGCTCATTGGAAGATTGTGCTGGCCCATTGTGAGCGGAAAATGGACAGGGGGCAGCTGTTGAGGCATGCTTCCCTGATATTCCGAGGTGCCTCCAAACTGGTGCCACTGGGTGGATGGAGGGGCGGACTGCTGGAATCCGTCCCAGCAGGTCAGGCCTGTTGTAGAGGGAGTACCAGCCTGGGACAGGCTGCCTGCCCCCCCTGCCTTCTGTTCAAAGACAGACATGTGCTCAGGCTGAGGGGAGAAGGTGGTGGCTGGCCCATGGCCTAGGCTGTAGTTGGTAACATCCATGGGAGAGGAGGAGGAAAGGTAATCGGGAGGTGTCAGGGAAGCCAGAGCTCCCCTGTCCCCTGACACATGCTGGTACCCCAGGCATGTCGTGGGGGGGCTGGGGATGGTGCCCTGAACTCTGCTTTGCCCGTGTCCCAGGGCAGAAAGGTAGTGGCTCGTGTCCCTGGGCGATTGCAGGTCCTTGGATCCGCCGACACGACAGGCAGGAAAGCGACTGTAAAAGCAATCCTGCTCCATCTTCAGGCAGCCTGGGTACAAGGAGGCAGGTGGCACAGAGGAGGAGTGCAGGGCACTGGCATCCTGTCCCAGTCCCTGCCGCAACCCCGAGTGTGGCTGGGTGGGCGTCAGCGACAGAGGAGGTGTTTGTGCGAGGGAGGTCTGAGGGCTGGCCTGGGGAGACACTGACTTTGAGCTCCCCGCAGTCTTCCGGTTGCTCTTTCCCTTCAGGGTCCTGGCTCTCCGGTTCTGAAACCACACCTGGAAAGGCACAGAAGGAAAAAAAATGTGATGTTTGTTTCTTCCATCATTCATGTTAGTGGCCCATCTGCGTTTTAGTCACTATTTCTGAGACCGCTAAGAAAAGGCCCAAATGAAAGACGTTCGCAAGCAGGAACGCCTGCAGGGATATGATTTGCTCTATGATTAACCTTTTTTTTTGCTATCGTTGTTTAGCCATTGTTTCACAAGATAGATAACGCGTCACTGCACTTGCTTTATCTTGTGATAACATAATGAAAAGAAGCAAACAACACACAGTTTAAGTGGGGAGAGCTCATGGTCAATGAGCTGTAACGTGCGTTTCACAAAGAAGTCAAATATTTATAAGATACCTCAGGAGAAGCTCGCTACAGCACTTTAAACCGTGACGTGATTTTAAAGTCAGTGCCGAAGAAAGAGTGTGTACCTGTATGCGGGACTCCTGCAGGCCAGTGACCTCTGCCAGGCGTTCCCTCAAGGTAATTCCTGGGTAGGGGTCTCTCTCAAAGGCGGCCCTGAGCAGCTCCACATGATCTTTGGAAAAACAAGTTCTCTTCCTACGGGAGGCACCTCTGGATTTCTGGGCATCCACATTTCCTTGACAGGAGACATCTGAAACAATACAACACCAGAGAGAACTGGGTCAGACTGGCACTGCAGACTGGAGAAAATGTGATATTGTTCTCTGATACTAAGCTAGTTTACTTCGTGATAAAAAAAACGCCAGACTTTAAACAAGGAACAATGAAACAGACATCCCACTAAGCTCTGAATTTAATTTGTTCAATCATTTCATGTACTGATTAATGTAAGTCATCCATTTAGATTAATTAGATAACAGCTGATTGTTAAGCTTGGCGGTTTCTTTAGAAACAAGATGTCGCTTCGCATTCATGAACTTGTAGAGACAACTTTTTTAAATATTTAAGTGATATCTTTAACTAAGTTTTTAAAAAGCTAATTCTTTTAAGATTGTATCAAATTCTTTCAAAATCTCTTTTAAGATTTGCACTAACATTGACACATCACTAAGCTGCCATAGCCTAAACAAGATGCATGGCCTTCACTTTTGTTAACTGTTTTTACTTTCTTAAATTTAGGTGGCTTATAAATTTAGGTATGCTTTTACATATTTCCAAGAAGAATTGCAGTATATAATGCAGTTCTGCAGTATATCATGAAATGGCAATTGCAACAAAAGATAAATTAAAATATCACCAGAGACATTGACATAGGTACCCTTTTCCCTGTTACAGACCCATGTGTTAAAAATAACTATGCAGGTTAATGGCTGCTGGACATCCCCTTTAGATCTCCATCAATAACTCACCAAGGCAGGAGACAGACTCCTTCCACATGTTGTCAGCTTCAGCAGAGTCTCTTCAGGAAAGGCACGTAGTCTGGAGACAGATGATTCTCTGTCTGAGGTCCAAGGTGTTCTGGGCCTCGAAGACCCAGTCACCTCCCTTTATATCCAGCCACCAACAGACCAGCCCCCCCCCCACCGCCCGCCCAAGTAAAGACCCCAGATAAGTGCTTATTGTTGAAATGGCTGTTTGAAGGGCAGGAGGTAGGAGGTAAGATCACACCTGGCTGGTGTACCATCCTGAATCCACACCTCCCTTTCAAAGAAGAAATTACAAGCTCAGACGCAGATGTAATGTCACATACATGAAAAAGAAATGCTTCAGACGTTACTTAAAAATAAACTACATTTAGAATGCTCTTTTTAAATTGTACCCCTAAGAATGGACTCCTTCAGTTTTAAGAAATCACAATTAAGAATAAAATACTTTGAAAATTATCTTTTACATTTTTGCATTTCTGAGGTCTTTATTATTCAGATGTGTTCTGTGGCTTCAGGGTCAAGTCCAGCAATAAACATTTAGAACTGCTGATTTAGCAACCTGTACAAGCTAGTTGTTTATTCAGTTCCTCATAGTTTGCTTAACATATATATTGTAGGTGCTATAATAAAGGTCATTATGGGATTTTGCATACAAAAGCACAGAAATAAATTCTTAAACCTTTTTGCTTCAAAACCTGACAAAATGACAAAACCATAGCCACCAGTAAAATAGCAGAAAAAACTGCACTGCTGTTACTGTTACAAGTTTACAGAAGCAAGCATCCCAAGAAGGAATAAAAACTTTTATACCTTAAACTTTAAAAAGCCGGTATTACAAACAGCAGACACCAGAAAAATACTGATTAAACCACTGTGAAGTAGAAGAACATCAAAACAACACATACTGTATACAGGCACAGTTTTAGAAGAATGTGAAATATATTCCCAAATCAATGCTTTCCGATTCATCACTACAATTTATACACAAGTCTGGATTAAACTGTGTCCCAAAAGAACCATTATTTCCATCAGAGAAAACATTTTGTGATGATAATCTTTGTATGTTCTATATTTCTGTATTGTTGCGTTTCAGTTTGTAAGATTTGATCCGGGACCAAAAGGTTTCTTTAAAAAGTTGCAATGATGGATGCACAGAAATACTATTTCAGAGAGAAAATGAGTTATTGGTAATTTGAAATAGGAAGAATTGTAAAACATTTTAGTTGCAACTTAAATTGGAATCTCTGAAGTCTTCCAAAGTCACAAAAAAACAACTATAATTACAACAAACAGCACTGTAGTATAATATTTTAAATACCCCAAAAAACTATTCTGAAAACAGCATTGAATTCAACAAGTAATTATTATTCTTGTGTATTAATACAAAAGATAACGCATAGAATTTGCTGACTTCAATGCTGCTTTCAGAATCATTTTTTGATTATCATTCCTTTCAATTGAAAATGCATACATACTTGTCGCTAAGTTAAAAATCAGTTTCTTATTTTGCTTTTGTTATCAATTTAGATTGTCCGTGCTATCACTGGTAAATTGTTAGAACAGATAGTTTAATCAAATTTAATAGGGGCGCAAGTATTTGCTATTGCCGTGTGGCAATAATTGCCAGATTATTGAACAGGCGGCATTGCAGTCGAGGAGAGATGTGTGAATTTTGTACTTTCCACGGGCTCTGTTCTCTCTTTTCAATAGAAAATAAAAGATAGGGGTTAGACAATTCAAGGAGTAAAAACAGTAGAAACATTGAGGTTAATTTAGCTCTTATCAATATATGCCAGGACAAGGGATTAGAGAGTAATGTGTGAAACCTTCTGGAGCCACTTTGTCTCCCAGTCCTGAAGGTAGACTTGCCCAGGCTAGCACAGCAATGGCTCCACACCAGGCTGGAGCAGGTAGGGCCTTTGCAGAGGACAAACTTGGTCTAAATTAAACCCTTTCCCCCCCATTATTCCAATGTCAAAATAAATAACTTTCTCTTTTTGAAGAACAAATATAGTATTTACAGCCTATCTGCCAGACCATTACATTGGTAACACAAAGGTACAGAGCCCATTTGCAAGTTACCTGGTCATCATGGTGATTTCATGATAGTATTTTAGTGCTGAAATCTGGATGTCATGCAGTTAGGTACCTCAGAGCTCATTCTTAACGCAGAGCTTTTACGGCCCATATCTAAATCAGTTCAGCGCCTTTTTTGCATCAGAATTGTTTTTGCATTAGATCTGCTACCCAGATTTAGCATTGTTTTTGTCTCCCAAAACTCATTTATAGAGTAAGTGTGTCACATACACCCCCTTTATTTTCCACTATCTAAAGAAATGTTCCCTGGCTTGAGCACCGAGAATCCCATCTAACAATCTAATTGAAATATTTCCCACAGAGACAAAGCACATCTGACATTATCTCATATATTGTTTTAGTACCCACTGCAATCATTTCGCAATGTTCTCAAAACTGTCTTCCTCGTACGAGCGTTTCATTACGATTTTAGAAACGAACCACGTGCGAAAAAGACACCCGTATCTGTGGAATTTTAACCATCGGAACACTTCGCAAAGCCTTCCAGAAGGAATGTTGTAGATCGTTAACACCTCCAAAGCACGCTCTTTCGTAGTAATGCAACTGACTCTCTACCACGCAATTACAACCATTAACAGATGGCGTAGATCAAAGCCTGGTCAGAAGAAATATGCTATTTATGTTACAATTGATCTACCGAAATCCAACCGTATTTCTACATTAATAAGCACTTGGGGAGAAGGGAGGAGTTCTTGATTTATCATTGTGCTCATTACAATATGTAAGAAAATTTGAACAACATATGATCTAAAAACTAAAAAGGGATCTGCCTTTATGTGCTGACTTACACTCCTCTTCACGCGAGTGTAAAACATGAAAGGTAAACTTCTATCGACGCAGTTGTGGAAAACAGGATCCCTCCGTGTGACGTTGAAATGTGTTTGGAATTTTAAACAAAATAACGAGCAATAACTGCATTTGAGCAAAAAAGTTTTAAAAGTCAGTATCATTCAGTATCAGTATGTATGAATCATTAAAAATCGAAAAGTCAGAACTGATTTCAGTTTCTTACAAAAAGACAAAAAGAATATGTCTTATGTGTAATGGTACACGTGCTGCTCAAGAATCCGTCTTGTTATGAAACAGCCTCGTATCCAAAGACGCGATAAAGATTTGGACAGTGTAAGGGCATGTTGCTTTTAGAAATTTAGTGGATTCTATTCGAAACGTTGAGGAGCATTGTCTGTAAGAGGTAATGTGTCAATCGGTATTATTTACATAGCAACTATCCACATATATTGAATCGACCACTGTAACCGATTTTTTTTATAGCGCCTTGCACAAGTAGTTTGTAACCGAAATGTACTTTTTAAAAGTAGCTTTCCAAGGTACTGCTCGTAGACTACTTCAGTGAGCTGCGCTGTCCATTCAGAACTCGACGTCTCCCCTGGCCCATGGGACAGTGTTAATCATTTTAGAATTAGGTTAGTCTAGTGTTAAAGGGTCGGAAGAGAAATAAAAGCTAATGGGAAGACTTTCACGACTTTCATGAATTTATCAATTCTTTCATAAATATTTTTTGTTTATAGTTGTTTCCAAGTTTTCTAGAATTCAATAACCTTTATTACGTGCATTTTTTTTCTTTTTCGTAAACATTATCATACAACCCTAATCTGTTGTTTTGTTTTTCTGATAAGTTAGCAGCAACGAGTACTAACAGCCCTGGGGAATAATTGATCCATTCATCCACGCACCCAACCATCAAAGGAGAGCCGTTAATTCTAGAAAGCGTCGCTGCTCATGTTTGAATAACAAGGTGCCACGCAGGAATACAATCCTGGACTGGACGCCAGTCCTTCGCAAGATGTACCCAAGCACAGCGGGGCACGTTAGAGACCCCAAACAGCCTAGACGGAACGTCTTTAGAAGGCGATGGAGACGCCGCTGTAGGCAAACTCGTGGTTTGAAGTACCCTTTCACAACAATACAGTTAATGTTACCCATACCTAAACAATTGCATACAACTTTATATGGCAATAGATTTAATTGTATTCTATTCTGAACATCGTACCTTTTTTAAATTCAGGGGAGCAGTGTAAAACATAATTTTGTGCAAATTACAACTTAAAAGGCAAAGCTCTCTGTAGTCCATATGTTTCACTGGAATTCTTACATATTGATACGGTGTGCGATTAAAATTAAAATAACTCAATCCTGCACATCCTCCCGGAATTAGTCTGCATTCCACACATTTTTTTGATTCTCGCGATTAAAACACATTTGCAGCTGCTGCAAAATGCTTTCTCCCCGCCAAATGCCATCAGTTAGCAGAATTCCAGCCACCCCATTAGATGAGGTGTGAAATGTTCCAATTGCTCACTGGGGACGACGCGTGCTCTGGCCCAAACCAATTGTTTGCATTCGAAACGCAGCCTGAACACATCCGATTACCATAATGCACGTAACCTATTTGTACAAAAGGAGCTGTTAACAAACGCATTTTCCTTCCCTTAAATTCAAATATTTAACACTGTTTTGTTTTTTTATGTCTCAGGTTATCAGAATTATGTAAAAATATATCTTAAAAATAATTTATGACTTTGTTGCATTAGTATTATACCGCGACAGCGCTATGCATGCAACAGGACGTCATTAATATTTGAACCCACAACTATACGTTGCAACGTACTGTACAGTTCATGATACTTAGTATAAGATAATATCAGAGGCATTAATAAAATGACTTCCAAAATCTTCGTAGGCTTAGCCTACAGTAAGAACAGTAAAATACACATACAACATTTATTGCAGTGCTAGAATTTTTAAATGCGATATGCCTGAAGATATCCTATCAGCACTAGGGGTCGCTTCTCAAGCGAATAGGGTGAACTCCCGTTTCCGTAGGAAGTGATCAGAGCAACCATTGAATCGGCCCCTGTAAAAAGGATTGTGATTTCGGGTTAAGGAGGAATACACATTCCCGGAAAGACGACATGGCCCGGTCTGATGGCTGCATGTATTTCAGGAGAACCAGTCTCTTCTGGATAATAACAGTCACATTATCTATGGGGTATTACACGGTTAGTTTCTCACAGTAATTCACAGAAAGAAACGAGCCTGACTAACTTCTTTACGAGAAATGAATTGTGTAACCAGAAACAAGGTCCGGACAACCCGTGATGCTATAGTAGTCATTTTTAACTCTCTAGATTAAAATAATTATTGGTACTAGTAATAGACATAAATTCGTAATTGTAGCTGTGACACTCATTCTTAACCAACGATTGCAAGATTTCTAATTAGTAAATGCAGTGAAATGTTTATTTGAATTTCAGTATACAGCCATAGCTTCTTCCCCTTTCTGTGTATAAAACTAAGTATTCAGGTTAAACGCGGCCACGTGTTGTCAGTGGTTTCGCAGACCCTAAAATTACTTTTCCGTCGGAATGGGGATTTTAGTAAACCCCAAATAATTAAGAGAACAAGGCTTTCTTGGGGGTAGTTTCACAGACCGCCATTAGCAATATTCCTAAATAGTTCAGGATTAGTATTTTGAGGTCTACGAAACTACCCTGTAGAAAGCTTTGTTCTCTTAGAGTTGGTTTGAATTCAGGAAAATCTCTGAACTGATTACTGGGTGTGACGGCTATAATTGGGATATAGTTTTAATAAACGTTGTGCCTTTATAAATACTGATGCGGTGTTAACAATAAACTGGAGATCCCAGTATTGCTATACAGTATTATTACTGCATTACGCTGTATGTTTGGATAAAATGCCCGGTATCAGTTCTAAAAAAAGAACATGAGAGATGGATTCTTGTGCATTGAATGCGAAAGGGACATGGGATTCAAGTAAGGCAGCTCTTTAAATTATGCAACCATGACTCTGAAAAGTCGAAGTGCGCCACTATCTGAACCTTATCTGTTACTACAAACCTTCCAAAGGAGCCTTCTTAAAACAATGCGGATTGTAGATAATCCTACACCGGGGTGATTTCCACACTGCACACCCATTGTTTCAGCTGCAGACACCCACACAGACGATGTATATTGCAGACATGTGCAGCAAGAGTCAGACGCAGAGAAAACGTGTGAGAGACCAGACAGCCATAAAGACAGATGCTCCCAAACACATTTCATGCTAATGAACCGGCCTGTATGATTTACATGAAATGTTGGTCTTAGCCTTCCTTCGGGGCAATTAAAGTGTATCTATACGGATCATGAATGGAAGCTCTGAATAGGAGCGCGCATTATATCCCCATTTCGGCAGCATGACCATTAGGCCTTGGTGATCTCGTGACAGGGGCTGCCTTCTCCCCTGGAATACATATGACAGGCTTTTCCAGAGCCAGCCGAAGCTACGGAGAAATTGATAGGCAAGCAGTCAGGACACACAGAAGTCGGGGGAAATGGAAGCTGTCGGAAACCGGGCCTTTTTCAGGAGGACACGTCTTCACTGGATGGTCCTCATCACTTTCTTGTGTGGCATGTTCACCGTGAGTACAGGGAGAGAATTTAAATTGGTCTACGGGGGTCCAGTCCGCTTCTTCTGCACTACAGCATGGCCACGATGAAACAAAGGAAAGTTCCTTCATTTTTGTTTGCTGTAAAGCTGTATTCCTGCAGTAGCACCGCTCTGCCTTCGACAGGACAGGAAGCTGCTGCAGCTCAGTTCTGCTAAAGACTTCTCACCTTTTTGTTACTAAAGTTGGATCATTAGCGTGGCAGGAAAAAAAAAAAGCTGTAGTCTGCCTTTGCTAAGACGTCTTTGAATTATCACTGTATTCCGGTGCTAATCAGAACACAAATCTGCTGTCCTGACTCCAAACCAAGCCTGCTGCAAGACAATAAGGCTTGATAATCTGTCTCGGAGGCTGCTCTTTGATCTAAGTTTAAATTTGCAGTCAAGTTCAGCTGCCCGCCAGTCATGGTAATGTTTCTGTCTGAGTCAGGGTAAAAAAGATCCTTCAGCATTGTGATCTGAATCACAGGAGCTGTTGATGAGAAGCAATCCAGTTTGATTGGGCTCCCTTGCCTAAAAATAAATCCTCGTTTAATTCGAGATGTTTGGTCCGGTTTGATAAAGGCTCGCAGTCGTACACATTGTAAATGAAGTAATCCCATTAATTCCCAGGTACAAATCAGAGTTAGTGCTTCCCTGGGGCAATACATTCCTGCTAATAGCTCTTCAGCAGTGTACGGGACAATGTCATTCCCATTCCTCAACACAAATGTCTGATTCTTTTTTTCCCCACTTCTTTTTAATTTAGCATTCATGTAGTAGTATCTAACTGCCGATTGTGGACAACATAATTGACAACATGTGAAGCACCGCTGTTTATGTGTCAAAACGAGCAGCTAGTTAAACGTGAAATGGATCGACTCGCTATGCACTGGAATTCTTGTTACCCTGTTGTAGTTGTGATTCAAAAACCTAATGTCATTGTAAAAATTGGTGAATGATGTTTATTTCAGCAATACTGTACAGTATATGTGCAGTATGCAGTCAGAGACAAGACTTGCAATTTGTTAGTCAGTTTGTTCTCTCACTCCTTAATACGAACCCTGAAGTCATTTAAGAAGCCATTCTGGTAGTTAATAAGGCATAAAAAGGGAAATGTTAATACATGGTTTAATCGCGCCATATAAATTTATTAAGTTTGTAATGATGATGAAAAATTAGAGAGGTAGTTTCCAAATCACTTGGCTTGAAATTTAAAGGGTTTACTCAAGACTGGACTCAGTGTCTCTTCCATATCAAACCGTGTGTTTTAGTAAGCTTTTGAAGGTATTTGTAAGTGAAACATGGCATTAATTAGAGTTCATGGGGCAAGTATCACATTTCCCTGAAGGACAGATTTTATATAAAAAGTTTTGCATAAAATAGACTTATCCCTATGAAGACTGGCATTTTATTAGAGAGATAGAGATTAGAAAAATCAAGCGTTACAAATGCAATTTTTTTCAGAAGATCACATGAGGTTGGTGGTTGTAATAAGGGCTATGAGTGTGCAATTACTAACGCTGACTGGAAAGCAGTAAAATTTGCTTTGGCAGATTCATTGCTTTTCCCTGGCATTGCGTGATGAATTTGAATGCAGCCTGGACTATTTGTGGACCTGGGAAACTGGACTGCGTTGGATTAGGTTTAATCTCTAGAATTCTCATCGGGTGCGTTCCTGATTTTGGCAAGTAGAGCTACATCATTAACCTGATGTCAGGGTTGGAGTCAAATTCCAATTTTGGAGTCATTCTAATTCCAATTCCTTCTTCAGTCGGGTTCCCAGTTCCAATTCCACAAAACTGGAAATTGGTTTGAAAGAGGCAGTTGGAAAACTGGATTTGCCTGGGGATTGGATGTAGAGAGCATCTATCTGTTCTGTTCCATACAGTAAGGGCAGTGGGGAAGCTCACAGCTTTTCTTTTGTTCCAGTGGACAGTATTCTGGCCAGAGCATGTCCCTTATGAGAAGCTAGGCCCTGTGGGAATGTTCTCCAAATACATGGTGGACCATCACTACTCTGTCCTCTATTACGGGTGAGTGTCTGTGAGGACTCTCTTCCTGCTTTGGCTGTGTTTTCTCTATCTTCAGACTTCCTCTGCATTCCTCCATCTAAATGGGTCAAATGGAATGCTTAGCAGTTCCTGGATTGATGGATCACTGGAGAAGTCCCCACTTACCTTTTCCAAGGCTAAGGGACAAGTGACTAGTGCACCTAGTCTGCGTGTCTTTGGATTGTGGGAGGAAAGTGGAGAAAAGCTGCATGGAATTGGAGAGAACATGCAAACTCCACACAGATAGAATCAAACCTACTGTAAGTCCTGGAGCTGTGAGGTAGCAGTTCCCTTGTGTTATGCAGATCCCTCCACCTTAGATCGAAGAAATGATAATGATGGTGATATTGTGGCATACACTGGTTATTTTTTATTTCTTACTTCTTAGAAGTGCCTATGTGTTTGTGACTCATTGTAGTGTGCTGTGTTTTGCAGGTGGTGGCTAGCTTGGTCAATTCATGTGTCTGAAGCCATTTACAGTGTGAAAGTGTGCAGGTAATAACATGTTTCTTCTACTAGTCTGAATACTGTAAATTCTGTAAGAATGTCCAGAAACTCCACAAAACAATAGGCTGGAGACACATTCACACTAAACTGTTGCTGACAGTTTTAATGGGACAGCGGTAGTCATTGCTGGTCTTACATCAGGGTACATCACATTATACTTCATAACTCCTATCCTTACATCGTTTCCAAACATTTACTGTTCATTTATTCAAGTTCAAGTTCAAGTCTATTGTCATTATACTCATATACAGGTATATGGTATAACAAAATGCTATTTAGCTAGCTCTCGGACATAAGTAGTACAAAGAAAAAAACAACAACAATACAATTGTATATCAAAAGAAAGACAGAGACAACAGGCAGTGTGCAAAAACAACAACAGGCAATGTGCAAAACAACAAAAAGGTAACAGGTTATGTGCAAAAACATGCATCAACAGAATGAAATAAAGGGATAGAAATTATGGAGAGTGAGCTTTTGACATGTATGGTAGAGGTAGATTTTCAATGTGTGTTTGGGTTTTTGGTAAGAAAGAAAGAAAGAAGGCACTGTGAGGTTCAGATCATAGGTGAGAGGTGAGGTGAGAGTGAGAGAGGCTGGGAGTTTAATAGTTTGATAGTGCAGGGGTAAAAACTGTCCCCGAGTCTGGTAGTCCGGGCCCGAATGCTCCGGTACCATTTTCCAGATGGTAGCAGATCATAAAGTCTGTAGCTGGGGTGTGTCAGGTCTTTGATGATGTTTAGTGCTTTCCTTAAGCACCGTCTGTCATAAATGTCCTGTATAGATGGGAGGGCAACCACAGTGATGGACTGGGCAATTTTCACCACCCGCTGTAGGGCTTTGCGGTCAGCAGCACTGCAGTTGCCATACCACACTGTGATGCAGCCTGTCAGTGTGCTTTCTGTAGTGCATCTGTAAAAGTTAGTGAGGATCTGGGGACATATCTTAGCCTTCTTCAACCATCTTAGGAAGTACAGGCGCTGTTGCGCTTTCTTGATCAGACAGGTGGTGTTGAGAGACCATGTGAGGTCCTCGGTGATATGGACTCCAAGGAATTTCAAGTTACTGACCCTTTCCACTTCAGTCCCGTTGATGTGGATAGGGGCATGTCCGGTTTGCAGTTTCCTGAAATCAACGGTCAGTTCCTTGGTTTTGCTGATGTTGAGAGTGAGGTTGTTGTCATCACACCACATTGTAAGGAGATTGACCTCTTCCCTGTAGGCCCTCTCATCATTGTCTGTGATCAGACCTACAACTGTGGTGTCATCGGCAAACTTGATGATGGAGTTGGTGTTGTGTTTTGCCTTACAGTCATGGGTATAGAGGGAGTAGAGCAATGGACAAAGCACACACCCCTGGGGGACCCCAGTGCTCAGAGTTAGTGTGCCAGAGGTGTGCTTTCCAAGCCTGACAGCCTGAGGTCTGCCTGTCAGAAAGTCTCAAATCCAGTTGCAGAGGGTGGTGTTGAGACCCAGTGCACTGAGTTTCTTGACTAGTTTCTCTGGGATGATAGTGTTAAAAGCTGAGCTGAAGTCGATGAATAGTAGTCTTGTGTATGTGTTCTTTTTGTCCAGATGGGATAGGGCCGTGTGTGTGGCAATGGAGATTGTGTCATCTGTGAATCTGTTGGACCGGTAGGCAAACTGGTACGGGTCCACTGTGTTTGGAGTGGTGTCTTTAATGTGCTTCATGACCAGCCTCTCGAAGCACTTCATGATGACAGGTGTTAGTGCCACTAGTCGATAGTCATTAAGACATGTCGCTGTGGTTTTCTTTGGTATTGGGATGATGGTGGTTGTCTTGAAGCAGGTGGGGACTGCGGCTTGGGCTAGAGACATGGTGAAAATGTCTGTGAATACACCTGCCAGTTGATTGGCGCAGGCTCTGAGGACGCGACTGGTTATGCCGTTGGGTCCTGCAGCCTTGCGTGTGTTCACTTCTAGCAGAGATCTCCTCACCTCATCTGCAGACAGCGAGAGCAGTTGGTCAGCTGCGGAGGGTGCAGTTCTGATGACTAGTTCTGTGTTATTGGCTTCAAACCGAGCATAGGAGGTGTTGAGCTCGTTAGGCAGGGAGGCATCGTGGGCAGGTGCACAGATGTTCTTCCTCTTGTAGTCTGTGAGGGCCTGTATATCTTGCCACATATGCCTTATATACTCAAGTATCTGTGTATCTGGCCGTATAAGGGTGCTACTTGTGTTGATAAATATAATGTAATCATAAAGCATTGTAGAAACTATGGCTGTTGTCTTGTAATGTATTCTACATTGTGGAATAGACATGATATAACAGGTTTACAGGTCACCTCTGCAAGGTCACGTACTATTGTGCTTTCAGAGCTGTGTGGCTTGCATCTGGAGACGCTGCTACCAGCAGACGCCAGAAGAGGGCAATAGAGAATATTGGACACAACTTTAATTATGGATGCACAACCTAATTTAGGGGGATGTCTGCGATATGATTAAAGCTATAAATAGGGGTATTATTTATGTCAGCTTCTGCATAGGATTTCACTTCTTTTTGTTGTGTTTTTCAGTCTGTGTGTGTTCAAGTTTGTTTGGAGATCATTTTAAGCTTTGGAATAGTGACAGTGTGCTTATTATTGTGTGCATCTGTAATTTTTGTGTGTGATGTATAGCATGGACTCCTGCCAGGGGGTCTTATTGAATCTACTGTGTCATCTTTTATGGGTCCAGTGTTTCAGGCCAGATATCTGTCCGTCGGCTACCTGTGTGGCCACCCCACTGCCTGTTCGTCACAGTGTCTGTACGTCTTTTTGCAGCGACAAAGGGGTGGACAGCTGGCTGGCCCGCTTCTTGTGGTGTTTCCAGACCTTCCTGTTCGGAATGTTCTCCTTGTCCCTCTTGCTGAAGTACAAGCCTGACTCCCGACCCAAAAGACAATAAGGACGACTACACCTGGGCCTAACCTTCATCCCCTCGTACCGGAGAGCAGCCTGGCAGGACATTCACTCACCTCTCTGTTTCTGGTAGCGTGAGTCGAACGGCTCTGGGCCGCTCTGTCTTACCAGGAATAAGTTGCTTGCTGATAATGGAGGGATGTGTAGGGTTTAGCCCCCGAGAGGGTTGGGAGATGGGATTGGCTGGATTGAAGATTTCCAAAAGTCAGCAAATTTGCCTCTTTTGAAATGAACAAGAGCCCTTTGGATCCTTGAATGCACGCATGTCCCTGCTGTGCATGATGGGATTGATTGCACATTAGGTTTCGACATTGAAATGACCTCTATTGCAAATAGGTGTCACCTTTAAAGAACCAGTCCTTTCTTCCTTTCCAGTCCAGATATATCCTATAATTCTAAAAAATAGTGTAATGAAAGCATGCAGGAGCACATTCCCATATGTTTGGTGCTGCACCACTACAAAATGAAATAGGACATTCAAGGAAAACAAAAAAATTAACATCTTTCATGTTGCAAAAAAAAAACTTCGGCCTTCCAAGTTGCATTTAAAAAAAACCCTGAAGTCTTAGTTTTTTCCCCTAATATCTGAAAATGCAATGAAAAGAAACTTGGAACTGGACAGTAAATTTCACTGCAGTCAAAGCCTGTGAGCGAGTTGTGTGCTTCTGAATGATATGTGCATTGCGGTGATTTTTAAAAGCACTCTTCACCCCAAACGAGGGCGCACTCATGCTGTTTCCCGCTCCAGGTGTGGCAGTTATAATGGAGTTTTTCTTGTTCTAACTGCCTTTTAACACATTCCAACAAGATGATGTAATAAGACAGTTTTCTTCAAAATCTTGGAAGGAGCTTTTTTAATGCTTATGATGCCTAAAAAAAGTAGCATTGATTCCTGTACTAGCAAATTACTTAACTCTAAAGTAAAAACACTGCTGCAATTGCACATATATTACGCTTTTAATATTTGTTTTATGCTATATTTGGCAGTAAAACATATGGAACTCTGAAGACCATATTTAAGTTCTAAAAATGAGGAGCCACACAAAGAGTGAAATCTGACTTGAGCTTTTCACAGAAATACTTGAATTCCTTTTGCTGTTAATAAGGATCTTTTAATACATTTTGATTACGGTTCGAAAGACAAGAGGAATGGCAACAGAGAAACACTAGAAATAAAAAGTGAAGCATTCAACATTCCAAAAAATTTCAAAAGCTTAAAAGAACAGAAGAGGAGTGGGCTAGATCCAGCTGTGTTGTTGCTGCTGTATGGTCTCTGCTCACACAAAATCCACCTCAATGTACCGTGCTCCAGTACTGAGTTTCAAAATGTCAAAGAAACTTTGTTTCTTGGGGCTTGTTAAGGCCTGCACTGTTCTTAGATAAATACAGCTGACTGTGTACATGCGCTTACCCTGCTATATGAAGGATACATACCTGCTTTTCCCTTTAATTCTTTAATAAAGAGTGATTAGACTTTCTCTTAGCCTCTAATTGTGTTCTTAAATCTCTTGCCTGATTGTCTGATTGCGGTATCATAATCTAACTATGCCACAGAACTGAATTAGGTGCCAGTACACATACAACTATATCTGACAGGTAGTATGTAAAATGGCAATTAATACCAGTACAAAATTGTTTGTGATGGCAACAAAACAGAACCCTATTGTTTTAAAATGAGCAGTCTTAAAGCAGAGATTACGTGTGCAACACAGCATTAGACATGAAGGAGCAGATGCAGATACAAAACAGTATCAAGTGGCTTGCTCTTTATCATCATTTAGGGTCTGATGCAGCAGGCTAAAGAGTGTATTAGACATGTGAAGGGCAGTGGACAGGAGTGCTCATTATATACTTGTTAGGTTCTCTTTATAATGCTCATTAGGACACTGTTTGTCAAGGTGTGTCGGATAGATAGGTTGGTTCAGTGACCACATTTCCTCCATTTCTCAGATTGATTATTTAATCAGGAAGCACTGGTTTTGCTTTTCCTTAACCTACCACCACTGTCGTGTGAAACAAGCTTAGTGTCCCCGTTACCCACAGTGCTTTTTCTGCAACACAAGTGGTAAGGAAAGGAGGATGTTTCCATTTTTGCATCTTCCATAAATAAGCCCAACAGCTGTATAATAAGACTAGCTACATTAAGAAGAAAAGACTCTGCTATTGCCCAGAAACATTTGTCCACTAGAAAAGCATAGAAAAGGAGCTTGGATTTATCTGAAACTTTCCTTTTAGTCTGTATACATGCTGAGAGGAAATTAGCTTTTTGGGAGAGAGGAAGCGAGGCAGCAGACAACAGAGAAATTCTATTTTTTGATAAATATTTTGGTCAACTGCATTTGTTTCAACAGCCAGGATCAGTGCATATTACTGCCTGGATTAATGGTATTTCATTTGTATACACTCCATTATTCGTCCCATGTCAGTAGGAAAGTTGGAAAGTAATGGAGTGTAAGTGAGAAGTGCCTGTTGCTAAAGGGAGTACTTACTGCTGGACAAGGGCCATCAGACAGACAGGGTCAGCCTGTCCTTTGCTAATGAACTTAGGGAATTATCTGGCCCTAATCACCCGAGTCTGCTGCAGCACTGTCTCCTATCGTTAATCAAGAGGCTGTTATCTTGAACACTGAGCTAACACTTTCATCTCCGCCCTCACTCTCTCTCCAGCGCTCAGGATAAGAAGATCAGTGCTGACGATGGAACCCTGGTGGGCGGTGGGAGGGGGGCACCTCAGCTCTACAGATAGGATAGGAGGCTTTTCTGAGACAAAAGCAGAGCGGACTTCCATCCGTCCGTGTTCTAAGTTCTGCCAATTCAGGCTCACGGAGAACTGGAAACTATCCCAGCATGCAACAGGCTCATGCCAGGGACACTCTGGATTGCAGTCCATCACAGAGCAAATGCAGACACAAGCACACACTCACATCAGAAGCCAATTAACCTATCAGTATCACTATGGACCAGATGAAATCCACATGAACAGGGACAACACACAAACTCCATGCAAATAGCACCCCGGGTCTGGATCCAGGCTTTAGTTTTGTTATTAAAATGAGTCTGTTCTGGCAGCACAGTGGTGTAATGGGTAGTATTGCTGCCTATCTGGGCACCCAGGACCCAAGCAATAACAGGCAGCACTGTGCTGCCATAACAGACTCATTTTAATAACAAAACTAAAGCCTGTATCCCCTGCAAAGCAAGATTCACTTTGTCCGTGTAAAATAATCAGCAATTGTGAATTAGTGAAAACAACAGCTTGTTTCAGATTTTCAGTCTTAGCTCAGACTTTTCTGGTTGAACAAATTATTTGCTGAACAGTCAATAAAAGTTCAATATTCTTGACACATTAGTAAGTGCTGTTGCAATATTAAGAGAACCTGCATACACTAATTGTGCCCTTGCTGTTTATGAGGTCTCATTGATTTGTTAGGTATTCATTGATTGAGATAATTTTGTAAAATGCAAAGTTTTACAATGTTGTGCCTTTAAACTACTTTTGCAAAGAAGAATAAAATGTTTAAAATAACACTAACTGGAGCAATGCAAAAATTGAGTGATGCAAAGATTCCTATTGATATCTCGCATTGATTGCTTTATAGTGATTCAGGAGTATTTACCTGTTTAGAAATTACAAGTATTTAAATCAACCAATTACAACACCTCACAAAGAATATAAAATCACATGTGGAAACATGCACAACATTCTCATTTGGAAAATTTCCCTGTAAAGTACTGCAGCCATTTGACTTTTACTTAGTCAAAGTTATTTTCAGTTTTTTTACCTTTGAAGGTGACAGGTTGAAACCCTTGACAAAAACAATTTACAGAACACTTTTTTCCCCAAGCACAGTGATTTTTTTAATAGCCTACAACATTCAAACTCCTTTAGAAACAAAATGTATATACAGTATTTCAGAAACACAAGCTTTAATGACAAATATTATGTTACAAATATCAATATTTAGCCCCTGTGTGCGTAGACTTGAGCTGTTCAGAGGTGCGGACAGTCTGTACTTTTTGTGATGCCTGATAAGGCATTTTGAAAATTACATTGCAGGAAAATGACTCATACACCACAATACATGTCAGGGCTGTGTGTGTAGCTGTACTGTTATTCTGGACTAAGTGAATGAAACTTGTCTAGTGTTTTTGATCAAAGGCGCAGCACAGTGAATGACAGTATGTGATGCAGTATAAGTGAATTAATTACTGGGTTGTGGATGCTGCCTGTGTGTGTTATAAGAGGTGCAGTATAAGAGGTACGCCAGTGGCCTCTGTAGTCACCGATCTTGCCAGCGCAGAGTAGCATAACGCTCTGACAGATTACTGCGCAGTTGAGCTGTTTGGGACTTGTCCCTGGTCTCCACGACACACGACACCTAAGGCAGACACAGACAAGTCAGACAGACAGAAACACATGATGGTTTGGGCAGGCACACTGACAGCTCTGAGAACGGATACGTTAGATAGGCCTGTGATTCAAATGGACAGGTGAAAAAGACGGACAATGCAAACAGACATACAGGTCAGCCAGATACACAAATTCAAAACACCAGTATGACACTCAGACAGTTCAGTCCGATGATCCAAATAGACACATAAATAGGCCTATCTGGTACCAGAGACTGACACAAACTGGTCTCTCTGACACTTGAGACAGATTCATCACGAGGGAATGCAGATGAAGCTGGTAGGAAAATTCCTTTTTTGTTTTCTGTCCTTCAGTCCAGCCAATCAGAAACAAATCACAACCTTTTGATGGGCTCAACAAGTTCTTAATGTAAAGTTGAAGGTTCTGGCACCAGCAGGACAGCACAGAGTAGTGGGAAAGCCTCTGAGACCATAAAACGTGTCTGTCTATTGGTTCCTTGTGTCTTTAGCCCATTTCTCCAGTCCACCCAGCTGTAAGTAGGGATGTGCATAGTTGAGTTCAAATTCATAGCTGGGGAGAATCACATGCTCTCCATTTGCCAGGTAACCAGGAAGAGCTCTAGGCCCGTAAGCCACTGTGCTCTGGTACAGACTTTACCTCCTGGCACAAGCGTTCATGTTAGTGTAACTTCACTCTCCTGCCTGATGTAATTTCATACATAACGAAATATTGAAAGGAACATTTTATTGTGAGCATTTGTAAGGTGAATCTAAAGGCATTGATCTTTCTGGAGATGACCTAAAAGATTACTTGTTTTATGAGCCTTTATCCCAATCAGATTCATTTTATGCTAAATCGTGTTGTCATGTTGTTATATTGTAGAAGAAATCAGTGGTAAACTGCACTTAAACCATTTCACCACAGTCTCTTTTGGGGTCATTAAAACTGGTGAAGTTCTGAAGATAACTAGGGCTGGAGCTGAAGAGATTTTGAGTAAATCCTGGACTACCAAGATTTCCTCTTACCTGACCATGGAAGAGATCTGTTGCACCTATCTGGGCCTCATGTCGGATATCCAGCAGACTGAGAGAGAAAAAGAAAAAGAGAAAAAGGGGTTAAGCAAAAGTAAGATATTTAGATAATCAATAAAACCTACAGCCATATACTTTGATTTGCACAGGGAGCTGAAATATCAGTTTCTTTGTTCAGGGCATTTAAAAGCCAAAAATAGGAGGTTAATTGGCCCAGTCAGTGATTAAAGCAAAGCTCCTGCGCTCTGCCCTGAGCTCTTTGTGCTGTATTGAGTGAGTTACATAACTTCCTTCTGCCCTGCCTTTTGAACGAAATAAAACAGTACTTATTATGAGTCACCCAACTCGGAAGCAGTTGTTAAGACAAACGTCACTCCCTAGGCACCGTAAGTCACTGCAGACAAAAGCTTCCACTATATGATTAATATTTAATGAATAGCTTTGCAGTTGTGCTCAGTGATCTTCAACCCACGTCTGGCCCACCCATCTGTATGTGTAAAACGACACAAAGGCAAACAGGATGTAAGGATGAAGTGTGAAAAGCAGAATTGAACTAAAGGACATTAATGGCACCTCGTTTAGCGTTGACCAAGTTTGGTTGCTACAATACAAAAAGTACATTGCTGTCCTAGAATCAAACACTGCAATGTCTTTTTTGTATCAGTTCAAGAAGGATGACAAGGTGGGGATGTCTTACACAAACAGGTTAAAGGAACAGCAACTCACAAATCCCCTCACATTGGATACTGTGAGGAGACCTGATGAAAATATTTAAAATCGTGAATAATACTGACAAAGTCAACCTTGAGGACTACATTTATAAGTCAGGAACAATAGTGAAGAATACACATGTAAAGAATGTGTGCATTGAAGACTGAAAGTAAAAGGTACTTCTTTACAAAAAGAGTTGTGGGGGGCCGCAACCAATTGTCCATCCATGTTTTTGAAACACATTTTCAGGGATCTTTAGGTCAAGAAATGCCTACAGATCCGATCCTTGGATCATTGAATTATGAGCAAAATGGACTAAATGGCCTATGCTCATTTGTATTTTTGCTAATGATCATGCATTCAAACTATAATTTCATTTGACACCATCATTGACCTGGGCCCAAATGGAGCCATGATTGTAGTTACATTTGGTTTTCAAATCTGAAACTTTTAAGCATTAGCACGCCCTTTTCAAAATATTTCTAGAGCATCTGCTCCTCTGTTTGTGAATATCCTCTCCCCTGTCTGCCATGGCAAGTTCTTGGCCTTTGGATTAGGGGTGCGTTTCTCCCTGCTGCGGATGTCACGATATTAGGTACTGTTCACAGTCCATCTTACTCAGAAAAACAGGGACACGATATCTCACCTCACATCCTCCCTAGCCAGGAGGTCCAGGAGTTTGGCCAGGTCCCCGGGCCCCCGCCCCAGCTGCACTGTGAATTTGTTGACCCGGGAGTCCAGAGCCAGGGCTCGGTCCACACACTGCCTCATCAGGTCCAGCTCCATGTTAGCACTGCTGACCAGCACCGCCACTCTGGGTCAGAGAAGGAAAAGAAGAACAGCTGCCTCACACCAAGAAATCAAGCAACAAACAAAAGACAAAGGGCAAAAAAATAACAGCTCCAGTCTTCAAAGTCTTTTCATATATCCAGGTCGAGCTTAAAGAAGGTTAACAAGGTTAACAAGGGCTTCCAGGCAGAATAAAATTTTGCAGTTGAGACACAGAGGGAAAACCTAATTTTTTCAAGGTGGAGAAAGTACCTCACATCCCTTACCCAGTGAGTGAAGCATGTAATATTCTTTCTTTTTCTTATTAATTGAACATTCAAAATAACAGCTGACTCCCTATATTACATATACATTTTAAAAACGGACTCCCATTGACCCTTGACCCCATTGACCCCAGAAGCTGATGTTGATCCTCTGCTCTGTTTAATGCTGCATGTTGTTCCACATGGATGCAGCTGTAACAGCTGTGCATTTCAATATTGCAGGGATCTCTTCCCCTCCCATCGTATTAATTACTCAAAGTTCCAGCATCCAGTTCAAGCTGCCCAGTGTAGCTCAGAGTGTTATTTTAATTCAGCAGGGCTCTGTTATATCCGTCTCCACCATTTCTTTTTCCACTCAGGAAGCCCAGGTCTGAATCAGCTGCAGGCCAGATGTTAAAGAGCATGCAGAGCCTGCAATGGAAAGGTGGCTACCTCACCTCGCATGCCTCCTCACTGAGTCTTAACTATGATCTCCTATTTCCTGACTCTTGTTGATTCTCCTATGATTCTACTAATGTCTCCCTCATAGCAATAATTCAGAGCCCTGACACTAACACTTCCCAGACATACTGTAAACCCTGTTCACCTGCACCCGAAAAGACTGCAGGATTTGGGTGACCTAATGAATTCCTACAACTATACGGTAAGACACTTTTGGGAATCTTGCGGATCCTGCAGGCCTTCACAGCAGGACAAAGCAAGTTGAAAATAAAACTTGTAACTTGCAAGAAGGATTCAGCAGCATAAATTCAACATGATTTCTGTGTCTCACTGGAGTTTTTGTAGGAATTGCACAGGGTGTGCCTGTGTGGACAGCTAAATTTGGAGATTCACTGGAAATTACAGACAAAAGTTGCCTCCATGTTTTCTGAAAGTGACTTCAAATGATGAAATCAACAAGAATGAAAACCTGTGTGCTAGAAGAAGAAAAAGGTGGTCCATTCAACTTTTTGTACCTAGCAAAGACAACTTTAAGGGGTACGAAAACTGGCACAACAGTGTAAACCACTTCAGAAGGACTGATCTCAGAGCATAGACTCAAATGTGTTTCCTTTCCAGAGAAGTGCCACTATGGATCCAAGGAAAGTGAAATATGTTCTTACAGATATCAACTCACTCAAATGAAAAATGAACTAGTCACACAGATACACACATATTACTAGCGCACAGTTATACACACACATTCTAATATCAAGAATGTGGTACACACAGCTCAGTGTGAAAGGAAACTCACAGACTCGCACTCAAACCTCTGCCACCCCGCTCACCTCTTGCCCTTAAGCTCTGGAAGCTTTCCGGCCAAGATGGCTGCCAGCCCTATGGCTCCTTCAGTGTCCACTGTGGCTCTCTCATATTCCTGGAACCGCAGCATTGACAGTAGTGCATCCTGCTCACTGACAGAGACAGAAAGCAATGTAATATGAGCAGTAAAAGCTTAACAACTTATTACATACGATTTTGGGGTTTCCTGCAACGTTTCTCACAATTGACTAACCCAGCAAAAGTGTCTGTTATGTGTCCTGTTCTTGGTTATACCCTGTGCTTCTGGGACTGTGGCACACTTTGCACTTTGTGCTTCAAAGTGGCTCTTTGGTGATGGATGAAGAGAAAATGAGATGGCTCAAAAGGGAATAACGAAGCTTCAGGGGCTGTCCCAGTGAAGGCAGCACGTCAGCATGCATAGGCAGTTTTCTTTACCTGACAGTGACAACTTTGTCCACCAACTTCTTGACCAGCTGAAAGGCCTCTTTTCCAAATGGGGGACCCACCAGATCTGAAAAGGAGAGCTTTTAAGGAGCGGGTTTACAAACAAGGGGTGCTCTGACCACTCCTACGCCAGGCTTTTCATACTTGAAAGGCTGTTGAGGCTTCAGACAACTGAAGAAGTGGACATCGGAGAGCGGCAGGGGTAACAACAAGGAAACAGGGAGACGCAGGCAGGCAAGCAGGAGGGAATGAGAGAAAAAGAAGCCAGAATGGTAATGTTGTGGTCCAGATGGAAGAGCGCCACCTACTGTTTCACCAACATCATCGGCAATTTCCAATCCTGGTTCTGGAGCAGGTGCAAAGAAGAAGGGAATGTCATGGGGTTTGCAAGGGCGAGCGCAGGACATGACAGAAACAGCACCAGTACCTCCATAGAGTTTCCTGTTAGGGGCGATGGGCTGCTCTTTGACAGGGTGGTCAATTTTAAGAGACTTCTGTAGAAGGGGGAAGTCTTCCGGCTCAACTCCCTGCGGCAGAGAGGGGACAGTTTCAGTGCCCTGTCCGCCTGCTAGAATGTCACACAAATATGACACCGTCCAGCAACACATCCTCTCCCCCTGCCTCTGTCACTGAAACAGCACACATAATGCACATCCAGAATGAACAACACTAGTACTGCCAAATTTGACCTCTGCAGCCACATAAATAAATGTGCACTACTCCCTTCTTAGTAGCACACAAGACCAAGTAAGCAAATACTTCTTTGCTTGTGCCTTTTACATTTTGTGGATGTACAGTAATTGTGTGCATATATACAGTATACTGGGGGTCATGGTGGAGCAGTGGTTATCATTGCTTCTTTGCAGAGTTGGGCCCTGGGTTCAGTTAATGGGGTACTATCCGCATGGAGTTTGTATGTTTTCCCTATGATCACGTGGATTTGCTCCAGGTGCTCTGGTTTCCTCACACAGTCCAAAGACATTCTGCTAGGTTCATTGGCTTCTGGGAAAATTGGGTGTGGTGTCAGTGTGTATCTGTGTCTGTGCCCAGGGTGTATCCTGCCTTGTGCCCATTGCTTATCAGGGTAGGCTACAGCTCCCCTGTGACCCTGTACTGGATACAATGGTTAGAAAATGGACAGTGTATATTCTATATATTGTCTTCATCTCAAAGTTGCTCATTTTAACATGACAGGACTTGTTTTGTCACATCCCTTTGTGAAACTACTCCATTACTGGGTCACCTGGACATACTGTAGGTTGGCTCCCTCCTTTCACCCCAGCCCCCCAACTCGATAGTGTGACACCCAACTCTATCCCGTCTCATAGCACTCAGACTGCCAGATAGGGGAATGTGCAAGAGTGTGGCTGGCCGCCAACTTGCAACTCACGATGACACTGATGCGGCGGTTGAGGTGTTTGAGCGCAGCTGCCGTTCCAGCCAGCAGCCGAGAGTGGCCCCCAGCGGGCACAACCACTGCATCCAGCTTGGGCACTTGCTCAAACATCTCCAAGCCCACAGTGCCTAGTCCTGCCAGGTACATGGCATTGTCAACCCTGATGGAAAGGAAGAGAGACAGATGGAGAGGTTAGGCTTGCTGTTCCAGCTTATTTCTATACCCCACAAGCCAGTGACACACAACAGCAGCAGAGGAGTTAGAGTGTTAGATAGGTTAGAAACCCTTCACCCTGCTTGGTAAGTTCTTTAAATAAATAGAACTGAAGAGTCTTAACATCTCACACCACTATTGCCCATATGTTACAATTCCTTCTTTGCTTATGCAATGTTTTACATTTTGGATCGCAATACTGAACTACTTATAATTTACAAAAGTGTCCCCCTCGACTTTCCGTGAGAGGAAATCAGACTACCTGTAAGCATTGTTTCCACTGTTGTGCTTGCAAGTGGACAGTGAAGAGGTGGTGTTAAGACACACTGGCACATTCAGAATTGCGCCTTGTAAAAGATAGCAAACCTTAAAAATGAAGCCCTGGTGGATACTCTTTTGTCCTGAGGAAGACACAAGATCTTTGAGGGGTCACTCACTCTTCCAGGTAGAGGTAGCCATTCTCCTGCGCCAGGCGCCGAGCGTGGCTTTGTGAGTCCTGGGGGGTGCTGCCATAGGATATCACCATGGCGCCGTACTCCCGGCACATCCTGAGCCGCGTCGGCGAGCTGTCGGCGGCCATGATAATGAACACGGGAATGTGCAGCTCGCAGGCCTGGTGTGCCACCGCCATGGCGAAGTTGCTGTCAGATGCCACAATCACCCCCTTTTTTTGCTGCTCCTGAATAGACACACACAAGCATGGCAGGATCACACTCACAGTGGTCATCGTTGCTTTAAGAGATGTTTAGGAACAAAGAACCCCTAAATAATAACTCATTGACTTTTCATCACCCTCCTAGTACCCCTTTGTGGGGTTGGGGGGCTTACCGATGAAATGCAGTGCTTTACAATTCTCTCACACAGTCTAGATAATGGCACATATGCCAGTATAAGATATACAGTGTAGGACTGACACCTGTTTCTGCCCCATTCTGTGATCCACGCCATATTGCAACTCATAGGAGTTGGAGATCATGACTCACTCTGGGTTTAAGAACTCTTGGGAGAGTGTTGGAGGCATGTGACAACAGGTCTTCATTGTGCCCAGGCAGTAACAGGGCTGTATACTCTCCGTACAGCAGTAGTGAAACAAATGATTATAAGAAGCTGGGCAGGTATAACAGAGAAAATAATTGGCATTCCAAAAGCATTGAAAAACTGAAAAATTGTAAAAATTACCCTAATTTTACTTGATCATTTTTAAATTTCCATGATGACTTTGTATTTTTCCAGAAATACAGTACAAATTAAGCAGCTGTAAGAGACAGCAGTAAAACTGTTTTAAGTCTTTATAAGCCTCTATTTGTCTGGTCAGCCTGATCCAGCAGAGTACCAGTGAGGAAAGAACAGTACAGATGTCTCTCAGTGGTAGTGCTGTTCAATATGAAGTTCCAGAAAAGACAAAGTAACACATTCAAAACGGTAAGAATGTAATATCAGAAACCAGATATAATCTAAGGGTAGGGAAATGGGTTCATTGGTGCTGTTTTTATTTACAATGTTGGCATCAACAATTAGTCACGCAGCAGGATTTACATTGTGTTGGATGAAAACTATGCATCATTAGGCCTGATTGAAGCCTCTATTAGTGCCGGAATTGGAGAGTTCTGGCAGAGAACACTGCAATAAAAGGAGCTGGGCGCAGATGTAGTGAAGCATCCTCAGGGCATAAAGACTTTCTGGCAGCCTGTCCCTTTCCTGTCCCTTTCCTGTCTCGCTTCTAAATCACACTGTAAATTAACAGCAGGACTTCAACCTACTGCTATTTCAGCTGCTGCTTTTGATGTATAACCAACAATGTAGGCTTGGGTGCAGAGTGAACACAGCTCAAACAACTTAAAATATGAAAGAGGAGGAACAATATAACTGCTATCAATTCTGAGAGCGGAGATCTAATCCCATTTAAAGAAGTTCCTCAGATGGGGTTCCCAGAAAAGCTTGAAAATATCACAGCATTTTCATCCATCCATTTCCTAACCACATTATCCAGTACAGGGTTGTGGGGGAGCCAGAGCAGCAAAATCTGAAATGACTAATTATTTTAGTTTTGATATTCTCTCCGTCTGGTTGCCTGTTGTTCACCGTGACCCTGTGCAGGACACTGTATCTTGTTTCCTGCACCTTACAGTGCTCATTTGTCAGAATCATTTGTCACTTCCACATCACCAGTCCCACAGTGCCTTTGCAGGAGAGTTAATGCGAAGTGGAAGAGCGATGCCACTCTCACTGACAGCACTGCGAACTAAACCACTCCTGGAAAAGTCACAGATATCCCTGTTGCGTAATAAGGAAAGGATGCTGTGGACTGCTTGAGCTCACCCATCTCCACTGGTACTCATCATTATCCCTTATACTGGGGGTAGAAGGCTCTTTAATTTGTGGATTTTAACTGAGCCATTAGACCCCCAAACTATATTTTAGCAATAGTGTTAGCATATCATTCCATGGCAGACATACCATAATAGACAAGACATTGTTATTAATTAATGAGCGTTAAAATTTACTCTGGGGAGTTCTCCAGTAGCTCAACATTATAGAGCCTCATTCTGACCCTCTATAGCCCAGACATCACAATTATAACTTTATTATTATTATTAATTGGCTGACTCTTAAACAAAACAGCTCACATGTGTGCCTATTTATACTCCCAGGTCATTTACTGAAGCAGGTACTTTTCTTATGGGTTTTCTACTTTTCTGAAAAGGGTACTTCTTTTATGGGAAAGCTATTCTCCACCTGGGATTTGAATCTTTCCCACAATTCTGAGCCCTAACCACTCCTTTGCACGGCTGCCTCTTTTTATTCAGTGTTCAATTGCTCAAGATGTGAGTTGGCCAGAGTATCTTTGACACTTGAGGCTTGTTTGACACCTGTGGAAGCAGAGTGATATCACAGAAAAAGGCGTCACTTGTCCAGTTGAGTCTTGTTGCAACCTTCGGTGTGTGATTCTATTCTAAAATGTCTGTAATGCACTGTAGGCCTCACAGCATGTCAGATAGTGAGTGTCTCAATGGTGAACACGGCAGAACGCGTTATTCTTCACCATCCTACTTTCATTCCCTTGTACTAGTGCAGAGGGGTCACAGCAAGGGGGGAAGGGGGCAATAAACAGTTGGTTCAAAAACAGGAAGGAAGAAAGGAAAAATAACCTGTGATCGTCATTAAACAATGTATGCTTTAGGATTTGGTCTATGAAAGGGATGACAGCAATATGGACAGTGACGAAACAGGACCATTTGAAAAACTTTGAAAATCTATCACAACATTACAATCTGGTAAAAAAAAGATTTTTACAGGTATCTTCAAATCAAACATTATATAAAATGCTGGAGAAAGCAACCACATATAAAGGAAGGCATAAACTGCTTGGTAGTTTTACAGCTGCTTATCAGCAGGGTAATTTGAGAGAAATAAGATCAAAGCTGTACAGTAGTATCGAATAAATGAAAAAAGAGTCAACAGAATGGATTGAAATAAAATGGGAAAAATAAATCAATACAACAATTTCTGTAGATCAGTGGAATTACATATGCAGATCACAGACTTGGAGAGACTTCTGTTGGAGGAATCTGACCCATTTTTTTATCAGCCCTAAAATTCAAGCCAAACAAAAAGGCAGCAGTTCAGTGTTGGAGATTATGTGGAGAGCAAGTTGTGACTCACTCACACATATTCTGGTCATGCCCAAAAATACAACAATACTGGAAATCTATACATACAACCCTTAAAAATATAGTAAATGTGGACATATAATTTGAATTTTCTGTTATGTATTGGGGTAATTTTGACTTTGATTGTATTGAATTGAAGGATAGACACATATTAGGGACTCTTCTAGCAGCTAGTAAAAAAGCAACCACAAGAAAATAGCTTATAAAAGAATCTCCAACACATGAACAATGGCCTAATGTTGTGAATGAAATCTAAATAATGGAAAACATAACTTTTTCTCTCAGGTTACAAGCAGAAAGTTTTAGGAAATACTGGGAAACATGGATTCATTTTATCTCCCCACTGAGACCCGATTTCAGGTTATGAGAGAATATACAGTAATATTTCTGTGTGGACTATTTTGTTATTTTTTGTGTTTCTCATTAAACAATTGTGTTTTCTTGTATAACCCCCCCATATCTGCTGGCATGATGTAAATACTTTATTTTATATGACAAAAATGAAAGATGAAGGCAAACATTTATTTTGCTGTTCTGGACACGTTCTGTTTGTAAATCTTTTCATCTTTAAATGAAAAACAATGTATGCCTAGATATTCTGTAAGGAAATATGGGGGTTGTTTCCATAGAAAACAAACTGCTTGTTTCTGGTTTCTTGTTTTTGTTTGTGTTGTGTTGTTACCTGGCGCAGGGACGAGAGGAGGCACAGCACGCCGCGCTCCTTCACTGTGCCTGTGTACTGGAGGTACTCCTTCTTCAGGAAGATCTCTATGCCACACTGCTTGGACAGCCGGGAATACTGAAGGACAGAGAATTTTAGCTGTTGGTGCTGTTGCTCACAACTGACAACCCACTGAAGCTAAGCAGGTGTGAGCCTGGCCAGTACCTGGATGGGAGATCTCCTGGGAAAAACTAAGGTTGCTGCTGGAAGAGGTGTTAGTGGAGCCAGTTGGGGGGCACTCACACTGCTCTCTGTGTGGGTCCTAATACCTCAGTATAGCGATGGGGACACTATACTGTAAAAACAGTGCCATTCTCTGGATAAGAAGTAAAGCTGAAGTCCTGACTCTCCTTGGCCATTAAAAATCCCAGGGCATTTCTTGAAAATATTAGGGGTGTTACCCCTGTATCCTGGCCAAAGTTAACCTTGGCCTTTACCAATCATAGCCTTCTACTAATCCCCATTTATGAATTGGCTTCATTACTCTGTTCCCACCAGAATTATAACTGATGTGTGGGGAGCGTACTGGCACATTTTAGCTGCTGTCACATCATCCAGGTGTGTGCTCCACATTGGTGGTGTTACCACCAACACCTGTACCAATTTACCTGTACAGTGCTTTTAAGTGGAGTGTCCAGAAAAGAGCATAATAATTATTATTACTATTATTATTATTATGAATGCAGTGTTTTACTCACGGTGAATTATGAGTGAGTTATGTGCTCCATATTACAGTAGGGTTCTGAGTTTAACACAAACAGGACTACATAGTAGAAACAGGATGAGTAGGGCAAGACATGGTGGGAGTAGGACAGTTGGAAAAGGAGGGGCAGAGTGGCAGTACCGTGCAGGGAGTCTTCTGGACTCCAGACTGGATCTTGAGGGCAGCAGCGCTGATATCCTCAAAGCGGATGAACTCCGCAGGGGTCTCTTGGCTGGGCTGGCGCACCTTCTGAGTTGGAGGAATTGCTGGATCCCCCAGCAGGGGCTCAGGACGACCTACAATCTTCATCTCCAAGGTCTTGACATCCCCGTTCAGGTACTCCTCCTCCCCAAAGTCCTTCAGGCGCTCGGGGTGGATGGCGGTTGGACGGGGAGGCACATGGCCATTCCTAATTGGCCCTTCCCTGTGACTGCGGCCCTCACGGTGTGACGTGTCCTTTTGGTTGCCAGTGCCGGGCTGCCCTTCACTGCGGAGCAGATAGACAGGTCAGCAAAGCTTCTAACACTGGGTTTGCATGTTAGTTCTTCCCCAACCGTTTCTCTTACCGGTAACAGCATATTAATAGTCCACAGATCATGTTAAAATAAGTGCTGCAGACTCAATATTATGCAATGTCAACACCGGGGGAGAACAAGCAGTGATTTGTAACTTGAGGGGCATGGACTCAAGTGTAGACAATACTGTTATTGTGTTGAGTAAAAGGCTTAAAACACGGGTCTTAAACTCAGTTCCTGGAGGGACGTGTGTCTGGTTAGAGTTCCAATCTGAATAATCAATTAAACAGTTCTTTCTTACTCATAAAAGGGATTTTATTAATGTCTTTTAAAATTGAGTACCCAACACATTTAATTTGCTGAAGGAAGTCAATATTTACATGGTTATTGGAGCCTGATTGGAATGTAACAGTTATGCAGTTAATTAAATAATTAGGACCAGGAGACACTAGGTCTTCCAGGAGCTGAGTCTGAGACTCAGACTTTTGAAGTCAGCACCTCACTTTGGAACCTGAAGAAGGCCCAGTTGCTGAATTCCGTGGAATTAACCTTCACTTGTTCCTTCGCAGGCCAATGCATGCTGACACGGTTCCCCACACAAACTCTTTAAACTTCTGCTCACTTCGTCATTTGTTCAATGTTTTCAGACTTGGTCCTTTCATCCTATATCTGCCTTCATCCGACGAAATTAAAGAGGAGTTGGACTGGGTCTGTGCAGTCACGAACCACACGCGAACGCTTGGATGTCACCGCATACCCAAGAGCACCTCTCACCGTAGACATTCACGCAATAATTAATCAATTATCGTTCCACAAGATCTTCCCTTTCCATATCCTCTCACTCCACTCAGTCCTCCAACCGCCTCACATAGGCCGCCGCTTCGCTATGGTTCCTGACATGTGCGCAGTGTGATACTGCTCTCTTTTGTATTTATGAGGAAGCTCACACTTATCTGTTCTTGAATTATAACCTCTCCTGCTTCCTTCAAGGAAAGATCATGTAAAGTGGATATAGGATGACATGGTGGTACAGTGGTCACATTACTGCCTTGCAGAGCTGGGGCCCAGGGTTCATTTCTGGACCCGAGGTGCTATTTGTGTGGAGTTTGTATATTCGAACTCCAAACACAGACTGGCAAGTTAATTGATTTCAGGGAAAATTGACCCTAGGTGTGAGTGTGTGCATGTCTGTGTTTGTGTCTATGCATCTATGCGTCTGCACTGCGATGGACTGGCGTCCCGTCCAGGGTGTATCCCGCATTGCTCCGTTGTTTGCTGGAATAGACTCTTGCTCCCCTATTTACCTCAATTGCATAAAGTGGTTAGAAAAGGGATGGATGGAATCAAGACTACTGTTGTGCATTGCCATCACCTGATTGAGTCTTCGAAGAACATCCATTTGCACACTTTGCATTCAGAATCAACCAGCTATTGATAAACCAATCCAACTGGAAGATGCTTCACATCAGTGGGCTCTAAAACTCTTCCTTCTACCTGCCATTCCCTCCGTACAGTAATAGGGCAATAGCCAGTGCACTCTCATGGGACCCACATACCCCATATCCCCATATCCTCCACTTCATTAGATAATGACTTGTTTCCATATGAGTAATACACAAGAAGAAAGCAAATTCTAACATAGCTTTCCCCTGAGTGTCAATTCAGCAATCTGGGGTGAGATATACTGTATATACAGTAAGACCAATCCATCCACACCCACACTGCATGTGAGAGCTTTCGTCTGAGCAAGAGAACTAGAGGGAGTTGAAATGGCAAAAGCGATTGGGTGCAATAAGATATTAATATCCTGCTGCCACCAAAAGAAGGAGCTTCTGAAGACTTACTAGACAAACCCAACCAAAATCACCACTTCATGGGCACAAGATACCCAGGTTCTACAATTTGAAGGCTTCACATGAAGGAAAATAAGTGTATGATTTTTTTAACTATTCAATTAAATATAACTTATCACTTTATCCCCTTTTTATTTTATTTCTGAAAAGGAAAATGTAACACAGTTCTTCTTTTGGCAAAATGAAGCCTGTCTGGAACTTGTCTTGAACATTGACTCTGCAGTAGTTGTCACACATAGGGTGGAGCGGTGGCTCTGTGGCTGAGGATTTATGCTTATGGCTGAAAGGTTGCCGGTTCAAATCCCACGGCCAAGGAATCCTACTCTGTTGGGCTCCTGAACAAGACCCTTAACCCCAACCCCTCCAGGGGGGCTGTACAATGGCTGACCCTGCACTTTGATCCCAAGCTTCTCTTTCCCTGCCTGTGTGTCTCATGGAGAGCAAGCTGGGGTATGTGGAAAAGACCAGTTCTTAATGCAAGAAATTGTATATGGCTAATAAAGTGATCTTATCTTATCTATCGTATTTAACAATAAGAGGGCATGCCAATGTACCTTACATAAGGGAATGCCATGTAAAAAAGATTCCTACTTCTACAATTCCCACTAGGTGGAACGAGCCCAAGAAATTCCATTTAACTGCACTTCCACTGTGTGTTGGAATTGACACAGACTTCCGCTCTCATTTTGTCTCTAAATCTTTTGTCTCTCCCTGGTTCGAAGTTTCTTCCTGTGAGCTGCTTTAGGTGAATCATTTTCTGATTCTCTGTCTTTCACTGGTTTTGTCTTTTTCCTTCTCATTTTCCTCTCTCCCAGCAGTAGCACACAGCAGGGGGAGGGGGAGGGGATGCAGTGTTATTTTACCTGAAAAAGAGCAGGAAGATGAGGGACAGAGCCAGCCGGAGGAGAAGGCCCACCAGATCTTGGAAGGGAAGTAAAAGAGGCTTTGGGATGATGGAGGAGGACTCCCGCTGGGCTGGGGAAGCTGCTGGATCACCATGGGACTGGAGAGGAGGAGGAGGTGGGGCTACAGGGTGCGTTACAGTAGCTTGGGCTAATGACTGTCTCTTCACAGCGGGCTGATCGGAGGGGTGAAAGTGAGGGGTGGCTGACCTTTGCCAGAAGGGATCGTTTTCCTCGCCATCAGAGCCTCTGGCTTCTCGAGGAGTAGCGCTGTTCTTGTAGCGTGAGTAGAGGAACTGGGCTGCAAAGTTCATCCTCAGACAGGTGTAGGCGGGTTGCAATATAGTCCCAGGCGGAGCGACACTGTGTGTGAGACTCCTTCTGTATTCAGCACAGGGTCCGTTTGCGTCTCTGCCTGTGTGTTCCTTTCCCTCTGTCCCTGCAGGTGCTATTTAAAGCAGGATTACTCAGGGCACATGCCAACCAGTCCTTCCTGCCTCCCCCCACCCCAGAGCTATTTTTGAGCCCAGGCTTGGATTAAACTCCCATTGACGTGTGTTAATCAGACATGTTAAGGGGATGGGGAATTAATGTTTATCTAAGGAGCATGATCTTGGGTCCTGAGGAACAGACAGATACTGGGAGATCACATCGCTGCCTGCTTTCAGCCCCTACGGCAAATAACCGAGGGATCGTCCTCAGTGCTTTAAAGAAATTCCCTCTAATTGTGATTAGGCGTGTGTGAGGCTATGTAAAGAGAGACTCACTGTTTACCATACACTGTCAAGCAATTGGCTCACAGAATGTCCTTGGCTCTAAGTGGTACAAGCTCTCCCCCTTTAAGATTCTTTAATATCTTTGTACTACTGACAGGCATAAATATCACATGGTATAGAAATGATCTGCAGTGGTGTACAGGTCTTGTGTATTTTGAGTATTTTAGAGGTATAAGTAAAGCAGAGTTCTCACTTTCATTGTGCGGTCAGAAAGAACACCTTACTGTTATGAATTAGGATTGATTTGTACAACGATAACATGTCTTTCTCTGTCACTTATTGTATAGTAAATCTGAACACAGCACTTCAGAAAACAGCAATAGGCATTTCTGACAGCATCTAAATTCACAGGAATCAGCTACTGGGAGAGTCCCTAAGACAGAAATGCAAACATTTCTGATAATTCTGCTCTCAATATTATCCCTGTTATTCCTGTTTCCCAGTATAGAACCCTCAGATCTGAAAGTTCATAACAGCTCTTCAGTCATGTTCTAGCCAGCAGTGCTGGCACAAAAACAAACTTATCACAATGCTATGCATAAAATGGAGCAAGCTCAAACAGCAGAGGATCTGATACAAGTCATTTTTCAGAAGGATACTATTTGGGGCATAGAAGTACCATGGGAAAAATGGTGAACATCACTATTTCTGAGTTCTGTATTTGTTAGCACTTCAGAATCACCTATATGTGCAAGTCAGTGTTCTATATATTACACATTTTAACATTTAATCAAAACCATGTATCTCAAAACACAGGGAATATTATAAATGGACCTCCAGCCACACCAGCAATGGCAAAGGACTGTTACATGTGTATAAAATATCCGGGCTGCTCACTTCAGTTCTGGTCTGGTCGTAAGCACAACTTTAATCACGCAGATGTTGGATCCATACCTCGAGTCACTGCACATGGAGCCTATGTGATGAATAATCAAGATTAATCAACATCGGGCCTCTTCTATTAGTGTCACTGTCAAATCCAGAGTGTCAAAAATGGCTAATCTGCTATTACCTGTTGTAGTTACTGTCAAATAAGGAAAAATGGTTTGATTTCTTGTATGAACATTCTGTTACAGCCTAGCAAATGTTAAACCTTCTCCATTTTTCTGGGCCATATATACAGTATATATGCGTTAAGTACCTCCTACGCCATTCATTTAAGTCCCTTATGCAAAATCACAAATTAAGCCTGTGCCCTGTATAAGAGTTCTTGACTTGTTTTTCTCACACTTAGGATCATATGCTTTAAAGGTCGGGTTTGGACACATCACTGTGGAGACTCATGAAATGCACCGACATAAACTGTTTCCAAAGTTGCTGTAGTGCAGTATACCACATGATTCCCTGTTTTCTGAAGGGGTGGTGAACTACAGCTCATTTCCTTTAGCATAAAAGTTTCCAGAAAAAGGAAATGTCTCAACTAAGTGATTTTGCAAGTCTTCATTTGTCGATGAAAGGATCCTGCTTGCTGTGATTCTCACAGACAATAACTCCACCCATAGCTCAGCACCCACAACAGACAAATCAGCTACCTCCCCAAGAAGATATACAGTACAGCCACTGGGTGGAAGCCACAAATATTATCTTCAGTATTTAGCCCTTGATTGTGTTAAATTTAGGAAAAAAGTTGCACCTTTTAGTATTGTGCTTAATGTTGCATAATAAATATACATAAATACATATATATATTTCTTCTAAAGTTCGTTTTAGAATATCCAAAATTATCTCAAAGGTAAAATTAACATGGTCAGTGAGTGCTGTATCTTTAAGGGTAGCAAACATATAGAAAATATTCTGTTACCAAAAGGCAGACTGTCAGTTAATTCTCATCATACTCTTTAGCTCATTTTTTCCCTGTAATAACTATTATCCCAGCACATTTAGGTACTTCACCTTGTCTCTTAAATCTTATAGTTAGGACTTCAGGTCAGAAATGAGAAATTTAAAATGTATTTCATGACAAGTTCATTACTATCATTTGCGAATTTGGAGCGAATGATTTAAATGCCTACATTTTTTAAAACATCTCATGGTTTCTTTGAAGTCTTGAGAGGGCTGAAACGGGCCAAAGATTTTGCTTATTCTCTGCAGGGCAGTAAGAAAAGGAAAATATATGATGCTGTGCCAAAACATGCAACTTTCACAAACAAATCTATTCATCAAGATGTGAAATGTGAAACACCTTTTTGTGATTAAATTAGCTTCTTTTGACTGAAAATCTTTTAACCATTTATGTCACCTTTCAACCAACAAGTTGGTTTATAAATGGTGTTCATAAATTTTGTAGGCTACATCCACATTTAGAAAAATAGAAAAGTAATAGCCAATTAGTACATCTGTAGATACATGCTTTAAGTAGGATCAATTACATTTTCCTCAATGTGAAACAGTTTGTCTCTTACCCTCGAACAGTACCTCTTAACATTCATCTCCTGGAGAGAGGAGAAGCTATTTTTTAACTTTACTGCAAACTTGTAAAGGGAATTTTAGTTGTTCTGTCAGTTAAATGAAAGTTCGAAGATACTGCAGCATTTTTTATTATCTGGAGTAAAATGCTTTGAAAGTAAAGCAAGTATGGCACTAAGCTCTTGGCGCACACACCAGAATACCACTCAAGGAAGGAGAGTCCACACTGTTTTAACACCTTTTGTAATTAAGCTGCCGTATTAAGCTGTAGGCTGGATGTGAAAACGGGCCTTCAGGACTTAAGCACAGATGGGACAACACTGTGCCAACCTGCTTTACTCCAAATTCATTACATGAGATATACACCTATTACAACCGAGAAGCTGCTCTGTTCTTGTCTATCGAACGTCTAGGACACTTTCCTGGCACCTGTGTCCCCTGGAGAGGTCAGTGAAGGATGGCGCTTCTGCCCGTGCAGTGGTGTCCACTGGGAGGCCAGCGCAGCAGTTCCCCCTCCCCCTGCGGAGCTCCAGAGCTGCCAGTCACACACGACAGCACTTGACAGTGAGCTCGAGAGGCCAGCCAGGGCCCACCCCGCTCCTGAAAGCACTCTGAGTGTGACTCGTGTCTGGTGCTGCTCTGATACTGTGTGTGAGGGGTTTTACTTTGGTGTGTGCTTTGTTTAAGTGACGTGAGTGCTCATCCAATCTATTGTTTGTCCATATGTGTGCACAAACGACATGTGAATGTGCTGGTCAGTATGTATGTGATGCGTACTGGTCCGTGTTTGGAAATTGCTCATAATTAAGCACCATCCCAGGATTCAGGGGCATTTATCTGTATACATAGGCAATTTGGTTGCAATGTTACAGCTCATATTTAGCTTAAAGGTTAAACATTAAACATTTAATAGCTAGTAAATTGCAACATTGTTTGCTGTCATGGTATCCTTGTTGCTTTCAATATACAGTACATATAGAAAAGATTATTTGTCTTGGGTTTTCACAACACTATCTATGCAGCCTTCTTAGTACTCTCAAAAAGCGGTTCTTCAGTTAACTGTCCAATTACATTAATGGGATTAAACTGAATCAAGATCCTGTGTGAAAGATTAGTATGGCTCTAGTAAACTGCTTTCTCTAGCAGTCAAAGTTATGTGGTCCAAGTAAGAAGTAAAAAAAAAACAACAGTGTTTTAGCATTTAAGAGATTTCAATCCCATTACAAGCAGAAAATGAATATGACCGACTGTTTTCATACATGAGCCAAGATAAAAGAGATACTCTTCTATTTAGTAACAGTTTGTCAGTCTGTTTTAACTTAGAATGGCTTGGCAGGCAGGGTGCCATTTCTCATCAACCTGGGAGGCCTGTGCTTGCCGTACTCTTCTTTGCCAATGCAATGCTCCACACAACTTTACTTCCATGTGATGTACAAAATAAAATATGATTGACAAAAAAATGGAAACACCAATGTAAAGTTACACTACTTAATTGGGCACTGGGCCAAAAGATACGGACAGTCCGGAATTCTGCAGCAGGAGTGTGGCACAATTCTTCCATGAGAAGGTCAATCAACCTACAGTTGTTTGATGGATGTGGAAAACGGTGTCTCAGGTGTTGTTCGAGAATATCCCATGAATACTCAATTGGGTTCAGATCTGATGGCAGAACATCAGGGTCTGTGGATGGAGGCAGTCATTCTGGAAGACATCCTCGCTGGCAGGAAAAAACTGCAGGGACATGGGATGAAGATGTTCACTCTGTACCACAAAGTAGGGATTAGCAATGGTCTTGCCTTCTAAGGGAATAAAAATACTCTAACCATGCCAGGAAAATGTGCACCAGTACATTGTGAACTACCAGAACCCTTCACTGTTGGAACTAAGCACTCGGTCATTTTGATTGACACATGTACAACATATTTGTTTGTTCATTCCATATCACTTTCCTCCACTGCCTGGCAGTCCATTGCCCATGCTCTTTGCACCAATGGACTCGCACACAAGGATTACGTGGTGTGGTGAGAGATTTGTGCTCTGCAACTGACCAGAGCATTCTGCCATTTTTACCCTTGGAGTGACATGCTGACCACCTCAGATACTGCTGCTCATGCCACAGCAGCAAGTTGAGCTGTCTTGGCCACTGAAGCTCCTGCACCCCTATAATCTCCTTTCTTTCAAAGCCACTAAGGGTTTCCTCTTGCAGCAATGCCAGCCATAATTACAAGCACACAGCATTTTTATACATTTTATACATGATCCTAGGCATCTGGGATGTTATTTAATTAACTCATGAGTCACACTTTATGGAAGCCATTGCCTTCTATGTACTTGGTCTCCCTTATCCAGGTGTTTCTTTTTTTGTCTGCTACTTGTACCTCTTGCAGAGACCCCACACACTCACAATGAAAAAACAATATTACAGCTCTCTGAATCTGTTCAGGCTGTTGTGCCACACATTCAAAGAGATCCACAATGCCATGACTGAAGAAGGATGTCATACATGTGAAAGGAATTTGTTACACACACAAATATGATGTAGAACTTTGAGAAACTTGGGTGCATATTGTAATATGCCCACTTGACACTGAGTTATATTATTATATAGTCAGAGTTATAATATAGTATTAGGAATATGTTACTTATTGATATACAATGTTTTCTTTGTTTCTAGAATTGCTCTCCTATAACCGTCTCCCTGTATTGAGACTCACATAGGCAGGAAGTGGTTTTGCTCTGATGTTTCTGTTCTAGATGGTTGACAAAGAAGCACAGTGATCCCGAGGGATCATATCCCAGTGAAGAAAGTGATAAGGCTCCTATTTCTGAAGAGCATAAACAGTACAGTACTGTGCTGGGTTATGTCTTGGGTAAATATACTGTTGCCATGGAAACCTCTGATCCAAAATCAGAATTCTGTTTCTTTCCTTGATAATGCTTCCCTGCAAAATGTAATATTTAAACTGTGGCTTATATCACTTTTCTTTTTGGTAGACCTGAGGGCCCTTTAAGGCAATTCCCAAATTTAAAGACTGCTGTTATTTTAAGCAAAACCTTCTGGATGCTGGATCCAATAATATGGAGTTACATTCCTTCATCTCAAAACCACTCTGTATCCCTGTCAGCTCCAGCATTTATAGCTTGGCTGGAGCTGGGCTAGAGAGTAGAGGTATGCCCCCTCCCACTCCCAGCCCTCCAGTTTCCCTCCCTCTTTCTCTGTCTGTCATAGGAGCCTTTTGTTCTTGCTTAAATGTTTTCATTAGGAAACTAAGCGAGACTAAGAGAGAGAGCGAAAGAGAGAAAAGGGAAAACGGCTGTTAACGTCTTGGCTCAGCTCTAAAGAATTTCCTCTCGCAGTCCATCTGATCTCACTGTAGTACAGACCCCCTCTTTCCCTCTCTCCCTCTCGTTCACTCCCTTCCCTTTGCTAAGTTTCTTTCTCTTGGATCCACTGAGTGACAGAGACACTTCTCATCCACTCCAGCTGCAGGGACTCAGAAGAGGGCCAGCCATTCCCTTCCTCAGATATGGCCCACCCCACCTCTCCCACACTTGTGCTCCTGCTGCTCTTTGTTGGCCAGGCTCTGGCAGGTAAGAGACTGACGGACAGCTCCAAGGTGTGGTGTATGGTACAAGGCACGATCCCATACTCGACACTGTCAAGGCAGAAACTGAGGATCCTGTCTTAGCTGCTAAAGAAAGAACCAAAGAATTACAATATTTTCTGCAAGTACAGCAATAATTAAACAATATCAAATTGTAAATATATGGAAAACCGACTTTTTATTTAATGCAAAGTGGGAACATGTGGGGAGATGTGTTTATTCAGTGAGAAAGGGCTAGTGCATTTTTGAGAAAAGTAAAAACATTTAAAAGTTATCCTGTGTATACTAAATAAGTCAGGAAAAGTTTTTGCAAAAGGCATTATCGAGAGGCAGATTTGAACAGCCACCAACAAAAATTTCAAGTGCATGTTTTGTGTAGAAATGAGGGCTTGTTTTCTTGCTCATGTGTTGTTTGGTGGTTTTTAATGAAATGTTGTTCTTGATCAACTTGGTTTATTGCTGGCACATTATTTTGACAGATCCTATAATTCTGCAAGATGTTGAAAGGAGCGAATGAGAGACTTTTTTTTGCCAAAAACCTGCTTTGGAACTCTTTGATTAATTTAATCTTGTGTTACAGTTACATGTTGTGAAGAGTGTTTCCAGGGACATTGGTGAGCCTGACTTCTTAAGTTCAAGTTAAAGTTTTGCATAGTACAGCAGTTGTATGCTGCCACTGTAGATCTCTTGTAGTCTTGAAGGTTACGAAAGGCTAGGATGTTTTGTTTTAATAAGGTTTCATCACCCAGACAGAAATATTATCAGATGAACAATTCAAAAGATATAAAGATTAGTACCAAAGAACCTCTGTAGAGAATTTGTATATAGACTAGGTGATCACCTATCCTCAAAAACTGGTGCTATAACAGGAGATTGGCTGTCACACATCTCATCCAAAGGATACTTGAGGAGGGTTTTGCAAACATGATACGACAAAGTGAGCCAGTGGTAAAATCTGGCCTGAACTGGGAAAATCCCAGTAACCGGTGACCTATGTAGCTTCCATCTACTTATTGACCTAATGAATAACAAACCCAGTCCTCTCTGTGTCACAATAGGTTTGTGGAAACATAAAAAGTGAGATTTGCATCTTTTTCCCACTGAACTGCCAAGATTGCTGCTAAGGAAAAATCACCAGATCTGTTTTTAGGTGAAAATCATGTCCAAATAGCCTGCATTGAGGATGAACTGCAATTCAAAAATAATTCAAAAATAGAGCTGCCTATATTGGTTTCCCTTATAAAGCATATATTACGAAAAGTCAAGACTGAATGAAATTGATCCACACCACTTGGTTTGTTT